>NC_141689.1:682614689-683214689 GCF_964263255.1 Lissotriton vulgaris
GGTAAACATTACATAACTAGGACGAAAATGCGAAATAGAATTAAGCACATAGTGCTAAAAACCAATTTGATTGAATAAAACAGCATATTTATTTTTGCAACTATTATAAGGAAAGAAGAAGAAATGAGGGGAGAAGAAAGAATTAGATAAGGAGAAAACTTAAAAAGGAAGAAGAGTGAACATTATGAGATATATGAGTGTGAGGACAGGAATGTTGTAAAAGATAACCATAGTAAATCTAGCTTAATCGTTTGGAAAATAGAACGATGGGAGACTGATGAAATTCTTTGTTCATCACATATTAAATTCCACCAAAGCATATAAGATATTTTAGAGTTGTCTTTCCAACTTGATAATATAACTTCAAATGCAACGGCAATGAAAAGTTAAAATAAGATAGTTTTAGATGGAAATTGGTGAAAATCGAGGGACATGGTACCTAAAAAGATATTTTGAATAGACAAAGGAGAAAAATATGAAAAAATCAATCAACTTGTTGGCCAAATATTTTTCCAAAAGTTAAAGAACATTGGACAATCATAAAGCAAATGTATAAGCGAGCCCTCAGAGGAAGGACATGACCAACATAACGGTGAAATAGAATGGTTAGTTTTATGAAGAAAAGGGGGAGTAATTACATCTCTATTAAAAATAAAATATAATGTTTGTGTAATGTTGGCAGCTTTCGATGTTTTGAAAATCCTTTGCCAAAATCGATCCCATTGATGAATAGACAATGATTGAGATAAGTCTAGTTCCCAAGATAATTTAATATGGGTTTTACTACGGGTTTTAGTATGTGAGGTTAGGGTTTTATATATAAAGGAAGCACTGGGAATTGGATTGTGAGGTACATGAAATAATGGTTTAATGGGAGACAACGAAATAGGAATAGGGACAGAGGTAAATCCTTGGAAACAGGTTTGAATAATAGGAGATAATTTATTGTATTGTTGAATACAAGAGTCAGGAAGATTGAATTTCTCTTGGAGTTAGAGGAAAGGCATTATCAAATTATTATTTAGCAATTGGTGTACATAAAAAATGCCCTTTTCTTTCCAATGTTTGTAGTAAAAAGATGTGTGACGAAATTTAATGTGCTTAAAACCATATGGACGATGAAATAAAAGATTGATAGAGATCAAAATCTTCGTAAAATAGTGTTTATAATAGGTGGTGAGAGTACTTTAAAATAGGATACTTGGAAATGAAAGTACAATTGGACATAAACATAATATCTTGACTAAGATGGACCTAACAAGGAGCATTCAACAACAACCCAAGTTGGAAGCGGTAAATCTAGATAATCTCTGGACATAGCATAAAATTGATGAATTAAAAAAACATTGTAGTACATTTTAAAATCAGGAAATTGAACACTACTCTCTGATTTAGGAGAAATTAATATAGAAAGAGCAATACAGGCTCATTTATTATTCCATAAAAAATGGGTGCAAATAGAATTGAGCTAAGAAAAATAATATTTAGGAATTTTAAAAGGTAACATTGAGAGTAAAAAAAGGATTTGGGGAACACTAGCTAGAGGCCACACGGTGCAGGAAGTCATCATCAGGGAAAAAGGAACTTTGTGGCTCATTGTCCAGTTAATCCCTGCATCACCCTGTGCAAGAAGCAGGCATAAGCGGCAACCCTGGAACAATGATTTCAGATCATTTCTGTATTGTGGTGAAGATTGAAGTAGGACTGAACTGCTATTCCCAAGGCCCAGCAAAGAGAGGGTGCACAAAATAATGGACTGCACCCGCTGCTTCTTCAGCTAGCAATGAAAGACCTGTGCCTGTGGTATCTAACTCATGGAAAATGTGTTCCTCGAGCCCCATACAAAGAAGGTGACTCCAAAACTCAGTTCACTGACTTCCTGTCATAGCCGCAGGGCAATAAAATGTGGGAAGCCTGCTCCTTTTAAAGCCCAGTGCCAAGAAGCCTGATCGCCCCTAGATGCTGAGGTTTAGCCTAGAAGACTGAGTCTTGACCCTCAAAAGATGCACCTCCGTCTGCCGGACCTGGGAGAGTCATCTGGCAGCAGTTGTATTGCCCAGAATGGAATTTACTGTAAGTTTAAGGGAACCATTTTTTTCTGTAACCAGAGATCATTAGACCACTGACAACTGGTTTTGTGTTTGTCTTCATCCGTATTTCGTGGGATTTTGACCTTAGACGCCTATGCGGTCTCTCTGTGTTCCTGGACCAAGATGTGGCCACTGTAAGACCCTCAACATCATCTCAACGTTCCTGAGCTTCTTCAACATTCTGTATCTCAATAATCTGGACCACCTATTTGATATCTATCGCAGTTCACTCAAAGACCCTGGATCTGTAGTGCTGAGTGCTTTCCTTGTGAGCTAACTGCTGAATTGGACCTTATTGGTGCCTTTGACTGGCTCCCTGCCAGAGATCGTTGCCACAAGAGTGCCCTTATATCTTTTTTCAAGTTACCTATTGTGGCTAACCCTAAACCTCTATTTGCAGTAGATTACAATGATGTATTATGCTATGTGAAAATCTGTGATTTATTGTTCATTTTACAATTCATATATCCAGAACCCTTTGGTGGATCTTTGTTGTTGAGGTGTTTATTTAAAGATAAATATAAAACCTGTTATAATAAATTGGTTTCTAGGATTTTACTTTATGTTCTTCTGGTTTGTGCATATGTAACTCTTGAAGTGCTATCATTTTGAACCAGCCCTATCTTATGCATTGCAATATTTCCTGACGTTTTGAAACCTTTTGAGTTCAGTGAGGTCTACCTGAAATTAATATGTATTTAGGATATGATGATGCTTTGTGTGTGGCTTCTGATCCCCTCCTCTCTGTAAATCCTCTGCCCTGTTGTGCACAGGCCTTGTTGCTCCAGCCTGAACCTCCTGTGTTTCCCTTCAATATCCTCAGCTAAGCCCTACACCTTGGACAAAGTGTAACACGAAAAAACAATATTATTTAAATAAAAATAAAATCTTGATTCCATGCAAGAGACAGTTATCCTCAGTCAGAGGTGGACCTTAGTGCTCCAAAATTAAATATACTGCCCTAACGCACTGCAAAGAGGGATATGCTCCCTCCTCTGGTACATCTATGCCACCATTTGTAAACTTTTTTCTTTGAAGTCAATCTTTAAGGAGTTATCTACACATATACTGATGTTTATTAAGTAGTATACATTTGTAAAAGATCTCCCTGATAATAATCCGTATTTTCACTTCTAGAGGAGTATTTAGCCAAACTGCATGGTTCCCGGATGGAGCTTATTGTACACAGTCAGTTGGGTGTTCTCTATATTCATTCTTGTTTTGTGTTGTTCCTCATGTTGGTGTTATTCTTTTGTTTTCAAGCATGATGCCGATAGGGCTCTGTCCTCAGCTTTGATGCAGGTTTCCGAACCTTCGGCCAAATCATCTCCTGGAGTTGGATGCCTAGGAGATTTGTTATTTCATATTTGTCTGTATAATGAAGAGTTTTAGTTCAAAAAGTCAAATATTATTTTAAATGTGTTGGTTTATCAGCATCCGATGTGTTATTGTTGCAGATATTCCATGCTCAGGCAAAACTGTTGTAATTGTGTAGGTACAATGGTGCAATACCTTGGTGCAATGGTTTTGGAAAGAGATTACATTCTGGCTTTTTGACCCATTCAAAATCGTTTTCTTTCCTTATAACTATGGAATTTTGCTAATGTTTTATTATTGGCCATATGTACTATTTTCTGGTTGCCACAAAAACTGTTTACAAAATTATCGATTCATTTAATTATTATTATATTTAAATTTGTAAAGCGATCAGCTACCCGTAGGTTTCCCGGCGCTAACTCAACAATCAGAGAAGGGAGGTCAGAGGGAGGAAACTTACATGTTAAATAACCAATGTTTCACTTGTTTGCGAAATCTAAGATAATTGGGTTCTTTTCTTGACTGAAGGGGAAGAGAGTTCCAGAGTGAAGGGGCAAGCCAGGCAAAGGAGCGGCCTCCCATTCTGGCTTTTTTGATTCTAGGCACTGAGAAAAGATGTTGGTTGGAAGAACGCAACGTGCGGGGGGGACAGTGAGGATGAACCAAAGATGTGAGATATGGTGGGGCAGAACCGTTGTTTATTTTGTGCATAATGCAGAGTGCTTTGAATTTCGAACGATTTTTAATGCGTAACCAGTGAAGTGTGCGCAGGGAGTTAGAGGTGGGGGCGGTAATGGGTAGTTTGCAGAGAAGTCGTGCCACCATATTCTGAATGGTTTGAAGTTTTCAGGTTACCTCTTTGCTGGCGCCCAAGAGAAGGATGTTACTGTAGTCCAGTCTGGAAGTAATTAGAGCTTGGACAACAGTCTTTTGGGTATCCACAGGCAGCATCCAGATGATTTTACGCAGCCATTTGATGATTGTGATGCAGGTGGAGGAGGTTTTGATCACATGGCTTTTCATGGATAGCTGATCGTCAAAGAGCACTCCTAAGTTTCGAGCTGATTTAGAGGGAGTGGGTGGAGTGCCCATTTGGGCGGGCCAGTGTTGGGGTCCCCATAGAGTGGTATTATGTCCAAACAGAAGAAGTTCTGTTTTCCCCCCATTCAGTTGGAGTTTGTTGTCCAGCATCCAGGCTGCGATGTTGCTCAGTCCTGAACAGAGGGCGGATGAGGGGGCATGAGGGTCTGAGGATAGGGAGTAGATGATCTGTGTGTCATCTGCGTAGGAGTAAATTGTGAGCCCAGCTTGCTCCGCAATGGTAGCCAGAGGTCTGACGTATAAATTGAAGAGCAAGGGGCTCAAGATGGAACCCTGTGGTACTCCAGACGCAGATGTAAAGGTTTGGGAGGTAGAAGAGGAAGAGAAAACTTGGAAGGTGCGGTTGGATAGGAAGCTAATAAGCCAGTTGAGAGCAGAGCCGGTGATGCCCGATGAACGGAGGGCGTTAACAAGCCTAAATACATACTGATTGGTCAGTTAATTAAACTCTACTATGGTGATCCAGCCTACCTCATTAAAATGTAGGAGGTACTTGTGAGACACAATTCCACTTTGAATGTTTGCCTCCTTGGTGCTGTAAGAATGTCATGTCAAATTATTTTTTTTTGTCTCGGTTTACTTCACTTAGCCTTGTATCTTCTATGGAGTGGTCAGATCCCTTCCTCCTATTTCTTTGTTGAAGATCTATTATGGTCTAGAAAGGAGCTGTAAATCTCTATGTAGCCAATGCTCTACACTTCTGCTTTCTCTTCATCTCATAGGCTTACATTTTGTGTCAGTTGTTTGAAGATGAGCTTTACTAGTTCATTCAGTTTATATTTGATATAGGCCAAGTGGAGCAGGACCCCATATCTGGCCTTTGTCACTGTTCCCCCATCAACAGCTTATTTCCTGGTTGCTGTTAGGGTCACAGCTGCTAACTGCAGTTTGTTTCCCATGTTGCTTGCCACGCCATGTCGCCACCTCCTCTTCCCTGCTTTCTGTAAGCAACACAAGTGATTACATTAAGGGCCATATTGCATTCACCATAGGGATTTTATCCACCTTTTTTCAGGGCCGGTGAATAATCACCCAAGCCCTTCATTTATATTTAATTGCTGGATGTAGTTTACTGATGCAGCTGTAGTAGCATACTTTTTATTTCATATTTCTATGTTTGACTAGGCCACATATATATAAATATACACTTTGCCTTATGTACTTGTGTGAACCAATAATGCTAAAGAGATATGATGTACCAAAGGTATAGAAGGGCATCTATTGTGTGTTTTGACATATGTGTAAGTGCATGTTAACATGTTTCCTTTTCAGAAACATCTGGATTTGTGATATTAATTTTCAATAGGTTTTGATTGTAAGGTGGTGCTTTAAAATAAATCTATTGCAGTTCGTTCACTAGGGATTAGTGAAAAAAGAATCATATGTGTGTTTATTCCTTTCATGTGACCAGTCGTTGCTTTTGCTTAAAATGACATGTATTAGTAATTGTGCCACATATAGGTATAGCTGCATGATATAGCTTGATTCATAATTAAAGATTTCATTCAGCAGATTATATGTAGGCTGTAAAACTAAAATGTTTTTAAAGAGAAATGTTATTTTAGGATGATTTTAGGCCTTAAGCTTGCAGTCAAGACTTTTAACATTGACATGAATGCTGTTTCATTGAATGTTTTTCTCCTCTGCAGGTGCACACCAAAGGCAATTGTTAGTTATTGAAAATCACATTTATTTGAGAGCTAGAGAGCAGAGGAAGAGCTGGCAAGATCAAATCATTTTAATGAAGAACAAAGGGTGTGTTACCGATGAAGGGTGGAACCAAGTATGTTTTGGAAGAGTAAACTGGAATATGGGAGCAGTGTTCAAGGCTCCAAGTTCTTTTCTGGGAACTGGAAAACATAACATGATGTGTATGAGGTCATGTTTTGTCGAATGTTCTTTGTGCATTTTGATCATAGAAACCACCTTTGGTTTAGTCAGATTCCCTTTAAACATGGAGAGGTACAGGCCTCTCTTGACATCTCTGATTGTGTGGCTTCATGTTATACATGATCTTTCCTTATAGAACCTCTACTGCCATGTTTTTTAGGATAGTCCTGTCATGTATACGCCATTTTACATGCATTGTCCCATCCACACAACAATAACAATTCTAAACAGGTGACCTTTTACCTAGTAGCTTCTTCCTGTCCCTTTGACGCCCGACTTTCGGTATTCTATCATAATTCCAGCTGTGCATGATCACATTTGTTTGGAAAAACTTTCATGATTGTTTTCAAAACAGTTGTGACTGTTTTTAAAACGTATCAGTTCTAGAAGAAACCCTGGAGTGACCACTCTAGTATATAAGACCCTTATTCCCCTCTGCAAATAGGAGGAGAATTCCTTCCAAGCTGACACGGGGACCTGCATGCTGAATCTTCCACAGGCAGCGGTCTGACATCTCTTGCAGGGTGTCATCCTCATAGCAGAGATGGGGTCCTTCATTCTCAACCATCAGGTGAGGGGGCTGGTTCTTTCCTAGGGGTTTCTTGGCTATATAGACATATGTATGCTACACATACATATCTAGGCTAGATACATTTAGCCAAATTACTTAGTTTGCTCATTTTAGGAATATGCAAGTTCTACTGTTTTTATCTGAACTGCTTATGTTCATTTTATTAGCACTATAATAGAGATGTATCTACTATTTACTGTATTGGTACTAGCAGTCTCTTTCATATGCTTCTGTCTCCTGATTGTTGCAACAAATGTTTTACACAAGCCTGATACTGGACCAGTAAATACTTATTGAAACATCCTAATCGCCATTCTGTGTATTTTCTGAGAATAAGTGAGGATGAGTTACTGAGCGAAAAGTACCTTACTGTTTTCCACGATCCCTGAGGAATCAGGGCTGTCATGCTCAGAGGTTGCCAGAACCTACCTACACTACTGTAAAATTCAGGAGAGTGGTAGTGGCACTGTAGAGCTAGCTGGTTTAATGGCTGACATATACTGTGGGGGTGTCCGGAAGCGGTCGGGACACCAAGCCCTCAGTTTGGGTCATCCAAAACGGGCAGGTCCTGTGGAATCCGAGAAGCAACAAGATATGGCACCACCAATGTTTGTTTGGTTCTTATATTAGCAGTGAAAATCTGAGTAGTTCAATTGCGCTTTCTCAGAAAGCCCTACTCACACTTTTCCAGAGACATCTGAAGAGTGAAGGGAAACCTGCCTCAGCTGAGCAGATATACTCTATGTATTAGCTAAAAGTTTAACAAGATTGTAAGGGTGGAAAGCTTCCCAAATTGTGCGAAAACTTTACATTTCTAAAAACATTTGTTCTTCTCCGTTTCAGAATGACTGAGTTCACAAGAAGTTTTTCAGGAAATGGGGAAAAGAGTTTGCTAATGCTCTCAATGTTACAGAAAAATGTAGAAATGCAGTAACTATTAAATTGATAGAACACAGCATACGTGCAACAGGTGGCTGTTTTACTTTTGTGATTGAGGCACACAAGGTGTTCGGATCAGAGGTATTCTATCCTTGGGTTCAGTTCCCACCTGCAGATCCACAGACCAAATTGTTCCACACATACATGTAGTTGAACCACCGGAAGAATACATTCCATACGAAGACTTTGAAGTCCCGTTAACTTACCAGCAACACAGAAACTGGTTTAAAGGCGCCCTCCCAGACACAACATCTGTTATGAGACCTAGTCCGCTCAGCATAGAAGTAACAACTTGGCCGGTCTTAGCAATAGACACCACACATCCAGAGATAGATACACTACCAGTGGATGAAGTCCATACAATATACAAAAACATAGTCAGGCTATACAGACACATTGTACAGATTGTCATGTGACTACTACCAGTCGAACATGGCAGAAATGCTCTATCTGGTCCACATCACACCACACCCACCATTAACCCACAGACCCTGAATTATTAATCTGTACAATTCAATCCAAATGGGGGCAAATTCTGTTCTGGATAGCACAAAAAATAGCACAACTGGAAGCAGTTTTTCCCCACTTGGGGAGCAATCTTTGCTGCCATTGACATCAGAATGCATGGTACCCTTTCCATAGTAGTCATTCCAGAGGTATTGAAACAAATTCCCGAATGAGTACGGGGCAGGACCTGCCCTGTACTTGGGAATGAAACTGATGGGTAACTTTGCCCAAGTCTTTGCAATCGTGATGAGCAACATATAGGGGGAGGCAGCAGTCATGGTCATACAACGCTGCCTAAGGGAAATAGAACCTATAAATAAGAATTTCGACTTACCAAACATTATCGAAGAAACCTGTGCTGCATTAGGTAGAGATAATTTGGGAACCAAAGCATGGAAGCCACAAATGGTGGGTAGTCCCAACAAGAATAAATCAAAGCAAATACCCACTTCTTCTAAAAAGAAATGTGAGAACAAACAATATAAAAATAACAATAAAGAACATAATCCACAATCAAGGGGTGGGTCTCGCCAGCGGGAGTCCTCTGAAAAGATATATAACCTTAGGAATCATTATAACATTATGAAACCTGACTGGTATCAGGACACTGATACAAGTTCCTTTCATTCTTTTCAGGGTTCACCAAAAAACTCGGTTAGAGACTGGCGATCAGAACAAAAGCAAGAAGATCGGCCAAAGACAAAAAGGGAAACACATTGAAATTCTAATTATATTATAAAACAGGAAGAGCATCCTAAAGCAAAACCTCAATCCAAAAAGAAGAAAGTAGCTGGCTTAAAAATTAGACATGCCCAGGTTACTGAGAACTAAGCTTCTGAACGGTAAATGGGCTCTGACGATGCTAGACAGCGCAGTAGAAGTAACATTAGCTTGCCAGAACTTGAATGATTTTCTGGTGACAGCAGTATTGAATGAACACATCACAGTGGAAACACCTGATACAAGTGTTAGTGTCCCAGATTGATTACATGGAATTACACTCCAAATAGAAGGGGACATCTCAAGAAAGGTTAAAAGTCTCTTTTGGGTGAACTTAACATATGGATATGACATACTACTAGCGGAAAAAGATTGGACACCTGAATTAGTGATGGATTGACCTAAGGAGGAAAGCATCATTTTGCCTGCTTTCTCCAACCTCGTTCCAAAATCTTTCAAACACTCATACTCACAGGAGTGGCACTAGCACTAGCTCTGGCATTATACCACAAGCAACCATGTAGTGTGGGACGTGGAATCTCCCCACCATGAAATCCCATTAAAATCTACTCCAAATCCTCAAAGGCAGTATCTTAATAAAAATTATACAAAAAATTCAGGTCAAAGAAATCTTAGACCAACTTGAATACCAATGTGCGATTTAGATTTGTACCTCCCCCATGAACAATCCTTTGTTTCCAGTAATGAAACCTGACAACCAATATCGTTTAGTTTTAGATTACCAGCATTTAAACACATGCACACAAACATTTGCAGTTCAGAATGCACATAGTGCTACATTAATAAATAACATTGTGCAGAAGAAATACAAAATGAGATTAGATATCTCAAGTGGATTCTTCTGCCAAAATATTGCTCCAGAATGCAGATATTTGACAGCATTTTCTGCCCTATGCACTCAGCATCACTTGCATCATTTGTCCCAGGGGTAATAGACCAGCCCAGGGCTATTCTCAACAAGAGTGTCAGAAATATTACATACATGTGATGAGGAGGCAGTGTCCTATGTAGATGATATCTATCTGATGGACGAATAATTATTTGAAAACTTGTGCGGCGAACAACATAATTGTGGGATTCATCAACATGGGCTACACATTTTATGTCAAGAAATCGAAATTGGCCCATCTCAATGTCCTATTTTTGGGGTATGAGCTCCCAAGTGAAGGCAAGAGCCTGGCAGCCAACTTTTTGGGAAAAGTGCTTACTGCTCCAACCTCTAAAGACTCCCAAAGGTTTGCAATCCATCTTAGGTGTTTTACATTTTGGCAGAACATAAATTCTAGATTAGACAGGAAAAGTAAAACCTTTCTACAATTTAATTAGTCCTGAATTCACAGCACATCAGTGGACTCAGCACCACACAGATACTCTCCATTCAGTTCAGGCTTACATAATTGCATCAAAACATTTGCACACGTGTTGATTCTACCAACTTGGTGATCCGGGTAGTCCCAGGTTTATCAGGATATACTTATATCACTTTCAATGAAGGTGAGACAGTCCCAATTGCATACAAATCACATTTGTACACAAATGCTGAAATGCGATTTATTGCAACTGAAAAATATTGACCGCAGTACAGGCTGCTGTAGGGAGAGAAAGAACACCAGCAGAGGGGAAACACATTATTGTTGTAACCCCAGTACCAACTTTAGAAGCTGTTACCAAAGCAAGCATTCCAAATACAAAAGCACTGCATCCACGATGGATACAATTGGCTAATTCTCTCACTGCAACAGATGTAGATTTCAAATATGATTCTACATTAAAAACACAAGCATTCCTGCAAATTCTAACAAGAATAACCTCTCCCAAATGAAATCTTGCATTGTGAGAAATATGAATACATCATTTATACTGATGGTTCTTCTCAGCCTTCCATAGGAAGTAAACAACATTATAGCGTAGTATGTGCTTTAGTTAAGGGACCTATGCGGGATGGTGCGTTCCATCCCAATAATACGACTACACAATCTTTAGGAGATTGTACAGCACAGTTGGCAGAGCTGAAAACCCTGATACTAGCACTACAATACACGGATTAGGATATCCCCACACTGATATTGTGCAATTTGCGTTATTGTTTGCAGTCCTATAATGAATATCTTCATCGCTGGGGTCAGAATGGGTTTAGAGATTCCAAGGGTTGCACAATTAAACAGAAATTGTTATGGGAACAAGTGGCAAAGGTGAAAGCATGCCTGCCACGGGATCAAGTTATTCACACCTTGAGTCATCAGCGCGTTGGAGTACACGTTGAAGGGAATTTACTGTCTGATGAAGCTGCCAAGGTGACAGTGCAAACTTCTGCCGTTGATCTAATCACTTGTTCTAGCACAAGGATAGACAGAGACATACTGCTAGCTGTCAACACCTCAAAGAACAGCTCTGCCTTCCAAAGGGCTTTCCCTTTAAATATTCCTATAAATTAAATATGCAAAACACACTCTATGCTCAAATTCCAGGAGTGTGGAATAGAGTTATACCAAACATGAATCGCAGATTCGTTTTAACACCTTGACTGCTGCAGCAATTCTCCTTGGATGCTGAACTCCTTGAAATCCCATAGTTCATGACGAGCTCAGCTCGTCATAAGCACATGAGCAGTGTACTGCATGACGAGCTGAGCTCGTCATGAGCATGGAAGGGGTTAATTCTGGCTGCACACAAGGGTCTGGTCTTTGCAAACGCTGGAGTCACGCTATAATTTTGTTACTGAAACAGGGATTCTGGAGGCCAAGTTTATCTAAACAAACAAGGGCTCATGTCTCAAAGTGCAACATCTGTCAGCAGATGAAAGGTTCCACCGTAGCAAGGCCACCACAGACACCATTACACATTTCAGACAGACCTTTCTCTTGTGTCTATTGTGATCACTGCAGCCTCGGGGTTTACAAGTACATCTTGATGGCAATAAATTCATTCTCTTGATTTCTATGGGTTTGGCCTCAGCGCTTGGCTGACGGTCAATCTGTTATAAATGATTTGCAAGACTTCATCAGGACATATGCAATTGGCACATTTCATTCCTACCATGGCCCTGTGTTTAGCTCTCTGGCTTACAAGGAAGCCATGGAAAGTATGGCTGTGGCTTTGTGGTACTCCTCCCCCTACCATCCCAAGAAAAGTTTGGTGGTGGAGAGGAAAAACCTTGACCTAAAGCAATTCTTAACAGCAAGGTTATTAGGTGCGGGTGGTAGTTGTGTCAATGACCTATATGGGTTCCATAGGGCACTAAACAATGTGCTAAGAAAATCCTTGGGAGGACGTGGCCCCTATAAAATCCTGTTTGGCACAAGAACATGGGTACAGGACCTCAATTGTGCCAGCACAGTGGTGGGTGTAAAACCATTTGAATTGAATGAGCATTTGGCTGTTTTACAGGAACTCAATGAGTTCCTGGTATTACAAAGCAAAGTCCAAGTAAAACGCACCGCCACTGGGGAAGTGAAACCGGTTTTGGTAAGACCTGTCTGGGTCCCGAAGATTGGAGACCTGGTCAGAGAAAATATTGTGGACAAGAAGGAGTTTGGGCCATCTTACAGAACTTCTGTACCTGTCCTGCCGGTTAAAGGAACAAGAACAGTACTTCTACTGCCTCTTTTGCAGCAAAAATGAAAGAAGATTTGTCTCCATTGATATGATCAAACCACACTCTGTGGCTTATTCTTAACAGTAGGCCGCTTGGAATCTTGGTTATCTGCAGATCTCCACAAGCTACTATACAGGACGTTCAGATGGAAAGACTAATAACGTTTCAAGACTCACCTGCGTAAAATGCAGGGGTATCTAATAACGGAGTACGAACTACACCTTTTGAAATTGAACAATGTTAGAACTGGCTATTTCTGGTTGGCTAAGGCTGACGCCAAAGCTAGGGAGAAACCACCATTCTAGTCAGGGCAAGGGAGTCACACGCCAAGATAACCCCTGCTCACCCCCATGGTAGCTTGGCACGAGCAGACAGGCTTATCCCGGAGGCAATGTGTAAAGCATTTGCACCAGCACACAACAGCAACAACATCCTAGGCACACCACAAAAGGAACTCCACACAAGGTTATATAAAAATAACTTTTATATTGTCAAAACACATCAGATAGTAATCACACAGTATACATTCTGCCAACGGGCACGGGCAATATTCACATGGGATTATTTACACAGGACAGGGCCACGTGGGCCACTGTCAGAATCAGCACTTAGAAGAAATAGCACTTCTAGAACTTAGAATAAGTATAGCACAAAATAACAATTATAAATCACAACCAGTAACTACTGGTAACAGATAAGTACCACCTACGCAACCCTAAACACCTAAGGAGAATGTCATGCAGGGAACCAGGTTCTCACTAGGACCACCTGTACTAGAAAGAACAACCACCTAAGTATCACAGTACAATTAGGGGTATAAGCAAGAACACATTACACATGATGCATCACAACATTCAGAGGTGTAGGGAAGGAAAACACATGATGCATAAAACATACATTCAGCGTTGTTAGAACAAGGCACATGATGCATCAAAACACATTCAGAGGTGCAGGGAAGGTAGAACACATGATGCATAAATCAACACATTCATAGGTGTAAGAACAAGGAAGACACATGATGCATAAAAACATTCAGAGGTGCCAGACCACAACTCAATAGCGCAAAAACACATGAGGCCTAAAAACAATCAGAGGTGTAAGATCAAGGTGCGCAATCATATTAAATGCATTACATTTCCTAGCACCACATCACATTGTGCAAAACTTACATAAGGCAATTACCATCACATAGATAATCACATTGCGCCTCAATAAAATCACATACCAGCCCCCATCTAATAAAGGGACTAAAGAGCCCTGTGTCCAGAATGTCAGGGCGCGCTGCCAATGCAGCGCCAGTCAGGGGTGCACCACCGGCGCAAAACCCACTACTTGCTGGGCACCTGGGAACAATCACAGGGCCTAAACGTTGCAGCTGGCACTAAGTGCTGCGCAGCTGTAAAAGGCCTCGCACCACTGTGCCATCTCTGTCCCACACAGGGACTCTCTCTCCAAATGCGCCTAAACAGTGCAGCTGCCCACTAGTTGCTGGGCAGCTGGAGACAAAACTGCGACAGGGCCTCACTGACCCTAGAACAGAACTGCGCCCAATCGTTGGAGCCACACAGGCTCTGACACCACATTGCACAGAACGTTGGAGCCACACAGGCTCAGACACCACACATGGCCAAACATTGGAGCCACACAAGCTCTAAAACAAATATGCCCTCAGTCCCTCGGGGGGACTCTAAAAAAATCAATGTGGGCAGGGAGCCTTGTGGACTCTGAAACTGCTAAATGCCCCCTAGAGCCCTCGTGGCTCTAAACAACAGTGGGGCCATGGAGCCGCTCAGGGCTCAAACTACAAATGCCCCTTGAGCCTCACAGGCTCTGAAGAAACATGCGGCGTCGGTGGAGCCCCTCCTCGGGGTACTCAATAACGGAAATGCCCCCGGAGCCCTCTCAGGGCTCTACACACAATCGGGGCCCGGATTGGAGCCCCACTGGGCTCTGGAAAATGGTGGGGCGGCCCACTGCCATTCGGGGCCGCCCTAAATGCCACCGACACAATGTGCCTCGTGCTCGCACCCGCCTGGAGCCCCCCAGCCCACTCTTACGCACCGGGCGTCTGTCGGGGAACTCCAGCGGGAATACTCCTTTCACGGGGCGGGGGCAGGCACCGAAGATGTGCCTCGCGCCTCCTCCGCCACCGGTACCATGCTCCTCATCGCTGCCAAGCCTTCAGAGTGGAGCCGCCAGGCTCCAGGGCAACTTCTCCTCCGGGGCTCCCTCCCACCTCACGGGGGCCCCGGGCGGCCATTCCTTGGCCGGCTGCTTCTCTCTTCTCATCGGACGGGCACCAGCCAATCCCAACGCGGCAGCGGGCAGGACTTCCACGCAAAACCGGAAGTCCCGCCCCGAGTCAGGCGCTTTGGTGCCTGCCTTCCTGTTTTTGCAGTGCGAGGGCCGCGGCGATGTTTTTAACGGGCACAGAGAGGGGTAAGCACCCTCAAAAGTCAAAACCTCCGTAGCAATGGGGTGGGCACCCATCTAAGGGTCATATAAACGGGGTGGCACCCGTAAATTTCAATAAAGCAATAATTGGGCACAAAGCAGGGTAGGCATCTGCAAGCTCAGGGGCATAAGGGCAGGAGCGCTTCCCTCCTTGGGAGGCAAACCTTCCCCTCGGCCCATGCAGCAGCACGCCCCTGGTAGTTTCAAGTTTGGCAAAACAAGAACATTTTGGAAGGGGACACAGCCCCTTTTTACAAAGAGAAATCCTTTGTCTAGCAGGGTGCAGGCAGTGTGAGAACCAGCTAGAACTGGTGATAGGGAATTCCTTTCACTGGCCAGGCTAGGGACATCAGACGCACCCCAGGGGGTGGAGCCAGCATTGTGTAGGGAAAACCCAGCCTCATTCCGGACCCTCAAACCAGACGGTCAATCCACAAGGAGGCCCAGGCTCACTCCTCCCCTCACATCAGCATGGTAAACACTCCATTCACCACCGGGGCAGACCCTCCCAGACTCTTGGAGCCAGGCTCACCAGCCAGCCTCAGCCAATCACAAGGCAGACTTAAATTACACAAATATGCCAACTTCTAAAAGTGGCACTTCTACACGAGACACATTCATGCCGCATATACCATTGCGCAGCATTCAATCTCACGAGTTTGCACATACCAAACTCGACCCTGCACTTCCCACACATCAGGAACTAGCATGGGCATACATATTCCCCATTCGTTCCTATGGGAGGGCAGGTCACTCATCACACATACACAGAGGGCTCACGCACTTTACACTGTACCACAGTGAAAAAGTGCGCAGAGGCCTAAAATCTCTAACACCAGGTCACAGAAACAGGCTAGGAAAAAGCAAAATGTTTCGGGGTGAACCTGCCAAAAAGGGCCAGGTCCAACAAACAACATCCAAATGAAACTGAAATGCAAATTGAAATTCGGCCCAGTAATGAAATTTACATCAATGTGCCTTCACAAGAAGCAACTGCCAGTTCTACAAACTCTGCTGAGCTCCCAAAGATAGATCAAACTGCATCTAGTTACTTCATCAACTTCGATGACTTGTCTTTAGATCCACGTGAACCTGAGCAAACACGACCCATTTCTAAGAATGAAAAATTATGACAATTCTATCTTTGGCTGAAAAAGACTTACTTGGTATCCCTTGGTTGCATCGTTGGTTTGCATTAGAGATCCTGTTCCTGTTAATTTGGATTGGTATAGTAACTGTCTTTTTCCTACTACTGAATGGACATTACCTCCCACAACGTCCTGCCGTACAACCTGTGAACTTGGTCTTGAAACCTCATCTGTCATCACACTGTGAAACAGAGAGACTTGTCCCTAGCGAACATTATACCAGTTCCAGTACCGGATGGTATAGTTTGGGATAGAGGTTCACATGATGTCCTACTGAACATTTGAAAATTCCACACGTATTTACATTTTCAATGAATGATTTCATTACCCCGAGTACATTCTCTGATAATTGAACATTGAGACAGTAAATACTGTGCTCTCAGAAGTAGAACAATCTGCTGCATTTTCTTACAGGGAATTGTATGAAGCTACATCTGACTTCGACAGTATATTTTGTTCCCAGCATTATGGTCATCACGTTTTACACAAAGCCAACGCCCACGCACTATTAACACTTACCATCAGTGGGAATATTGCCTGACACCACCGAAAGGTAGTTCTGCTACATTCGCTTACACAAAGAAATGCCACTGGAAAAACAATTATGGTGACAAACACCAAGCTCATATATTCAACACATTTTATCTCCCAATTGTCTATACAAGGTTTTGAATATTGGAGGGACACAATAGACATAATATCCATCTGAGGGACTATAGAATACCAAGTTCAGGGATCTGAGCTTTATTTAGAGCTTTCCTCGTACAATTACAGACAATTTCCCTGAACACAACAGTGCAACAGACTACCTGCTATGGATTTGCAAACATATTAGACCTGAAAACACCACTCAGCCCCTTGCCCACACCTATTGAAGACAGTGGTGTTGAAAAGGGGTGCAGTGGGTGCGGGCCACCTCGGGTGTCATCACTGAGGGAGGTGACAAAATAGCAAAAATATGTGTTTTAAACACATATTTTTTGCCATTCTGTCAAGCAAGGGTGAACAGTGTCATCACTGAGGGGGGTGACAAAATGGCACAAATATGTGTTTTAAACACATATCTTTGCCTATTTGTCAAGCCAGGGGTGTCAAGAAATTTTGCACACCAGGTACCACCTGGCCTTGCTATGCCGTTGATTGAAGATATATCGAATTACACATTGATAAGTGAGGAGATTCTGGATGCAATATTACAGAATGGTACATTCATCAGCTCCCAATCAGAAGGGATGGTTGGTTTGGCCTATTGACACAAATAGGTGTCAGTCAAGATTCAAGGGTACCACCTGAGGGTTGAGTATCAATAGGCCCGACCCATGCTATGTATCCACAGATGACCCAGGGGTAGTGACTTCTTACAGTGTTGGGAAGTTGTGCCTAGAATGGCTAAAAACCTCAACATTGCAACAGGTGAAACCACACTTGTCCCTTCTGTCAGGCAACATGAATCTTAGGGAATTCTTGCTAGGTCCCAAGAAAACACGTAAGAAACGTTTGTTATATGATAATTGACATAATGGAACCAGATTTGTCTATTTTACAAAATGGTCAATCTCAATTGCGCTACATTTTGCTTTGAGCTGGATGTTACAATCACTGCGTTCTGTAAACATGCCATCACAGAACACTAACAGCTCAAATTTGTTTTCACTTATAAGCTGACCGAGAGACAATTGACCATGGCACAAAGAGATGCAAAGTCCACCATGCTTCTCATTGAAAAATTTGAGAAGTTACCTTTTACAGCAGCAGAGTCACTGTCTATGGAATTGTTATTTCAAGGCTACATCACATTGCCAATCACGACATTCCAGTTCCAATGCTACCTTACATACATCAACGCAGGCAGGTATGAAGCTTTGGGTGAAGGGTACATTCAGGAAACCTGGGAGTTACTGTACAGATATAGGTGTAGAAATAAGGACACTGAGGTCTTCTTAAGTAGAACTGATTGAGAGATGGCTTTTAGTGGATCGTTACTGTGTAAGGAGGTCTCGCTTCATGGAGCTTTCAATTCTTCAAAGGCAAACTTATCTTGCTACTTGAAAGTCTCCCCAGCTGCAGTGATTCATCCAGTTTTCGTGTTACTTTCGAATGGGAGGTATTTAATGCTGAATGATCAAGGCTGTTACGGAATGGTGCCAGGCATTGCATATCTATTCACAGTAAACCTCGGGGTTGTTTGTTGTAAGCAAGCATTGGTTCCCCGGCTCACATATTTTTGGAGGCACCACTGTGGCCTTCATTGAATGTTTCCAGTATAAGGTTTGATTCGCCAAGCAGACTGAAAGCCATGTTATTTCAACAAAATATGGCCTTAACCTCAGCCCAAGAGCCCTTTGATCTCTAGGTTGCAAGGTCTTCAGCAGAGATACAGGCCCTGGTCCATATGAACTTCCCGATCCATTATTGGAGAAATGGTTCATTCTATTTTTAACATGTCTGATACGAGTGGGATCGTACACTTATTTAAGTGCCTTGGATCAGGTTTTTTAACCACCTTTCAGGCCAACCTTGGAGTAATTCCAGCTTTCATACACCCCGTACTTGGCAGCATTTTTGGAGGGCTTTGTTTGGTCCTGCTATCAATAGCGGGCATCCTGATTTTAATCCTATTGCTCGCAATGGAGGTCCCGATCCCTCAAGATATGGAGAGACCACTGCTGGAACTATGCTGTTGGGAGTGGATGAGATCTACCTGACTATGCCTCGGCTTCGAGAGCTGAGTGAGCATTGGTTCCTGTCTTTTAGACAGTCTGGCTAGAATATGTCCTGCCTGTGTTCTGTTGCCTCTTCTGCGGGCTTGGCTGCATGTTGGACCTATGTCTGACACTTCCATTGGTTGCGCCCCCGGACCGAGAAGTGCTCCTGGAGCCCTTGCAGGCCACATGTACAGTTGTCAACATCATATTCCCATGTTGATGGCAGCAATTCTAGAGCCTCCAAGGGATGCTGCTGCTCCTATTGGAGGGGAAATCGACTCTGCTCCAGAGGTACAGGCATCAGTACCAGGCGTGCAGGCATCTAATTCTTCCCCGGCGGCCGATGTGGGATCCAGAGATGACCATCTTTGCTCAATCAACATGATACTGGAAGTTCTGGTGGGATTGTCATATGTGGACACGATGTTCAGCGATGTTGAGAATTTGGCACAGGATTCTTGAACAATCTTGCCTTTCCTGTGCTGGAAACTATTCAGCATTTTTTTTAACATTTACATAATTGAAGGTCGTAACTGACCTTGTTCTATTTTTTTCTCCTTCTCTGCTCTAACTGAGCTTACTGGCTTTCAAAGTGCTTAGTGTAATAACAACCACATATACAAGCTTAGAAGACCTTTCTAAACGCTTTTAGGGAAAAACAACTTTTCTTTTATGGACCTCAACACTACAACAGGTGAAATAACACTTGTCCCTTCTGTCAGGCAACATGGATCTTAGGGAATTCTTGCTAGGTCCCAAGAAAACACGTAAGAAACGTTTATTATATGACATTTGACATAATGGAACAAGATTTGTCTATTTTACAAAATAGGCAATCTCAATTGCGCTACATTTTGCTTTGAGCTGGACGTTGCAATCACTGCGTTCTGCTAACGTGTCATCGCAGTACATTAACAGCTCAAATTTGTTTTCGCTTATAATCTGACCGACAGACAATTGACCATGGCACAAAGAGATGCAAAGTACACCATGCTGCTCATTGAAAAATTAGAGAAGTTACCTTTTACAGCAGCAGAGTCACTGTCTATGGAATTGTTATTTCAAGGCTACATCACATTGCCAATCACGACATTCCAGTTCCAATGCTACCTTACATACATCAACGCAGGCAGGTATGAAGCTTTGGGTGAAGGGTACATTCAGGAAACCTGGGAGTTACTGTACAGATATAGGTGTAGAAATAAGGACACTGAGGTCTTCTTAAGTAGAACTGATTGAGAGATGGCTTTTAGTGGATCGTTACTGTGTAAGGAGGTCTCGCTTCATGGAGCTTTCAATTCTTCAAAGGCAAACTTATCTTGCTACTTGAAAGTCTCCCCAGCTGCAGTGATTCATCCAGTTTTCGTGTTACTTTCGAATGGGAGGTATTTAATGCTGAATGATCAAGGCTGTTACGGAATGGTGCCAGGCATTGCATATCTATTCACAGTAAACCTCGGGGTTGTTTGTTGTAAGCAAGCATTGGTTCCCCGGCTCACATATTTTTGGAGGCACCACTGTGGCCTTCATTGAATGTTTCCAGTATAAGGTTTGATTCGCCAAGCAGACTGAAAGCCATGTTATTTCAACAAAATATGGCCTTAACCTCAGCCCAAGAGCCCTTTGATCTCTAGGTTGCAAGGTCTTCAGCAGAGATACAGGCCCTGGTCCATATGAACTTCCCGATCCATTATTGGAGAAATGGTTCATTCTATTTTTAACATGTCTGATACGAGTGGGATCGTACACTTATTTAAGTGCCTTGGATCAGGTTTTTTAACCACCTTTCAGGCCAACCTTGGAGTAATTCCAGCTTTCATACACCCCGTACTTGGCAGCATTTTTGGAGGGCTTTGTTTGGTCCTGCTATCAATAGCGGGCATCCTGATTTTAATCCTATTGCTCGCAATGGAGGTCCCGATCCCTCAAGATATGGAGAGACCACTGCTGGAACTATGCTGTTGGGAGTGGATGAGATCTACCTGACTATGCCTCGGCTTCGAGAGCTGAGTGAGCATTGGTTCCTGTCTTTTAGACAGTCTGGCTAGAATATGTCCTGCCTGTGTTCTGTTGCCTCTTCTGCGGGCTTGGCTGCATGTTGGACCTATGTCTGACACTTCCATTGGTTGCGCCCCCGGACCGAGAAGTGCTCCTGGAGCCCTTGCAGGCCACATGTACAGTTGTCAACATCATATTCCCATGTTGATGGCAGCAATTCTAGAGCCTCCAAGGGATGCTGCTGCTCCTATTGGAGGGGAAATCGACTCTGCTCCAGAGGTACAGGCATCAGTACCAGGCGTGCAGGCATCTAATTCTTCCCCGGCGGCCGATGTGGGATCCAGAGATGACCATCTTTGCTCAATCAACATGATACTGGAAGTTCTGGTGGGATTGTCATATGTGGACACGATGTTCAGCGATGTTGAGAATTTGGCACAGGATTCTTGAACAATCTTGCCTTTCCTGTGCTGGAAACTATTCAGCATTTTTTTTAACATTTACATAATTGAAGGTCGTAACTGACCTTGTTCTATTTTTTTCTCCTTCTCTGCTCTAACTGAGCTTACTGGCTTTCAAAGTGCTTAGTGTAATAACAACCACATATACAAGCTTAGAAGACCTTTCTAAACGCTTTTAGGGAAAAACAACTTTTCTTTTATGGACCTCAACACTACAACAGGTGAAATAACACTTGTCCCTTCTGTCAGGCAACATGGATCTTAGGGAATTCTTGCTAGGTCCCAAGAAAACACGTAAGAAACGTTTATTATATGACATTTGACATAATGGAACAAGATTTGTATATTTTACAAAATAGGCAATCTCAATTGCGCTACATTTTGCTTTGAGCTGGACGTTGCAATCACTGCGTTCTGCTAACGTGTCATCGCAGTACATTAACAGCTCAAATTTGTTTTCGCTTATAATCTGACCGACAGACAATTGACCATGGCACAAAGAGATGCAAAGTACACCATGCTGCTCATTGAAAAATTAGAGAAGTTACCTTTTACAGCAGCAGAGTCACTGTCTACAGAATGGTTAATTCAAGGCTACATCACACTGCCAATCACGACATTCCAGTTCCAATACTGCCTTACATACATCAACGCAGGCAGGTATGCAGCTTTGGGTGAAGGGTACTTTCAGGAAACCTGGGAGTTACCGTACAGATATAGGTGTAGAAATAAGGACACTGAGTTCTTCTTCAGTAGAACTGATTGCGAGATGACTTTAAGTGGATCGTTACTGTGTAAGGAGGTCCCGCTTCATGGAGCGCGTAATTATTCAAAGGCAAACTTATCTTGCTACTTGAAAGTCTCCCCAGCTGCAGTCATTCATCCAGTGTTCGTGTTACTTTCGAATGGGAGTTATTCAATGCTGAATGATCAAGGCTGTTACGGAATGGTGCCAGGCATCGCATATCTATTCACAGTAAACCTCAGGGTTGTTTGTTGTAAGCATGTATTGGTTCCCCCGGCTCACATATTTATGGAGGCACCACTGTGGCCTTCATTGAATTTTTCCAGTATAAGGTTTGATTCGCCGAGCAGACTGAAAGCCATGTTATTTCAACAAAATGTGGCCTTAGCCTCAGCCTGGGAGCCCTTTGATCTCTAGGTTGCAAGGTCTTCAGCAGAGATACAGGCTCTGGTCCATATGAACCTCCCGATCCATTATCGGGGAAATGGTTCATTGTATCTTTAACATGTCTGATACGAGTGGGATCGTACACTTATTTAAGTGCCTTGGATCAGGTCTCTTAACCACCTTTCAGACCAACCTTAGACTAATTCCAGCTTTCATATACCCCGTACTTGGCAGCATTTTTGGAGGGCTTTCTTTGGTCCTGCTCTCAATAGCGGGCATCCTGATTTTATTCCTATTGCTTCGCAATGGACGTCCCAATTCCTCAAGATATGGAGAGACCACTGCTGGAACTATGCTGTTGGGAGCGGATGGAGTTTTACCTGACTATGCCTCGGCTTCGAGAGCTGAGTGAGCACTGGTTCCTGTCTTTTAGACAGTCTGGCTAGAATGTGTCCTGCCTGTGTTCTGTTGCCTCTTCTGCGGATTTGGCTGCATGTTGGACCTGTGTTCAAATATGGGGTATCACAGAAAAGTCCCAGTTCCTCACTCCCCTGGTGTTTCGTCAACCCCTGTATTTGCTGGAAGGGATGAAAATGTTAAGGTTTTAACTTTCTGTCTGTACAGCCCAACTGAAACACTCTTTGGTGGCTCATTGTTGCCCTGGTCCTTTCGTTTTATTTTTGACTCGCACTCTGATGGTCCCCGGCTGATTTCCTGATTAAAGTTTAGCAGAGCGCCTGACTCTAGGGACTGTGGCAGCCCTTTGAGTGACTGCCTGTCTGATGAGATGTGTAACCTTCACCACTCTCACCAGGATGTGTGTATTTGTTTGAGAAAAGCACCAGTCTGACGCCTTTTTACAGGACCTTGTGCCCTTGTTTGTAAAAATGGGGCGTGGCAACCAACAGCAGTCTCTGGCCAAGTTGGGGCAACAGCACAGAAGATCTTTCCAAGTTTCCTTATGATAAAAGCATAACCGTCAGGATGCTGCTCCACCCTTGAAGGCACATAATGGATTAAAATCTGAAATCCTAAGTGCTTTAAGCCGAACAAACAGAATTTTTCTACGTGCCTGTACTGAGAGCACCTTTCATAGATAGAGGTGAGATTTCCAGAGGATGTAAGAGGAGTCCAATACCAGTATATTATGGTTGCAGCAGAGAGAGGCCCTATCCTTTTTGTGCGAGATGGCCAAATCTGCCTCTTCAAGCATTTGTCCAGGCAGTTACCAGAATCTTGAGTAAAGGCAGGCTTTCTGCTTCTATCTTCAGGTTCCCAAGTGCTTGGCTCAGCTTAATGTGCCATGGAAAATCCACTTCCCTGAAGATTTAACCCAGTTGGTGTTTAAGGGTGTTGTCTGAGGCTTTGGGGACCATAATGTAATACTTGATTAGATCCTCCTGTAATGCCAGACTGGGTGTATTGAGGCTAAATTGCAATCGTAGCTTTGCTCTTCTGGCTTGCTTGGACACTTGCATCACTGTTTTTTAGGCTTTTCTCTGGGCCGTCCCTATTATTTCATCCAATGCCCCTGGAAAAGCCAGTTGTCCATAGTTGATGGCCAGGTTTAGTTTAGCCTTGAGGACTGTCAGCAAGGGCTCCACTGTTGGACTAGTCGAGCGTTGGCTTAAACGCCAAAATGTGAAAATTACTCGGTCGATCTTTGCTCTTACATGTTTTATGTGTGTAGCCGGGGATGCCTTCTCTGAAAGCCACACCTGTGGTAGTTATAGGCAGATGTTATCCCTATTTGATGGTTTCCCAATTGCCAGGTTGCTTGCTTTTATGTGGGTATTTTCCATCTACAACTGTTTTAGTTT
This sequence comes from Lissotriton vulgaris, assembly GCF_964263255.1. Classification (NCBI taxonomy): domain Eukaryota; kingdom Metazoa; phylum Chordata; class Amphibia; order Caudata; family Salamandridae; genus Lissotriton; species Lissotriton vulgaris. Next base: position 682,639,159 of record NC_141689.1, read on the forward strand.
TGCTGTGTCAGACAGTTTTCCTTGTTGTACTTCTGCAGATCATTTAGGGCTCCCTGGAGCCCCACCCCGGTATTACCACCATGTTGTTTTCATACTGGAGAGTTGAAAGCCTCACTGAGCCTATCTGGGGGATACTAAGCTGGCATCTTTTAAGACATTCCCCAAATATGCGGTGCTAAGATTGAACAACAGAAGGGCCAAAACACAGCCCTGTGTGAGTCAATTGTTGGTTTCGACTCTTGATGTAACTGTTGGAGGACTTGATTTGACCTGAACCGAAGTCCCCTCATAAAGAGTTGTAATTGCTTTAAAGAACTTGGTGTGGATCCCCCAGGCTGTCAGTTTTCCCCAAAGTGTGCCTCGATCTCCCCTGTCAAAGGCTGTACTGCAGTCTATGAAACAACAAAACAGGGGCAGGTGCTTGTGTTTAATAGCTTGGTTGGATAGTTGGGCCACCACAATGATGTTGTCCATAGTTGAGCTGTTTGACCTGAATCCTAACTGGTGGAGTAGGATTTTTTTTTTGTTGTTGGCCCATTCCTCCAGGTCCTTCAGTCGTATTCGGGCATTGGCCTTGGCTTCTAGGTCTAACAGGGTAACAAGACTGTAATTGGCTGGATTTGAGTAGTCACCTTTCTTGTGGATGGGGAACAAGATTGATCATTTCCATGACTGCGATTTTGTTGCTGTCACAAACGTGTAGTTGAATAATGGAGTCAGGATCGGGGCTAAGAAAGTCAGTGCTAGTTTGAATATCGGAGCAGATATGCCTTTGGGCCCTGGAGACCGATTGTTTTTCATTGTTATAATGTTCCTCATTATCTCTCCTTCTGTAATTGTGGACCCTTTTATGGGTTCAGGGCATGGTTCCTGTACACTCTTTGTGAGGAGTCGCTCCTATCTGGCAGCGTCCAGGGTTTTCTTAGAGGTGGACTTATCGTCTGAGGGAACTTTTATGTACAATCCTTTCACATATGTTATCAACACATTACCTGCTATACCATTCACTGTTGTCAGACTTTATGTGTCCAGGTGGTTGATGTATCTTCATAATTTTGAGCGATTTTTTTCATTCATCAGAAGGAACACTTTTAGCAATTTCTCTTCAATCAGCTTTCTCTTGCACTCCCATGATTTCTTCTTTTGGGTTATCCTCAGAGCAGCTATGAGAATTTCCCCCTTTTTTTTGCTTTAAGCATCTTTCCAAGGTCTTGTTTACATTCCGTTAGGCCCTTCGATGTACCTGACTTGTGTGGTGATGTTTCTGATCTGGGTCTCTGGTTTTTACTCTGGGCCTTCCCCAAGTTCTGCTGTATGTCTTTAATAGGAGCTTCCCACCTACTAATTGCATTCTGCAGGGACCCGGACCTTGAGCATGCTTCACTCTTTGCTACCCACTCCCTCAGTTCTGCTCCCAAATTAGTGGTCCATTTTTTCTTTGAGAACTCTAATCCGCAATTCTCCTGTGGGTTCACCTAGTATTTGCTGAAGAGCTGCTGATTACAGTGCTACTTGTCTGGAGACACGCAGAGGCCTATGATCACTTTCTCCTTTGTCATCAACTGCAAAGTCTCCTAGCCTTTCTGCCAGCTTCTCGGTGAGTAAGATGTAGTCGATTGTAGATACATTCCTAAAGGTGGCTTGGGGGTGCCATAATTAAGCCTGGGCAGAGTTCGCGGAACTACGCGAAGTGGCAAAAAAAATTTGCTGCGCTACGCGGAGCTCAGCAAGCGGCGGAGTTCCATGGAAAAATGCTGTTCGCGGTGATTGCACAGTGCAAATGCTTGTCCGCACGGTGCAATTATCGTGAACGGCACCTCGCACAGAGCAAGTGGTTCCTTCTTCCCCTTTCTGTTGCTTGAGTAGATTTTTACTCAAGCAGGAGCTTTCTCAATGTTAACAAGCAGTTTCACATTGCGAGCTGTCGTGAGCATACACGACCACTCGCAATGGGAATCCTGACCACCCCACCTTGAAAAAATCACGCCTGGATGTTTATTTTCCACGCACGTGCTCACTAACTTAATGTTGACGATCGCTAACGAGGAAAAATCACGCAGGGAGGTTGATTTTCCGTGCTCGCCAACTTGATGTTGACAATCGTGAGCGAGGAAAAAAACTCTGCTTCGCGAAGTGGAGTTTTTGGGAACTCTACGAGCTCCACGTTACGCGGAGAGCGGGAATCTCGGAAAACTCAGCGGGCGGAGTGTAGTACACCACCCAGGGTTAGCCACAATGGTTGTGCATTTTATTTGTAAGATGTGTTGATTGTAGCTTAGAAATTTGGAACAGGGAGAGAAGATATCTCGTCTTTTCCCCTGGTCTAGGCAAGTCTAATGCCTTGTCCAGACCTCTCTTGTGAAAGTCTCCAGCGATGACCACGTTATGATAGTCAAAGTTGATTAGTATTTCCTCTAGCGTGTTTGCAAAGGTGTCCATGAAAGCTTGCGTTTGACTTTGCATCGGGTTGATTTACAAATTTATTAGCAGCGGGCTGAATGGGTGGCAATTTACCCTGTTCCACTTAATTAACACAGCTGGCAGCTCTGTAGATTTTACAATTATTTCTGAAGTTTTGAAATTGCAGGCATGGCTTAGAAATATCCAGAGGCTCCCTGATGGGCGACCAGAGATGCTCTTTTTCGTGACAGCTCCTTGATTTTGTAGACGCCAGCTAGTTGTGCCATTGTCATTCCCAGGTTTCCTGGAAGCACACTGTGTCTTCTTTACTAAGAAGTCCTGTAGCTCCTTGTCCCTGGTGCTTTTATTTAGCCCTGTGATTTTCCAGGGTATAAGTGTTAATTGTTGTTGCTCTGAGAATGCTCCCTCTTTGCACTCTTCTATGATGTCTGTTGTTGGGATGCTGCTGCCTTGTTTATTCTGTTTTTGTCTGCTCAATCTGACTTGGGTGTACTCTGTGTTGATTATCTCTGTATGTGATACACATGTTTGTTGGTTTATTTGCTCATTCCCAATTAATTCTGCCTCTTTTCCTTTAGCTGTTTGTGCCTTGCAGAATTGAAACGGCCCACTTATCCTCATAGTGGAGCATCAAAACATACAGGAATTTCCTCGGGCTGGGATGTTCTACATCTATGCCCCAGCTGGTCAGCTGTTGTAGAAACTGATGGCTAGGGTAGAATCACAATGGCTGTCACCTTGTAGCATTTTGAATTTTACCCAGTCTAGATTTTCAGATTCGATTTGTGTAAGGGTGGCACTCTGACTGATTAGCCAAAGGATGTATGTCTTGTTCAGTACATCATGAGAGAACTTGATGTGGTACCTTGGGGTGAACACCACCTCTTATATTTGAGGTGTTTCTTTTGTTGTATGTGCGCCCATTGGGTTTGGTGAGGAATTGACAGTTCTGGGCTACAGTTGGCCGGCAGCCCTTGTTCAGGTACTAGCTATATGTTCTATTATCTGCTGCTCCCACCGGCAGGGTGGGATGTACCCTTTCAGCCCATGCTGCATCTCAGATCCAGGTTGGTGATATGCCCTGAACAGAGTGCTGGCATCCGGATTTTCGGGGACTACCCCGAAGCTTTATTTAGGTCAAGAGCTAATATAGACACAATTAGTGACTGAGAAGCCTATGGGTTGCACTCACGCGGTGGGGCATCACAGCCTATAGTGATTCCTTCAGTTTGTGCTCATGGCATGAACTACTGTTTGACATTAAAGATCGGGCATAGTGGCCTTAGGGGATCTCTTTCCTCTGAGCTATAGGTTGGCAATGTTGCCTGCATGGTTGATCTTATTTTAGCTCTCAACATTTTTATAGTTTTCTCAGCATCCTCTTGTCCCTCATTGAGAGTGGGGCTCCCTCCCACGCTCCTGCAGCCCTCTTGATGTCCTTATTGTATGCTATCTCTTTGCATGTGTCAGCAACACGAGGGCTGGCTGATGTTTTTTTCCCCTCTCTGCTTCTCTGGATTTCCAGGATTTTGTCACTTCTTTAGCCTTCCTTCCTTGCTTTTGTCATTTAGTCTGGACTGTGTTGGTCCATTGGGCCCGGTGGGAATTTTCTCCCTTCTAGTGGTCTTAGGGATCTGCTGGTTTTCTATTAGTAGTCTCCCCTTTCCCCTGAAAATTGCTACCATGTCCCCTAATATTTTATGCAACTTGACCCACATCTCTATGATGGCTGCACATAAACATGAACTGGCTTTCGCCGCTTGATTGTGGTCAATGCTTGCTTCCATCTTTGCCAGCCTGTTGTCCTGCGTCACCAGACGCTGGGTGATTGATTGCAAAAGGTTATTTTGGACCTCCAATTTTGTTGACTAGGGCCCTGTCTAGTGTATCTTGAGCTTCTCTGATGGCATTCAAGTGGAGAATTTGCTGGTCTTTTGAGGGGTGACTCTCACGGACGTTTGTGTTCTTCCCGAGGAATCTTGGAATGAGTTCCAGGGTTCATTCAATTATCAATTTTAGATTTTGTAGGAAAGAGGCCGTGAGGTCTTATGCCTTTGGTTTGTCATCCTTTTGGCTCTTTGCTGGTGAGAGGATTGAAGCTGTCCTTTGGGAGGATGGTACTAGATCATCAACCTCTGTAACTTGTTCACTTCGCCAGTGAAATAGTGCTTCCATGACTTAAGGGCCTTATGTCTTATTTGATGTTACCCTGGGGTTCTATATGTTCTCTATGCTCGGTGAGGACCCCCTTTATTTTCAGATTTTTGTGCTTGTTGTGCAGCTTGTTCCCTCATTTCCCCCTTCTTTACACTCACCAAGTGGGCCCTGTTCATGCACTTCCTGCTCTCAATCCTTGAGACATGAGCGTGACCTTCTCTTGTGGGCTGGACAGTTAAGGAGGGGAGAGTTTACCATTCCGTGACAGGATCCTAGCCTTAAGATTTTGTGCTTTATTGCAACTTCTGTTGATTCCGAGGGTCTGTCTGGAATTATTAATGTACCGGTGGGTGCTTGGAAAAACTGTGTTACCAGTCCTTGGTGTTGGGCGGCTGACCGCAGTAGCTATTGATTATGTGAGGTGGCTGTGCTTCTTGTGACCCTCGAGTGTGTGCGGCCTGTGAGCGCATTCACTTCCACGATGGAGCCTTGATGACGCAGGGGCTTCTTTTTGGATGCCATTCTTTAGAGCTGCTGCAGGGGAAACGTTTATTTTTTACCTCTGCCTCCTTCCTTTTTCTTTTTCCACCCTTCAAGTGGCCCCCTAAGTGTCCCTTGATGGTAGCTAATGGTAGCTGATGGTGAATGATGGTAATATGTGAGCCTGGTGCCTTGTTGGGCTCCCTATACTCCTTCACAGCAAAGTTAGCAGATTGCCCAGTTCAAGCTTGGGTGCCTGGTGGCCGAGTGCTCCCTCTGTTATCCTCACAACTTCTCCCAAATGTTTTCTCCAGTTTGGGAAGACTGGTAACAGCTGCTAATCAGGTGCACAGGGATCAAGGGGGGGCAAAGCAGGGCAACCTGGGACTCACAAGCTGCACCCTGACTGTCAGCTGCCTTGTTGAGGCCTACAGAGGCTCCCTCTCTGAGGTGGCTCTCCAAGGCCACCACACACATTACTAGCCTGTACACCTTATGCACTTCTCACCTGGTTCGTGTCCACTGTTAGATCCACAGGGGCCCCCACTGAAGTACTTTACCACCGCCGATCTTCTTGGACATCGCTCCTCTTCAGTGCTCTCCGCCCGGGACTCTGGACTACCTATATTACTTGGCTAACGGCCTGCTGACGAGTCCGGTTTTGGATCAAGGCACGGACCCCCAGCACCCAAACCCCCTAACACATGGAGCAGTGGCAGTGTATATGTCAGGGAGCCGAGGGGCTGCCTTGGGGTGAGAAGCGATGGTGGCTGGTGGCAAGCAACAAGCAGTACGCTGCTCCTCCCCCTTGCATACAAATGTCTCAATGTAGATTAATTGACGATTGTGTGAGTGTAGTGTATATTGTGGTGAAGATGTTATTCAAAAGTGTAAAAGACACTGTATTGTAATTCCCTGCTGAGTTTTTGTGGTGTTTATTGTGAGACATTATCTACAGTCCAATTGAGTTAGGTTTATCTTTGGTGTGAAAGTGAGGTACAATTAGTGTGGTGGACATTTTGCACAGAGCAAAGCTGCACTTCTCCGAGTGATTCCTCACAGGATGAGGTTTCTTTGTAATTCGCTCATTTGAATGAGTGTTTGTGTTATCTTTGTATGATTGATTTCTGTTGATTCTTTAGGATAAGCAGACAATTGTTTTATGCTGTTTTTGCATTGTATTTAGTTGCAAGCATGTTTGTTGATAAAAGGGCATGTGTGAAAATTGTAAAGGAGAGTGAGCTGCTGCAAGGAGTGAGGTTGTCTTCACAGCCTACTGCGCGGGGATAGGTTGATTAGTGTGAAACCGTGCTGGTATTAGCTGTCAATGATACAAAGTTCTGAGTTGTAAGTGGTTGATGATTTGGAACAAGATTTGGTACACAAGATAGTTTTTTGTGTGAAAACAAACCAATTAAATGTTTTAATGTTGTACGAGATTTGTTTGGATAAGATGCTCTGACACTTCTTAGAGGAGGGGAAGAAGCCCTGCCAAAAGACACCCGAGGTCATTCTATTGTGATAAATGTAGGGTTACACGCATGTGTTTGCCACAAACAATGAAGCAAGATCTCTGAGAAAGAAGGTGTGCTGCAAATACATTTTATGGTACATTTAATTTAACAATTATTGAAAAAATTGAGGAGAATTCTATATGAGATGAAACCACAACCCAGACCCACACAATTCAAAGCGCTTAACGCTTGGAAATGTATGGCTCATGCAAGAGTAAAAAAGAAATATCAGGGAAGAGTGAAAAGTCAGTGCATACTTATGCAGATGCATGGTGGGATGCAGAGCAGAAAAGGTGAAGAACTGACATGATAAGGGAAGCAACATTATAACCATTATTGCAAAATGGAGAAGTGGAAAAAAAGACCGAAAAGAGAATAAAGGATAAAGCAAGAGAATCAGAAGAGACAGATGAAAGCAGTGATACTAGTGATAGTTTCTTAGATGTCTTAATGTCTAAGCGACCACCTCCGTATAATGAGATTCAAGCAGAGAGAGGTGGCAGCGAGGCAGGAGCAAGGCTGCGGGTGCAAATACTGGATTGCCTACTGCACCAGTTAGTATGAGTCCTGGTATGATACGAATTATGTCCTGTGCAGAAGGACCAGATCATCATGGGAACTATTAGAGTGAATCAAAACATGAGTGGAGGAAATTCAGGGATTTGGCCTCCTCGAACCTCCACTGGTTGTACTGTCCCAGATGCACTTTCATTTCTCGTTACCATTGGACCTGTGGTTTCTATATATAAACCTGGTTCTGGGGGGAACGGGATTCAAAACTCAGCTGGTTTTTTTTTATATATTTTTTTTTATTGGTATTTTCACAATAACAAACATATGACATTACAGTATAGACATTAATGCGTATCTTACTGCAAGAAGCCCAGTCTCTGAGGTTAGTCTGTTTATGGTACAAGTGACCGAGTTTCCCTGCCCCTCTGCCTTGCAACATTTAACATATAAAACGTAAGTCTTAGTGGTTGTTCTAGGGTTTATCGGTGCCACATATAACATAAAACATATAGGCCCTGCCGTTTGTTCTTGGGTTGGCCGGCTTGTGTGCGCGGTTAAGAATGCTGTTTGTCTAGTCTCACTGTCACTTAACATACCCAGACTTGCCCACGTAGGCCTATTGGTGAGTACCGTCCATTATTCGGGGATCATGGTAGTTTCGTATGGATCTAGGAAGTTGTCCAAGGTTGCCCACATCTCCCTGTTGGGGTTTTTCCATAGTGAATTTCTTAGTGCTGTGTTGTCGGCTCCCCTAAGGTATGTCACCCAGTTCATCCACCCCTTGAATGTGGCTTTGGTTGTGTTTTTCCATTTGGCGAGCACTGTTTTTGGCCGCTGCCGTTAGAAGGAAGTCTAGGAGGTTTTTGTCTTGTTATGTATTTATGTCCGCTGTTATGATTGCAGTGGTAAGTGTGGCAAACTCTTCTAGCGTACAGCCAAGGGCCTCATTTATGAACGTGAAGACTTTTTTCCAGAATTTTTAAACCTTCCCACAGTGAAAGATAAGGTGCGCTATGTCACCCCTCCGTGTGTCGCATTCCAGGAAAGATCGTTTTCTCTCAGCCCTAGCGATGCGAGGCACGCTGGAGTCCAGTATGTCCAGTAAGTCTTATGCAGTAGCCAGAATTTTGTTTGCGCTATCACTGGGGAGATCATGTTTTTCGACGGGACACCCAGAGGGTGTGTAATTCTCGCTCGGTGACAGCCAGTCCAGGCCTGTTGGAGGAGTTCCTTGAAGTCCAATTAATGGAAGCTCTCCTGGCGGTGCAAGTGCAGACCCATCTGTGCATCAAACTGAATTTAAATCTTTAAGTCCGTTCCAGAGGTTGTCAGATCTGGGAACATACCTGGGTACCACCTTTAAATATTCATAGCAGTATACCTGAAGCAAGGTACATTCTAGTATTAATGTCCAGTAATTGGAAGACTGTTTGAAAGCTTTTAATGCCATATCAAATGAGAGTGGGAAAAAGGAACTGGGTCAGGGCACTCTTCAGTCCACTTTTAAGGTAAACTTGGTGGATGTGGAAAAATTGAAGTTGACATTGGATGAATTGATAAGTGGTTGTCTTGCATTGGATTGGATAGAAACTTGTCAGCAGAGTGAACTTTTGTACATGAGTAAGGATGTTACAAGGGGAGTTAGACAAGCACATGACAAATTATCTGAATTAGCCCAGAAATATGAGGTAGATCTGAAGCTGTCAAAGGCTTTACAGAAGAGCCTTTGACTCACTTTTAGTGATCATAACATAGAACATATGAGACTACCAGGGATGAAGATGCGGGAATGAATCCAAAGCATCCGCACTTGGAGTGCATTAGAGAAATGGGAAGTTAAAATATTAAAAAGAACGGCTTCAAAGAAAATGACAGGAGAGCCACCTCCTTCTAGAGGGGAAAATGGGAGCTACAAACTTTCATTTACAGAAGGTACCTAGCAGAAGTAATGTATATGTGCCTAGGAGAAGGTGTGTTCTTGCATCATTTACATATGAATTCCCTAGAAGCCTGCCTTGTGACACAAGGGAAAACTTCAAAGGGTTTGTGGACTGATTCAATGTGCAATGGGCTGAGATACGTGTTGGTTGTTGTGTGCATCTTTTCATGATAGGTTGCGGCATATGCCAAAAGAAGCAATCATAGTCTCACAGTAGCAAAGTTGATGAGGGCGTTGATACTAGGCCTGGGTGGAGTTCCTCTACGGGGAACACAGGTAAGTGCTGAAAAAACTCTGCTGCACTCCTCAGTGTTCCTCATATGGTGGTGTGATGGAAGTTGTGCTGCTTATGCTGGTTTTTAGCATGGGGAGAGTGTCCTGTGCTGTAAAATCTGCATGAACAGCACAACGTGCAGCACACGAGGGCACATCTTCTTTCTGCCGCTTGAGTAGATGTTCTACTCAAGTGGCAGCTTCCTCAACTCAAGTGGCCAGTTTTTCAATGCGAGCTGCAGGGGCCTGCTGCGCCTGCCCAGATTGAGACATATGGCCTTGAGGTCTAGCGTGCAATTTTCCTTGCTCACTCTCAGCAACTTAATGCCAAGCTGACCAGTTCGGCATGGACCATGCTACTGGTCTCTGTGGGAGTGAATCCTACCTACAAATGGCGTCCTCGGGTCGGGGACTCTTGGCAGGTGTTAACATGTACTGTTCCTATCCCCAAACTACAATAAAAGAGACTTAAAAACTGTAAAAAACAAATTTATTAATTGAATATTTCATTAGCGCCTTTGGTTGCTTTATCGTGACTTCATGGACGTGTTCTTAATTTCCATTTTATTCTGAGGGCCTTTGTTGAGAAGCCGGGTCCCTCCCAGGCACCCTTATGTGTCCTTTTTTGGGTTTGCACAGGGGATCAGGCCCATACTACCCAGATGGCTTGTTGCCTGGCCAACTCCTTTGACTTTCGGTACAGGGTCTGACACATCAATACTTCCCTACCCACACGGAGCAGTTCCTGCGTTGGCCACTCTGCTCCCCCAAGTCTTGGACACAAGAAACAGGGGCGAGCCCATTGCCATGTTGTGGTTTGTTACAGCACATCCCCTTCCTGTTCACTCTTCAGCGACCCATGGCTGAGTCCCACGCCCCTTCCCTCCATTATGGTGGGGTATGGCAGCACTCCCCTCTTCATTTCTTGTGGTGATGGGGCCCCATGCATGCCCATCCCTGGCTCTTTAAAATAAAATTAATCTTGCACAGACCCCCGGGCCCTGGTGCACCCTAGGTGTAATGATCAAGGATGCGTTGGAGCCCCACATACCCCATTCTTTAAAAAGGATGAAAGTTCACCAGACTTTATATGTGAATGTTTGAGGCGCTTTCAGGGAGATTTTTACATTCTTAGGCTCATTCAGCTTCTAAGCTCTAGCCATCTGGCCTTTTTAATGCCGCACACTTTGTAGTAGATACTTCCACTTGCTCCCTGTGTCAGCCTTTCCCCTCTTATTTGTCTCTGGTGCCCGTCTCCTCTGGCTGGGAGTAAAAAGTCCATATTGGCCCCCAACTTTTCCTTGGGGGAATCTGCTTCACCTGTTCTGGAGGGGAAGAGACAATTGATTTAGCAGAGGTTCACAATGGGGAGAATTGGTACATTGTGCTGCTGTACCTGATCTTTTGCACCGGGAGCTTGTTCCATACTGCAAAATCAGTGTGCAAGACAATACAACGTGCACTAGAGGGTGCTGCTCGCTTACTGTCACTCAAATAGAATATTTACTCGAGGGCAGCTTTCTCACTCAAAGGATCGCAATCGCCCGGGTTGAGAATATGTCGCTAAGGGATGGCAATTCTAGCTCGCGCTCACCAATTTACTGTTGGTGAGCTGCATGTGATAAACAATTCTGCCATCCCGAGGTTGGCAGAGTTTTGCCGGAATGTGCAGTGGCAAAAGACGACAAACTTTGCTCGTGGAGGGGAATTTATCACCAACCCCTAGGAGAGAACCACCAGCCATGTAGTCAGCTTTGGCAGAGATGTTAGTCCCATTAGATCATCAGGGGGCTTGTTCTTCCAGCTGTCCATGGTATTGCTGCCATCCAATTTGAATGTCCAACTCTCCATCTCCCCCTTGTGCAAGAGCTTTTAAGTGGAGCTAGAAATTTCTAGATGGCAGATACACTTGGCCAATCCTAGGGTACCACATTCACCCCTCAGTCCCTTTCTCAACTCTGCTGCACAGCATGCTGGGACAATCCAATATGGCACCGTCAAGGGGTCTCCGTACACATCCCCTCAGGGGTCTGCAGCTCCACCGCTATCTGACATCACTGCCAGGTACTTTTCCACCAAAACACCACAGGGTATTCCCCTCCTGCTTTGGCTCCAGTTATCCAGGTTTCTTCCTTTGTTCAGTATCATGGGCTGTCACAACCCTGGTACAGTGTGACAGCTAATTAACAGATGCAGATTGTCTTTGACCTCTTTCCTCCTCAGGAGCTTAGTGAAGTTCTCTTAATTACCCCTTTTGTGGTCTTTTGTGGTCTTTGCTCTGGCAGCAGGGGAGATAAGTATTTATCTTGACCCAGCAAGGGTAACAAAAGGCCTTGAATCTGATCCTGACAAATAAAACAAGTCTGGATGTCCCATATGGAGTACATGTTGGTTCTTAGGAAATGAAATACCAGCATTTGTAAAGCACATAGCTACCTCCGAAGAGGTGTCCAAGTGCTGGGGGCCGTCACGAAGATTAAGCTAGCTATTGCCCAGAGTCACATGGTGCTGGGCTAACCTGACACTGGTGCTGAGGATAGAACCATAAAACCTGTGGTCCGGAGTCAGGCACCCTGGCTGCTGTGCCACACCTCTTCCTTGGACATTGCATATTCAAATTTTGCACACATGATTAACCCCAGTTTTACTAATTTACTGGACTTAGGAGGCCTATGGTGAGAAATACTGCTATTAGTACAGTGACACTGTAGATAAAACAGCAAACTCTACTGCCCTGCCTATGAGTTTCGATAGATATTATAAGCCCTATCCCATGTCAGCATCTAACCTTGAAAAATCTACTTTGCACCAGTCTACCTGTGTGCAGTTACCAGGCTGCACACAATGGTAGTCTCATAAGTGCAGCCAGAACGCATGTGCACACATGATAATGTGTAACCAGCCCAGTGCCTCCAACCCTAGCTGCATCACAGCTGCATATCTTAAAAGGCAGACATTGACGATAAACATGTGCAGTCCATTGATCATGTGATTGTGATGGGTGAGACTTGAGTAGTGAGACTCACCCACAGTCACAAGCCCAAACACCAGGTGATCAAAAAGTGAAAAATTTGGGTGGATCAAATGAGTGGAACCAATTTGCAACAGAAACATTTTACCGGCTTTCTGCATGGAGAGCCGACTGAGAACAGGTTCGCCGCTGAAGCTGCAGCAGTCAATATTGAATTGCTGATTGCCTTTAATTTCTCAGTTTGCCCCGCTTAAGAAGATCTGACATTCAGAAAATATTTGGAGTCTGAATGTTGAGGGCTTCACCAGGACCGACACTGAGCAGAATCCAGTCATAGTCACGGCCTTCCATGAGCAGGATTCAGACTTTGCCCACTCCTGCATTCGTCGATGACCATGCTGAGACTTTGCTCTTCAGCAGTCCACTGTTGTTGATGGCCACTTTGGATCCAGCTTGCGTCTTGCCCAGCCACAGCTCACTGACATTCACTTTTTCTCTATAATAGTTTCTGAGCCAATAATTATGTTTTCTACCTGCACGATCCTGGCCCTTGTATCTAATTGGCTGTTCTTTTTAGCACTATTTTTATTTCAAAATGTATCAGTTTTGGATTTTTGTTATTTGGTGTCCATATTTTGGAGAGACCATTGACCCCTTTCATTTTTCCTTTTCCCCTCTTGTGCTATTTCTGTGCCCTATGCCCTTTTGCCTTCTCGCCGTTCCTACTGTTGTTTTCTCACCACTGCGTCCCCTGCAGCCCCACCCCCGCTCACTACACTTTGCTTTAGTGTAATTGTATTGCATTTTGTTGTATTTGTTTATTTGTTTTCGTTTTCATTCCTTCTTTTCCCCTCTCGTACTATTTCTGTGCCCTGTGCCCTTTTTTTGCCTCCTGTATCCTTCACCATTTCTTCCCCATTTTTTTCCCACCGCTGCGTCCCCTGTGTCCCCGCCCTCTGCTCGCCCATTCGTCTGCTCCCACCTCCCAGCTGATCCTCCCTTCCCTTCTTACAGCAGCCGCTGCGTGGTGAGGAGAGCGACCCTTGATCCCTTTACAGGCAGGTCGCTCCCCACGCCCCAAAGCACCACCTGTGCGTCCGTGCCCTTGAGCTAGCTGCCGCTGCTGACTAGTGTTCGAGGCCCTCCTCCACCTGCAGATTACACCTGCACCTCATCCCTGGTCGCCAGTGGTAGGCCATAGGTTGCTTAGTGTAATTGTATTGCATTATTTTATTGTGTTCGGTAATTTTGTTTTTGTTTCATTCCTCCTTTTCCCCTCTTGTACTATTTCTGTGCCCTGTGTCCTTTTGCCTTCTTGCCGTTCCTCCTGTGATTTTCCCACCGCTGCGTTCCCTGCAGCCCTGTCCCTCCGCTCGCCCATTCGTCCTCTCCCACCTCACAGCTGCTCCTCCCTGCCACCTCCCCGTCTTATGGCGGCCGCTGCGCGGCCATGCCGATGACGCGCCGAAGGCTTGCCTAAGGCAAGCCCATCTGCGCCCATCCGCACCTGGACCGCTCCCAGCACCAGACCCCCTGGCCCTGGCGAATGCCACGATGCACTTCTCAGCTACGATGCCAGTACCCTCCATGCACTCAATGCCGGACAAGCACGCACCTGCTTCTTGGCCACCCACAACGAACCCAGGGACCCTTTTGCTGCCGGAGCTGCAGCTTCACCAGCCTCCAAACCACCCACCGAGAAAGGACACAACCACCTCAGATGCATTCTTCTCCACCTCCCCAGAGGTTGCCTTCCTGACGGAGACCTGGCTGAACCCTGCCTCGGACCCCAACATCGCCATAGCCATCCACGATGGCTACAAGATCACCTGCAGGTACCGCACCAACGGAACAGGAGGAGGAATAGCCACCGTCCACAGGAAGACCTTAAGAATCTAGACCAACACCGATCACATACTCAGCACCGCCGAACACCTGCACTTCCAGATCCACAGGGATCCCAACACCACCCTCAGAGGAACCCTCATCTACAGACTCCCCGGACCGTGGCCATCATTTAGCAACGTCATAGCAGACTTCTTCAGTACACAAGGCCTCAGCTGCACAGACTACATCCTCTTTGGCGACCGGAACTTCCACCTCGAGAACAACAACTCCACCACCCTGATTGACAACCTCGCCAACCTTGGACTCAGACAGCTCGTCACAACACCCACCCACTCTGCTGGCCACACGCTTGACCTCATCTTCTCCGCAAACTCCCACGTGTCCTTCAGCCACACCACTGAACTCCACTGGATGGACCGTTGCTGAATCAACTTCACCTTCCAGAAACCCACCTCGCACCGCCGCACCCAACAGATCCCTCGCCGATGAAGGAGAAAAACACCGCCCGAAGCCCACCCGTCAACCCCACCAAGCCGGACACCACCGCTTGCAACCTTAGACAGTAGATTGACGACTGCAGTAACACCCTCGCCCCTCTCAAGAAACGCTCCAACAGACCAACCAACATGAAAAATAGTTGGTTCACCACGGAGCTTAAGTCTTCCAAGCAAACCTGTTGACAACTAGAGAAGAAATGGCACTGCAAACAGACACCGGACAGCTACGCAGCCCACAAGAGCGTCATCCGCAGACACGTCACCTCATCAGATCCGCCAAAAGGGCCTCCTTCAAACACCGCCTAGACAACAACTCACACAACAGAAAAGAGTTGTTCAACATTATGAAGGAGCTCTCCAACACCAGCTCCAACACCAACGACATCTCACCTTTGCAAGACCTGTGTGTCACCCTTGCCACCTTCTTCCATTGCAAGATTGCAGACATCCATGACAGCTTCAACACCCTCACTGCCCGACAATCACCGAGACCTACGACCTCATGACCACCATCCTCACTGACCCCCTGCTCACCTGGACCAACATAAACAAAGACAACACCATCAAAATCATGGACACCATCCACTCCGGCTCTCTCTCAGACCCATGCCCACACACCATCTTCAAAAAAGCCAGCCCCACCATTGCACCCCATCTCCACAAAGCACGCCAAAATCAACACCTTACTCAAACACCCTAGGCAGACCCCAAAGACCTCAAGAACTTCCAACTCATCTCCCTGCTCCCGTTCCCAGTGAAGGTCATCGAGAAGACCGTCAACAGACAACTGACCCGCTACCTCGAGGAGAACAGCATCCTGGATCCATCCCAGTCCGGGTTCCACAGCAACCACAGCATCAAAACTGCCCTCATAGCTGGCACAGATCCTGCTAGACAACAGCAAAACACTGGCTCTCATCCTCCTGGACCTTTCAGCCGCCTTCGAAACTGTCTGCTACTGCACCCTACGCAGGCGCCTCAACATTGCAGGAGTTCGAGACAAGGCTCTGCACTGGACAACCTCCTTCCTATCCGGCAGAACCCAGTGCGTCTGCCTCCGCCCTTTTCGTTCAGAAGCCACCAAAATCATCTACGGCGTACCCCAAGGCTCTCCCCTCAGCCCAACACTGTTCAACATCTACATGGTACCTCTCGCTCACGTCACCTGACTGCACAACCTCAACATCATTTCCCACACCAACGACACCCAGCTGAACCTGTCCCTCACCAAGGACCCCCTCACCACCAAAACCAAACTTCACGTAGGAATGAGAGCCATAGCAGAGTAGATGAAGATCAGCCACCTGAAGCTGAAATCAGACAAGACGGAAGTCCTCATCCCTGGCTCCACCCCCTCAGCATGGGATGACTCCTGGTGGCTGACCACACTGGGAGCAGCACTAACACCCACCGACCACGCACGCAACCTAGGTTTCATCCTCGACTCAACACGCTCCATGACTAAGCAGGTCAAAGATGTCTCGTCCTCTTGCTTCAACACCCTTTGCCTGCTCCGCAAAATCTACAGGTGGATCCCCACCGAAACAAGAAGAAGAGTCTCCGAGGCCCTCGTCAACAGCAGGCTAGACTTCGGCAACGCCCTCTACGCAAGAGCCTCGGCAAAACATCCTGAAACAACTACACCACATACAGAACGCCTCTGCACACTTGATCCTCGACATCCCTCACCACAGTCACATCACACCCCACGTAAAAAACCTGCACTGGCTTTCCGTCAACAAGCGGGTCACCTTCAAGCTTGTCACCCACGCACGCAAAGCACTCCTCAACACCAGACCGACATACCTCAACAGCCGACTCACCTTCTACACCCAGAATTGCCAGCTCCACTCCGCCGACCTCGACCTCGCCTCTGTACCCCGCATCCGAAGAGTGAACACCGGTGGCAGATCGTTCTCCCACCTCACCGCCAAAACCTGGAACTCCCTCCCCATCATCCTAAGGCACACCCAGGAACTACTCACATTCAGGAGCCTACTATAAGACCTGGCTTTTTGAGCAGCAGCAGCACCCCTCCCCTCAGCGCCTTGAGACCCTCACGGGTTAGTAGCATGCTTTACAAATGCTATGATTTATTGATTGATTGACTTTATTTATTGATTCAGTCTCTTTCTTTCAAAATTGGTTTGCTTGTGTTATGTTTTCACTTAATTACTGTTTGAGTACTGCATAAACAATTTACACATAGCCTCCAAAGTTAAGTCTGACTGCTCTGTGGAACAGTCACCAAGGGGTTGATCACAGGTTCATTTAGTGATTTGTGTGATTCACCCTGACAAGGATTGTGATTATTATTTAAGGTGTTTTCTCAACCCTCTGACCTAATACTCCAATATGAAATAGAATAACACATGAATGATTAAAACGTTGTGAAAAGTAGTAAGTAGTGATAATCGGTTCAGATCTTCAAAACCTCTCATACTCAAGAACAGTTAGGCAATCACTGTAAAATGTATAATTTTTGTCTTTAAAATCACAAGAACCAAGTACTACTGCAGGCCCACCTAAATGGCAAGTACTTGATTAAGAAGTGTTAACTTTCAGTGGGTAGCAAAGTTGAGCAGTGAAGACATGCCTTTTGAGGATGGTGTTTGGTAAAATATTTAAGCAGCACATGTATTGCTCATACTAAACAAAATACCAAAGCAGACTTCTTTAATTACAGACATGACTTTCTTTGTTTTCAAGAAAATGTGTTCTGTAACTTTAAGAAGCATACTATCCCAATCCCTTCTCACAGCATATGTACAATTGTCTATCTCCAGTTCTTCAATGAATATTCAGTAGTAGAACATTATATCATTGATCAAGAATGAATTGACACCAAAAGGGGCCACTCACTCACAGTCAAGGGCAGCAGCTGCTTGCAAGAGTTTGATATACTATTCAATTATTGCATTGTCCTCATCTGGCAGCTTCGTGGGAACTTTGCACAAGAGTGGGAGCCCTGTGCTGCTTGCCTGTAGTCACACAATTCTCGGGTTACAGGTCAAGACTCAGGTGGGGTTAGAATAGAGATAGGCTAGGCAATATACAAACTGACGGGATGGGTTAGCCCTTTGATTAAAGCCAATTATTCAGGGCAACAGGGGTAAGGATCTTACTTGTCTGATGGCAGATGTAATAAACAGGTCACATCTCATATGGATCACATTTGCAGTAGAGGAACAACAAGAAATAGTGCAGGACATTACTCACAATGACAATAGATACACTCAACTTGATGGCAATGCAAGGTGCAGAGCTTGCCATCTGAGGATTTTAGGTCACAAAAGAATAGGGCCAAAGGAAGGATTCTACCACACAGGGTGTAGAACCAGTACACAGTCTCATAGGAAGTTTGGACATAGACCACCCAATGGTCTATGTAAGTTGCAGCATGTGAGCTCATACAAAGGTTGGGCACACAATAAGGGTGCAGTGTAGCAATGCTGATTTCACATGATCATTAGTTGCAAGAGTACATTTTACAAAAGTTGGATGTATGTACACCTGCCTCCATTGCTCATTAGATAGTTAGAGGTTCTTTCACAGAATTAGCAAGTTACAAAGCATTTACTTAGGAGTCACTACCATACCAAACCTAGGTAGGGCAGACTTGGTGTCCCCTGCTTCCTGAAGGAAAGTGACTAAATGCTTAACTGAAGTTCTGGCCTTACAGGGCATCTGCTCTCCTTTTAGGGAAATCCTCCTCCTAGGACCTTTAGCAGAAGCAGTGGTTTAGTTTCTTCCTCGCTTCTTGGGGTAGAATCCCTCTCCTTGAAATGAGACAACTACATTTCCTGTTTCTGCTCCTTGTCATTTTTCTCATGCTGTACATAGGTTATTGATATTTAGTGTTTAGAAGTCCTTCGATTCAAAGGGGAAAACGTACACTGTTTTCTTTGTATTTCATAGGCAAAGGAACCCCACCGATTGGTTCCAATGAGAACTGCAAAGTAATACTGCATACACCAGACATGCAATGGGGTACTTCCACGTATGATGGATATGTATATTTTCAGTCCTTCAATTCAAAGGGGAACACTGAAGGTGCTGCCTACCCAATTATTCCCAATCATGGGATACTTGGTCCTAATCAATTGGCCTATTCACAGTTAGCCCCAAAGATTTTAGGGGAACAAATGAACCAATAGGGAAGGTCTGTTTCATGGTACCACATTTCCATGGTAGCCATTTTTAGATGAAATTGCCCTTCTGGCTTTTTGTGTTGATAAGTTCTCTATAGCACCACACATCCTGGATTCAGTGATGGGGCTGGTAGCCCCTCTTTAAGGTAAGAGATATGAGTCCCATGAAGGGGGGGGGAGGGGTCAAACACCAGCATAGACCTCAAAATCCAGGAAATCTGGGATACGGAGACTAATAGGTGTATATGGTTGCAGGGAAAAGGGAAAACTCTAATTGTACAGAAACATACACTGTTTTCTTTGTATTTCATAGGCAAAGGCACGCCACCGATTGGTTCCAATGAGAACTGCAAAGTAATACTGCATACACCAGACATGCAATGGGGCACTTCCACATATGATGGATATGTATATTTTCAGGGCGGCAAGCTTGCTTACACACAGCTTGTCCCCGGATGGTGGGCCTCTGAACCCTTGTGACCATACACACACCAATACTGGTAATCCCTGGTGAAGATCTGTCTGAGTTGGCCCAACATCCGCTACAGAAGAAAACAACTCTGTTGCATCAGGCTCGAAGAACAAGAACTGATTAGTTTGGCTGGGCTCAGTACAAGGACATTCTGGAAGAAGTTAGACTGTTTTCTAAAACTCAAGTAAATGCAGGAGAGTCAATACCTTCTTCACCTTGCAAACCAAGGCGAACGCTCACTGGTTACAAATAACCAGGTGGCTAATGTTGAAAATTATTACCAACACTGAGCTCGGCCTAAACACTATCAAGGAAAAACTTAGAGCCATTCACTTTATGGTAATGCAACATCGGTACGTGTTGGACTTGATGACTGAAATGGAGGGTGGGGTTTTTGCCAAGATTGGTGCTTTCTGTTGTATTTTTATTTCTGGAAATGATCTCGAAAATGGATATCTCACTCTTGTCATCCAAGAACTGAATTGTCTACAAGCTGAAATGAAGAAGGAGAGAAGTGTCCCTGAGCAGGACTGGTATTACAGTATTTTTCTCAGATCCCCCTAAGGTGTCCAAATAATTCACGTCATTACTCCCAGATTTCATTTTTGTACTCCTGTTGTGTGGTTTCCTACAAATACCGGTTTCCTGCTATAAAAACCAGACCTCGAATTAGGTAGTATGCAAATAGCAAGGGAAAGAATAGCAGACACTCCAGCATCACATACTGATTTGAATAATGTGACTGTCATGACATACACGGAAAATGATGTAGTTGAAAATGTTACTAAATGGAGGAATGTCAATACCGGTGAATGTGATGACAATGCACACCATGATATATGCATGCACAACAGTGGCAATAACAAGAGAGGCAATGTTGAAGCACACCATAAACTATGCAAACATAACAATGTCAATACCAGTATAAGCAATGTCAATGTCTGCTATGACAACTGTATGCATAATAATGAGAGTGTCAGTAAATATGATATCAATGATGCCATGTTCTATGTACACGCAATAGCAAACTCGTATTGTTGCTGTCGAATTCACCCAAGAGGACCTCCGTATCAACCAGAGTCAGAGATACATGGTCAGACAGGCCCTGCGACCCAGAGCCAAGCCTAGTGATTAATCGGTCACAGGTGGGATTACACTAAGCCCCAAGACAAACGTGCAACCAGGAAAAACCATGATCGTTCCCACAGATAGGCAGTTACACCACAAACAGGTGTGAAGAAATTGGCCCCAATAAAACACGTTTAGCCAAAGGCACACATTCCCAAAATACCACTAGGGGGACGATTATGATGACGCTAGGAAGGTCTGTGGATGGAAACCGGCATTGTCGAATCCGATTTGGATCTCTTGTTTCCAACCAAATGGGTCACCTTTCCGGACGACCAAGTATGATGCAAGGAAGACGTCCGGGTTCCGAATGGGATTCTGGCATCCCGAGTCATTCAGAGCTGAATCGTATACCCCAGTGGAGATGGCTTTCTAACGAGCAAGTAGTATGACCAATTTGGTCAGCCATTACGAACCTGTTTGACCAAGATGAAACAGCTTTTGGAATCGGTCTTTGGGGGCCTGTTGCAGGGCCCCCTTCAACCAGAGTCATCCAAATGTGGATCCCTCTTCCCAACCATGCAAAATGTGGCAGGCATGATGGGGTGCCCCAAGGTGCAAGGTTTTCCTCAACCACCCCTTTTTTCAATGGGAGTCTGTGTTCTCGTTTGGCACACAGGCTCCCATTGAAGTCAACGGGAGTCCAACCGAACCGAGTCTATAAGCATCCGGACACATCATAATCAGTCGGTAGGATTCCCAGTATACGAATCGTTCGGAAATGCTTTTCTAACGCCATCCTAATCAGCCCAAAAGTTAGATACTACGTATAGTGAGGAACACAAGTAGTGATCATGCGTTCCCCATGGTGAAATCTGGACACATACACACAGGCCACACAACTTCTCCCCGAGGTCGGGATCCAACTGTGTCCCCCTTATCAGATCGTTGTGTTCATGATTTATGGCTAGGCCCTGACCAACATGCTCTCTAAAGAATGTGAAATAATTGTATTGCTCCTCATGAAATGTATGTATGATCGGCCAAAACTTCTGTACATTGTGACTGTCTTCAGCTGGTACTCTGTCAATGCTATGCCAACCGCTGCGTTTAAAGAAACTATCTTGTTCCTGTTTTGACAGCCACTGCGTTTAAATAAACGATCTTGTTCCTGTTTTGACAAAAGCCTCTTGTGTTTTCATTTTTCAAGGAAAATTCATATCCGAGCAAGAGGAGCTTCCATGTTCAAAGGAGTACAGGGCTGAGTGGACCCTAGTCATTTAACTGAGTCAAACTCTCCCGACAACAAACTGCAATCATTTCGAGCACTCTTCAGAAGTCAGGGGTCGCCTGCACAAGACAATGCACCATTTATTCCAGAATGGTAAAATGACAAGCAGGTACTCACACACAGATTATGCACCAGGAAATGTTGGCCTAAAGACAGGAAATTACATATAGGGTTGCTTTTGTAGAAAAAGCTGAGCTTTTTATGTTGAGCCTATCATTTTAACAAAAAAGGTTCTGTAGATCGTTTATTACATTTTTTAGAAGAATGTGTTTGTATGACAAATTCTGGAATAGTGTAATACAGATAGCTAAATCGTACGTGTTAACTTTTCTATTTCTATGTCACTGGAGTTTGAGATGTGCATGAGAATTGATTACACATTGTTTAGGATTTGAATTACATATGTTAACATTTTAAAAATCAAATGTCTGCATTGTGTTGCTTTATTTTCGTTTTATACGTTAACTAAAAAAAGGTATTAGCTGTTAAAATATTCAAGCATGCTATTATTTTCGTTTTACTTACCTGTACTTAATAACACAGCAAAAGCAGTTAGATTTTATGTCTCTCTGCAATAATGCTCTCCGTTGGTAATTGAACACATAAGAGGTTTTCGGAATGGGCAACATGAATTATTTGCCTTCTCGTCTTACAGGAGGTGGGTGGCTTTCTGGTCTGAGGCAAAGCTTTCCTTGCATTAGATGATCATTTGCTGCGCAGTATATCCTAATTAAAGAGGAAAAAACATTGTACATTTCAAGAGTTGCATTAGTCTTGTACTCCCTTGTGGTTGTTAGGCAGAGAACTGTAATAATGCTTTTCCAAAGGTGTTTACTACATTTTTCCTCCCATGTAAAAAGTATTTTAAAAGGTTATCTTTCCAAATGCTGCATACATTAAGGGAAGAAAATGGACATTAGTTATCAAAAGGTATGATGCATTTTCAGCATATTACAAAATACCCTTACTCGTGTCCACTCCAGCTCCGGATAGAAAAGTGAGCATTTCATGATAAGCAGAGTTTCTCAAGTACAGGCAGCACAGAGAAAGCACTGAGACAAGAATCGGTACACATTTTTCTCGATTAAAATCTCTTCTTGTTTGGCATTTCTTTCCATATTAAATGACTAGGTTGTAGTTGACATCTGTATATAGAGGTACGGCGCAGCATACGATTGTAAACAAAGGGAGGCTTCACTCTAAAAAGTTATCATATTTACTGTTATGGAGTGCTTGTGTGAATGAAAGGGATTTCAGTAATTGAAGCTTCTCTCGTGAAAAATTGCACTTTCCAACCCATAGTTTTATTTCAATAGGTTTGCAGGAGGTGCATCCAAGTCAGTGGGTTGATAATGCATGTTTTGTTCAGCCAGTGCTTAACTTGTGAAAGAAAATACGTGTCAGGACCTTTTTAGTGGGCCACTGCAAATGCACCACCGATAACAGTACTAACGCAACTACTGACCATCACACTCATACGATGTTCAGACTATTTCAGGTGCTCAAAGCTAAAAGAGCGGCTGCTTCTAATAAACTGCTGTTGTTGGCTTATGCCTAAATTAGGCACATGCTGCATTGATGGGAAAGGCCTGTTGTCTTATTTTCATTCTGATGGAGTAGTGGCAGCGGGTGTGCCCAGAACCACCAGGGCTGGTGAATGTGTGGGCAAGAGAAACAGGGGTGCTGGTTCAGATGGCTTTTAAATGAAGCAGCTAATTTTCAAGCTAGTGCAGGCAGGATTGGGCAGCTAATAGGGTCCCATCAGGGAGGGGATGATGTGATCATATTTCTTCAGGCCCTCATTAAGACATGTTGTGGTGTGTAGATGACATTAAGGGGTGCCATAGTGGAGTTTGAGAGTTCATTGAGTAAGGCATTACCTCTGTCCAGATATGGGAGTTCAATGGCATGAACAGCAGTTCTGGAGTTGCTTTCTGGAAGAAACAGTTTGCTTTTATTTAGAAGAGAGAGCTGGTACAAGGCTGTCTTTTTTGGTAATGTTTTCCTTAAAGGAGAGGTTGGGGTGCAGAGTAAATCCATGTGATTTGGCATTCGGTGAGAGTAGGGTTTCAAATCTGTCAAGGTCGATGTCACTGAGTCAGATTAGTACGGTATCTTATTTGTTGTTGTTACTAAAAATTAAGAATTCTGTTTTGGGTGGGTTGAGCTTCATGTAGGAGTTGGACATACAGGTCTGGATGACATGCTAGACGTGCTTGAGGCATTGGATATCTGAAGCAGAGGGGACTTTTAAGTTGAGTTGTGTATCATTGCCATATCTGTGAATATATATGCTGTTATCTGTCAGTGGATCACGAAAATGGTCCATGTAAAAGTTGAAGATGACAGGAGGCAGCATGGACTCTTGTGGTACTCCACATGAGTTGTAAATATAGGAGGAGAAACAGTGAAGGACATTGCTGGTGAGTCCTATTTGTAACCCGCAGTTCATTTAAGGGTCAGATGGTAACTGTGTCGAAGGAAGCTGAGAGCTCTAGCAATACCATGAGGCATGGGCCAGCTTCATCTGTGGTCAAGAGGGCATAGACTGTAGCATTATCTGATGCCAGATTGGCAATCATGCACGAGATTGTTAATATTGATGCGATATTGGAATTAAACATAGAGTGGTTTTACAATGATTTTGCTGATATGTGTAAGCGATGAAGCAGGCATGGGGCTGATGAGGTGCTGCTGGATCTTCTGTTTTATTTCAGTGAAAAAGAGGTTGTTGACATTGCACTTTTCTCTGGAGTGCTGCATAGGTTAGGCCTGGCAATGGGTTAATGCAGTCCTTGTTTATCTTAAACATCATCCTGCTTATGTTGGTGATTTTATTAACCCCTTGCCTGCATCGGACTGCCCCCGGCCATCCAACTTCACGGTGGGCATGTGCGTCGGATAGCCGGGAGCCGTCTGACCAGCGCATGCGTGTGATTTTTCTGCACAGTGGGGAAATTCTGGCCGTGGTCAAGTGTTTAAAGATGATGGCATACTACTTTGATTGAGCTGATGTGATGAGCTGTCTGTGTGTTGCGCAGTATCAAGAGGCCTTTAGGGATACTGTGTTTCAAATAAATTATTTATTCTCAGCAAAGTCTTTCGAATACCAGGGTGCTGGAGGCATTAGCTTTCATTTGCATGTTGTATATGAGGCGTGAACATCCCTTAGCTTTAAAAAAAAGTTGTTGAAGCTGTATAGAATGGTTTGAGTTGTGTGTCTGATGTGCTTTACCACATTAAATGTATCAATGAAGTTGAGAACAGTCTCTCTTCTTTATTGTGTTTGCATTGTATGAGGGCCTGAGGTCACCCAAGAGGATGGTGTGTGCATGTTGGATGAACGAGGTGGTGAACACAACTGGCAATTCATCAATAAAGTCCTTGCTCTGCCTGGGAGGTCTGTAGATGAGGTGGGATGTTGTGGTCCAAGTTGCAGAGAGAAGGCAATGGCACACCAGCAGCTCCATGGAGTCGAGTGTTACTTGCTTGCCAAGTGCCCAAGGCAAACCAGAGATTCTTCTCATTTAGTAGTCTTGGTCTGGAGGGAATTTAGCTACCCCAGGGCTCAGACTAATTTGGCACTAGTCAATTGTAGATATCCAAGGAGGAATACCTGACTAAAGCAAACTGCTCCCATACAAGTGAAGTGATACCTTATGGAGGCAGAAACATCCCAGAGTCTGTTTCAGAGATCCCCAATGGCATAATAATCTTCGAGTAAAATACATTCCTACTGGTAAAACCAGAGGCAGTTTGCAACAAACAGATTCCAGCACATTCATTCAAAACATTGATAGGGCCTCACATAGGAAAGGGAGTACGCGAGTATACTCGAGATAGAAAGAATGAAGAGTAATAATTAAAGCAATTACCATCGCAGATACCTTTGTTTATTCTACTTCTCATTTTCATTAGATGCTTTTAAAGCTGAACATGACCCAATATTGCAGCATGGCAATTTCAAAATTACATTTTCTCAACCTAGAAGATGTACTGAGCATGAATTTTCCTGGAGTGTAAACATGTATAAATACATATTTTCTTGTATCTTAATAATAGGATGAAGTAAAAGAAAAATTAAAAGATAACTTTATTTTGTTTTATAGACAGGGTTCTGTTAGGATAATTGCGTAAATCTTTGAAATGTGTGTGTGTGTGTGTGTGTGAACATAGTCATTGCTACTATTTCTTGAAACTGAGTTCAAGATTTCATAATATTTTCTTTTTTAGAAGAGATACCGATGCATCAGTGTGGAATACTGAAAAAATGAAACATGGTTGGTTGTGGAGAAGCTATCCTCATCCCTTGATGGTAACAAATAGAGCCTCGTGTTCAAAGATATCAGGCCCAGCATAATGGTGTGCACTGCGCTGGGATCCAAACTTTTGTTTTGTGGAAAAGAGGATTCTCAAATTCTTGTCAACACAAAGGGATAATCCTCTAAAATATGCAAATGTCTGACCTCATTAATTTTATTGAAGTGGGAAATAGCTTACATCTCATTTTGAGGGTCTAGGGACCACAGTCCTCCATGCCAGCATTCACAATGTGCCTGGATTGTGAGTTGCATTCCTTAAAAGAACAGGAGTTACAATACAACAAACTGTAGCACATTATGAACTGTTCATTAGGGAGTGAATCCAGTGCTCCGTTGAACTTCTTTGGGCCCAATGAACAAAATTAAACTTAGACATTCGGCCTCAACTAAGACCAAGTGTCTAAGTTCACAGCTTTGGGAATTCACAAAGGGCATTTACAAGTACTATCTTTATGTCTGTACTCAGGGCTCTCAATAAACTGAGGTCAAGATGGGAGAAATGAGTTAAAGGGTTTTATTACACTCATTTAAAAAAACAAGGGATACAGGAAATAATGCCATTAAGGCTCAAATGCAGAGTTATGCAGAGTTTTCAAAATTAGATATTATTCTAAATCTAAAGTAAGCATCAACATTAGAAAGAAATGGACAACATTCCTATTAGCATCTGGAAAGCTTGCAAATCTTCTTCTAGCAGAATTACAAGTAAACGTGACAGCATCTCTAATAGCAAATATGCCAGGGTGGAACTCGCAGAATTCCACTCCATGGAATTCCACAGAGTTACATATGAAACTCTAGGAGGTTTCCACTGAGTTCCATGAACAGTAGGGAAATGCACATCGCAATGCTCGCCCTGTGATTTAGTGCCAGAGGTGCGATCCACGCTGAAATATTAGCACTAATGACACCACACAGTGCTCAGTCACTTTGTTTTCTTTAGCCTTCTCCTGGTCTTTTCTCCTGACTCTGTCTTGCTCCATCCCATCGAATCTACCCATCTGACCAGTTTTCTTTTTTTCTTTAATGTTCCCTTCTTTCCTTCCCTTTATTTATTACTTTCTATATTTCCTTGTGTATATTTGAGTGTCTGTGTGTATTTTTTGTGACTTTTTTCTACTTTGTTTTTAATTTCCTTTTCTGACCTTTCCCCTCTGTTGTCCTATTTCCCTACCCATCCCAGTCTAACCCCCTTCCAGTCAGGGGTCCATATGTCGGAGGCATGCAATACCACCTGCACCCTCTGTGGGTGATGCTTATGGGTGGGTGTTCAACCGCCATATTTTGGCGGTTGAACACGGAGATGGCTGCAACCATCTCCGTGGAGCAGAGATGGCTGCAACCATCTTTTTGGTTCCAGCACTGCCTCCCCCACATGTTGATTAGATGTGGCAGGCCGAGTGAGAGTTACACCCTGTGGTAGCAATGGGCACTTTGTGGGTGAGTGTGTCACTGTACAAACTGACCTCCCAGTGTCCCACGCACCCTGAAATAGCTGAAATTCTACTCATTGGACATCCTGGAGGTTACTGAGTTCTGCTCGACCTGCTAGACATTGATTTTGAGGGGCTCTGCAAGTAATATTTTTGTTTTCTAAAAATGTTATTAATAATTAATGACTTGATCAAAGGTAAGTTACATTTAAATGATTTTATACATATATACATATCATATGTATAAAATCATTTAAAGATAGCCTGGCTGATGAGGGTTATGAACCCGAAACTGGTCCCAGGATGCTTGTTTCCGGTCCAGGGAGGACCTGGCCTGGCAGTTCGGTCTGAACTGTTCCCATGAGGCACAGGGTCAAGACTTATTTGCATTTGGCTGGCTCCAAACTGGGGTGGCGTAGTGAGCAAAAGAACAATGGATTTAACCCAGATCTTTTGTCTGGGGGAGAATGTTTGCATTGTCAGCATTCTGTCTATCATTTGGTTGCTGTAACACTTTTCGCCCTATGTGGGATGGGTTTGCTCAGACGTGGGTCCCTTGCTCACTGTGCCACTGGATTAAAGGTAGCTGGCTGAAGAAGGTTGACATACCTGGAAACTGGTATCATGATGCTTGTTTCCCATCCAGGGAGGACCTGGCCTGGCAGTTTGTTCTAGACTGTTCCCATGATTCACAGGGTCAAGACTGATTAGCATATGTTTGGGTCCAAACTGGGGTTGGCATAGTGGGCAAAAGAACAATGGATTAAACCCTGATCTTTTGACTGGGGAGAATGTTTTCATAGTCAGCATTCCATCCATAATGTGTTTGCTGTAACAGTTGAAATATGCCACATACTTTTTGGTGTTTGCTTGTACTTTGAAGTTTGTTCTGTGAATTTTTAAGGTTTGGATAGTGTTATGATACAGACAAATTTATTTATGCTTTTAGGAACAGGGCCGGACTGGGAACCGGGCCTTTTGGAATGCTGTTGAGCTTGGGGCTGATTTTGTTGATGGGGACCTGCATGTGCTGAACGGAATTCGTTAAGCTTTATTTATTTAAAAGCACACATAGGTCTCCATCAACGAAATTAGCCCCCACCGCAGTGAAATCAGCGCCCAGCTCTGCAGCATTCCCAAACGCCCGGTAGTCAGTCCGGCCCTGTTTAGGAATATGGTGAGACTTTTAGTAAAGACATGTGAAGGGTTTTTGCTCTGTATTTGGGTAGGTGTAACATTATAAGTAGTTGTAGAATTGTAAAGTAGCAGCCTGAAAGTGAGGTTTGAGATTTTTTTAGAGATGTTATTTATTAGAGTAATTTTTATGATGTGTGGAAAGGTATATTTCATAAATACTGCATAGTTTTCAGTGTCTGTTTGAAAATTGAAGTGCAGTCTGTGAAGTTTTGAGCTTTGGGTGATGTTGTTACAGAGGTATGTGTCTACTTGCACATATATTATGGTATGTGTTATATGTCTGAAGATGATAGCTGAATAACACACAGGTATACATTTACTTGTTTATTTGTTTTATATATTCTGCTGCTAGAAAAAGGTACAGACATATGCATACATGGTTTTAGAAATATGGGGACACTTTCATGAAAGATAAGTGTAGTGTTGCTTTGCTGTTAGCTATCCTCTATACCTGAATACTACTGGAATAGTGAAGCAGTAGTAGTAGAAAAGCGATCTTTAAGATATTTTGGGAGAGGAAATATTGAGTATGATACTTTATAAGAGTCTGTGTAAAAGTTCACTTGAAATTTGCCCCATGAATCCAGGTGTGTTTAAAATGTTACATGTAGTCAGTCAAGTTTTAAGGCATTTATGGTCTTGTTTGTGTTTATGTATCTACTTGCACATGTATTCTAATAAGTGTAATGCTTTTGGCAATAGGTATAGATAGAAGCGTGCATGCATTTAGGAATATGGTTAGAGTTATGGTAGAGACATGTGATAGGTTGATGCTTTATGTTTGACTAGGCCCAATATTGGTGGAATGGTGAAGCTGCATCAAAAAAAGTGAGTATTAAGACATATTAGCAAAAGGCATTACATATTAGGCTACTTTCTTTGAGTCTGGGGAAAGGTAAACTTGAAATAGACTGCAGAAATTTTGGTGTGTCTTTGAAATGTAAAGTTCAGTTTATCTGTTTAATTCTGTTACATATGATGATGATTTTAAAAGGTAGGCATATATGCATGTATAGTTTCAGGAATATGGTGAGATTTCCAACAGACTCATGTTTAGCTTTTATGCTTATTTTGAGTACGCCCAGCACCCTGAGTAGTTACAGAATTTTGAAGCTGCAGTACAGAAGTGTACATCATGTCATAGACTCCTCCAATCACTTAGGTATTACTGCAGTGCTACTCTAATCACTCAGGTAGTACATATGCACTTATGAAATCACCCAGTCTTTTTCTATGTAATCCTGTAATCTCAGAGATATTACTCCTGACATCATCGAATCACCAGGCAATACTGATACAGGGGTGCTGCTCACAGTTCACAGCTTGCTCCCTGGACACCACTGCTGCAGACGCAATTTTTGGTTTCCCTAAAAAAGTCTTGGGTGACATACCGGTCTTGGTAAGTGGCAGTGCCTTCTTCTCACTGGCAACTTTCTTGGTACTGGGCCTGGTACCTTTCTTTGGGACCATCTTGAAGATGTCAGTAGCACGCAGTGGCACAAGTTGAAGAGCTGTCTGTGGTTACACATGGCAGCAGAACTTCTGTCTGGCAGTACAATGGGTGATGTTGTCTCCTCCTCTTTTGTGCACCTAAAAGCAAAGAAGCAAGACGAACATCAGTGAAACGTGGTATTCATTGTTGTGGTTCAATTACTACTAATAGAAGCAAACAAACATAATATAATCAACTTATTGTGGGGTCGGTTACACTTGTTAGTGTTATTAATATCACCTCCCATCCTAGTTTCGCACTATTCGGCGATATAATTACTGGTTCAATGACATCAATGCCGGGCCCCATGCCACGGAGGACTTCGAGGCCCTCACTAGTCTCAATCTGTCCCAACAAATTACTTTGCCCACACACATCAAGGGCCATATTCTAGACCAAATATGGACCCAAAACCTTACTCTATCCCCCCCTCCGTTTCACCCTGTACTTGGTCAGACCACTATTTAATAGACACCACTCTCACGATCAGTGGCAAACACCCCATCCCACTGATGGCCGGAGGTCTATCTCGCAAATGGAACGCCTATGACGCTGAAGGATTTCTCGCGAACTTATCAGACACCCGCCCTGCCCCTATCCCATCCACTAACGTGGATAAACTAGAAAATGACATCTCCCTCTGGCTGCAGTCAGCCAGTGACAAATTCGCCCCCCTTACCAAATTTCCCCCGACCAGACATCAAAACTCCCACAGATGGTTCTCGGATGACCTCAAAAAATTGAAATTGAAGGAACGTCAATCAGAAAGGGCCTGGAGACGTAACTACTCCGAAACAGATAGATCACAATATATCTCAGCTCGCAGAGACTATAAAATTGCCATAGTTTCTGCCAAATCTACTTCTCAGACAGAATCTCCTCCTCGGACAACAAATCCAAAGAAATTTTTAAAATTATGAATGAACTGACGACAGAACCTCCCCAGGCCAGACTCCCACCCAAGAAACCTGCGACACCCTCAACCTTTTCTTCGTCGAAAAAATCAACAAAATTAAGGCATCGATCTCCACCATCTCCACCATACCTCAGATCGCCCCCCTGGAATCTTCCTCCAATAACCCTTCTGTTTTCACCCCCATCAATCCGATCTCCCTAGTACAGCTTGCATCCCTGCTAAAATCAGGTTCCCCAAATGATGGCTGCCCACCCTCAGTCCTGCGTAGAGTATGTCACTCCTTACCTGAATGCATACTACCTCTCTTGAACAGTTCACTCAGCACAGGCACTGTCCCGAGATCCTTCAAAGAAGCCATCCTTGTCCCGCTATTAAAAAAACCAGGCGCGGACCCAGTGGAACTCTCCAATTATCGCCCCATATCGCTTCTGCCTTACTTTTCTAAACTCCTCAAAGCTTCTCTTTGGCGCCGAAGAGGCGCCAAAGAGAAGCCAGTCTGCGCCAGTCCGCGTGCAGACGCTTCTCGCTGGTCCTGGTCTGGGGTGGTGACCGGCATCATGGTCGGTAATCAAGTTGTCTACAACTCTTTGTGGTTACATTCCTTACGCCCCCCTGTTAGTCCTTCCTGCTGCCATTCCGTCTCTCCAGCTAACACCGACCTTCACTGCAAGCACTGTACATGGAGCACCTCCCGCCCATGTAGCGGCTCCCTCCCGTTGGGAGAGTTTTGGAGATTGTATCTCCTTAATTGCCGGTCGCTACCTAAACACTCCACAGAGTTGCATCTGTTGATTGATGAGCTTAATCCTGATGCCCTATTTTTAACAGAAACTTGGCTTCAGATTGACAATGACCCGTCCTTAATATGGGCCACTCCTCCAGGCTACACCCTTAAGCACCTCGACCGCCAATCGGGGAGAGGCGGGGGCTTAGCTATTATATATAGGGACACCTTTAAGTGTCGGGTCACCTCTAATTCCCTGCTGACCTGTGAGAGCTTACACTTTGCACTTGATCTCTCCCCTACCACCACTTTTTCTGGTATTCTACTCTATCGACCACCAGGCTCCCTCAACAATTTTATCACTCAAATTACTGATCTCACCGCTAACGCAGCCGTGACCTCATCTAACCTCACTCTGCTTGGGGATTTTAATATCCATTCAGATGACCCCCAGGATACGGCAGCTAATAACTTGCGGGCCAACATGCAAGCGTTAGACCTCTGCCAGAGAGGCTATCAGGCGACCCATAAGAAGGGACATCTTCTCGATCACATATACAGTAACATCAACCTTAATGTAGAGTCCCCTGTTCCTCTGCCTTGGATCGATAATTTTTTGATACCGTTCACCTGGCTTTCTAACTCTTGTCCCCCTCCTGAAGCCTCTATAAAGTACATGGGCAGGAAATGGTCCTCACTTCCCCTCACCGATTGGACAACGGCCCTTACTCAAGACCCCCCGAGAAAGGCCTTGAACCCTGCCTCAGCTTCTAGCAACTTTGATCACTGGATCTCCAGCACTTTAGACCAAGTTCTTCCCAAACGCCCTTGTAATCTCATCAGAAGACCTAAAGTTGCACCCTGGTACACTCCTGCTCTGAGGTTATTAAAGCTTGACTGCCGCAAACTAGAGAGAGCGTGGAGGAAGGACCATTCTCAGTCTAGGAAAGACAAATACAGGTCCGCAATGAGGCTCTATAAATCAGAGATTAAAATGGCGCAAACCTCCTTCTATGAAGGTAAAATTAGTGCTGCAGCAAATGCGCCTAGAGAAATCTTTAGGATAGCTAAGTCCCTCATGTCAGCTCCAGCTGAGCATCCTTCTGTTGAAGGGGCACAAGACCGCTGTAATGAGCTAGCTGCCTTTTTTTCCAAGAAAATCTCGACCATATATTCATCTTTTAGTAATCCTACAGTCAATACCCCCTCCGTCCCTCCTAGGCCAGCTGACTCCTCGGTTCCCTGCAAACTGGACACAATTCCGCTTCTTGATGCCGCCAGCCTGGATAGATTAATCTCCAAAGTTTCTTCTGGCTCCCACAATGACCTGGCACCCCCCCGGATCCTTGTCAAGGCACTGGACGTTATTCGTCCTGTGATCCTGGAAACTTTAAACACCTCCATTGTGTCCAGGTCGGTCCCACTCGCTTGGAAGTGTGCCATGGTGAGGGCGCTTCTCAAGAAACCCTCCCTGGACCAGAACAACCTGTCCAACTACCGCCCCATTTCGTTGCTGCCCTGGTTGAGTAAACTGCTGGAGAGGCATACCAACAATATCTTAACAGACTATCTGGAGTCCAACTGTCTGTTGCGTGCCTCCCAGACAGGTTTTCGCCCTCAACATGGCACAGAAACTGCCATGTTGGCGGTCACAGAGGAAGCAAGAACGACTTTGGATCGGGGAGGAAAGGTGGCCATTATCCTGTTAGACCTTAGTGCCGCGTTCGACACGGTGAACCATGCCACGCTAGTATACCGACTGGCGGGCATGGGCGTGTCGGGCGCAGCTCTGGACTGGCTTACCTCCTTTCTGAGTGAGCGCTTTTTCCGGGTCTTTGAGGGTGAGACAGTCTCTCCTAAACATCCTCTCAGGTGTGGGGTCCCTCAGGGCTCCTCCCTGAGCCCGACCCTCTTTAACGCCTACATGGAACCTCTGGACAGGATAGTCCATCCCTTTGGTGTGCGTATAGTCACCTACGCGGATGATACGCAGCTGGTGGTCTCGTTAGACCACGCAGATGGATCATCCAACACCTTAGGCCCCTGTCTAGAGGCTGTTGCCAGCTGGATGCAAGCTTCCTGTCTCAAGCTTAATGGGGAGAAGACAGACATCATTCTCCTTGGAAATCCCTCCCCGTCTGCTCTTGCACCCGTCTGGCCACCGTGTCTTGGCGCTCCTCCTGCGCCCAAGTCCCAGATAAAGAGCCTCGGGATCTGGCTTGACACTGCCCTTGATTTCTCTGTCCAGGCTACTAAGACTGCTGCCACTTGCTTCGGACTAATGAGGATGCTCCGGCGGGTGCTCCCTTTGCTCCCTTTCCAGGCGAGGAGGATCATGGTCCAGGCCCTCATTCTCTCTCGCCTGGATTACGGGAACGCTCTCTACCTGGGAGCACCGGCTTCGGTCCTTCAGAGTCTCCAGGTCACACAAAACAGTGCGGCCCGCCTATTGTTCAATCTGTCCCGTCGGCAGTCGGCGAGGAAGGCTCTGAAGGAACTTCATTGGCTCCCAATGGCTGCCAGAGTGCAGTTTAAAGCTCTGTGCATCATGCACAAATCCTTCCACCGTGTAGGCCCAGCGATTCTGCACCCTCTGGTTATGCCTTATGTTCCAACACGCCCCCTTCGGTCTGGTACCCTGCAGCTGGCCTCCTCCTCTAAAATTAACAAAGCCCGTTGGGGTGGCCGCTCTTTTTCCCATTCGCGACCAGACTCTGGAATGCCCTCTCCTTTGACATCCGGGGTAACAGCAACCTCCTCTCGTTCAGAAAGGCCCTAAAAACGCATTTGTTTGCTAAATCTCTCTGATCTGCCCCGAGCCTGCGCTAAAACCATTTTATCTTCAAGCGCTGCGAGGCCCCAGGGCGGTTATGCGCTATACAAATTCAATTTTTCATTTCATTTAATTTCACATATCACCAGACGCCTTTCCAATTTCATTGAGTCCTCTTGTTATCTGGAGCCTAATCAGGCCGGCTTCAGGCCTTCATTCTCTACTGAAGCCGTCATCCTAGCTGTCCTCGACACACTGAGGAGAAATGCCGACTCAGGAACCCCCCAGGCTCTCGTTCTCCTGGTTCTCTCGGCCCCGTTCGACACGGTTGACCATAACATCTTGCTCAACCGTGTCGAACAGGCTGGCATCCAGGAATCCGCCCTCAACTGGATCCGGTCTTTTCTGTCTGACAGATCCCAAGCTGTCCGCCTGGGCCCCTACATAGCTCCCAAGACCCCCACAACCTTCGGAGTCCCCCAGGGCTCCTCCCTGTCTCCCTTCCTGTTCAATCTGTACCTCCGGCCCCTACTCCATTCACTCCGTAACAGTTTTTAACTATGCCGACGATTTGCAGATTATTTTTCCACTCAATTCTCCCAATACAATAGACAATTTTCACTCTGCCATGCTTCATATCCAAGATTGGATGAATTCCAACCAATTGAAGCTAAATCCCGGGAAAACCGAGCTCCTCCTCCCGGGCTCCAGCTTTTCTTCCTGGGGAACCCAGTTCTGGTCTTCCGAACTGGGCCCTCCGCTGACCCCTTCCACCTCTGTAAAAAGCCTTGGCGTAATTATCGACACCGAACTCTCCCTCCGACCTCATATCGGCTCCGTGATCTCATCCTGCTCCTTCCAGCTCAGAAAAATCCGGAAGGTCAGCCATCTGCTTCCCACACCTGCCCTGACACAGGTTATCATCTCTCTTGTGCTCTCCCGTTTGGACTTTTCCAACTCCATTTATCACATACTTCCAAAAACTCTCCTTCACCACCTTCAGGTGGTCCAAAATCAGGCAGCCCGGATCATCTTTAAATCTCCTAAATGGCAATCTGCCAAACCCATGATGTACAAACTTCACTGGTTACCAATTGAACAAAGGGTGGCCTTCAAGTTGGGCTGTCTCACGTACAAAGCCCTCAACTGCCCAAGCCCTGTCTTCCTGAGTTCCCTTATCACTCCCTACTGTCTAAACCGCAACCTCCGCTCCACCCATAAAAAATCACTTATCACACCCAAAACCAGAACTAACAAATTCGGTGGACGTAGATTTGCCTTTTTGGCTCCGAAACTGTGGAACTCCCTTCCCTTGAACATCAAATCAAGCAGCTCCCTCCTTCATTTTAGGAAGTTGCTTAAAACTTTTCTTTTTCCCTCACCCTGCTAACCCTGCACTTTACCTCAGTCCCGGAATTCAATGTCCCATAGCGCCAGGAAACCCATGGTTTCAGTGCGCTCTACAAATTTCATTTAATAATAATAATAATAATACATTTATTACCCCAGTTATTAAAAAAAATAACAATACAGTGTAGCCATTTGCAGGACTTTGACAACAACAAGGGCTTTCATTGTTGATGTACTGTAGTGTACAGTACACTCAGAAAGGATAGGAAAGCAGAAGAGCAAAAATACAAATGTAATGGCATTGTGCATTACGTGGGATGCATCATTAAGGGAGCTGCAGTTATGGATTGAAGCAATAAGCCAAGAGGAACAAAGGAAATACATGCCGGTCTATGGAAAAAGTACACTACCTTCCAACTAAAAATGGCCAGCAGCCACATGGTCACTCACAACAACCACAATCAGGAGGCCTAGAAATCAATGACACCTGGACACAGACTTTACAAAATGGTCCCTGGCCACATGGGGAGGCTCAGTGAAGTCAAATGCTGGCCCACACACTATTACAAAAACACTTACACACTGGCCAAACAAAGAAGCATGCTAAACAACACAGCTTAAATATAACAATGCCAGCAACGAAAACCCACTGGACTAAAAACTAAAAAGGTTTGCAAGTAACACAACAACCACACACATCCAACAAAGGCATTCATTTAACACAAATGAAAAAAGTGAAAAGCCCCCAAAAAATAGATTTTGCATTTCAATCCAATGCCATCCATGCCCTAAATGATGTTTATATTCAACAGACTCTACAGAAACAGTTCTTTCATGCACCCATGAGTAGCTCTGGGACTATTCGTTAGAAAACCCATTGGCAGATTAGACCACATAGTGAATCCATCAATTCAAATCAATTATATTGCAAATGTATTAGAAAATAAATGCAAAACAACAACCAGCAAGAAGTCATGGCTACCACAAAGAAGGCTTATAGGCCTAATGCAGATGCACAAAATGGCCGCCAGCCACATGGCCAGTGCACAACAGCAAGAAAATGAAGACAGACAATGCAGTCCTATGGCAAAAGGACACTGGTTGCCTTCACAAAATGGCTGCCAGCCACATGGCCAGGCAGGCCAAAACAACCAGCACAGGAAGACAGACAATGCAGGCCTGTGGCAAAAGCACAATTGATGCCTTCACAAAATGGCTGCCAGCCACAGGTCCAGGCAGGCCACAACAAGAAGCAATAAGCCAAGAGGAACAAAGGAAAGAAGACAGGCAGGTCTAGGGCAAACATTATTACAAATACACTCACACACTGGCCAGACAAAGGAAGGAGGCATGCTAAACAACTTTAATGCAACAATGCCGAAAACCAAAATCCAAAGGGCAAAAAAAGGTTTGCAAGTAAAACCACACACATCCAACAACTGCATTTTTTTAACACGCATATAAAAGTGAAATACTCCCCCAAAAAACCTTTAGCATTTCAATCCAATGCCATCCATGCCCTAAATGATGATTAACCCTTTCCAAGCGTTGGACGGCTCCCGGCCGTCCGATGTCACGGTGTGTGCCTGGCTGTCTGAATCGCGCACATGTAGAATTCGCCCGCACCGCAAGGGAATTCCAAGCGCGTTCAACAAACATCCTAGAAACAGTTGTTTCATGCACCCATGAGTAGTTCTGGGCCTACTGCCTGAAATGCATATAGGCAGACTACTGGGCTATTCAAATAAATAAATATTGCAAATTGATTAAGATTTCAAAAGTTGGAGAAAATGTAGTGAACTTTGCAACATATTTCTTTTATCAAAGAAAACTAGTAGAAACATGGCATACAAAGAAACAACAAGGCCCCTACTGAAACTACAGGCCATCCAACACAATCCATTTAAAAAAAACAATGAAAAGTGCAAAAAAATGTAGGTGAATGCCCCAATCAAACAACAACAATTTTCCAATTTACTTGTGAAATCTCTAATCCAAAAGTCCTCAAAACTAATGCTATATGATGCAGCAGACACAAAGAGTGATCCTTCCAGCTCCAAATCCAAATGAAAAGTGAACAGGAGATGGACAAAGCACTGGGAGGAGCTTGCTGGACGGGAACAGGAAGTTGAAGACACTGGGGCACTTCCTCTTAAAAAAAAAAGAAAAAAGAAAAAGGAATCCTTGCACAAAAAAGTACAGCCAAATTTCAAACTGAGTGTTTTTTTTATTCAAATCATCATTTCGAGAAGGTTTTACACTCCTCAAGAGAGATTCTCCTTCAGATTGCAAATCCGGTGTGTTCGAGATCTTGATCTTCATAAAACTTCAGCCGGATGTCCAATGGAGCACCTGAATGGCGTGTTCGCATTCGCACAGTCTCGTGGGACCGTGCTACAGAATATCGTGGCGCTCGTCAGATGGGAAATCTCGTCTGCAAATGCAGGCATCCCGGTAAGTTTCCCCTGCATGCTTGAAAAATGCATAATGAGCATGCATACACAAAAAACTATGCTCCGTTGTGGAGTGTAGAGTTTTCGGTACCTCCGCCTTCTATGCTGAACGCAGAGTTGCCAAAAAATTCACAAACTCCTCAAGCGGAGCAGATTTTACGCTCAGGGTTTAAAAAAATTAAGTGTTTTGGGGCAAAGAAACAATATGTGCACAAAATGTGTTGCAGGAAACTGGCAGACCAACTTTGAGCAGTAGAATCCAGGGAGAATTTGAAGCATTGCAAAGGTGTAAAGTAAAGCCGGTGGTAAAAATAAGGATTGTGTAACACTCGCAAACCTAGACATACGTGCCCACTTATTATTCTAAAAAGGAATAGTGCAAGAAACCCCTAGGTCATTTATCCATAAGAGTTCAGACTTGGATTTGGTTCAAGAGGGAGAGAAATACTCTTATAGATAGACTAGCGGCCGGTCCCGACGTTTTCCGGGTATGACAGACATGTCTGCAATTAGAATGCGACCCAACGATATGTGCCTCTTGCCATCCTGCGGTGCACATCATGCCCGGGCTTTACGTGTGTACCTGCTCTGAAGTTCTGGCCTCACAGTGTGCCTCAGCGATATGTGCCTCTTGCCATCCTACCGTGCACATCGTGCCCGGGCTCTGCATCCACAACATGGTGTGATGCACTGAGACGCCACACACCGCGTCAACGTCACCCGACGGCATACTCAGCTGCCGCGATATAACGCTATTCACACGCTCCAAACGTATGCACACGCCCCCCTCAGAGCTGGTGCTACTTCCAACGGATTACTTTGTCCCACAACGTGCTTTGTCCCCTCCAAAGTATTTGTTGCGGCGATGTATAGCCTATGTACATCTGCTTTGTCTCACCTTTCCAATGCTGCATGCGGTTCTCCGGTTGGAGCTGTGGTTCCGGAGCTTACCCGCCTCAAACGTTTGCTCTCTCTCTTTATTATATTAATATGGATGATGCTTTAGGGCCTTGAGTCAGAAATTCAGTAATACTGAAAAAAAAGGAATCAATCTGGAGGTCGATACATAAGACGAAATTGAGGAAAAAAGATAGGAGAATCATTATAAAAAAGTTGAGACACCCACATAATACCTTTAAGCTTCCAAGTACGCTAAAAAACTATTCTATTAATTATCTCAATTAGGGAATTATGCCATATCGGCATTGTCAAAAACAAAGACATAGTCAGGGTAAGTGGAAGGAATGTAGATCAAAGCATCAAAACAGCATTCTTTAAAAGGGTAGAATGAAGAACAGACTTAGTAGAAGACAGAGACATCACTTCCTCAAAAGTAAATGGAAAAAGAAAAGCTTTTTCAATATCTAGACATAATTGAGAGAAGGACAAAGACAAATGCTGAATCAGGGGCTGCATGGCGTAAAGTAAAAGCTCTGTGATATCAATAAATATGTGGACAGTTGACTCCACCTACCAATTTCGAGTTTTTCAAAGTAACTACAGTTGCTCGGTGCCTTTTATTCTAACAAAGAAAGGTAAGAAGAAATTAATACATTTTTTTAGCAAATACTGACAACATAAAAATTATGTATAGCAATAAAAGGGGAATCATCATTTTGACATAATCCAATTGACCCCACCAAGATAGAAATAAAGGATTCCAAGAGGAAAGAATATTGTCAATCTTGATACTAATTTCTTTAAAACGAATCTAACAGTATCTAGAATTGAATTTGTAAACCAAACACCTAAATATATGATTTTAGATGTAGACTAGGGATAACCAGTAATAGAATAAGAATGACTCAAAGTATATTTATTAAGCGGAAAAACTTCAGTTTTTTCTTTATTAATTTTATAACCTGAAACAATCAAAAACAGGGAATTTTCATATACAGGAGGAGGACATTGCATTTCAAGGGAAAAAAATAGATGAATATTGTCTGCATAAGCTACAAATTGCAAATGAGTATCACCATAAGGAAAAACAGAAATGGAATGGATTCAGGAATGTAAAGAGATTTATAATATTTAACTCATTTTTCTAAAATATCCTGATGTTTAGTAGTGGACTTGCCCCATGGACGTTGAAATTGAATCAATAGACGAAATAATTTGCCAGCCTTATTTCATCCTCCATAATACCGCCCATTAGTCTTAAGAATCAGCTTCCTCAGTAGAAATTGTGTTGAATTGCATTTTGTCTGAAAGCAGAGTTCTAAGATCAGAAGGCAATTTGGAAATGAAATACTTCTTTACAAAGACTTAAGTTTTGTTCTATTATGCAACTCTTCTTTTTCTTAAACACAAAATTTAAAATGAAATCCTGGGCTGAGACTTTGAAAGTGTACCAAAGAAAAGAAGGAGAAACACTTATGCTATTATTAAATGAAAAAAATTCTGCAACAAAATTGTAAGATTGCCATCTATACGTAGAGGTACAAGAAGGAACCATATCAAAGTCTATATTAACCATAGCATGGTCAGAAAACACAATAGGCATTATATTAGACTGTATTGTGCAAGGGATTTAGAAAGAAATATAAGGTCTAATCTTAAGCACGCACCATTGAACTTCAAATAAAAGGTTTAATCACAGGTTTGAGGGTTAGAGGATCTCCAAGAATCCACTAAAGCTACCATAGAACTAGCAGAATGGAATTGTTTATGCATTTTACTTGATACAAATTGAACCAAGCATTGTCTTTCTAAAAACGGGTCCATATTTGATGCAATCTCATCCTAGGATAAACAATGTATCATGAAATTGTGTGCATTTCTGTACGATGGAGGTGAAATCTGGCTGAGTGGGTGAATAAACATTCCTTTACAGTAAGAGAAATATTGCCAATAATAAGATTCACATGAATCTATCTTCCCATATCATCAACTTCTTGTGACACCATGGCAATATTGAGGCTGAAGCAAGTGACTGAGCTTTACTGGAAGAGGACTACATGGAGGAAGCACATGAAGCCGTAGGAGAAGCCATCTGTCCAGAGGAAGTGAGATGTGTTAACAGTATAGTGTCCGAAATAGAACCACTAATGGGGGGAGTTGTAGACTTCTTTTTAGATGAAAAAACAAACTGCAGTTCTTTAATCTGCCTATACAGGAAGGTTATAATTCACAAAACCAACCAGCATCATATATTAGCAGCCAGAACTCTAGAAAATGTTTACATGTGCCAGATGATAAGGTGCCAGAAAAATTACAACCACAATGACATATAAGTAAGGGGAAAAACCCTTAAAAACAAAGCAGCTGAATATCCTCCCAAAGCCAGAAAGAAAAAGAAAAAAGGCGAAAAGAAGGTGCCAGTAAACTCACACCACATACCTTTGTACTGGTGCATTGTCCAGAACATTCCAATATGGCAGTCGCTTCTGAGGAAACAGCCACTATGGCAATAAAAAGCCCAATATTGCTTATTTCTTAAAGATCAGCGGGAGCAGAGCTTCCCTTCATCTTCTGCTGCCTTCTCTCACAAAGTGGTCCTTCCAAACAGCCAACCTTACAAACAGCCTGAGGAAACAACAAAAAGGCAATCAAAGGTCTAGGTGCAGCAGGGCTCTGTCCCTAGGTGGCCATCTTGCATGGCGCCAAAGTCAAATACAATCATTGTTAAATACAAACCTTTCCCTGCATTTCGGTGAATACCTGCATCAAATTTTTCACACACCTAACACAGCTGGTCTCGCACATTTTTAAAGGTTGTTGTTTCTCTCCTAATCAGTTAATTCTAAACTGTCTTTGGAGTACTTAACAGCTTTTATTCATCCATTGCTTCCATTATGTTCCCCATGGTATTAAAACCACCATAACACAATTGTGAGTGCATGTTTCAATACTTTGGAATATTTCTACTACAAGAATTGGATCTTGATTGGTCCTTAAAATTCCTGCCTGCCTGGTTTACCTGAGTATAACCATTGTTCTGCCTCTGGTGACCCTTTGAATGGCCACTGGATAATTGTCCGGCTGTGCAGATGCCCGCTGCAAAGGACATTCAACTGCTAATGAGTCCCTTGGCGACCCACTTTCAGGACTCTCCCTTGGGCTTGCAGCTTCTCCACAATGCAAAGTTTGAGCCACTCACTTTTGAGGAAATGCATTGGCACATTGAGCATAGAATACAGGCTCTACTAACACGGATGCAGATCACCACCTAACTATATCAGCACCGGCTGAGACCAAAGATCATGTAGGTTTTTGGGAATTTGTGACTTGGGCTGGTATTCAATCATCTTTTGTGGAGTTGGACTCCGTTTTTAAATCCCTGGCCTTTGAATTTGCAAGTGACACAATTGATACCTCCTAACTTGACAATTTCTATTTCTAGCTTTCCCAATATAATTTTATGAATTATGCTTTCAATTTGTTTAATTTTCATGCATTTAGATTTGTTTGGGATTTATCGTGCTATTTTTCTGACCAAACAGAGGGTGTTGTGTGTTTCTTGTATGGCCCATTTTCGTTTTACCTATGGTAGCCTAATTTTGCATGTTGTAGGTCACTTTTATTTTTCACACGTTTCATGCTTGCTTTTGTGTCACAATATATTTTCACACAGAAACTGCACATGTTTTTGGATTTTATTATTTTCCTGGGACTTAATTTGAACAGCTTAGGCAAGGTCAAATAACATTCTTTGGTCAGAGACTAGCACCTGGACATAATAAAAACACACAATTACTGTTTTAAATACACCTATCTTGTCATATAACTGAGAACAAGGGTTCGTAAAAAACAGACATACAGTAAAGGTCCTGAGACAAGAGTGCTGCATAGGCTGAGATGTATAACAATCCACCTATGTATGCTAAGTTACAGGGTCAGCCACTAAACTCAGAGATCTATAATTTATAACCACTTAGCTTCATTGGTATGGGAGGGTTTAGGCAGATCTGTCAGATAACATGACAGGGATTTTTATTGCATATGGTTTATTAATCATACTGATGATATTATTGAAATTTATTTGTTTTCTACTTGTGGAGCAAATATGCATCCTTGAGCATGATAGTTTAAATAAACATTGTACAATTTATTTGTGTCTCTTTTTATCTTATTGTGGACAAGAACGAGTGAGAGAGCGAAAGGGTGTATCCTCTTTCCACGAGCCCTG
The DNA here is from genome assembly GCF_964263255.1 of Lissotriton vulgaris. Lineage (NCBI taxonomy): Eukaryota > Metazoa > Chordata > Amphibia > Caudata > Salamandridae > Lissotriton > Lissotriton vulgaris. The sequence continues at coordinate 682,682,542 of NC_141689.1, forward strand.
AGAGGGTCAAAAGTGGTGTGGTCTGAGGTGCCAAATCCCTTGTCTCTCTGGAAAGGTTAGGAGGGCAAGTAAGACACTATAGCTATTTAGACTCAGGATCGTACATACTGATGTTCTGTGGTCCCTAGCTTAATTCTCTTCTTAAGCAGAATCCCTGGAACATTCTGAGCCTAACTATAACGTCCCTGTAACCTTTACTTTTTTCAATGAATTTCTAAGGTATTTTTAATGTTATTTGCTAACCATAACGTCTCTTTAGCCTTTGTCTTTTAATGAATTTCTATGTTTTTTATGTTATTTACTAACTATAATGTCCCTATAACGTTTGGTTGTTTAAGTGAATTTCTCAGGTTTTTAAAATTGTATTTCCTAACTGTAACCTGTAACCTTTAGGAGTGAGTGTGTGAATGAGTGCATGAGTGTCTCAGTGGATGTGTGAGTGAGTGCATGAAAATCTCAATAGGTATGTGAGACGGTGTGTGAGTGTCTGGGTGGATCTGTGGGTGGGTAGATATGTCTCTGAGTGGGTCTATAAGTGGTTGTGAGAGTGTCTGGATGGGTTTGAGAGTACATCCATGAATGTATGAATCAGTCTTTGAGTGAGTGCATGAGTGTTTGAATGGGTCTGTGAGTGGGTGTGTGAATCTCTAAGTTGGTCGGTGTTTGTGAGTCTCTGAATATGTCTGGGAGTGGGTATGAGAGAGTTTGTGTGGTTCTTTAAGTGGGTACATGAGTATCTGAATGGGTCTGTGAGCAGGTGTATGTGTCTGAGTAGGTCTGCGAGTGGTTGCCCACATGGGTCTGGGAGTGGATGTGAGAGTGTCTGGGTAGTTCCGTGAGTAGGTGCAGGAGTGGGTTTGTGAGTGGGTGTGAGAGTGTCTGAGTGCCTCTGTCATGTGAGTATCTAACTGGGTCTGTGACTGAATGGCTGAGTGTCTGAGGAGGACTGTGAGTGGGTGTGTGAGTGCCTAATTATGGGAGTGGGTGGGTGAATAAGGGTGTAGATGGGACAGTAGCTGTGTCAAGGAGTGGGCCTCAATTGAATCGCACCTGCTCCTTTATCAAAAAAATTCCACAGTTTTGCACCAAATATCTACTCAAGTTAAGTATTTTCTACTGGTTAATTAGTAGGTGCTACTTCCTTGGGTAAATGTCCAGTAGCTATTCTACAGTACAGCTGCATAATGGAGCATGTGAAAATGTCACCAGTGACATATGCATTTCGGCAATTTGATTGCTCTTTATGCGTCTTTACCCAGAAATTTGTGTTAACGTGAATCTTCCTATAGAAAAGATAACGAAAGGTAAACCTTAACCAAACGAGGGTCCTTCCTCCTAACTCCATGAATTACGTGCTTCTTTGTTTGGTGGAGATGTCCTCATATTTCTCAGCATCAAGAACGTGTCACTAAAAGTAGAGCTGATGTTGTCTTTGTTGGGGCGGTTAGTCGTTGTCAGTACATGTGGTATGGTCAGACGTGCTTCTATACTTTTAAGGCGAGTCCATGTTTGCATTATACGTTTTTAGCCAAGTTTGAAAGGGCCCCTATATATCTCTGGATGCATATTTTTTCAACTCTCTGTCATTTAAAGGGAGAACCATGGGCTCTGCTCTCACCAGATAAGGTCAAAAAAGAACTCACTCTTCACAGTCACTACACATTGAACTCATCTCCACAAAACATTCCAGATCATCTTTCAATGTGGAATTGCTGAGAAGACACTCTTACTTTGCCTTTGTCAAGCCTAGGAGGTCACAATAATTTGTCCTTTGCAGGAGTGGAGCTTCAATTGGGGCACCTGCTATGTTTATATATCTATAATTGAAAAAAACACAGGTTTCAGGGACATTATAGTTAGGAATTAGCATTTAAAAAAGCCTTAGAAATTCATTGGAAAAAAACACAGGTTTCAGGGATGCTATAGTTAGCCCAAAATTTTACTTGTACAAAAGCAGAGAAATTCGGCTGTTATAGTTAGCTGAGCTAACTATAACTTGCGCCCCTGCAATACACTCCTGATGACATCACATATTGCATCACTCATTTCATGATCTGTGACATCAATGACATCACTGATGACATCTCAAATGACATCACTGATGACATCACTGATGAAATTATCCACGTAAAATGCAATGCACCTCCTTATACACTAATATAAACTTTAATACACCCACTCTAAAATACAGACTACCATTCTCAAAACCTGCATAATTCCTATAAACTGAATACCACATACTTCTATCCACATAATTTCCCTGCACAACACACCACATAATTCCACCACACACAACGTAAATCCACTCTACTTCCCAAAACACTGTGTGGGACTTTTTGGAGATAACAGGAGGGGTAGTTGGTACCCAAGGACATCCTTGTGGGCCAACTAGCCCTCCTATTACCTCCAGTAAGTCCCACACAGCAGGCTTGCTAAGTTCTCATAGCAATCCATGCCCTCTTTGCCCACCACTCCGCAAATGCACTCCCTGGCACGGTCTTGAATGGGGATTAAAGTCAACATTGCTGCTGGGGGTTCTTAGGGGTCAACTAGCCTATTTGATACCTCCAGTAAGCTCCATACAGTAGGATTGCTGAGAGGTGGACACAGGCCATGCCTTATTTCTCCACCACTCAACATACACAACTCCTGGTGCACTTTTGGTTGGGGATGAAGTCCCCTTGCCTACTGAGGGACTTTGGGGGCAACTAGCCCTCCTTTTATCTCCAGTAAACCCCACATGGCTGGATTGCTGAGAGTGTTCAGAGGCCACGCCCCCTTTTTGCACTACTCTGCAAATGCTCCTCCTGGTGCACTGCTGCTTGGGGGTTGAAGTCCACTTTAGTCCTGAAGTCCCCAGGACACAATGGGACATCATTGCCCCACAGCAGTGTGCCAAGAGGCGCGTTTGCAGAGTGGTGTAAAAAGGGGCATGGCCTCGTACCACCTCTCAACAATCCCACTGTGTAGGGCTTACTGGAGGCCCTTGGTGTCCTTGATGCCCCCCAGGGACCCTCAGTAGCGATTGCGACTCAATCCCCCAACGCAGGCGCCTCCGGTGAGTTTCCTTTTTTCTTTTTTTTAAGAAGGGGGCCGTGTGGCCCCCCTTCTTTTGAATCTTAAAAGACAGGGGTGTCCCCACGAGAGAACAGTCTAAGACTGAATTTCACACCTGGTTCTTGGGTTCTAGGGTGAATGTTTAATTCTCAAAGAGACATATTTGTTATATCCTTATGATGATGCAATGTTCCATGGTCTCTGTGCTCACTGGATTCCAGAATGTGGAATCCAGGGGGCAGTACACAGATGAGCAGTCACTGGATGTGTTGGTCTTGGATCTCCCTGGGGTTGTTACTATAAATAAACTACTTAATTTATCTTCAACTCTGCTCTACTTGAAGTCATTTCAGTGGCCACGAGGATGGGATGTTTTGAAGAATTTCAACTGAACTAATGAAGACTTCATGAAGAAAATCAATTGATGAACTGAAGATTTTCTTTCATCTAATGAATACAACAACCCCAGATTATAATTGAACATTTCTGTGGATTTCCAAGGCATCTGATGTATGTATTCAATTTTTTTTTACCTACATCGTGTTAATGTTTCACTTTTTTAACTTATCAGTTTGCGTTTAAAATTCGAACTAATTGATAAACTCTTTGTGGTAAAACCTTGCCACTTTATTTTACCATTTTGCGCAATTCTAATACCTTTGCCTAAGCGTTTTCCAAAGTATAGCGCAATTTCGACATTTTTTTTTTTACAAAACGCAATCCCAACGTTAAAGATCTCCATGCACTGTCAACGTTTCTTACTTGAAAAACGCTGTGTATTTTCGACTTGATTCCTTCGCGTGCACTCGATTCTTCATTGTCTTCGTGCTTCTCAAGCGTCTGCATCAACAAAGCATCTACGTCAGGATACGTCAACGTTCCTACGTCACGGCGCATTATCACGCTGCTACGCATACGTGGCGGCCATTTTGAATTACCATGGCAACTTGATGCCATTGATCGTCACGCCACAACTCGGCTGCAACTTGTTTGTTTACACGCGTTTTTACACGCTACATGCAATTTTCTTCGATACAATTTAGAAACGCTGCCAAACTTGTTCATTTTAATAGCGTTTTCTTTTAACCTCAAGCATTTCAATAAACTGGAACTGTTTAACAATAATCTACTACTGCTACAGTCTACAGCTGACAACGGTGACTACATTATTTATTTTAATTCAACTGACAACGGTGACTACATTAATTATTTTAATTCATTATTTTATACTAAAAGTGACAACGGTGACTACTTTTATTATTTTAATTATTTGTTTTTCTCCATTTCTTCTTACTGTTATTGTGTGCTTGTTATTACTTTTGTGAATAGTATGGATGTTTCATCTTCTGTGATTGCTCCCCCAAAATTTTTACAATCTCCTGGTCCTCCACCTATGAATTGGGAAGATTGGTCTGAATCCTTTGAGACTTATTTGGAGGCGATAGGTGGTGATGTATTTTTGCCATCCAGGAAACTAGCTTTATTAAAACATAACTTGGGAGTTGAGGGCAGGAAAGTCTTAAAAACTTTACCTACCATCATTCGTGTCGTTTCAACTGTTGTTGACAATGATGAAGGTAGTGAAACCAGCGAAACAAGCGCAAATGATACATCCATAGATGTATATTCAGATGCATTAAAAGCATTAGAAGAAAACTATGGAAAGAAAACCAGTATTGTAGTTGAAAGGCACAAATTTTTCTCCAGAGCACAGCTACCCGGCGAAAATGTGCAACAATATGTGGCATGTTTAAGAACTTTGGCCATTACATGTAAATTTAAAGATTTACACGAGGAAATAATTAGAGATCAATTTATAAACAGAGTTAAAAACATAAAAATTCAAGAACGTTTACTTGAACTCAAGAATCCATCCTTACAGAAAACACTTGACACTGCTAGAAAAATGGAGAATACTTCCCATTATGTTAAGGAGTTAGGTTCTAAAGATGAGTCAAGTAATGTTAATGCCTTATCTTCAAATCACAAAAAGTCAGATTCTAAAAGTGATAATAAGGAATTCAAACCCAATTTCAGAAATAAGTCAGTTTTCACAAAAAGAGTATGTTTCAGATGTGGTAGTCAAAAACACACTGCTGACTTCAATAAATGTCCTGCTAGTAAAGTTACTTGCATTAAATGTAAAAAAATTGGCCACTTTGCCAAGTGGTGTAGGACTGGTGATAATAGCAATTGGAAACGTTCGGTTAATCTTGTTGAATCAAATGTTGAAAGTGATGATGAAGAAATTGATAGCAATGACAATGATATCGAGGTGATGATGCTGCAAGATGACTTTGTCAATGATATATCTGATGATTATTGCCCACCTAAATGTGAAGTGTTAATAAATGAAGTATACATGATGTTATGGGCAGATTCATGTTCACCGTATACCATTATTGATAAAGATATGTGGGAAAATGGGAACAAATACTCCTTAATAACTCCTGATGCACAACCTAAAGGGTATTGTGGCATTAAATTACCAGTTGTGGGTTATTTTGATGCTAAAGTGACTTTCAAAGGAAGGTCTTGTTCAACAAAAGTATATGTTGTTGAGCGAGGACGTGCACTATTAAGTTGGAAAGATCTTAAAAAGATGGGGTTACTACTAAACCCAAATCATCCTGATCAAGTAGTTTTAGCTTATGATTATCTTGACCAAGTTTTACTAACCAATGAGGATTCATCTTCAAGATGGGAAACTATCTTTCCAAAATTGTTTAGCAAAAATTTAGGATGTCTGATCAAATTCGAACATAAAATCATATTAAAAGCTGACAATACTCCATCTGTCCACAAAGTAAGGAATGTACCTTTTGCTCTACGGAATCCTTTAAAGGAAGAATTAAATAGGTTATGTGATGCTAAGGTAATAGAACCTATTGAAGCTTCAGAATGGCTTAGTCCCATCGTTTTGGCTCGCAAACCCAACGGAAAAATTAGGATGTGTGTAGACCTGAGGGATCTAAATAAAAATATTTGGGTGGATAGATATCCCCTACCTCATATAAATGAAATGATTTCGAGTATCAAAAATGCCATGTATTTTTCCTCAATTGATTTGTCAAATGCATATCACCAAATCAAGTTACACGCTGATTCTAGACATCTGACATCTTTTATTACACCGGAGGGTGCTTTTCAATATCTCAGGATGCCATTCGGATTGGCATCTGCGTCCTCAGTTTTTCAGAGGGTCATGTGTAGCATTTTGAAGGATGAACTGAATGTTAGAATTTTTCAAGACGATGTTCTTATTTGGGGGAAGGATTTAACTTGTCATGACCATGCAGTTCACAATGTGTTGCAAAAGTTACAAGATGCTGGTTTAACTGTGTGTGGTGAAAAATGCAAGTTTGGAGTGAAAGAAATTGATTATCTTGGTCATACCATCTCCAATGAGGGTGTTAAACCTAAAATGAAATTATTAGATGCTATTGAGAAAGCACCTCACCCCATTAATAAGGATCAATTACGATCATTTTTGGGACTTGCAGAGTACTATTCTAAATTTGTCCCAAACTTCGCTGATAAAGTACATAGTTTAAGACTACTAATGAAGAAAGGTACCTCTTTTGTATGGTCAACTTTGTGTCAACAAGCCTTTGAGAACATCAAAAATGATATCACAAAAGCTGTAGCTCTTAAACCGTATGATCCTAAACACCTTTCTATCATTGTGGTGGATTCCAGCGCTTATGGTTTAGGTGCTGTTCTTATGCAAAAGCATGATGGAGTTGAATGAATCATAGCCTTTGCGTCTCGCACACTTAAGGGTGCTGAACCTTCATATTCAGTAATTGAAAAGGAAGCGTTAGCATGTTGGTGGGGTGTAGACCATTTTAAGACTTTTATTTGGGGAACGTCATTTGAGTTAAGAACTGATCATCGACCTCTTATTGACATTTTTACCACCAAAGGTGCTTCAAGGGCTACACCTAGAATAGCAAAGTGGTTGTATAGATTACAAGGATATAATTTTCAAATAAACTACGTGCCAGGTCATAAAAATATAAGTGCAGATTGTTTATCCCGCCTTCCTTTGCCTTGTGTCAAAAGTGATACAACAGAGGACAATGATGAGTGGTTAATTGCCAGCATTGAAGAGTCTTGCAACAATGCATTCAGCAAGCAGGAATGGGTTCAAGCTGTGTCTGATGACACTTTGTTACAACAAGTTATCAACAATCTACACGTTGGTGTAGATCTGTCTTCTCTAGACAAGTCCATCTTGGCAGACTATAAGATGGTCTGGCCGGAATTATCATTTTATGATGGAATTCTTAGGAGAGGTGACAGATTAGTTGTACCTGCAGTTTTGCGTGACAAATTATTTAATTTGTTACATGAAGGACACAGTGGAATGACTAGCATGAAAAGAAGGGCTAGAAATGATTTTTGGTGGGTTGGAATGGACAAGGACATAGACAGGTGTGTCAGAAATTGTCTGGCATGTATGTCTAGTGACAAGTCTCATAGGTCCCAAGAAACTACCATCTCTGCTACTCCTTTTCCTGACAAACCTTGGGACAAAGTGGCTATCGACATTTGTGGTCCATTTCATGTTAAAGGTATTGAAAACAAGTTTGCAATTGTCTTGATGGACTTTCATTCAAAGTGGCCGGAAGTGGCTTTTGTCAAGGATATTAAGGCCTCCAATATTATTGAATTCTGTGAAGGAATCTTTCGTAGAGAGGGCTATCCAAGTATCATCTTATCTGATAATGGTCCTCAATTTATAGCAGAGGAATTCTCAGTTTACCTTAACAAAGTTGGCATTAAACACATGACAACGTCTGTATATAATCCAAGAGAAAATGGTTTAGTAGAAAGATTCAACCGAGTGTTGAAAGAATGCATTCAACTGGCCAGCAATAATGATGATGATTGCAAAAATGCTGTCAAAGAAATGTTGTGGTGTTACAGGAATACTCCCCACACAGCTACTGGAGTATCTCCATTTTCTTTATTAAAAGGGCGTGCGGCTGGATCTAAAGTCAAGCCCGCTTGGATGTCCAGAAACCGTCCAAGTGTAGTTGACAGCAAGATTTTAACAAGTAAGGTTCAACGATATCAAAACAAATATGTTAATTGTCACAATTCGAAAATCAACTGTAGTGGTAGAACATTTAAGGTTGGTGATTGGGTACGTTCACAATTAATGGGGAATCGGAAACCTGGTTCTTCTAAGTGGTCAAAACCCAAGCAAATTGTCTCAGTTGCTGGTAACGTCGTGAAACTAGATGATGGTAAACAATGGAATATAAGAAGCATTACAAGATGTAATGATCTTGAATGTAAACACATTTTTGGTCAGGCTGTACGTTCTCAAAAAACATCTGTTGAGAAGAGAAATGATGTTCCTGTTTCTGTTTCCACTTCTTTATCCACTGTGCCCAAATGTAATCCTGTTTCCACTTCTGTGCCCAAATGTAATCCTGTTTCCACTTCAGTTCCCACCTCTGTGTCTTTATCTACTAGGCCTAAAGGTAAACCTGTGTGGATGAAGGATTATGTTTGTTCATGATTTGATAACATTCTGACACATGATTTTGGGTTGCAGTATGGTTTCTTGTTTTTTCTTTTAAGTTTTATTTTATTGTTTTTATAGAAAGGGAGATATGTTATATCCTTATGATGATGCAATGTTCCATGGTCTCTGTGCTCACTGGATTCCAGAGTGTGGAATCCAGGGGGCAGTACACAGATGAGCAGTCACTGGATGTGTTGGTCTTGGATCTCCCTGGGGGTGTTACTATAAATAAACTACTTAATCTATCTTCAACTCTGCTCTACTTGAAGTCATTTCAATATTTATGAAGCATGCCACTAATATGGCGGGAGAGGTAAAGTTACAATGATTTGTACTCGACTTCTATCCGTGTATGATGAGACCAACTACTTGCTTATATCCCTAAAGATGCCAAATTCATAAAGAGATAACTATTATATACCCTTGTTCAGAACTGCAGTTATTTAGTACTCCCCACCATGAACACAATATTTGGTTTTTAAACAAAGAGTATAAACAAGACACAATGTCAACAATGTCAAAGAAAAAGTAAAATTTTTCACACCATGAGTTACTCTGTCAAACATTTATGGTATATATACATTGTTAAAATTTCATTATTACACAGTATACAAATTTTCAAAACACATCGTTAAATACATTTGAATAAACACAGTTAAAAACAAAGAATCACAGGTCGACGCAGCGTTTCGGTTTCTTGGATTTGTACCTTCTTCAGGACAGATTCTACATCAAATTTAAAAATTTAAAAAAACAGAGTTACTCTAAGTTGCATTGGTGCATTCCATTAAGTATTCACAGATTTATGGTTCATCACAATTGTGGTAACTACAGCTAATCTTTGGGCATCTCTAGTTCAAAGCAAACATTCATTTTTTAGCACAGGGTTTTCAGTTACACACTAATACAACTTTAAAATATCTAAGGTTTTATTAAAAAAAAATTTATTCGCTCGTTTAAGACATTGAATTATGCGGCATATTAACCATATTCTTTCTGCTCATACACTTCGAACAAAACTAATAGTGTTTACCTCTCCCATGGACTTGTGTGGTCCAATGCTTATGAAGCTTAGATGAAACAGCTCCTATTAATACACTAAAGGTATTTCTAAATTTATTGCATACCTTAGGACCAGTGGAATAAATTCCCCCACCGGACAGCGTTTTCTGTTCAGGATCTTGTTGCCGTCTTACTTATGGGCTTATTAACAATTTCTGTTTGGTATTTCACCTTGGATAAAAAAATAGATATAGGAAAAGGATATTAGCACCTTAATATCTACACGAGGTGTCCACGTATACAAATGTCGCAAAGGACACGTTTATAGATGACGGTCGAAGTTCATCCCCAACTCCAAATATTGTGTGTAAATATTGATATATACCTTCTATTTACACTTGGTATGCTTGGTCTTTGACTACCAGGAGGAGCCACCGTATTTTTCGGATTTGGGTTTCTTCAATGACCCTGGGAAACATTTGATTGTTTAATTATAAGTTCATACCATTTATTCAAATACAGAATGTAGCCTCAAGGTATTATTTATTAGTGGCTAATTTGTAACTCACCAAAGAAGTATTTCTGCTTGTTGCAGTCCCTTGAGTGTTCTGATTCTCAGTCCCTTTTATGGATATCAGAGTTCGTGGCTATATTAAAGAATAAAAAGCTTTTCTTGTATCTTACTAAAGTTTAGCAAATTTTTGCTTTAGTTGTTACAATCTTGGTTAGGAAAAACTTTTCTTGTGTCTTACTAAATTTTGGCAAGTTTTTACCTTAGTTATTACCATCTTGAAATCTATTTTTATAAAAACTATCAATGTTTTGGTTATAAGTATTTATTAGGAATTGCTACTGCAGATTTATTATAATTTCTATTTCTATTTTTAAGGGTTTGAAAGTCGCCCTCTCTATTGGTAGTCCTTACCTTTTCATTAGCAATCGGCCTCCCTGCTCCTTAGTCCTGGCAGTCTATCCTGGCGTCCCTTCGTCGGTCTGCTCCGATCCGGTTACAAGAACTGAATGCTTGTTTTAGCGCGATGCTCTTATATTAGACGCGCTTTGATTGGGTTAGTATGTCCCCAATGCTGATTGGTTCTCTACGGGCCAATCAGAGTGAAGTTACCTAGACAACCGAATGCTTTCCGCCGTGATGCGGAACCGGCATTCTATTTGCCTTCCGCTTTGTTTATTGCCTCCTCTGATAGGATTGAAGGGTTGCTAGGAAACCTAGCGCGTTTCTCATCGCCTCATCGTTTTAGCTTTTAAGATTTGCGCGAAGGATTCTGATATTTACTAAGAATCCTTCTGTGTGGGATAATTGCAAACATTCCACGAGCGGAACTTAAACGGAAAGCCTTCCGGCCAAGAAAATTTCCGTGTGGGATAATTACAACTATTCCACGAGCCGAGCCTAACCGAAGTGCCTTCCGGTTGCTAGAAGCACACCGCAACATTCTTTAAGTGAATAATTATTTTCTTACACAGGGCCCTATGTTTACTCCTACTGCATCTATCTATCAGTGCTCATGTTTAATTTAATACAATCTTTTGACCCTTCCTTGTGTGTATGTTTTTCTACTATAGAGATAAATGTGTCCTTCTTTATAGATGACAGACTCAAACAGAGCCATATAGGGATGTGCCTTCCGTTTACTTTAAGCACTCAGGATAATTATTCAAAAGGATGTATGTTATTTTATTTTTACACAATGAACCATTTATTAGCTGCTACACTACTTATTTAATGACGCTACTATCTTGCCTCATACACTGTTTCCTAGCCCCTTCCTTGCTTATATACTTGTCCTATAAAAGGATGGGTGTGGTATTGCTCGCATTCCCAAAGTGGATGGTAAAGTCATGGGTACACAAGTTTTGTTCAGTTCTTGTGTATCTATTCAGTATTATCCTTGGATAATTCTCTCCCAATCCTCCTTGGAGTTTAAGCCACACCTGACACTGTTCAGGGTTGACATAAAGAATTGTTCCCTTCTTTTTCTTTTGTTGTTCTGATTCCCACCTCTGATATTCTCACTTATTCTTTCTAGACCACACCATTTTAAATCCTCAATTTTATGGCCAGCTTCCCTCCAATGTTCCGTCAGGGGGGCTCCAATTTTATTAGTCCTAATGGCTGAGCGGTGCTCATTCAGACGAAGCCCCTTCTTTTGAGCCTTTTGGGTCCCAGAGACCTAAGACATTTTTTAATGAAGGCTGATTACGGCTCCAGGGACCCCGTTCCCCAGGGCTAGGCCTTTCCTTTTTTTATTTTTTGAAGAGGAGGGGGGCCCGATTTTGGGGGGGGGCATGTGGCCCCCCCTTTCCTGGACCTCTCTTGGCCCCGGGGACCCCAACCCGTGGGGCCTGGCTAGCCTTTCTTATTTCTTTTATATTGGTGTGGGGCTGCGTCGCCCCCCTCCTGAGGCCATTATGGCTCCTGGCACCCCAAACCCCGAGGCAGCCATTACATTTAAAAATAAAAAGCTGAATACATTAAAAAGGGTGGGGAAACACCGAGCTTCAAATTTTTTCTCCTACAGACTAAATTGAGCTTTAACCTTCATCATTTGAAACAGATCAATGCCATAACAAATAAACTCTTTAGAATGGGTGTACAGAAAAAATATTTAGTTAGAAATGTTGAATTAAAGGACAATCGAGTCCTAAATATCGCCAGTGAACAATATCAACAACAAGAATGTCGTGGTCAAGAATATTGAATTTAAGGTAAGAAATATTAAAAATATCGAAGTCAATAATATTGTTTGCAAAATATAGTTCTTTCAAATATTGATATTGATTATGTATTTTAGTATATGTTTTAAATGTATGTGATGTATTTTTTTGTATACATTTTTAGTTCTGTAGCTGGTTGTGGGTTTGTAGGGGAATAGGGTAGGAAGTAATTTAATAATAATAAATGTATGGTTTATTTTGTTTATTGATATGTATTTAATTGATATTTTATAGTGTTAATTGTGGGATGTCATTTATTTTAATAAACTTGTTAGTTAATATTAACTAATTGAAAATTAAATATGGAAATCATGTAATTAATTTTAGGTAAGTGTTGTTGGGTTGATAGGGGTAAAGGGTGGGAAATCATTTATTTTTAATTCATTAATAATTAGTTGTTAATTAGTATTAATTATTTAATTGAAAATGATATATGTAATTTGTGTAATTATTTTTAGGTGCAGGTTGTGGGGTTTATAGGGATAAAAGGTTGAAAATAATTCATTTTTATGTGTGTTTCATTAATATTATTTATTTACTTGATAATTAATTATGTTCAATATGGAAGTACATTTTATTTTTAATTTAGATGTGGGTTGTGAATTTCTGTCTTTCCTGTGGTTATTACAGTTTTAAAATTGTAGTTTTAACCTGCCTGTGATTAGATATTTCATCACCCGTTTTGTGTTTTAAACTTGTGTTTTTTTCCTGCCCATGATTGCTTCCATTTAACGTGTTGCATTGTGGGATTTTCAGTCCAAACTCTGTAGTTTTTCCCTCTCATTGCTGATGACTTCCAGTTTTCCCTCCAAATTTCTCCTTTTGTCTGTGACAAGACCTGTATGTTAAAACAGTGCTCCCCCAGCCACCATTTTGTGTTCACAAGCCAGTGAAACCAGCCCCCCGCTTCCCCTCCAGCAACAGGGATAGTCTGCATCAGAGGGTGCTTCTGTGAGCTGTTTAAATTGTGTTTACTAGGGACTGTGCGCTTCGTTTTTTGGCCAGTAGATGGAGTAAAGTTTTATTTAAACAGTATTGTTAAATTTCAAGTTAGTGAGGACTTTACTTGCAGAGGTCCAAAGTGTGGATTGAGCCTTTCTGTCTCCTAGGAGATTCTGAACAGGAAAAGCAGCTTTCAACTCCCTGGCCAGCAAACCTTGTTTGAGGTCGCTGGGACCTTATATGGTCTGATATTGTTTGGCACATGTGTACACTGATTGGTGGTTGTATCTGATGTTTCTATTGGATTAGAGTTAGTGTCCTCATTGGTTGGGTATTTGAGTGTTCTAATTGGTTTCTGGGTCTGTGATACAATCAATGTAGGGTTGGGACTAGGGCTAGGGTTAGGATTTCTATTGGAAGTAGGGACTAGGGTTTCCTGTGTTATTTGTGTTGGGACTAGGGCTAGGGTTAGGCTTTAAATTGTAGGTAGCGATTACGGCTTCTGGTGTGATTGGTTGCTGTGCTGGTTGTGGGACTAAGAGTAGGATTAGGCATTCTATTGGAAGTAGGGACAAGGGCTTCCTGTTCCATTGGTTGCTTGGGCTTGGGACGTAACTATTGGTAGGGCTAGGGCCTCTATTGTACATAGACATTAGGGTTTTTGAACTGATTGGGTGCTTGGACTGAGGCTAAGATTGGCTGTGAAGTCCTGGTCTTCTATTGGTTCTAGATTTTTAGGGCAAGTGTTGTGATTGGTTAGTGTTAGGGCTAGGGTTTCCCATTGGCTTACGGGGTCACCTGATTACTAGGGCTATAAAAGGCCAGGCTTAGGACATCTCAGCTAAGGGCAGAGTGGACAAGGATTGTTGCCTTTTTGAGCCTGTTCGAAACTGATCAGAGCCAGGACCAGAAACGCTGCCAAATATACATACCTCCATTATGCATCTATATAGTTTCAATGTACTTATGGATCTATATATTTATCACTTTCTTCTAATTTATCATTTCCAATCCACTTCCATAATTCTTAGCCTATACTTCATTCAATATATCCTCTACTTCCACTCTCTCATTTAACCCCAAACTCCATACCACTACTATGATCCCCAAAATAACTCTTTCTAGACTCTCTCCTACTCCACCCCTCCTTGCATCATCTTACACCTCTTTTACTATACCGATCACCCAAAACAAACCGTTCTAAACTCTTCCCTCTTTTCTACCCCTCCCCAACCCTTCTCAATCCAAATATCCACCACTAAAATTACTTTCATGTTTCACCATACTAATTCAACACTCATCCTGATGGCTTTCAGAGTAGCGTACTACTTGCGCTTCAAAACCCCATCAGGGGTAGCAAGTACTATATAAATACAAACCTCTTTCCGTTCACTATCCCGCCACCTACCCTTCTCTACCCAAATAAAATAACTGAATAACATATCCACTACTCAAATTTACTTCATATTTTACTATACTAATTTTCAATACTAATCCTTTATGTGTTCCGGAGTGGCGTGCTACTCGCCATAAAAGCGCTTCAACATCCATCAGGGGTAAAAAGTGCTATATGAATGCAAACCTTTCTTCCCCTTTTTATCCCTCTGCTATCCTTCTCACTCCAAATAACTGACTAATATTCACCACTGAAATTACGTTCATATTTCACCATAATAATTCACCACTAATCCTTTAAGGGCTTCCAGAATAGCATGTTTCAACACCCCATCAGGGGTAACAAGCGCTATATAAATATAAACCTTTTTTCCTCCTCTATCCTTCTACTATATTTCCAAATCCAAATAACTGACTAACCTATCCACCACTTAAAATGTACTTGCATGATTCACTATACTAATTCAACACTAATCCTCTATGGGTCCCGGACTAGCGAGCTACCCGCCGAAAAAGAGCTTCAACGCCTTGTCAGGGGTTGTAAGCGCTATATAAATGCAATTACAATACAATACAATACAATACAACAGGGTAGGATGTAAATACAATTTATGTATTTAATAATGTTTTTGTTTATAAATAATTTGTAACTAAAAAAAATTCTTTGTTCGAAATATATTAGTATATTTTATTGAATATAATATTTGTAGGTAATAGTGATATTTATTTACCATTATAATATGTTTTAATTTTTTTATGTATAATATTTAATATATTTGTAATTTCATGTTTTCATGTTTATATATTTTTTTAATTTCTTTTGTTTTTCAAATATTTTTTGTTATTGATGTTTGTTTTTAATTTTGAATTGACTGTAGTGGGAATAGGAATTTTTATCCCTCCGCAATCCAACACTTTTCCTACTATTGCACTGACTGGAATGGGAATAATCGATTTTAGCCCTCCGCTATCCAACACTTCCCCTACTGTTGTAATGACTGGAGTGAGAATAGTAATTTTTACCCATTTGCTATCCAACACTTTCCCTACTGTTGCACTCATTGGAGTTGGTATAGTAATTTGTACTCCTCCGCTATCCACCACTTTCCCTACTGCTACACTCTCTGGAGTGGGAATAGTAATTTTGATCTCTCTGCTATCCAACACTTTCCCTACTGTTGCACTTACTTTTGTGAGAATAGTATTTTACCACTCTGTTATCCAACACTTTCCTTACTGTTGCACTGACTGGAGTGGGAATAGTAATTTTTACCCCTCCATAATCCAACACTTTCCCTACTGCTGCACTTATTGGAGTGGGAATAGTAATTTGTTCCCCTCTGCTATACAATACTTTCCCTACCCTTTCACACATTGGAGTGGGAATAATAATTTGTACCCCTCTGCTATCTAATCCTTTCTCTACTGTTGCACTCGCTGGAGTGGGAATAGTAATTTTTGCAGCTCCGCTATCCAACACTTTCCCTACTGTCGCATTGACTGGAGTGGGACATTTAAGTTTACATATTTTTAAATAGTTTCATGTTTTAAATAATGATAGAATATTTTTTAACATACATTTTATGTTATTGGTATCTCTCTCTCTCTCTCTATATATATATATATATATATATATATTTTTATTTGTTACATTTGTATATATTTTTAAAATTATAAAATACATTTAAATTAATAGTGCATTCATTGTTTTACAGTAAATATATACAATAATTATTCTTATTGCGTGTTTACATTTTTTAAGTCAAGATTAATGTATTATTCTTGTTAAAATGTATATTAAATCTATTTATTGTTTAAATTAAGTTTATTAAGTAATATATGTAATATTTCTTATTTTATTTTATATATATATATATATATATATATATATATATATATATATATATATATTACCTACTGGCGGTCGCCAGTAGGTAGTTATAGTTAGGATTTTTTTAAATGTTAAATCTGAAAATTCTATTTGGAATAACTTTGGCGCCGGTTGACGAATCTGCCTGAAAATTTCCTGAAAATGGCCTCGCGGGGTTCCGGTCCTTCCCTGAAAGTTTGGGGGGGATACGTTAAGCGGGGGCCGAGATAAAAGGGGGGTCCCAAAACGCGTTTTCCCCATGTTAATTTCCATAGGGCGGTCGATGTCACTTTTAGCCCGAACGGCTGAATGTATTTCCACCAAATTTGGCAAAATTGTAGGGACTGGTAGCCCGATGTGCCTTTGCTATGTCTCAAGATATGTGCTCCAGTGGATTTTGAGTAATTTAGGTCCCAAAAAATATATATATCTATAGCAGCGCACAGGTGCGCGCACCGGAGTGCGCTCCAGGCGCGACATGCGAGGTGCGCATGGAAAGCTGATTGGCTCTCGGGTGTCTGTAAACATTCGAAACAGTCCGCAGCGGCCGCCATCTTGTACCTCGGTAGGATTGAGGTGGTAAAAATCAAAGGGGGAAATGAGCAAAAGGGGGCAGGGTACACCCCCCCTGACCCCCTAGGTTTGATGTGGGGGTCATAAAAAAGCCGTACGGGGCCCCCCAAAATTTTTTTTTTTAAATTTGCGCCGAGGGAGCGCCTGGTACGCGCACCGGTGAGCGTACGACTGAGAAAAAGAATGGCACTTTTTTTTAAAAAAAATATAGCATTTTTTTATAAATTGGAGGTAGTTCTGAAAAGAACTTTTTTTTTGTTTTTGTTGTTTTATATTTTTTTTATACTTTTTGAAACGATTTTATATTTTTTTTGGTTTTTTTTCAGGGGAAAAACAAAAACAGGGATTCAGAAAATGCTCAACAGGAGCAAAAAAATGAGAAAATTTAGGGACGGGGAGAGCATTGGTGTTCCTGTTTCTTTATTGCAATGAGTTCAATGCTCTGCTCCCCGTAACAGAGTAGTTCGTCACAGTTTGTGCATAAACATTTTATTCCTGCAAATACCGGCTGGATGTTAGGGACCATTCTTGCACGTGTTGTACCTGAAGGTGTTGCTCCACCAGTGGAGGTGCTGCTGCCATCTCTTCGTGCCTTCTCTGCCAGCTCCCTGACACTCTCCCTGGAGTAATTGTTGGGGTGTCTTCTTTTGACATGCCTAATTAAATTGGCATTTCCAAAGCTGTATTTTTTTAGAGGATTGCCTCTGGATAAAATACTTCCACATATTTTACAAGTTACTTTACTTGCATTAACTTTTTTTTGTCCTTCAGGGATGTCATAAAATTTCCAGATGAAGTGGTTCTTTGTTTTCTGGTGAGGAGGGTCCTCTTGCACAAATCCATCTGAATCACTGCTGGAGGACTCCCTTGCAGCCATTGCTGTAGATCAGGAAAATTAATGAGTAGAGAATTCACAAAACACCTCTTGCTCTCTCCAAGTGAAAATCAATAGTGAGAGAAATGGGTGGGTTTCTCTAAATTTAGAAAAAAATAATTATTGAACCAATGAAAAGTGTTATTTACAGGTCACATGACCATGGGCTTCATCATTATGAAACCAAAACTGTTATGAACCAATGAAAAGTGTTATTTTCTGGTCACATGACCCGACGCGCTTACGCGACGCGCCGCGGGGCGCGGCCAGAGGCGCGCCGCGTAAGCGTGTCAGACGCCTACGTTGCACGATCGTATTCGCGCGAGTACTTCCGGGTGCGCTTACGCCGTGCGTATCACGCGGTCGCGGCTACGCGAACGTCACAATCATGTTTTCGTTTGCGATATTGGCGCTCACGAGACGCTCCACGGAGCGCGCCCGGGGGCGCTTTTCAGAAATACGCTTTTCGGGGCGCACTCCGGGGCGCGCTCTGGGAGCGCTCCCCCCAAAAATTAAAAAAAAAAAATGGGAAAATTGTAGGGACAGGTAGCCCTATTCTGAAGTGGTTTGTAAAAAAATTAACTTTATAAAAATATGTATTGTGCTACATTGGGCTTAATATATGTTAGAGCCAAAATGTAGCCCAAATGTAGCCCAAAGTAGCCCAATGTAGCCCAAAGATGGCCACCAGAGACCAAAAATTGTAAATGTAGCCCAAATTTCAACTAGATGTAGCCCAACTGTAGCCCAATAACAGAATGTACCAGAGTGCTAAAAAGAACAACTAGAGTGCTAACAGTCTTATTTATAAAGTGAAACTTATAGTTAGGAATTAGCATTAACAAAACCTATGAAATTCACTGAAAAAACCATAGGTTTCACACCAGTTATAGTTAGGAATTAGCATTTAAAAAACCTATGAAATTCACTGAAAAAACCATAGGTTTCACACCGGTTATAGTTAGGAATTAGCATTTAAAAAACCTATTAAATTCACTGAAAAAACCATAGGTTTCACACCAGTTATAGTTAGCTGGAAATTTTACTGATATAAAACCATTGAAATTCCCACGTTATAGTTAGTCGGACTCACTATAACTTGCGCGTGCAATGCACTGCTGATGACATCACATATTACATCACTCATGACATGGTCAGTGACATCACTCATGACATCACTGATGACACCATCCTTGTGACACAGTCACAGACCTCCTCTCAGTGTAAAGTAACCCTTGAGACACATATTCAAAAATAGAAACTGAAATTTTTAAAAAATGGACATACCTATATCAGTTACAACAAGCAATTCTGTACTTCCACTATCTATATACACATCCACTCATTCACCAACAGTTCTATATAGTCACTCATACATATACTCACTCATCATATGAAGAGATACACCTATACATCCTGTTACACACCGACATTCATCCAAAAGTTACTCACAGACATATTCACACGTGCAAATAAACTATTGAACAACCATTTATTTGAATATAGAGTTATACACACACTTCCACCTTACTTCTATTGAAAATTACACATATTTATTCTCTTAAACAATCACTTATAGAAACACATACTTATTTAAAAAGGAAATCTTACAATCTCTTACTCTCACATATACTCACTTATATACATCAATATTCATATATACTAGATTAAAACATATGTAGTTACTGATAAAGACACTAGTGAGACAGTCATTCACTCACTAACAAACACATATAGACACTCATCCACCCATACAGTCCTGTACATATGCTGTCTTCAAAACACATACAAACAAAGAGTCAGTCACTCATGCATCTATGTGCTAAGTAATACCCCCACCAAACCATATAGACACTCATACTGATACTAATAATAATATCAAATAACCCATATACATACGCATGTTGCTACTTATCAACACATGTAGCCACTTATACACAAAGTGAAACACTAATATATGTATTTAAATTTTTAAACATAACTCACTAATATTTATTTTTCAGAAAGACACATATTCACTGGATGGTGTCATCAGTGATGTCATGAGTGATGTCACTGACCATGTCATGAGTGATGTAATATGTGATGTCATCAGCAGTGCATTGCACGCGCAAGTTATAGTGAGTCCGACTAACTATAACGTGGGAATTTCAATGGTTTTATATCAGTAAAATTTCCAGCTAACTATAACTGGTGTGAAACCTATGGTTTTTTCAGTGAATATATATATATATATATATATATATATATATATATATATATATATATATATATATATATATATATATATATATATATATATATATATATATATTCACTGAAAAAACCATAGGTTTCACACCAGTTATAGTTAGGTGGAAATTTTACTCGCATAAAACCATTGAAATTCCCACGTTATAGTTAGTTGGACTCACTATAACTTGCGCGTGCAATGCACTGCTGATGACGTCACATATTACATCACTCATGACATGGTCAGTGACATCACTCATGACATCACTGATGACATCTCAAATGACATCACTGATGACAACATCCTTGTGACAAAGTGGCAAACCTCCTATCAGCATAAAATAACCTTTGACACACACATTCAAAAATAGAAACTAACATTTTCTTAAAAAAGGAGAAACCAATACCAATTACAACAACTTATTAGGTAATTCCAACATCTACATACACATCCACTCATTCACCAACAGTTCTATATAGTCACTCATGCATGTACTTACTCATCATATGTACTCATACACCTATACATCCTGTTACACACTAATACTCATCCATATAGTTACTCACACACAAATTCACACATGCAAATACACTATCAAAAAACCATTTACTTGATTATACTGCTATATACACACCACTACACATACTTCTACAGAAACGGAAACATATTTACTCTCTTAAACAATCAATTATAAAAACACATACTCACTAACCCACCCATACACACAATCATCCACCCATACAGTCTTGCACACATGCTATCTACAAAATACATACAAATAGTGAGACACTCATTCATGCATCTGTGCTCTAAGTAATATCCCCCACCGAACCATACAGACACTGATACTGATACTCAAAAAAACAACTAATAACCCATATACACACTCATGTAGCTACTCACCAACCCATGCAGCCACTTATACACAAAGTGAGACACAGATACAGATATTTAAATATTTAAACATTACTCGCTAATATATGTATTCACTAAGATACATTTAATAAGTCACTTAACCAATCAATTTTACACAAAAAAACATCCATTTAGACATTTATTTACCCATTTATTCTTCCATCAACCTTTAGATATACATATATAAAAAATATTTATTTTTCAGAAAGATACACATTCACTGGATGACCCCATTCTGCTCCCATGGAGTTAGGCACTGCAGTGGAGTCCACGACCACCCAGCCTGACTTGGGCACTACAGTGGGGACCCTGTCCACTAAATCTGACCTGCCCATTACAGTTGTGCCAGCCCTCACCCCTTCAGACTTGTGCCCCACAGTTGTGGCGGCACACACCATGTCAGACACCTCCACTGCAGTTGCCAGTAACTTTTCTGCACCCACCACCTCTTCACTGCCTCCTTCTGCTGAGCCCTGATCCTGTTCCTGCGGTGCCAGGCCTGCCCCCCCATACGCCCCTCCGAGTGGATGTCCCCTGTCCTTAGCAGTGCAGGCAAGCAACGGGTGACAGGTGTCACTCACACCCTATTTGGACTTTAGCTATGAACTGGACACAACAAATACCTAAAATGAATTACACAATTACATGTAATATTTACTAATTAATTAATGAAAAGTATTGTTTCATTATTTATTAATTAAACAATTAATTACCAGCTTTCACACCATTTACAAATATAAACACCACAACACACACCTAAAATTAATTACACAATTACAATTAATAATTACTAATTAATTACTTTAAATTCTTTTTTTATTATTTATTAATTAAACAATGAATTACTTGCGAACTTTCACACCATGTACACATATATACACCACAACACACACCTAAAATTAATTACACAATTATAATTAATAATTACTAATTCATTATTTCAAATTCTTTTTTTATTATTTATTAATTAAACAATTAATTACTTGCGAACTTTCACACCATGTACACATATATACACCACAACACACACACATGTATTACACAGTTACAATTAACAATTAATAATTACTAAATAATTCATAGAAATAATTTTAAACTATACACTAATTAATCAATAAAAAATTAATTACTTACCATCCTTCACACCATTTACACCATATAAACACCACAACACACCACAACACACACCTGAAATGAATTAAACAATTAACATAATTAATTATTAATTAAATAATTGAAATAATTAATAACTAATTATTAAACTATGATTAATTAATAAATTAACACATTAATAATACATTCATTTTACATCATTAAATTACTTCCCACCCTATAAACCCACAACCCGTTACGGAACTAATAACGCAAAATGAAACTTAAAATAAATCAATAAGTAGAAAAATTCTAAAACATATAATAAAATGACAAACAATTCTTATTAAAAACACTAATATACATAACATTATTAAAAAATCGATATTTTAGTAAACTATATTTTTGTAAACGATATTTATTACAATATTTTTGTTATCGATATTACTTACCTGTCAGTCGATATTCCTGTCATCTATACTTTTGTGGTCGATATTTATTCCAAACAATATTTCTGCTGCAATATTTTTGTCCCACAATATTTCCTCGTCGATATTCCTGCTCTGCACCCAAGGACCGTCTGGCCCAGACCTCATAAGAGCTTGCCCACTCCCATATGCTTGTGAGTTATGGCCCGCCTTCTTAGCAGATATGACAGGCATCAAGAGGCTCATTTCTTGTTTCAGGGTTTTAAATTTGGCTTTCATACCCCGTCTAGTGCCCCACCTTCCATTGTTCCGCCACACAATCAATGCTCAGTTCTACAGAATCCGGGGGTAGCCAGGGAGAAAATCATGAAATACATAGCATTGGGGAGGGTGGCTGGGCCATTTCAGCAGTTTCAGAGGAAGGACTGGTTCAACATAGGGCCTTGTGCCCAAGAAGGAGGCGGGTACATATTGCCTCATTCATAACCTTTCAAGTCCACCTGGGCTGTCAGTCAATGACAGGTTGGATCCGGAACTAAGTGCAGTTCGTTACACCACTTTTGAAACTGCTATTCAGAAACTGCAGAGGTTAGGTGAGGGTGCCCTAATAGCAAAATCTGATATTGAGACGGCCGTTTGACTCTTGCAAGTGCACCCAGAAAACACAATGTTGCTAGCGTTTACGTTTGCAGTACTTTGTGGACTTATGCATGCAAATGGGGTGCTCCATCGCATGTGCAGTGTTTGAAACTTTAAGTTGCTTCCAACGGGTGGCAGAGGTATTGGGGGTATCCCTTGCAGAAGAAAAAAACGAGGGCCTAACCACTTGCTTAACTTTCCTGGGCATTGAGATTGAGACTGTGGGAGGAGTGTGCAGACTCTCTATGGAGATGATAAAGGCTTTTGGATCAGCTATAGATGAGTGCTTAGCGGCACGCAAGGTCACCTTGCACCAATTGCAGGTCTTGGTGGGGCAGCTCAATTTTGCACTTCAGGTGATACCATGGACAGGGCTTTTTCTAGAAATATCACCAGGGCAATGTGAGGTTTAAAGGCGAAACACCATCACACTATGCTGTCTGCTGAAGTGAAGGACGACTTGGGTACATGGAAGGAGTTTCTGTCGAGGTTCACTGGATCAGTGATTTGGTAGCAACCAGTGAAAACAAGCATACGACTTGAGCTTCACACAGATGCAGCTGGCAGTGTGGGCTTTGGGGCAGTTCTAGGCTCAAGGTGGTGTAAGAAGCATTGGCCGGAGGAATGAGTCAAGACAGGATTGACATGCAACATTACATTCCTAGAACTATTCCCCATCATTGTGGCACTGCATTTGTGGGGCACGCTACTGGAAAAAAAGCGCATTGTATTTTGGTCGGACAATATGTCGGTAGTGTAGGCAGTGAATAGCCAAAGGGCAATATGTCCGTTGGTTCTGCATTTGCTAAAATAGTTGGTACGGGGATGCCTCAGTCACAATGTGTATTTTGTTGCTAAGCCCCTGGGGGAAGGACCAGCTAAGGGGGGGTAGCAATAAGGCCAGAATGTTAGGGGGCGAGTAGCATGTAATATGCCCACTATAGTGATGTATCTATTCTGCACATGATACTTAGGGCCTCATTAGGATGGCGGGCGGGATTTGCCCGCCCGCCACCCTAACGGAGAAGAGGACCGCCCGCTAACAGTGCGGGGGTCCCGACATATGTATTAGGATGCGCCCGCCATACAGGCGGCTGCATCCTGTATGTCTACCATTGCGGCGGGCGGAGCAGGAATCTCCGCCCGCCGCAATGGTAAAAGTGCACGTTTTGCTTGGCAACGCGCAACACGACAGGCACCGCGCGGTGCCTGCCATGTTGCACTCTGACATGCGGGGGGGTACCATAGGTACCCCCCATGTGCACCCCCCAAGCCACGGACTCCCAGGGGGCCCGCAAGGGGCCCCCGCAGGGAGTCTCCGCATGCCTTTCCGTGGCGGCATTGCCGCCACGGAAATGCACTGTGTAATGCACATAGTAATATGGCGGGCGGTGTCTACAATACACCGCCACCATGTTACAGGCTTTCCGCGCCGGCCGCTAGGCGACCGGGGCGGAAAACAGGCGGGCGGTGTTTCCGACCGCTGCGGTCCCCTCCGCCATCGTAATATGGCGGGGGGGAATGCAGGGAAGGATGGCGGGCGGATTGCCTCCGCCAGGGTGGCGGTGGCCACCGCTACCCTGGCGGAGGCAATCCGCCCGCCATCCTAATGGGGCCCTAAGTCATTAAAAACCTTCTTAGGTTTAAATACATTCCTCATTGTAACTTTCAACAATACTCCAATGTTAATTTTCTATAAACTGAACAATGGAATAAAGGGTCACTAATTCGTTTTCCTCTTACTTGCCAAAACAAAGCACTGATCTGATGGATGTTTGCATTTTTCGATCCTCTACTTTTTCAGTCAGCATTGTTAGAGGTCACAATCCCTTAAGATGTAAACCACCAGGTAGGGGCTCAGGAAAGATGTTCAGGTCGACAGTATCAAGAGCGAGAGTTGAGTCTGAAGAGGAATTTTGTGAAGACCCGGCCTGTAAAGATACTTTACATCTCATTTGTGAATCAGATCAACACGTACCTTAAGCAAAACCGGTATCCTGCCTCAGTTGCCTTGCTTACTTGTCATTTTCAAACGCATTTCAAATGCATTACCCTCTGTATGGCTCATAATTTACTTCTTAGTGAGGGAACATTTCCCTGATTGTACAAATCTGAATTTCTGCTGAACTCTTTGGTTCATTTCTAAATTATAGGCCATTTACTTCGTAGTTACCTTGCAATTAGCGCTCATCAATGGTAAGCATTAAAAATGCATTGAGTTCTACATGTACCGTTTCTAATTGCAAAATCAATTTATGGTTATCTCTGATCTCACTAAAAAGAATTGTGTGTTTTTAAGATGCTGCTGCTTCGCTGGCCAATGCGTCGGTTCATTCCATTTATTAGCTATTTAATGGCACAGGACAGAGCTTCGGATCATTTCGGGCTGCAGTTGATTTGTTGTCCAATTAGAGTACAGTGTGTTCTGCTGCAAACATGAAAGTGGACGTCGTTGTGTAAGTTTAGTTTCCACAGAAAATAGAGTGTCGATGATGAAATGCAAAACATTGTAAAATCTATATGAACTTTTTCAGTTTCTGAGGGCTATTATAGTGAATGGTCTGCATTTGGTGATATGTTCAATTTAGTGGTTAGTGTTATGTGCAACTGCTATTTAATAAGTGAATCAGTATGGTTTACGCGTTGTTTAAAAGTATCACAAAGCTGGAAATGCATGTACTAATTCCCCCAACAATTTGTGTGGGAAAAAATTAGGTGAAGTTTTTAGCACATGCTGGAATAGTATCAAGGATGACACTTTGGTAGCATGCTTCTTGGACAGTGAACAGGAGGGGCATATTTATGGGAACTGTACATCATTTTTATCCAATACAGTGTATTCCTGTCCTTTACCACTGGCTGGCGCCATTTTGGTAGCCTATTGCCAATGCAGGCACCGTTGTACCATGGTGCAAGGTGCCTCTCTTTTAGGAAGGATTGTTTTTGTTCCGGAAGGAGCACATTCCTGCAAAAAAACAATCCATAGAGGCAACTCTCTTCCTATTTGTGATGCTGCAGCACAACTAGAAAGAGAAAAGAATTGGGAGCACCCGCACATCTCGGGGGCTGCTGGGGTTCAAGTAAATATGCCCCAGGGTATATTGCTAGGAATCATGGGTTATCTTAAATTTTTTTTCTGTTTACCCGGCTTCGAGTTTTATTGCTAGATAGTTATGCAAACAAAATAATTTAGAAACCTCAAGGTCTCTATTCTGTTGGGGATATTATAGGCTTACTTTAGAAATCTATTCCACATCTGTTTTTGTAGGTATTTTAGCAGCCAGATCTTCATTTAACTCCATAGTATTCCACATATAAATTGATTATTTGTTGATAGTTGGGTTATGAAATAAATATTATTGAATGAACTATAATGGGGCAAACCAATATTCATTGGAGTCTGAGGATCCTATTTACAAGCTCCTTGTGTCACTGATGCATCATTTTTAACATGAGAAAAAGTGACGTACTGGCGGTGCAAGGGGCTTGTAAATAAGCTCCTGAGTATTTAATCAACAATAAACAACAGAGATTCCTAAGTATTCATTTACATTGTTTTAGGATTGTTCTAGGTCACAACTCCCATTATGAGTTGTATCGGAGCAGTATCTCCAGGGGATACAGACAGAACCCATTCTAATTGGCATAGTGTTTCCTCATTCCCGTTTGTACCAGGTTCGTAAATGCACCCTGTACTACCACTGGGGCTTTCTTTGGACTGGCTGCGGAGTACAGTATCATTGCCTGGCCTTCATACCCATCCACTCCCACAGCACTAAGGAAGCAGGCAAAGCTCCACTCAGCAGCCTGCCATCACTCCTCCGAAACCCTCCCCACTCCATCCTAACCTGCCATTACCCCGATCAAATTTACTGTCCGTTCAAAACTGGTTGTAAATTTAAATTGAAAATTCCCAGGAATCAGAGACAATAATACAAGGCTTACATTTTTCTTCCCATTTTTTGTAGAAAACACATCAGAATGCCCAGATAACAAATAGTATTGATAACTAATGCATCGGCATCCCCCACCCACTTAAGTCCAAGAGTCTTGAAAAACTGGCCTATATCAAGTCTGTTAATACTGCCTTGGAAAATACTGCATTTTTTTGCAATAATTTACCACTACATTATGATGTAAGTATATATTTAGTATTTTTTATTTCATCCATATCTACCTAGGGAGGTAAATGGGAAGAAATGTATCCTTTTTGCAAGGTCACGCCCATTCTTTTGTTGAATTATATTGTTGGCTTTTAGACTTTGTACACTGGTGCACTGCTGTCCTTTGGCCAGTGGATACGTCCTGGCCCCTATAACATGTAGAAATTGTCTAATAACTGATTGGGTTTTTACAAATGTCTGCAAGGTCATTGTATACAGTGTGAAAATACACCATGGCATGAAATGCTGTTTCAAGGGTGGACCACAGCACTTATTGGACCATCCACTAGTGAGACAAAAGAAAACATGATTTCATGTCGAATATTGTATTTCTAACTGCTGCAGTATAACACTGCAGTTTGACCTGTGAAAAAACTTTTTTGACTGGTAAGAAAATACATTTTAAATGATAGAAAACCATCCCTCTGTAGCCCCCCAGGTAGGGTGTGTGGTATCTAAAGTGGGACATTTAGAACATTAAAGCTACCATGTCCCTACAGGGGCAAGGCCCTAGAAGCTGTTTTCACTGATGCTGGAAACAGTGTGGAGAGTCGCGGCAGCAAGGAAGTACAGCCCATGCTCCGAAGCACGCAAGTAGAGTCACAAGTGTGGCAGTTAGTTGGAAGAAAGAGTGGGAAGACCAAGGGCTCACAGGTACAGGTACAGTGGGGATCACAGGGGTACTGAGGCAGATGGAAGCGTCTCCTCCTAATGCTATACAATCGGCTTATGAGCTGAGGGGGAGAGTGGAGTTAGTGTTATTGAGGGCACGGGTGAAGGTATTAACCCCACCCCATTAAACCCCTTAGTGGGGCAGGTGCAAAGGCGAGGAGAGAAAATACTAAAGAAAATGTATCGACAGAACCTTGAGCACATGTGAGGAGCTAGTATCAGTTGAGATCGCTCCGGGAGGCCAGAGGTAAGGGCAAAGGAGGCAAAGGATGGAGGACTAGGTAACAAGCAGTAAGGGAAGCGATTG
Organism: Lissotriton vulgaris; assembly: GCF_964263255.1. Taxonomy (NCBI): domain Eukaryota; kingdom Metazoa; phylum Chordata; class Amphibia; order Caudata; family Salamandridae; genus Lissotriton; species Lissotriton vulgaris. The sequence goes on from NC_141689.1 coordinate 682,710,979, forward strand.
CAGTCTCCCCTAAAAAGAAAGTGTTGAAGAGTAGAGGGTAACCCCGGCGCTGTGTTCCGAAGGAAGCGCGGGTCCCTGTAAAACCTTCCCCTTCCCTAAGATCGTATTTCAAAATAATGGAACATGTTGAAAATTCACAGACGAAGGGGAAAAAGTCCATGAGGCATTTGCAAATAGTTTCACTTCCCTTGGAAAATAGATTTACCCTGTTAGCATGGTTACCTCTTAATGAAGAAGAGCAGCAGGCTGAAAATCTGAGTGTGGGAGTTAGCTCCAGTCCTGGTCCCAGCCCTGGTCTCAGTCCTAGCCTTAGCCTTGGCCCTGGCTCTAGTCCCACCCCAACTGTGAATATAGAATCTCCTCAAAGTAGTAGTTAAACGGGAGGGCTGGAGAGCTCTAAGCATAGTGATAACAGCAATAAAAGTTCAGATGGGGTCAGAGGTGAAAATTCTATGGAAAAGATGTTCTTGAACTGGAGCCAAGACATCTTTGAGAAATTTGAAATATACAAGACCAACCTGAAGGGGATTCGAGCCAAGTGTGAAGTACTGGAAATGAAGCTTGAGAATATTGTGCAACATACCAGTACTTTAGAAGGGGAAGGTAAAACATTGTCAGTGGCAGTGTTGGAAAACTCTAAGGATATCGAGACATTAAAGAAGCAAAATAGAATGTTGCAAACTCAATCTCCTCAAAATAACCTGAGGTTTCTTAAAATCCCGGAAGGTGCGGAGAAGGAAGATGTCAAGGCTTTCAGATGTGGTCTCTTGAGAGAAATTGTGACGGACAGACTAGATATTGACTGGGAGATGGAGATTCAGAGAGCTCATAGAGACCCCTTTAAGTTTAACCCCGATAGAAAAAGTCAGAGGGAGATTCTGATAAATGCTCTGAAATATTCTGTGAAAGAGTTATTTTTAGGATGGACTTTAAAGGAGGGCTCCTTAAGGCAGGAAGGTTTCTTGTATCAAATAAGATCAGACCTAGTTAAGAGGACAGCCCAGAGGCAATGGGAACTTAGTGACAGAATGCATGAGTTTCGAATTAGAGGAGCTCAGGTCCAACAAAAATTTCCATCCATGTTAAAAATAATGTGGCGGAACAAAATGCAAGTTCAAGTTCAAGTTTGAAATTTGTATAGCGCACTACTCACCCAGAGGGTCTCAAGGCGCTTGAGGGAGGTTGAGGGAGGGGGGTTATTTTACTTATCGAATATCCAAGTTTTTAGTTGCTTTCTGAAGGAGAGGTGGTTCTGTGTAAGGCGGAGGTGGGTGGGGAGAGAATTCCAGGTTTTGGCCACTAAGTAGGAGAAGGATCTTCCCCCCATGGTGGATCTATGGATGCGTGGAATTGCGGCGAGGGCTTGATTGGACAAACGTAGTTGGCGGGTGGGGGTGTAAAAAGACAGGCGCATGTTGAGGCACTCGGGTCCTAGGTCGTAGAGGGCTTTGTGTGAGTGGGTGAGGAGGCGGAACATTATTCTCTTGTTGACGGGGAGCCAATGGAGGTCTTTCAGGTGACCGGAAATGTGAGCTTGGCGGGGGATGTCTAGTATGAGTCTGGCTGAGGCGTTTTGGATGCGTTGGAGTTTTTTCTGTAGTTTGGCTGGGGTCCCGGCGTAAAGGTTGTTTTCGTAATCCAGTCGGCTTATGACCAGTGCGTGGGTGACCGTCTTTCTTGTTTCGGTGGGGATCCAGCGGAAGATTTTTTTGAGCATGCGTAGGATGTTGAAGCATGATGATGAGACAGCGTTGACTTGTCTGGTCATCGAGAGGGAGGAGTCCAGGATGAAGCCCAGGTTGCGTGCGTGATCCGTAGGTATGGGTGCGGTTCCCAGGGCCGGTGGCCACCATGAGTCGTCCCAGGCAGAGGGGGATGAACCTAAGATGAGGACTCCCGTTTTGTCCGAGTTCAATTTCAAACGGCTGTTCTTCATCCATTCGGCTACTTCTTTCATTCCTTCGTGTAAGTTGGTTTTGGCGGTGTTTGCGTCTTTGGTGAGGGAGAGGATCAGCTGGGTGTCATCTGCGTAGGAGATGATGTTGAGGTTGTGTTGGCGTGCAATGGATGCGAGGGGACTCATGTATATGTTGAAGAGGGTGGGACTGAGTGATGATCCTTGTGGTACTCCGCAGATGAGTTCGGTGGCCTCTGATTTAAAAGGGGGGAGGCGGACTCTCTGGGTTCTTCCGGCGAGGAACAAAGTGATCCAGTCCAATACTTTTCCTTGTATTCTGACGTTGCTGAGACGTTGTATGAGGGTGCTATGACAGACTGTGTCGAAAGCTGCGGAGAGGTCAAGTAGGATGAGGGCAACTGTTTCTCCGTTGTCCAGTAGTGTTCGAATGTCATCTGTTGCTGCGATGAGGGCGGTTTCGGTGCTGTGTTTGACTCGAAAGCCGGACTGTGAGGGGTCGAGGGATTTGTTGGATTCGAGGAAGGCGGCGAGCTGTCTGTTGACGGCTTTCTCAATGACTTTGGCAGGGAATGGGAGGAGCGAGATGGGGCGGTAGTTCTTAAGTTCAGTGGGGTCTGCTGTGGGTTTCTTCAGAAGGGCGCTGAGTTCGGCGTGTTTCCAGCTTTCCGGGAAGGTAGCGGAGTTGAGGGAGCAGTTGATGACGTCTTGGAGATGGGGTGCGATAATGGAGTCTGCTTTGTTGAAAATGTGGTGGGGACATGGGTCGGTTGGCGATCCTGAGTGGATGGAGTTCATCAGGCGGATGGTGTCTTCAGTGGTGATTGGGTTCCAGGCGCAAAGGTTGTTGGGGGGGGGTTTGTTTCGGAGGTGGGTGGAGTGGGCTGGTCTCCGGATTGGTTTTCAAAGCTGTTATGTATGTTGGCGATTTTGTTGTGGAAGAAAGAGGCTAGGGAGTCGCAGAGGTCTTGGGTGGGGGTGATGTCGTTGGTGCCAGCGGTGGGGTTGGTAAATTCTTTGAAGATGTTGAATAGTTCCTTGCTGTTGTGGGCGTTGTTGTCAAGTCGATCCTTGAATGCTGATTTCTTGGTGGATAGGATCAGTTGGTGGTGTTTGCGGGTAGCATTCTTGAAGGTGGTCAGGTTGTCAGTGATTGGGTTTTTTCTCCAGGCTTTCTCGAGGGAGCCACAGAGCTTTTTGGATTTCTTAAGGTCATCATTGAACCAGGGGGCTTTTTTGCTACCTTGTTTGATTTGATGGTTCTTCAAGGGTGCTAGTTCGTCGGCGCTGTGGGTGATCCATTGTGTGAGGTTGGTGGTTGCTTGGTTTGGGTCCGATGATTTTCTTGAACTTGAACCTAAAACGTTCTCCAGACTAAAAAGCATGATAAAAGAACTTAATCCGATCGATATTTAGTATATTAAGAAGAGGCAGATTAGAGAGTTCACCTTCTATATTAAGAAATATAGGCACCACTCCCTAAGAGATTACATTTCACTACATCAGGAGTTATGTAGGGAGGTGGTAGAGGTGACCCTTATTCCAGCAATAGTGTAAGATCATTCCGCGGTAGCTATGTTGCTGAGGTATCATCAAAAAGAGCAGCATAGAAGGTGGACTTTAGATAGGGCGATACCTTTAGACGAGAATGTAGTTTGTGATCTAAGGGAAAAATCTGAGAACTACCTTCATGCCAACAAGGGCTCGGCAGAAGGACAAATAGTATGGGAGGCTTTCAAGCATACTTAATAGGGTCCTTACAATCTATAATAGGAAGGGTGGCAAAGCAGGAAAAGGAGTACAGAGTTAAAGAGATTAAGGAAAAGAAGGAGCACTACCGAAGGGGTACATGGAGGATTCAGATAGAGTGCAAGCCTTAAGCAAAGAGCTGGTGAGGTTACAAGTGGCATTCCAGGTGCAGTTGGATAAATAATTACTGGATCGGAGGAAAGTGAGTAAACTTCAGCACTTTGCCTATGGAGAAAAATTGGCCTCTATGACCTGTGTGAAGGACCTCAGATGGTTTAACTCACTTCCACTTGAAATCCAAGGACAAAAACATCTCTGGTGATCATAAGGCTTATACCCTGGGTGGCTCCAGGAAAAACAATAAAAAAAGCTCAAGAGAGCATTCCTGTGAAAAATCCCAAATGATCAGTGTCAACTGGACCGAAACTGGACTGTGCTTTTTCTTTCTAACTGGCATCCTTAAAGTCTCTATGTGTCCTGCAAAAGGTCACAGATGTCTTGAAAGTGTACTCCTATGATTGTTCAGGCACCAAAAGAAGTTTAGAGTTTTTTTCAAGACTTTTTCTTTCAAGCTCCAGAGCTTCAATGTGACCAACCATGAAAAATATCCAGCGGTTTCACAGTGTCACATTGAATTGCCGGCTTGTTCTAAATGTAGAACTGTTTTTCCTAAGAAAAATGTCAAAAAACCTTTTTAGGTTTGGACTTAGAACCTTTTTGAACTTGCCTACTTCGGGAACTAACAGGGCCAACTACTTGGTGTATTCGACATCCGCTCCATTGCATTCAACCTCAAATCCTAGTTCCTAGTCTAACATGAATGTTAATGTGAAAAAAGAAGCATTCATCAATGGAATTGAAATATTGTCCTTCTTGACAGATTTACCCCTTTTAACCCCTTGACTGCTGGCCCGTTTCTGCCCCTGTGCTGTAAACAAATGAACAGGGGCGGGCCATGACGAACCCCAGCCGTCATCAGCACACGAGCACCGTAGTGCATGACGGCTGGGGTTCGTCATCAGCATGCAAGGGGTTAAACTGTACATCAACCTCAACTCACAAATATACAGTTAGGCAGACCCTGAGACCTAGGCCTGGGAATTTCTGATTGATAGGTCACAGGTGGGCGGGTGCATAGCTGGCAGACAAATACTCGGTGAGAAAACTTTTGATTAGTCCTACAAATAGTCGCAATGACATTACAATGGCCAGGGGAGATTTCCCCAATAAAGCACATATTTCCAGAGGTGGGAAGCTCGCTTCTAAAAACACCATAAAGTTAGATGCCACATAAGTTAGGAAAAAATAGGTAATCATGACCTAGCGCAAGTAGTGATCAGGAGCTCCCCGTGCCGGACATCTGGATATGTTTATCGCTGGCCACACTGTGTCCATGTGAGGACGAGACCCACATGAGGTAACCACTGACCATTAATTTAACACTCTGAAGGCAGCAACCAATATTCCTCACCATGGGCCATATGTATCAACATTCCGTTTTGCGATTCCTAAATAGCGATTTTTAGGGAATCGCTATTTAGAAATCGCAAAATGGTATGTATGTAGAAAATCGCTTCTTTTTAGCGATTCCTTAAAATTCCATAATTGTGATTAGCAAATTGCTAATCGCAATTAAGGAATATTTTCCCATTCATGTCTATGGCCCAGGAGGCCCATAGGAACGAAGGGGAAATTGCGAATCGCAATTTGCTAATCGCAAATTGTGAAAATTTTCAAGGGTGCAGGGTTGTCTCAAGAACACCCTGCTGCACCCCTGAAAATGACATGTGTGCGCATATGGCTCACATACATGCCCTAAAGGCATGTATGAGCGTCACATGGCACCTTTTGATTTAATTATTATTTTTTTTAAAGGAATTTGCAACTTACCACCAACTAGTCGTTAGTGGTAATTTGCGATTCCTTAATGGCATTTTGGAATGTTTTTATCCTTGATACATTGCATTTAAGGAATCGCAAAATTTGCAATTCTGTAAATGCAATCACAAAATAAGGAATGGCAAATTTAGCGATTCCTTATTTTGCACCAAAAATGTTTCATACATACCATTTAGCGAAAATGGGTTTGCAAACGCCGGAATTCTGCGAATTTCGGCGTTTGCGAACCCATTTTGCCTTGATACATATGGCCCCATATATGGTACTCCAGAAACCTTTTATTACCTATTGTATTTTGTATATAAGAAGGACACTAACCAAATGTATATTGAGACAGTCCTGGTGCCTGTAATAATTATCCCAGCTGAACTGTTTAATTAAAGAAATTGTTCCTGCTTTTTCCAAATGCCTCTTGTCTTCTGTTTTTTAAGGAAATCTACTTCGAGCAACTTGAACATTGACTAAGAAATGCTTTTTGGACCTATTTGTACCTACGTTTAAAAAAAATCATATATCAGTTCCCCTTGGTCAAATTATTTGCTGTTTGGGTTTCATTTTGCTTATTAATTTGTTCTCTAGTTTTATACGTTGGAGTGGGACTATTATTGTGCTGTGTGTAGATGTTTTAACTTTTTTGATACCTGTTAGATACCCTGTCTAAGATGGAACCACAATCCTACTCGGGATAGTCACAACACACCCTAAATTATCCTCTGCACACCTTCTGATATCTTGGCACAGAGCAGCCAGGCGCATGTGTAAAGTATTTGTGCAAACCTCAAGCAGTGACACATCAGGATAGAAAAATAAATACATTTTCCGCAAATAAAACAAGACCAAAACAACAAAAATGTAACAAGTAGAAGTCGAGGTATGAATTTTCAAAGAATCAATCTAAAATAGCACTTACATCTGGCCGACCGCAATAGAGCGTGAACTAGGTTCAGGGGCCCACATGGGCCCGCTAAATCACAGTACCTTGATCTGGGATTTCTCATCTTTGACAAAGATGCAAAGTGCAGCTGAATCGATGTGTTGTTGTCAAGCCCCGCAGTTGATTAGATGTGTTGATTTCTCCACATAACGGTTGTGATGCTTCAGTTCCGAGTGTGAGGTGCTGGTTCTGAATGCAATGCACAGCTGATGCTCCCACAGTAGGCGATGGGTCGATTCTAAAAGCGGTGAGCTGGTTACAAAGTCAATGCGCCAGGTCTGCTTCATACAACAACAAGGATTCGCGGGTTCCAACTCACTCAACGAAGATGCAAAGGTTCTAATGATGATGCAGGGTTCAGGATGTAGAGGCACCTTAGGCATCACTTCCAAGTTCCCAGGAGTGGGTGGTACCACTTGGCAGGGCAGACTCACACTTTGAAGAGTCCAGATGCAGGTAGTTGACGTTTCTGATACCCCTGTAACTTACAGCAGGAGGCAAGCCAGTAAGCCCTTGAAGTCCCTCCAGGTTCAAGTAATGCAGGTCCAGTTCTTCTCACCCAGGTAGGAAAACAACAGACAGCAGTGCAGCTTAGCAAGGCAAGAGCACAGCAAGGCAAGAGTCCGGCAAAGCAGCCATCCACCAGAGTGGCAGTCATTTCAGAAGCCCAGCAATTCTGCTTCCTAGCAGAGTTTTCACAGAGCCAGACATGTACTAAAGTTATGGTGTCAGAGGTCAGGTACTTATACCAAATTGAGCCTTTAAAGTGGGGGAGACTTTAAAGAATGCTTTGAAGTACACATAGTTCCTCCCTTCCTGCCCTGGCTCCAGACTCGCTAAAGGGGGTTATGCAACCCTTTATGTGTGGATAGGCCACAGCCTATTCAGGTGTAAGTGTGAGGCTCTACCCATCTTCCCCCTACCATCACCCTGGATGGCCAATCAAGACATACCTAAGCTACCTTTGTGTGTGACTTTCTAGAGGGAATACACAAAGATCAGCTGTCACTTAGACCAAACTGAACAGAGACAGGCTGTATGCACAAAATGGCCAAAGTAAGTAAATGCCAACTTTTTAAAAGTGCCACTTGCTAAACTAAAACCGAACATCCAATTTACTCATAATTTGTGATTTTAAATTGTTAGTCCAGTGACACCAAACTTTACAGGTCTATTTCCTCACAATTGGGAATTATACTTAAAGTAATCCTAATGTTAACATATGGGAAAGATTGGTCTTGCTTAGTGAAAAACAAAATTGGGAGTTTTTCACTACCAATACGTGTAAATGTTTAAAAAGTACATATCCTGCCTTTTAAATACAACCTGTCCTGTAGGTCATACAGGGCTTACTTAAGGGGTGACCTATATGTATAAAGGGGGAGGTTGCTTTAGACCTGACAAGAGGTTTATCTTGCCAGGTCAACGTGGCAGTGTAAACTGCACATACAGGCTCTGCAATGGTGGGCCTGAGCCATGGTAAGGGGTCTACTAAAGTGGGTGGCACAATGAGTGTTGCAGGTCCACTAGTAGCATTTAATGTACAGGCCCTTGGCACATGTAGTGCATTTTTCGAGGGATTTATAATTAAATGAAATATTCCAACTGAATATGAGCCAATATTACCATGTTTAGGGTAGAGATAACAAGCACTGTAGCATTGGTTAGCAGTGGTAAAGTGCACAGATCCCTAAAGCCAGCAAAACAAGATCAGAAAAATGAGGGGAGGCAGGCAAAATTGGGGGAAGACCACCTTAAGGCTGTATGGTTTAACAAGAGCTCACATTAATTTCAATCAACAATATAGCACCTTAAGTTGCATAATTTATAGCAGGTATATATGCCAGCACAAAAAGGTACCACTACAATTGTTAAATGGTGACTGTGTAGTATTCTTTTGAGTCAGATGATGATGAAGATTGAGTGTACAAAGTAAACAACACCTAAGAAAAGCAAGTATTTGCTAAAAACACTTGGCATGTGAGAGCTGGGGAATGATTATTTAAACATGTTCATCCTCCCTTAATGACAACAAACAGAAGTCTAAGAGAATCAGAGTTTGATACAGCAGGTACTCTTCCATAAATAGTTAGAGCTCCTGCCAAGCATAAGGTGGGAATCATTTAGAAGCCATACTGGATGGATTTCTTATCACTTGGAACCACTGTCTCTGCCTTTGGAAACCCTTGACCACGTGGTAAATTTACCACTGGAGTTTGGCCATCACCTGCACTGCTTTGAGCAGTCTAATGGACTCTACCATTTCTGGCATGGTGGACATGGTAATCAGACAAAATATCGGACAAAAATATCGGAAAGACAAAATATCGAAGTAAAAATTTCGAAGGTCACAAATATAGGTAAGCAAAAATATCGGATACAAAAATATCGGAATAGGTAAGTATAAAAAAATATCGAAAACAATAATATCGTTTGACAAAATATCGACAATACAAAATATCGTGTACTAATGGAAATAATCAATAGTATAGGAAAAAGTAAAATAATTGTACATAAAATGTAGTTAAAAAGGAGTATTCTTAAAAAAAAAAATTTTAATAAATTATATTTTTAAAAATACATATCTAGGTTTAGGAGCGGGTTATTGGGTTTATAGGGGATAAGGGTGGGAAGTAATTTAATAATAATCAATTAATTAATATATGTTATTCTATGTTCCTAAATTATACCTAATTGGTAATTAATTTTTATTATTTAGTTAATTAATTAAGATCATGTAGTACATATTATTAATTAGTAATTAATTGGTAATTAATTAATAATACTTAATTAATTATATTAATGAGGTTAATTATTTTAATATATATAATTTTTTTTGTGTTAATTAAAATGTTATACATAATATTTTTATAAAAAACATTTCTAGGTTTAGGAGCGGGTTATTGGGTTTATAGGGGATAAGAGTGGGAAGTAATTTAATAATAATTAATTAATTAATAACTATTAATGAATATTCCTAAATTATACCTAATTGGAAATTAATTTTAATTATTTACTTAATTAAGATCATGTAGTCCATATTATTAATGAGTAATTAATTGGTAATTAATTAATAATAATTAATTAATTATATCTATGAGGTTAAATATTTAAACATATATAAATTATTTTTTGTGTTAATTTAAATGTTATTCATAATAATTTTCTTACAAAAAACCAAGTTTAGGAGCGGGTTATGGGTTAATAGGGGATAAGGGTGGGAAGTAAATAAATAACAATTAATTAATTAATATATATTAAACAATATTCCTAAATTATACCGAATTGGTAAATATTTATAATTAATTAGTTAATTAATTAAGGTTATATAGTCCATATTATTCTTTACTAATTAATTGGGAATTAATTAATAATAATTAGTTAATTATAATAATGAGGTTAATTATTTTAACAGATATTATTTTTATTTGTGTTAATTTAAATTGTATAAAAGCAATGTTTCTTTAAAACATATCTAGGTTTAGGAGTCAGTGATTGGGTTTATAGGGGATAAGGGTGGGAAGTAATATAATAATAATTATTTATTTATTATATGTTATTCTATATTTCCAATTATACCTACTTGGTAATTAATGTAAATTAAATAGTTAATTATTTTAGATCATATAGTACATATTATTAAGTAATAATGTTTTGGTAATAAATTAATATTAATTAATTTATTGTATTAATTATGTGAATTAACATTAGAATACTTTTCTTTATAATTTAAATTATTTGATTTCAGCTAATGAGTTCATATAAGTACGTTATTGTTAATGACTTATTACTTGTTAATTAAATAATAATAATTCATATTTGGTAAAGGATTTTGTTGAGAGTTATTGGGTAGTTTTCTGTTTTTGGGAAAAGGGGTATTTTTTGGGTTCAGGGTCAGTTTTCAGTTTTTGGGTAAAGGGGTATTTGTTAGGTTTAGGGTCAGTTTTCAGTTTTTGGGTACATGGGTATTTTTTGGGTTCAGGGTTAGTTTTCAGTTTGTGGGTAAAGGGGTATTTGTTGGGTTCAGGTTCAGTTTTCAGTTTTTGGGTAAAGGGGTATTTGTTGGGTTCAGGGTCAGTTTTCAGTTTTTGGGTAAAGGGGTATTTGTTGGGTTCTGGGTCAGTTTTTTGTTTTTGGGTAAAGGGGTATTTGTTGTGTTCAGGGTCAGTTTTCTGTTTTTGGGTAAAGGGGTATTTGTTGGGTTCAGGGTCAGTTTTCAGTTTGTGGGGAAAGGGGTATTTGTTGGGTTCAGGGTCAGTTTTCAGTTTTTGGGTAAAGGGGTATTTGTTGGGTTCAGGGTCAGTTTTCAGTTTTTGGGGAAAGGGGTATTTGTTGGGTTCAGGGTCAGTTTTCAGTTTTTGGGTAAAGGGGTATTTGTTGGGTTCAGGGTCAGTTTTCAGTTTTTGGGTAAAGGGGTATTTGTTGGGTTCATGGGTCAGTTTTCAGTTTTTGGGTATAGGGGTATTTGTTGGGTTCAGGGTCAGTTTTTAGTTTTTGGGTAAAGGGGTATTTGTTGGGTTCAGGGTCAGTTTTCTGTTTTTGGGTAAAGGGGTATTTGTTGGGTTCAGGGTCAGTTTTCAGTTTGTGGTTAAAGGGGTATTTTTTGGGTTCAGGGTCAGTTTTCAGTTTTTGGGTAAAGGGGTATTTGTTGGGTTCAGGGTCAGTTTTCAGTTTTTGGGTAAAGGGGTATTTGTTGGGTTCAGGGTCAGTTTTCAGTTTTTGGGTAAAGGGGTATTTGTTGGGTTCTGGGTCAGTTTTTTGTTTTTGGGTAAAGGGGTATTGGTTGGGTTCAGGGTCAGTTTTCAGTTTTTGAGTGAAGGGGTATTTGTTGGATTCAGGGTCAGTTTTTAGTTTTTGGGTAAAGGGGTATTAGTTGGGGTCAGGGTCAGTTTTTAGTTTTTGGGTAAAGGGCTATTTGTTGGGTTCTGGGTCAGTTTTCAGTTTTTGGATACAGGGGTATTTTTAGGGTTCTGGGTCAGTTTTCAGTTTTTGGGTAAAGGGGTATTTGTTGGGTTCAGGGTCAGTTTTCAGTATTTGGGTAAAAGGTTTATTTTTAAGGGTTCTGGGTCAGTTTTCAGTTTTTGGATACAGGGGTTTTTGTTGGGTTCAGGGTCAGTTTTCTGGTTTTGGGTAAAGGGCTATTTTTTGGGTTCAGGGTCAGTTTTCAGTTTTTGGGTACAGGGGTATTTGTAGGGTTCAGGGTCAGTTTTGTGTTTTTGGTGTACAGTTGTACAGGGTGAAAAAAAAATTATTTTACATTCAATAAATGAAAGGAAATTAGAAATATATAACATTATACCAACTCTAATTTACTGTAGACTGCAGTTGGAATATTCTTTTATAATTAATTAGTCTCCTGCACATATTTAAATTTAATGTAGAATGCTGTAGGAATATTAATTATTATGTCATTAGTGTGCAGCATCTACTCAAATTTAATGTACACTGTATTTGGTATATGATTCATTACAATATTAGAGTCCAACATATAGTTACATTTAATATACTGTGAAAAATTATTAATAACATTGATACTTTCTCATAAGATAATGATACAAACTGTTAAACATGATTGTACAAACATTTATTTTATTTATGTTTCAAAAATAAAAATAATTTTTTAAACAACATTTTTTTAATTAACATTTCCTTTTATAATTTTTTTTATTACACACAATCATAAATAAGTATACAGAAGCATTATTATTTTGTAATTTTTTTTCCAGAAATTAACATTCTTTATTATCTCTTTTACATATGGTTATGTCAGAAAAAAAGTAAAAATATCACAAGTATTTTTAACAAAAGCTTTTTTCTGCTTCATTTGTGAAGATCAAATTTTTATAATATAACTCACACATTTTTTACACTTTTTTACATTATTTTGTTTTGTGACAATGTGCTTATATTTCTAGACATTGTTAACATAAACATTATTGTTTTCATAATCTTTAATTATTACATTCATGTACATTTTTGTAAATGAAATCATAGTAGGATTAAAGAATTTTTTTTTTCAAATAACATCAAATATTACATTTTTTACATATTTGGTTCACTAAAAATATTATATTTTAAACTTGGGACTATTTTATTGCTTTTGGGAGCTTTATTTTGTAACCGGGTTAGGTCGTTTTGGGTTATTTGGAAGAAGGGCTGATCGCGGTTGGGAGACACTTCACGTCGCTTCAGGTAAGGTTGATTTTATATGTTTTAAGTGTCTTTTTATGATCTTTTTAGACTAGTGACCTTATATTTAGTGTTGTTGAATGTGAGGGAGTTAGGTTTTAGATTTTGAAAACACATATTTACGTATGGTATATACACGTCGTGTTAGTTAGTTAACTATTTATTTATAGAGTGAATTTTACTCTTTTAGGGTATATCTAAAATTAAATCATCAATGTTAATATGTTGGTATCTAATTAGTAGCTAATTAATGTGGGTGGGAATGTCTGTTTTCTATGTTTTTGTCATACGTGTACGCTACATCGGAAGTTCCGTTTTTTTTTTAAGGAAGTGTTTGTTTTTTTCATTCTACACTGATTTCCAAACACTTCTTTACATTTTTCGGGTTTCCAGGAGCGATTATTTCTATTTTTCTACTTTTTCGGGTTTTTTATGGTTATTCGATGGCTAAGGACCACGTGGATTTCTTAATTTTGGAACAGTTGTATTTTTACATTTTTTTTGGGTTAATTTTGCACTACCTGGATTACTTTGGTGGAGAAGGACGTTATTGGATTCAGAACATAATTGGTAAGTCATTGTTTTCTATTTTTGTGTGGGTGGGTAATGTCATATTTATTATTGAATTGTTTTAGGCTTGCTATTTTGTTTTAATGTGTGCATATATTCTAAAATTATATTTATATATTGCATACATTAAATACTTTAGAAGCTCACGTTACATATTTTTGCATACTTAGATGATACTTTTGGTGTTTTATAACAGATTGAGAAATATTTACAGTAGTGTTTTGGCTATGATGTTTAGGTATTCTATGCCTTTGGTATTAGGGTAAAGTTTAACTTGTTCTTCCAGGTACTTGTGCATTTGTTTATTTTGCTTGGATGTTTTTGGGACAAGTTCTGTTACAGATTGGTCCATTCTAAATTCTTGATAACTCTGTTCTTTCTGTAGGCATGTAATGAATTTTTCTAGAGTAGGTTTGGTTCTGCCAGTTGATTGTACAAATGCATTGTGCAAACCTTCCACAGCATTGTTAGTTTTTGATTCTCCGTTAAGGGTACTAGTGTACACGTTCCACCAGGGAATGAGGAATTTCGGATTTCGTCTGTGGCCAGATCTGTGGAGTCTGCCTACCCAGGTGTCTTCAAAGTAATCGAGAAAAGGACTTAATCTAGCTTCGTTTTGTTTGTAGAATGGACTGTCTATAATAATGTTGTAATGTTCTGCAACATCTGTTGGAGGGACATAGGCAAGTCCAATGAGTTTTTTGATTTGGAAAGCAAAGGATGAATTTGTAGCATATTCGACACTTAGGGTAGTTTTTTGAAGGTGTCTCCATAAACACTGGTTGAAATGATAATAACAGCCTTGGATGCAAGCATGGGGGTGGATTCTTAGAATAGTTGAGAGCATTGCATGCTCAAAATCAAGAATGATTTTTTCCGGAGAAAAATCATTTGTTTTTTGTTTTCTGATATTTAATAATTCCATATATGTTGAATTGTTTTTGTTAGGTAATAGGGCATATAGCAAAGGGATGTTGCAGCTGTGGTAGAGGCCATGTATTGTGTATAATTGGAAAAATGGTTTGGGACAGATGTTAAATGTTCCATCCATCATCCAATATTGGCTTTGCTGCAGTTTAACTAAATTCATATTGGTACCAAAAATAATAAGCCTTTTTTCATTGTTTTCGTTGTCATAAACTATAAAAGGTTGTTTATTTAAAGTTATTATTTGGTTTGCAGTTAAATTTATATCTTGATATGTTCTGGGAGATGGTGTTGTAGCAGTTGTAGCTTTTTTCGTTCGTGCTATAGTTCTTTTTAAGGACAGGATATTTGGCATTTGGGTTGTGGCTGTTTTTGGGATTTAGGAATGGCTTCTTTTAAAATGACATTAGTTTGCTTTTGGGAACTTGTACTAGCTTCTTTTATATTTTCCAAAGCTGTTCTCAGTTCTATTTCTGTATTATTAGGTGGATGGTTGTGTTCCCTAGTATATAGTACTGTAGCTTCTCTAGTTGTTGCTCTTCCATAGCACTTGTTCGAATAATATTTACAACATTTCCAATTAACTTTCATGCCATATTGCTTTTCTTGTGTGTACGTGTAACCCATGTAGCATAGTAATAGTTTTCCTTTTTGGCTGGTCACAAATTCGGCTCCTTCGGTTATTTTGTACTTTGTATATCTATAAAATATATATATATAATAGTTAATGTCAAATTAAATGTGATAAATAATCTATGTTAGTGATAAGTAGGAATGTTTATACTTACGTCTTTTAGAATGTACAGCAAAACTTAGGAGTTTCTTGCTTCTTTAGTTGGGGATAAATTGTTGTGATGTTGTTGTAGCTGTTATGAGAAACATGAAAGTAGTATATTATTAATTAATGTGTATGTATATTTGCAATGTTAGAGCTCATTTCTTCTACAAAAGTGTATCTTCATGATTCACATTGTGAGGATACTTACATATTTTTTAAGGTTGGCTTCTGGAGAGTAGTTTGTAGTGTTATCTTAAAAAAATAAGGAACATATGTGTTAGCTTAATCACCATGTTGGTAGGTTATTTAAAACATTATCTGGTAAATATGTTTATTAATATACTTACTTTGTGATTTGTATCCGTATTATTTAGAATGTGAAGTTTTGTATGATGTCTGTATATCTATTCGCCGTGTTTGCTCTGTAAATAAACAATATATAATAGAAAAAAATTAGAACAGTTATAAATGTTGGTATGGTTTTTCCACATTTATTTCAGTTGCATAATACTTACTTAGTAAAATGTATTCTAGAAATAGTAATGATGTCCTTAGTTCATTAGTAGTGCAGTTTTCAGTAGTTGAATCTACATAAAAATTTAAATATGTGGAGCACAACTGATTATTTCTGTGTGTTTAGATTTTAGTGCACATTATGAAACAATGTTACATTACTTACATAGTTAATCGAATTTGTCTTCCTATGCTTTGTTCACTGTTAGTTTGAGTAGAATATTCAGTAGTCGTAGTATCTAAAAAATAGTATTATAGAATTATTTAGCATGTTAAGTAGTATGAATAGCAAAGGGCCACTGGGTATTTAGCAGGTAAATAATTAGTAGTAGCAAATTATGCATTTCTATTTTATGTACTTACTTAGCAAAAAGTATTGTAGAAATAGTAATGATGTCCTTAGTTCAGTAGTAGTGCAGTTTTTAGTAGTAGAATCTATAGAAAAAAAGACATATGTGGGGCACAAATGATTATTTCTGTGTGTTTAGATTTATGTGCACATAATGAAACAATGTGAAATTACTTACATAGTTTTTTGAATCTGTATTCCTATGCTTTGTACACAGTTATTTTGAGTAGAATATTCAGTAGTCGTAGTATCTTAAAAAAACAGTTGTATATAATTATTTAGCATGTTAACTCCAATGAATAGCAAAGGGGTACTGGGTATTTAGCAGGTAATTAAGTAGTAGCAGCAAATAATGCAGTTGCTATTTTTTTTACTTACTTAGTAAAAAGTTTTGTAGAAATAGTACTGATCTCCTTAGTTCAGTAGTAGTGCAGTTTTCAGTAGTAGAATCTACAGAAAAATAGAAAGATGGTGTGCAAAAGTCATTAATTCTGTGTGTTTAGATTAATGTGCACATAATGCAACAATGTGAAATTACTTACATAGTTTTTAGAATCGGTTTTCCTATGCTTTGTTCACACTTATTTAGAGTAGAATAATCAGTAGTGGTAGTATCTAAAAAAAATATTTATATATCATTATTTAGCATGTTAAGTAGTATGAATAACAGAGGGGCACTGGGTATTTAGCAGGTAAGTAAGTAGTATTAGCAAATAATGCTGTTTATATTTTATTTACTTACTTAGAAGATGTAATAGTAGGTTGATAGTCTTGTTCTTCTAGTTGTTGTGCAGCAATTCGGATAGAGATGAATCTACTTCAGTGACTTTTGGCAAGTAGTTTGTGCTTACAATTTCATTGCTTATATAGGGGAGTGTCAGTAGTAATTACTTTGCTATTGGTTCATTTAAAAAATGAGGGTTGTGATTGGTTAGTTAGTATATTTGAATTTCAGTTGTGATTACTTTGTATTAGAATTGAGAAAACAAAACTAATTATAAAAGTATACAAACTAGCATGGAATACATTTTATATGTGTAGGTGGTATAATTATAGCAATAGTAAATATTTGATGATTTTATAGTGTGTCTATAGTAGAAATGAAAGTATTGCATGTTTATTTTCATGTGAAAACATATAATGCGTTAATTAATTATGTTAAGAAATGCTTATAAAAAGTCGATATAGTTTTTAATCCGATATTTATGTGCATGATATATTTGATGTCGATATTTTTGTTAATGTCATTATTTTTTGTAGAAAGCGATATTTTTGTATTCCGATATTAATGTAGTCGATATCACAGTAAACAATGTTTTTGTATATCGATATATAAAAATCGATATTTGTGTATATATATAGTTAAGTATAGGAAGCCGATATTTTTGTACATCGATATTGTGGATTTCGAAATTTTGTCAGACATTCGGTGGACATAGAATGGAAACTAATTTATGACCCCTCCCCACCCCATGCACACAGTGAAAACTCTCTGTAAGGTCAGGACCATTGTCCTTAGTGTTCCTGGGGAAAAAACTGATACTTTGTGAGATTGCTTCAGAAAAACAAACTTGGCATCTGTTTGGGCAATCTGTGCTTTGCTATACAAGTAGGCAGGCAGGTCGGATCCTCTGTTGGCCTGTTGCATACCCTGCCAAATATGAATAACCCCTATAGTTTGTTGAATATTTAATCTGTTGTAGAAAATGGCACTAGTCATTTGTTTACATACTGTTATTAACCATCAGAATAATTTGCTGTTGCACTCTTAAATTTGATTTGATACCCTTGGCAGACAGAATTGAATGATATCATTTACACATGTACTTTCAGGTGCTCATCCAATTCTAAAATATTGCTGAAAATAATCATTAGCAACACCTGTATTTTGCTTTAGAAATGCGAAATGAGGAATGGTTGGCACTATTGATAAAAAAAGACTTGACTAAACAAAGAGAATATAAAGGTAACAGTCAAAGGTCTACCTAAATGATCTATATGAAGAAATATGTATGGACTACTTAGGCCCAATCTCATTGACTTTTCCCAGCTGCTGATGCATTTTGTAGTACATTATTATGAAGTGAATACTGATCCATACATACACTCTTCAAGAGCACCGAAAAATAGCCTTGAAAATTTTAAAATGGAACAACTAAGACCCACTTTTGAACCTAATATCCTTATCTGTTACTCGCAGTGGAGGTTTGTGTTTATTTTGAAGAAATATTTTTTTGAGTGAGATTGGTTCAAGTGTTAGCCTTCTGGATCTTTCAGGAGTTTCACCACAAATGTGATGATAATGATTACGAACTGTACATCATGGTTAAACAGATGGAATACAGTAATTGAGAGCCAGATGTACAACCTATTTTTGCATGTGACTCCCAATTTAGGAATTGCAAGTCGCAATTAGTAAAGGGGCGTTCCCTTCCTAATTGCGTCTGCAAATCTATGTTTGAATATTTTGTGACCGCAACTGTGGTCGCAAAACAGTTGCAAATTACCACCCTCTTCAAGAGGGTGGTATTGCAGTCACAATTTGGAAGGGGGCCCCAGGAGACCCATTTCACTTTGCTACTGTCTCTAAAAATATTTTTTAAGGGCAGGCAGTGGTCCCAGGGACCACTACCTGTCCTTAAAAAATGAAACAAAAATGTTTCATTTTTTAAAAAAATGCATCCAGTTTTCTGTTAAGGAAAACGGGCTGCATTTAAAACAAAAAACTGGTTTATTTAAAAGCAGTCCCAAACATGGTGGTCTTCTGAGGCCAGCAGGCCACTATACCTGGGAGGGCCTGTCATTCCCAATGGGCTCGCAAATTGCGAGAGACTCATTAATATTAATGAGCCTCGCAATGAAATGAAACAAAACAATACAAAAATGTTTAGTTTTTTTTTAATGCATTCCGTTTTCCTTTGCATTTAAAAAGCAGTGCCAGATATGATGGTCTGATGAGTCTCAACAGTAGCGTACTAGCCTCAAAGATATTCAGTCCCCAAATGCGATGCAGTGCGCACAGCAAAATTTGTTTTATTTATTTATATGTTTACTTACCTGTAAAGCTCCATAATCCATAGATTACTACCCCCACCCTGCCACTCCCCCTCCCCATGTCACCGCCCTGCAGTTATTCCCACTACCGACCGTGGCTCAAGATATTGTGAAACAAATGATTTGATCTGACTTTCTGACTTTTAAAGCAATCGCTTGAATTATTCTCATCCAAACCTAAACAAGCAGCTTATATGTTAAAATACAGTATAGAATAATCATTTACAATGCAATCCATTGTGCTAAAGGAACGTCTGCTTTGAAGTTACAATATTAAATCATGCAGGAGAGCAAGAAAAATATGTTTAATATATCTGCTGTGTTAATTACATAGTAAAAGCAGTACTTGCCAAGCGAGCAGTTGGGAGGTGTTACTTGTTGAAACATATAATTTGATAGCAGATGAAGTCTGCAACTCCCTTCTGGTCTGAACATTATGTGCCTGACTAAATGAGATCAATGGCCTACACTTTTTCAGGATTTCACGTTTGCTTTACAGTATTAGAGTTCCAAGTTCTGACTAGTTTCAAAGTTATTTTAAAGACTTCTAGTCAATTCTAGCATATCTGTTTTCTTACTGTTCATGGCACATAGGTAATTCGTGCACTCAAGCGCACTCCTTTCTTCCAGAACATTTGTTCCCATGTTGTTTCTAGATGGCAATTTCTTAAGTAATGTATTTCACTCTTCCACTGCCTGTACTGGAAGACTGTTCATTCTTTCAGCACTAAAACTGAAAAGGTTATGAAAGATAGACCTGCGAATAGTCTAAACCACCGGCAATTGCACTGAGTAGCATCCCAAAGCGTTGTTTTTCACCCACTGTGCTGGCTTATGCAAATCAGTACTGACACTGCTCCTCATGGGAACCATTCATCCCAAACTGCCAGGCTTTCTTACCATTGCCTCTTGTGTGTTAGATATACTTTGATGAGCATTCCTGGAAAACAGTTTCTAATGCAACACTTGAGCCCCAACAAACCCCAAATCCCACTGTTCTGTATACTTCTAGGATTGCCATTCTATTGTATCCTGTTTAAAGCAATGCCTGTTACTTCTTGATCATGGGTTGATGCCCAGATATCAATGTTGGCTCATATGTTCCACCCTTTAATTTATAATTCGCAGGGCATCATAAGTGTTAGAAATGGCACCTTTCTGCTCATAAGCTAACAGACCCCAGGGATTTTGCTAAGGAGGCAGACCACTGGATCTGCACCAGGGTCGAAAGGAAGATATCTGGGAGTGACCCAAGAAGGGTTGTTCAGGCTCACCCAGTGAAGTGATTGGGCGGTCAAGGGAGACACAGTTAGGTCTCAGCGTAAAGGGGGAGAAAAGCGTTACCATTCTTCTGAAAAACACGGAGGAGATTCTGGAGGGCGGTGTCCCTGGGTGCCCCATTTCGAAACCTGCTGTTTTGAGTGTTCCCATCTAGGACACAAGCTGGGGGGACATGTCTGCCATAAAAAAACACCCACTGGTGGTACCTGTACAGGGGTGACAAATGTGGCCTTAGGGGTAAGTAGACTACAGGAGCAGGGAATAGACCATGCCATGATCGCCCATAGGTGGGAGATGGACTCAGAGGGTGATTTGGGTATCCCTGAGGGTGGCATCATCACTTCCATCAGGTGACAGTGAATGGAGTCCCAGTCACTGCTCTGGGGACACTGGGGCTAGCTGGACCATGGTTGTGGAAAGGTTAGCCACACCAGACCAGTAAACCGGTCAAGAGTATAGAGTAGCTCTAGCCCATGGGCAAGATTTTTTCCAACCTATGGCCCAGGTATCCCTTGAGTGGGAGTGTGGTGTGACACAGAGGAGGGCCATAGTTAGTCCCCAGATGCCCATGGACTGCCTTATGTGGAATGGTTTGACTCAATACAGTTTTCAGGGGGTACTACTCCTAAGCCGAGGGCACAGGACCCCTGAGGAAGGAAGAGGGTGAGGGAGAGTCCATGCCTGTATCCTGTTCAATCTCTGGGTACAAACCATTGGCTGGTTAACCAGTCTCAGGATACTACCACTCAACTGGTGGGAAGTGAAGTGGAAACAGGGTACAATGCATGTGGGGCTAATGCCCCACCCTTTGAGAAACCACAGCAGTCAGAGAGCCCTGATGGCCTGGGGCCTGGTTCTTGACACTGACAGCTGTCAGTGGCCTCTGTTGATTGTTGTGCTGGTGGACAGAGGTTTCCCTGGATTGGGGACAGAAGTCAGACCCAAGGGGTGGAATTGGTCACATCATGCTGTTGGCATAGTGGAACTGTGTGCCAACTGGCTTGGATACATCACTAAGTAGAGTTAAGTTAGGTGCTGCACAGATGTGGTTCGCAGATGAGGAGAAGGGTTCCTCATGTGTCAGTTTGTCGGCCAGAGCGTATAGACAAAGAGATCCAATTGGGTTCAGAGAGGCATTGAACTGGCAAGTGCCCCTGCAGTTGTGGGACATTGTCCATGTATATCGCCCTAAGCAGGGAAGTCCATCAAGGTATTGATTAGTTCACTCTAGCTTTAGGTTGGAGGGGTGTTGTGATAGAAATGGCCTTTTCTGCAGGGTCAACCCCATACCTTTTGCCATCCTTTTCCCTTTTTTTTGCTGAATTTGTTTTTGTTTTGTCTAGGAATCTAGACACGTTACCACTGCTAACTTGTGCTAAAGTGCATATTCCCTTTACTCTGAGCATGGTGAAATTGGCTTATCCACAATCAGCATATTTAATTAACTTATAAGTTCCTAATAAAGTGCACTATATGAGCCCAGAGCCTCCTGTAAATTCAAATTCTACTAGAATGCCTGCAACACTGATTTTGACTCCCACTCAGTAGCCATTTAAACGTGGCTCAGGACTGGCACTGCAGAGCCTGTGTGTGCAGTTTTAAACTGCCATTTCGACCTAGCATGTAAAGATACTGGCAAGGACCAAAATGTTCCCTTTAATATATGTCACCCTTAAGGTAGGCCCCAGGCAGCAATTTGAGGTGGGTGTAATGTATTTTAAAGGTAGGACATGTACTTTTGAGTTTTACATGTCTTGATAGTGAAAAACTGCTAAATTCATGTTTCACTGATGCAAGGCCTATTGCCTTAAAACATCTGTTCAGTGTAATTTCCAATTGGGAAAAGATCAGTGATGTAGAGTCTGGTGTCTCTGTACTCCTTCTGAACACCACAACTGGCAGCCTAACCTCTTAATTCTCACTTCACTTCCTCTTCCCAAAGCTCTTAATCACTTTCCCTGCCGTTCGGACAGTTTAAAGTATTTGCTTTGAATAAAAAAGATTTAATACTAAAAAGAACTCTCCCACCTGTAACCAATCAAGCCATGATTCACTCCTCACCTGTGCCCTATTGCTGTACAATAAACTATAAATCTAACAATGCACTCCCCTAGTGTCACAAGAGTATGCTAAATTCATGTTTCGCTGATGCAAGGCCTATTGCCTTAAAACATCTGTTCAGTCTAATTTCCAATTGGGAAAATATCAGAGATGTAGAGTCTGGCGTCTCTGGACTCACAATTTAAAATCACTACTTATGGTGAAGATGGATTTTAAATTGTAAGTCTGAAAATGATACTTGTAGAAAGTGGGCATTTTCTTACTTTTAACATTCTTTGCCGCTGCCTGTCTCTGAATAAACGTCTGGGTTGGGTGACTGTTGGGCTTTGTGCACTTCCTCTTGACAGTCACACAAAGGGAAAAGGGGTGTGAAGTTTTCCTCCTAAAGGCCCATAACCAGGCTGGTGGGCTTTCCTGAGGTAGATCAGGAGGGAGGAGCTAACACTTGCACCTGGATAGGGCTGTGTCTGTCCCTACACAAAGAGCTGCATAACCCCTGTAGTTAGTCTGAAACCATGGCAGAAGAGGTAGGGACCTTGTGATCTTCAAAGGCTTTTTATTTTTGTATTCCAAATCGTTTTCTTCAAAGGCTTCTTTGATGTCTCCCCCACTTCATAGGCACATTTGGGTATAAGTACTGACCACTGACACAACCAAATCAGAACTTTGCTGGAACCAAGGACATTCTGCCTGGAAAAAGATATGTTGTGCTGTAGGAGGGACTGCCACTGTAGTAACTGCTTTGCTGTGTTTGCCTGTTGCCTGCTTCTTGCTGTGCTGTAGGAGAGCTGCTACTTAGCTACCTGTTCTGTTGTGTTGGCCTGTGGCCTGCTGCATCTTTCCTGGTAGTGAGAGGGACTGGACCTGCTCTAAACATCCTTCAACCCAAGTTTCTCCAAGGGCTTGTTTGCTTGCCTCCTCTTCTCTGACGTCTCGGGGTTGCAAAATACTTCTTGCAACTCTGCTGGAGCTGCTGGGCTCTGCCATCTGTCATGGCACCATCTTGCTTGAGATGCCCCCCAGTCCTGGGCCTCAGAATTATATCTGCCGCTGTTGTCTGTAAATATGAACGCAATGACTTCTTTCCACCAATCCGAACCAATGCAGTGCTTTCTGATGCCGATGCAGGGGCATTTGGACAACGACTCAGGCTCAAATTGCAATGTTTGACAATGATGCACTGCTGATTCTAAGATGCTGCAGGGGTCTTGCCTTCAATGCAGCACTGATACTTCGACACCGACTGAGAGGCTTGACTCTGACTCATCGACCTGACTGTGTGAATTGGAACCAGGACACGGAGTCCGCAACACGGGTGTTTGCAGCAAACAAGATACTTATTCATCAGGCAATGCATCGGTCCTGTAGCCAGCCTGCTTTCCATTGGGGTCGGCCTGAACTTTGGATTTACCCCGGTCTAGTGCAAGTTCATGTGCTATTGATTTCAAACGACTGTTTTGAGATTTATTCTCTAAAAATTCATATCTTGACTTCTAGCAATTGGATTTTTGTCCGTTTGATCTCACGTAAATATTCTCTATTTGTCTAAACAGTTGTGGTGTATTCACTTTGTTACTGTAATTAAAGTGTGCACAAATACTTTACACGTTCCCTCTTAATTTAAGCCTAACTACTCTGTGCCAAGATACCAGATAGTGAGCACAGATTAATTTAGGATGTGTATTTGACTTACCATAACTAGGAGGGTGGCTCCTGCTTGGACGGGGTATATACTCTGCCAACCAGAAACCACAAATTCTAACAATACGCTTTACCACTCATTGCACAGTAATATTCATTGCATGCTCAAGTTTCCAACCCATCAATTAGTAATTATCAAGTATGCTCATATTCGCCATCCACTTCTAAGGAATCCAAGGGAGCAGGAACGAGTGCTTCTTATGAGTATTGTTATACTGGGGCAATGCAACAGCCATACTAAATGTAAGAGAATTTTGTTTTTGACATGTCCTGTGACATGATATCTTTGCTCACATCGAGACTGTTTATTTTTCACTATGGCCAGTGGAGACCTGGCAACAATAGTGTCATAGAAGAAGTGATTTTTTAAAATCAAAGTGAAGTAGTAAAGGTAATTGATGCTTTAGTCCATTCTCCACTTCAAATATTATTTCCTGTGGAGGAATGGTAACAGTTAAGTGGACATGTAGCTCCCATCCAGGTACCTATCCACTGTTTATCCATCAGTCCACCTGTCTGTCAATCTTTCTGTCCATCGGTCCATCTGTCTGTCTGCCCAACCGTCCATCTGTCCTTCCATCCATCCAGCCATACCTTCATCCATCTATCATGTCTCTGTCTCTTTATCCAGTTTCCTTTACATATATTTGTGCTGCTTGTGAACCTTTCCTTTACGATTCCATTCTGTGTATGCTGAAGTGTTCACTTGTAGAACAAATGCAGCCTTGGGTTCAGATCATCAGTAGCGTCACACATGGGCTGTGCTAGCACAAATGGATTTCTTTTTATTTATTTCTGAAGAAAAAGAGATAATAATACAACATGTAGTGTCCCACCACATTTCAGAGCCTAATGACTGCTTAGGTTTACCACCTCTTAGTAGCCCTAACTGTATCCTAATTGCTGTTGACTTATTTGTCAAACTAGTGACCATTAATGAATGCAGTTGGGTATTTGTACGAAAAAGCAGCAGCGGACCTTAAAAATGCCGCACCTAAACTCCAGTGCCAATGGTGTCTATGATCAAGTCAGTTTGATAATGTGCAGCCAACCCCGACACCAGCTGCTGTTTGGCGTCGCTGTGCTCTCCAGATCAGTTAAACAATTTTTAGATACTCATGGGGGCGCACCAAAATGAGAGTCCAAAAAGAATAAATAGAAAAATGTTCTTTATTTATCTTTCTTCAGAAAAAAAGCACGTCAATAAAACATGTAGCGAGATCAGCCAACGCGTTTCACTCCCTACCAAGGAGTTTCTTCAGGGCGCTGCAGATATTTTCGGTAAATTGTTTTTTGTAAGATCCCTCTGTAATCACAGTGGTATATTTCGGTCGTTTCCTTATTCCAAACTGGTTCTTAAAAATCTTTAGGAGTACCTCTCTTCCCTTATCTTTTCTTGTTATCGTGGACTTTGTAGGTCTTGTCCAAAAAAGTAGTTCCGGTACTCCAAAATGTACCCGTCCCTGGTCGTGTTTGTTTTAGGTGGGTAAAGTGCTGTAATGACAGTCGTCAGTTTCGGGGTCTCGGCATGGCTGGTTCCAGGCTGGAGTACCGGAACTACTTTTTTGGACAAGACCTACAAAGTCCACGATAACAAGAAAAGATAAGGGAAGAGAGGTACTCCTAAAGATTTTTAAGAACCAGTTTGGAATAAGGAAACGACCGAAATATACCACTGTGATTACAGAGGGATCTTACAAAAAACAATTTACCGAAAATATCTGCAGCGCCCTGAAGAAACTCCTTGGTAGGGAGTGAAACGCGTTGGCTGATCTCGCTACATGTTTTATTGACGTGCTTTTTTTCTGAAGAAAGATAAATAAAGAACATTTTTCTATTTATTCTTTTTGGACTCTCATTTTGGTGCGCCCCCATGAGTATCTAAAAATCCATTAATCAATGCTCAGTTTTGTCTACTGTAATGTAATTACTCTATCCTTGCAAGAGACAATATTTAGGGCCAGATGTAGGTCGCCCAATACCGGTCGGTAACGGGCAAAATTACCGAATTTCGGCCGTTACCGACCGGTATTGGGCTTTCCAGATGTAGGTCGCATTTTGTAAGGATTAAGGGCCAGATGTAGGTAAATCTAATTTACCGACTCTTAAATACCGAATCATACCGATTCGGTATTTATGAATCAGTAAATTAGAAGGAGGGAGATGTAGGTAATGTTTTATTTTGAATTACCGATTCTGTAACATTCGGTATTTACTGATTCGGTAAATACCGAATCGGTATTCCCCATTGATTCCTATGGACTTTGGAGCCCATAGGAATCAATGTGAAATACCGATTCAGTATTTACCGAATCGGTAAATACCGAATCCAACAAGGGTGTAGGGGGTGTCACTTTGACACCCTCTAGCACCCCAAGTGCAGGCTTGTGTGCCATGTGGCATACATACATGCCCTAAGGGCATGTCTGTGTGTCACATGGCACAGGTGGGCATGCACAGATGTGCATGCACACCTGGATTCCGTATTTTACCACATAATAAGATTGGGTGGTAAAAAAACGACTCTTAAGGGCCCGTGGCACTCTGTGGAGTGCCACCTACATCTTGATTTACCAAATCTGTAAAATTACCGATTCGGTATTTTACAGAATCGGTAAATTTACCGATTCGGTAAATTTACCGATTTTGTAAAATAATGGCCCCTACATCTCAATCACCAATTACCGGTCGGTAACGACCGAATTCGGCCGTTACCGACTGGTAATTGGCGACCTACATCTGGCCCTCAATATTTTACCGAATCGGTAATTTAAGGATTCAGTAAAATACCGAATTCTTAACATACCGATTTAGTAAAATACTGAATCCAGGATGTAGGAAGCACTCGAGGTAGTGCATTCCTCAGTTAAGGATTCATTATTTACCACAGAAGTTGATGGTAAATAATGAAAACCCTTGAAAAAGCATTTTTTTTGCTTTTCCAACAGTGCCATGTGCACCCGTACACAAAGTGACACCCTGCAACCCTTCAATGTTTCCCCCAATTACCGAATTGCCATTCATTCCTATGGGCCTTCAGAAACTTACCGATTCGTTAATTTTTCGGAAAAATTACCTACATCCCATTTGCCTGTTCTTAAATACCGAATCGGTATGATTCGGTATTTAAGAATCGGTAATCTGGGATTACCTACATCTGGCCCTAAGTGAGCAAGATCCAATTAGGGACAGGAAACAGACACAGATCTGTAATACAGGTTAATTCTTGTTATGCCCTCGTATTTTATTTTGGTCACATTTCTACTTTTTACACTGTGATTACTGAAGGATAATTGATTCTGAAGTGCTACATCACCCAGTGCAACTAGTTTGTCAAAGGAAATGTTAATGTTTAATTGGGTATTGACGCCTCAAACATTAATCCACCAGAAATGTCATTGTGCCTGTGGAAGGGATTATTGTTATGCGCATAAATCTGTCTGTAGTTTGCACTTTTCACTCTGTTTTGGAAACCCTCTCTCCATATATGAATGCCTGTTTCTTTTTGCAGTATGATTGTATGTGCCTTGAGGTTCATCATATGTGTATGTATACTTATGTCTGCCTGAGAGCATCTGTGTGGTGCTCTATTTTCCTGGAAACGTCTATGATCTGTTTAAGGAATTGCATTATTATTTGATGTAGGCAGCTGCCCACCTTGAGGAACAATCACAACTCATGTCTGAATGAAACCTCAAAGTCACTAAATTAATCTGAGTTCAAACCCCTGGTAGCTATGGCATAGTGCAGACAGGCTTCACTTAGGGCAAAATGTTAAAGTTTTTTTATTGCAGACCCAAAATAGTAATAAAGTAAACATTGATGATAAAATATCCCCAAAATGTCTAAAATCTAATATAGGTAACAAGACACATGAATTTTATAAAACTTTGAGTGGAAATAGCACCAAAACAAGCAATGCTCCAATTGTTGTCATTTTCTTGTTTGACTAGGACCTAAATGCAATTTAAGGCTGACTGTGAGGGGGCCATTGTCCAACACACAAATAAGAGTTGACCCTGTCAGAGGTTTTACCTTGGTAGCTATTCTCTTTTTTGGAAGGTAAAATCTTTCAGCGGATCAAGGTAGCAGGCTGTATCTGAAGAAGTACTCACAAAGTCTGATGGGTGTTGTACGAGGTTCTGATGAAGCTGTTGGTTTTGATGGGAAAAGTGCAGAGCCAGAGAATTTCAAATTTCACTCCTAGGGAAGTCCTCGCAATAACTGTATACTTTTGGTGCCTTTCCCCAGTTAAAGTTTTGACTTTTAGACTTTGGGTCTTGATTTAGACCTTGGTGGATCTGGTCTAGTTGGCACTTTTTGACGGGTTTACCGCCCTCCTACTTAGCGGTCCAGCTACTCCAAATCTGCCAGGAATTTTCACAACGTTGATGGTATTATATGCAGAAGCGGCTGTTGGCAGGAGCCCAGCCAAGATTACAGCTGAACCAATCACAATGTGCCTTTCTGTTCAGGAAACTGTAGCACGGATACCTCCTACTTGGTGGAATCAAAGGAAATGAGGTACAAACATACATTTGTTTGTGTTTCCCTCTTTTATTTCCATCTTGAACCCCATTGTCTAATTCCTTCCTTTGCTGTTACTACATGACCTTGACGCTAATCAACTCTGTGGTCACTGGCATCTAATGTAAGCCTCTTTTACACTTGTCTCACTATGAAAAGTGTGATGCTAGTTACTTTGGTCTTGTGTATTTTTTGCATTGCTTTTACATGCTTTTTTATCTTGTGTAATGCATTAGTGTACATTTTTTAAATTATCAAGGTCAATTTAACACACCTGTATTGACACTTGAAAAAAAAGGTTTGTTGTGGTGGCTGTAAGTATTGTGCTTGTGGTGCCTTTGCTTTCAATATTGTGTGTGTGTGTGTTGTTTGCGTGCTACGCAATATGTAAGAAAAGGGGCATAACACATTACTATATTTTAGAAGCAAACACAACATATATGTGTACTGACACATAAATCAGTGGGCCTTACCAGTGTCCACTAGACCAGGGACTACCTCCGTCAGTAAATTACCTCTAGGACAATGCCAGCACAATGGGGACATCTAACTAGGCTCAGAGAAAACTGGCTGACCTGATGTCTAAGAAGTACTGTTAGCCAGCAAATGAGTCCACCTCCTCGATGACAGTGTGCTGCTTGCACTTTGGAAAACAGTCTGTCAATGCAAATGGTGGTTGAGCCAGCACACATCTAAACATGGTGGGCAGGATACTTCCAGCTTGGTGGAGTACTTGGAAACTCCTCCGCGAAGGAACGATGGGAGTCCATGAGGTAAGGTCCAGTTCATACTGTTCATCTTTGCACTTCATGGAAAAGGCCTCTTGAAACTTGTTGTGTTCCTGTAGTCACTTAGGAGGCCTGCTAAGTGACCCTTGAAGTCCAGTTCTTTGTCTTGGGTACAAGGAGGCTTTGGGCAATGTATGTATGTATTCCCAGTCCTTCTGGGCTCCTCTTAGGTCACCGAAAACATGTCCAGTACTCTTCTGCTCTTCCACAGCTCAAGAAAGTGTTCTGAAGAAGATGCTTTGGTGTGGTACATTTCAGCATGGTATCATCTAAAGGGTTGGGGTGACTCCTGGCTCTTCTGTAATCAAATCCACAATGGAAAACCCTTCTTCTATTTTGCAGAGCTGGTATTCTCTCCCAGAGGTGTGGCCAGGGTAATGAGAAGTCCCCTCCGCTGTGGTCACTCTAAGAAAGTTGTGGGGGCAACTTTCACCCACTGGGTCTAGTGCCCTAGGGACTGAGATGACAAAAGCTCAGACATTTCTAGGTTGCACCTAGAATTTACTTGTAACCGGGTAGCCCATGTGCAGTAAATTAAATACCTGGATACACCTCAACTGGCCTTCCTGTCAGGGGAATAGAAAAAACCTCTCCACACTCAATCCATTGGCTTTGCTCTGGGAGTGGTTTTTATGCCTCATTAGGGCTAATACTTGGCTATTTTTTACTTCTTGAGAGCTAATGCAAATTAGCCACGATAAGCTTTTGGCACAGAAAAGGTAACTTCATAGAAGTTACTATTTCTTATTATTTATTCAAAAGTAGGCTTCGCCATTGAGTTGATCTTTTAATGAATATCGAAAAGAGTGGTTTAATCAGGTTTCTAGCTAAACCCAATACACAGATAAGACAAGTAATATTTAATCTTTCTTCCCGATGGTTCTCTATGAACAAGGGTAAGCCTCCGTACCGTAAAAATTGCTTTTGAGGCCATGATACAGCAGGGATCAGGTGAAATTAAGGATACGCTTTGAAATTCCATGCACCCTGGCTTCTGGCCTACATAGGGGTGAGTTTCTAATATTTAAAAGTGACTTCTTTACCTGTGAAAATGGGTTATTGTGACAGGTCGTACTGCAGGTTATACACTGCAAGAGTCAGAAACGACAGGTAGGTCTGAAATTAATTGTCCTGCCACTGTAGTAGATGGCACAATAGGTGCTGCAAGTGGCACTCTACCATCGGTTATCAGGGGTAACATTAACAGTGTTCTAAAACCAGCAAAGAAAATAGAGCATAAACACTAGGCGGACATCATGCATCACAGATGTTCTACAGTTTGTGTGTTTGAGTGAATAAAAAGCCTGGTGTTCTGTGTGCATTGTGG
Organism: Lissotriton vulgaris; assembly: GCF_964263255.1. Classification (NCBI taxonomy): domain Eukaryota; kingdom Metazoa; phylum Chordata; class Amphibia; order Caudata; family Salamandridae; genus Lissotriton; species Lissotriton vulgaris. The sequence continues at coordinate 682,741,541 of NC_141689.1, forward strand.
CACATACTGCTGGTGGTCTACATGCATGCATCTCTATAGGTCTGTAGGCATACTTACATTTATTTTTGAGTATCTGTCCCTATGTTGATCTGTGTTTGCATGAACATATAGGCGTGGTGCAATACTGAAATTGTGCATGCTTATGTTGTCAGTGTCAGTGTTTATGTTTACTGAAGGGCAAGTCAATTCAGCCTGTATTGTTTGCCTATAGAGTACACTAGGTAGAGAGATAGACGTTAAGTTAATACACATTGTATAAGGAAAACTAAATGCCAGTGGAAACATGCATATTGTGAATCTTAAGCTAGAATTCGATAACAAAGTGCTGATGATGATAAAAGAACCATATGATCATTTGTGGCATTACTAACTGCCTGAGTAATGCATGCTGTAGTGGCACTTTGAGCCTCTTCAAGTTGTAGAGACCAGTACATGGCTCTTATGTTAACACTTTTCCAGTGTATTACCACTGCGTTCAGGAAGGTGATGAAAAGATAGAAAGGGATACCTATGATGAAGCAGATTGGCTAACTGTTTAATTTTACAGTAATACTTTTTTATTGCAAAAAGCAGACAGGGAATAGGTGTTATTATTTGCAGCAGTACAAACTCTGAATGTACTGGTATGCAACAGAAATAGCGAAAAAATGTTCTTTAAAGAAAGAAATCTGCCTGGTGTTTGATGCCCAACTCTCGAATGTCGTTTGGCATCAAGTCACAGCTCTTCGTTAATGAATGTTTGAGCCATTTTGTTGACTGGAGCGGTAAATAATGTGAAGGTGAATTAAGGGACTAATATAAGAGGAGACTAATGGGCTTATTAAGGAGGGATGTGCAGAGTTTGTGCACCAGATGAGCATAGCAACAATTACAGCAGCTCTAATACTGCTAATCCACTCTTCCAATAATTAGTGAGTAGAGCACAGCATCGCCTCCTATGAAAGTGACCTGATAGATAGTTGCAGGAACATTCCTGGAAGGGCAGCCAATAACTTTGAAAAAGTGCTTGCAAAGGGGATGTGATATCTTTAATGTGATGACCTTAAACCCATTTTTTCTTTCAGAGCAGTAACTTAAACATTAGATGTACTTATTTTAAATCAGTGGCGTTTTCTTGTACTTATGTTTGACTACTGTAAAAAGAGAAAAAGCATGGTGGTGTTTCTGTTACTATTATGAGCCATTTTAGGCGTCTTGATAAAAACAAATAAACATCGACGTAATATCATGCAGGCTGTCATTTTTATACGATTTGAAAGCGTAAAATATAATTTAATCTATTTAAAATATTCATTTCACGAAGAAACTTAAAACTTGTATTTTTTAGATTAGAATGTTTGAGAGCTTGATAGCGCTAGGCAGGGTGCGGAGATCTCTTTCCAGCGATGGCACACTTCGCATTGAGGTAGCCATGCACTTTGTAAATTGTATCATTATTATTATTTTAATCATTTACTACAATAGCATGATTAGATATTTTGACAAAAAAACATCAGTACTAGGGGTGGGCGTAACTCGAATAATCTTCTGTAACATAATTACGAGAAAATGCAGAAAAAATTATGCAACCTGATGCAGAATTACACAAGGAGTGTAACCCATCATTTAGAGCTATTTTATTAGTGCCTAATGCTCCATTGCTTCCAAAATAGATTAGAGGATACATTTACCACTAAGAAAATAGAGCTAAATGCAACTGAACAAGAGTAGCAGCAGCCGCCGGAGCTCCTATTCTGTGGGCATTTTTGCTCCAAATTACATGAGCAGGCATAATTGTGTAACATGGTAGGTAGCTTTGTGTCACACGAATAATGAAAAATTACTGAAATTACTCTGAATACTCTGGCGTGACAAAAATTTCACTGAGGTCTACCATTAACAGAGAGATCCACCCTAAACAGGAATTGGGAATTAATGCAGATTTTCAGGATGTTGTGTGGCCATTTCCCAATAATTTGGTGCTGACAATGTGTTAAGCTCAGTTCTTACGAAAGTAAAGAAAAACAATAAATTACCTTCATAAATGAGAGTGCCTAAAAAAAGCACATGCACTGCTCAACGCGAACAGACTCCTCCAAAGTAGAGGACCCTATTCCAAGCAAACCATATCCCATTCAGGTATAGGAATTCCTTTGAATTTTGGTTGGTAATACATTTGTCCTATTTGATGAATCTTCATGAAACATTTCAGACCCATAGCTTTTTTACACTGGCAGAGGATGGGAAGTTGTGTGGTGATAGATCTAGAGGGTGCAAAGGTAAGGGGGGTCCCCAATTACCTTTTTCCCACAATGCATTTCCATAGACGTTTGTATTGCCTGCAGTGGGAAAATGGCTGAACTGATTTACATGAAATTACCACAGATCACAATTTTTGAATACCACAGATAAGGAGGTTATTTTTTAGGTTATAAGGCATTTAAACTGATATTTGTTTTCACTGTATTTAATGACATTTTTATGTATTTTGCAAAAGTACCACGGTACATAGTGATGAGAAGGCATTAAGTGATTGTCTAACGTTTGCCTTTACAAATGTTAAAGGCAACCATCTTTCGTTTAGGTATACTTGTGGTGTGTTCTGCATTTTTCCCTTAGATACAGACAAATATTAGATTTGATATTTTCCCCCTACCTATTACTACTTTACTAAAGTAGTAATAGGTAGCGAAAAAGATTTACATGCTTCCATATATTTTAAACATAATGTACACCTCAGGAGTACAGTGGTATCTAAAATAAATTTAAACAAGCATTGGAAATGCAATAGGGCTCGCATTAGGAAAGTTTGAGCTATTGGTCTTATAAATTAAATTTGTTTTATTTATGTGTTATTTTTAAAAATAGCTAAATTATTAGCTTTGTCATTTACAATGCCAATAGTTATAACTTTCGCAAATTTGACACCTATACCATTTGTAATGCAACATGTTTTGTATTTACGTGACTTAGATGTATTAATATCACAAATAACAATGGCTTTTAATTTTTTTAAATAATTAATAATTAAATAATTTATTTAATTTGTAATGGCAATAGCTTAAACTTTTGTAAATAACTTTTGTGAAGATTATGTTCAGTGTTTTTTATTGTGACGAAAAAACCAAGAACAGAAGTGAAATGTTAACATCTTTTTGTGATTTGTAATAAAGCGTGAAAGCTTGAAAACAGTTTGAAACATTGAAAGAACATATTTGAACCAGTGATGCTGTGGTTGCACTGAGTGATGCTGTGTGGTGGGTGCATCGGTGGAGCTGTGTGGTGGGTGCATCGGTGGAGCTGTGTGGTGGGTGCATCGGTGGAGCTGTGTGTTCGGTGCTTTGGTGGAGCTGTGTGATGGGTGCATCTGTGGAGCTATGTGGTGGGTGCATCTGTGGAGCTATGTGGTGGGTGCATCTGTGGAGCTGTGTGGTGGGTGCATCTGTGGAGCTGTGTGGTGGGTGCCTCGGTGGAGCTGTGTGGTGGGTGCATCGGTGGAGCTGTGTGGTGGGTGCCTTGTTGGAGCTGTATGGTGGGTGCCTCGGTCGAGCTGTGTGGTGGGTGCCTCGGTGGAGCTGTGTGGTGGGTGCATCAGTGGAGCTGTCTCGGTGGAGCTGTGTGGTGGCTGCATCGGTGGAGCTGTGCGGTGGGTGCCTCGGCAGAGTTGTGTGGTGGGTGCATCGGTGGAGCTGTGTGGTGGGTGCATCGGTGGAGCTGTGTGGTGGGTGCATCTGTGGAGCTGTTTGGTGGGTGCATCTGTGGAGCTGTGTGGTGGGTGCATCTGTGGAGCTGTGTGGTGGGTGCCTCTGTGGAGCTGTGTGGTGGGTGCATCGGTGGAGCTGTGTGGTGGGTGCCTTGGTGGAGCTGTATGGTGGGTGCCTCAGTGGAGCTGTGTGGTGGGTGCATCGGTGGAGCTGGGTGGTGGGTGCTTCGGTGGAGCTGTGTCGGTGGAGCTGTGTGGCGGCGGCATCGGTGGAGCTGTGTGGTGGGTGCCTCGGCGGAGTTGTGTGGTGGGTGCATCGGCGGAGCTGTGTGGTCGGTGCTTCGGTGGAGCTGTGTGATGGGTGCATCTGTGGAGCTGTGTGGTGGGTGCATGTGTGGAGCTGTGTGGTGGGTGCATCTGTGGAGCTATGTGGTGGGTGCATCTGTGGAGCTGTGTGGTGGGTGCATCTGTGGAGCTGTGTGGTGGGTGCCTCGGTGGAGCTGTGTGGTGGGTGCATCGGTGGAGCTGTGTGGTGGGTGCCTTGTTGGAGCTGTATGGTGGGTGCCTCGGTCGAGCTGTGTGGTGGGTGCATTGGTGGAGCTGTGTGGTGGGTGCATCAGTGGAGCTGTGTGGTGGAGCTGTGTGGTGGATGCATCGGTGGAGCTGTGTGGTGGAGCTGTGTGGTGGATGCATCGGTGGAGCTGTGTGGTGGCTGTGCGAGGGAAAACTGGAATGTTGCTTCTCTTGTGAACTGGCTTTAATTTCCATCATTGTTCTACGTGTTACAACTTGAGGCATATTTAAATCAGTTGTGCTAATGTCCGATCCCGGAAACTGCATTTTGCACACTTCTAATTTCAGGGCCTCAAGTAGCAGTCACTGTGTTTTATTTGGGAGTAACTAGTCTCTGGTGGTTGTGCTCTAGGAAGATAATGCAGAGGTGCGAATGGAGATGTCTGGAGTGAATGGGACGAAGGGCTGTTTTTTTTTCTTCTTCATTTTGCATCACAGGACCTGCGTATTAATGTCAACCTTTTTGTTGACTCGCGAATGAGCTTGATTTCATCACATACATTCAATGAGGACTAAACCTCTTTAGGAAGGTGTTGCAGGTTTGCAAAAATGATTACCCATATTGAAGTCTTTAGAAGCATGGTGCTTTGTAGGATGGCGAAAATCACTGAAAAGCGGACATCATCCAAATAAGGGTAAGTTAACAAGCATGCGTCTGCATGTATGGCAAAGTTATGTTTGAGACAGCGAAGAAAAACCTCACTGAATGAGAGATCAAATGAGCATATGCGTTGTTGCTCTGTATGGGAATTGTGCTCTGGCAGGGGCAGCCAAGGCTTTCGTGATCTACAAAACAAGAGTTAATTGATTTGGATAATAACTGTCAATCGTTTAACTTCAAAAGAGGCCTGATCTGGTATTTGCCTGGAGCCGTGCAAATGGTGGCCATAAAGTCTCCATGGTTAGATTGATATATGTTTGCTATGTCGTTTCTTCGTGTCCATGGTTGCCTGTTTGTGTGTAGGCCCAGGCTGCAGAGTCTAGAGGCTGCATTGCTGCCTGTGTAAATCGACTCTCCCTGTTGCCGAGGGCCTCTGTTGCAAAGCTGTGCCAAGGGCTCGGCCTCGGCGCTGAGCGAGAGGGAGGGAGGGAGAGAAGAAGGAGGGGGTAGATAGAAATGCAAGGCGGCAAATAAAAAAAAACAAGCATTGGTAAATGCATTGTAAAAAAAAAAAAAAAGCGAAATGAAGTCCCAGCCATCGGAGCTAGGGAAAGTTAAGTGTGCAGGCCAGGGAACGTGGGGGGGGGGGGGGGCGGGGAGAGGCAAGAAGGGAAGAATAGCTGAGAGTAAGGGTGACGAGATGCACGGGGAGCAGCAGCCTTTGATGTGCCGGCCGGCCGTGGGCAGTGAATAATTAGGGGAGGAGAAATGACAGAGCGCACGCTGGGGTAAGCTTGTGAAGGGAGGCTGGTGGCTTTGATGCTGTGCACGCGCTTTTTCACGGGCACAGCATCAAATCGCCCCTTTAGTTAAGGTCTGGATAAGCCATAATATGTTCAACATCTGCAATGCTTGCGCATTGGAAGAGGTCAAGCCCTAAAAACTGTTAAAAAGAAAAGAAATACACTGCATTACTGTATATTTCACAAATATAGGGTAGTGCAGTGAATTTTTCTACTTTTAACATTTTCATCTTCACAATAATTCTAGGTAGCAGTAATACCTACAAATTACTGTGGTTCTTGCATTAACAAAAAAATACAGTTCTCCCTAAACCGCTATAAAAGTATCTATCAAGTTATGAATACATTTCTCTACCTATTAACACAATAACGTGGCAATAGGAAGGATCCAGTATGTAGGCCTTGGAGTCTCAGAGACCCCTCTGAGAGAGTCCACTGCGTATAAGGAGCCTCTCGCACCAGAGATGGGGAAATGATACCACTTCCCCTGGGATCACAGCTTACTGGACTTTGGACGTAGCTTTAACTTGTCTACCGGTTTGTGTCCCCGCCACCCTCCCACTCCTCTTTCCATGCTTTGTCTCTGACCCTCCCCTCCTCTTTCCCTCCTCCATGCTCTGTCTACTTCTCCTGCTCCTATCCCCTCCCTTCAATCTCTCCCCTTGCCTGATTTTTCCCTTACGTATATGTCCTTTTTGTTTGTCTCGACCTTACATGTAACTATGTGTGCCAACCTCTAATAACTGAGCAACCTTTGCAACGATGTAACCTGCAACTATGGTTGATACTCATGTAAAGTGCTCTGATACCTCCGGGCCTTGCCAGCGCTATATAAAACCTTTAAAATAAATAAAATCAAAATAGGTAAAGAACAACAATAAATCCCACTAGATGCATATATCCAAGACCCTAACTCAGAACGCAGCAAAATACAGAACTCAGAACGTAGCCAAACTGTGATGAAAACTGCCTTGCTGCATTTTGCATTTGGTAAACTCAGCAATTAGCTTTGTGCATGCCTTATCAGATGCATGTACCACAGTTTTCAGCGAACATACTGCAGTATGCACGCCACAATATGTAAGTAAGTATTTTAAAACGAATAACTTTAACACTGCTTACACTATTTACACATATTACAAAAAATTACTATCTACTCCTAATAACATATTTTCCTGCCAAATAACATCTACATCAAGTCACAAACTTTCAATCTACGTCTATTTCAATTACTGCACTTCACTCTATGCCATTCCACTCTATGCCACTGCATTTTATGCCACTCTAGTCAAGTCAAGTCAAGTCAGAGAATTTATATAGCGCACTACATACCCAGAGGGTCTCAAGGCGCTTAGAAAGGGGGGGAGGATTACTTGTCAAATATCCACGTTTTAAGTTGCTTTCTGAATGCTAGGTGGTTCTGGGTAAGGCGAAGGTAAGCGGGGAGTGAGTTCCATGTTTTAGCAGCCAGGTAAGAGAAGGATCTGCCTCCCATGGTGGTCTTGTTGATGCGAGGTACAGTGGCGAGGGCTTGGCTGGAAGAACGTAGTTGGCGGGAGGGGGTGTAGAAGGACAGTCGTGAGTTGAGGCATTCTGGTCCGATGTCGTAGAGTGATTTGTGTACGTGGGTTAGCAGTCGGAAAGTGATCCTCTTATTGACGGGTAGCCAGTGGAGGTCTTTAAGGTGACCAGAGATGTGTTCGTTGCGCGGGATGTCTAATATGATCCTGGCTGAGGCGTTTTGGATTCGTTGGAGTTTCTTCTGGAGTTTAGCGGTAGTGCCTGCGTAGAGGGTGTTTCCGTAGTCCAGTCGGCTCGTGACCAGAGCATGGGTGACTGTTTTCCTTGTTTCGGTGGGGATCCAGCGAAATGTTTTTCTGAGCATGCGAAGAATGTTGAAGCAGGAAGAGGATACGGCGCTGACTTGTCTCTTCATTGAGAGTGAAGAATCCAGGATGACGCCTAGGTTCCGTGCGTGGTCTGTCGGGATGGGTGCTTTTCCGAGGGCTTCCGGCCACCAGGAGTCGTCCCATGCAGAGGGGGATGTACCTAAGATGAGGACTTCAGTTTTGTCTGAGTTCAGTTTCAGACGGCTTTGTTTCATCCATTCGGCAACTTCTTTCATTCCTTCATGTAGGTTAGTTTTGGCGGTGCTGGGGTCATTGGTGAGAGAAAGGATTAGTTGAGTGTCATCCGCGTAAGAGATGATGTTGAGGTTGTGTTGGCGGGCGATGGCCGCGAGGGGGCTCATGTATACGTTGAAGAGGGTGGGGCTGAGTGAGGATCCTTGTGGTACGCCACAGATGACTTCAGTGGCCTCGGATTTGAATGGTGGAAGGCGGACTCTCTGGGTTCTTCCGGTGAGGAACGAGGTGATCCATTCAAGTGCTTTTCCTTGGATTCCGATGTTATTGAGGCGTTGTAAAAGAGTGCTGTGGCAGACTGTGTCGAATGCTGCAGAGAGGTCGAGGAATATGAGGGCGACTGTGTCTCCATTGTCCAGTAGAGTTCGAATGTCGTCTGTTGCTGCGATGAGGGCGGTCTCAGTGCTGTGTTTTGCTCGGAAGCCGGATTGTGAGGAGTCAAGGGATTTGTTGGCTTCGAGGAAGGCGGCAAGCTGGTTGTTGACAGCTTTCTCGATGACCTTGGCCGGGAATGGAAGGAGCGAGATGGGGCGGTAATTTTTGAGTTCGGTGGGGTCCGCTGTGGGTTTTTTCAGAAGGGCGGTGAGTTCAGCGTGTTTCCAGTCTTCCGGGAAGGTGGCGGAGTTGAAGGAGCAGTTGATGACGTCTCGGAGGTGCGGTGCTATGACGGAGTCTGCTTTGTTGAAGATGTGGTGAGGACATGGGTCTGTGGGGGATCCTGAGTGGATGGAATTCATCAGGCGGATGGTGTCCTCAGTGGAGATTGGGTTCCAGTCGTTAAGGGTGTTCACGGGGGGAGAATGTTCAGCAAATGGTAGGGTGGGTTGGTTTCCGGGTTGGTTGTCGAAGCTGTTGTGGATGTCTGCAATCTTGTTGTGGAAGAATGAGGCTAGGGAGTCGCAGAGGGCTTGAGAGGGGGTGATGTCGTTGGAGTTGGCCGAGGGATTGGAAAATTCCTTGACGATGTTGAAAAGTTCCTTGCTGTTGTGGGCGTTGTTGTCAAGTCGATCCTTGAATGCTGTTTTCTTGGCCTTTCGGATTAGTTGGTGGTGAGTGGGGGTGGTGTTTTTGAAGGCGTCCTTGGTGCTAGTGGTTGGGTCTTTTTTCCAGGCCTTTTCAAGGGAGCGGCAGAGTTTCTTGGACTTCTTAAGATCATCGTTGAACCATGAGGCCTTTTTGCTGCCAGGTTTGCTTTGACGTTTCTTCAGTGGTGCTAAGGTGTCGGCGGTGTTGGATAACTATAGGGTGAGGTTGGCGGCGGCTTCGTTTGCGTTAGAAGAGTGGGCTGGGGTGTTTAGAAGGAGCGATGCGGAGATTTGGTCCGTGGTGATTTTGCTCCAGTTTCTTTGCAGAGTTGGTTGGATGTGGTTGGTGGGTTTTGGTTTGTTGTAGGTGAAGTGAACGCAACTGTGGTCAGTCCAGAGGAGATCCGTAGTGTGGCTGAAGGAGACATGATTGCTGGAGGTGAAGATGGGGTCGAGTGTGTGACCTGCGATGTGGGTGGGGGAAGTGACCAGTTGTTTAAGTCCGAGGTTGGCGAGATTGTCCAAGAGGGTGGTGGTGTTGCGGTCGTTGGTCTTTTTAAGGTGAAAGTTGAGGTCTCCCAGAAGGATGTAGTCTTTGGAGGGGAGCGCGTGAGGAGTGATGAAGTCCGTGATGTCTTCACTGAATTTTGCGCGGGGTCCTGGTGGTCTGTAGAGGAGGGTGCCTCTGAGTGTGGTCTTGGGGTCGATGTGGATCTGGAAGTGAAGGTGTTCGGAGTTAGCGAGGTTGGCGTCAGAGCTGGTTGAGATGCGGATTGATTTCTTATGGACGATAGCGATTCCTCCTCCTGTGTGGTCGGTGCGGTCCTTGCGTGTGATCTTATAGTCTTCAGGGATGGCAATGGTGATGTCTGGGGCGGAGGAAGCGTTCATACAAGTTTCTGTTAGGAAGGCGACGTCTGGAGAGATAGTGTCTAGTAGATTCCATAGGTCAATGGCGTGTCTGTGGACCGATCGAGTGTTGAGAAGGATGCACTGTAGGTGGTTGGGGTCAGGAATCTGCGTTGTGGTCGTAGCGGAGATGTTGTCGGTGCCGATGAATTTGCAGGAGTAGCAGGAGAAAGGTCCATGGGGGTGTCCAGGAGCGGCTTGGACGCAGTTGGGGCGCGACCGGGGTTAAGGGCTAGGAGGGTGGCGGCATCGTAGGTAATGCGGGGGGGCAGGGAGGGACGGGGGCCAGGGGGTATGGCGCTGGGCGCGGTCCAGGCGCGGATGGGCGTAGACGGGCTTACCTTTGGCACACCTTCGGCGAGGCCGTAGCGCGTGGACGCTGCGCGTGGGACCATCTGACATAGATGGACAGTGGAGGGGGCGGAGCGTGGGAGGGGCAGCAGGGAGGCGGTAGTGAGGCTGAGGGGCGGGCCTGGGGAGATCAACAACAACAAAATGGAGGGTCCGAGGGGAGGCAGACAGGGGTAACTGTAACAAGGATATAGCGAGTGAGCAGCAAGCACAATGAAAACTGAAGCGCTACACAAATACAGCGTCAATGGCACAAATGCAACAACAATGATCCCAATAGCGCTGACGGAGGCAGATAGACAGCAGAGGCGCTACGCGTGTGAGGCGTCCAAATACAATCACAGCAACAATGATCCCAAAAGCGCTGAAAGAGTCAGGCAATCAACAGAAGCGCTACGCGTGCGAGGCGCTAATATGCAAATATAGCAGCAGTTCACTGTTCAGCGCACTGCTACGATACCAGGGATCGTCGCAGCTGAGGCAAGGGAGGTGCGTGGAGGAGCGGCCGTACTGGAGCAGGTCCAGGTGGTCACAGTTAGGCTGGGAGAGAGGAAGGCTCGATGAACGTGGGTGGGAGGGGCAGCAGGGAGGCGGTAGTGAGGCTGAGGGGCGGGCCTGGGGAGATCAACAACAACAAAATGGAGGGTCCGAGGGGAGGCAGACAGGGGTAACTCTAACAAGGATATAGCGAGTGAGCAGCAAGCACAATGAAAACTGAAGCACTACACAAATACAGCGTCTACACTTTGCTATTACAGTCCACACCACTCCATGCTAAATCACTCCCCTTTAATCTGCTCCACTTTAGGCTGATACATTATATGCTTCTCCAAGCGACCTCACTCTACTCTACCCAACTCCACTCTACACCACTTCATTGAACAATATTTCACTCTATGCCACACCATTTTATAACACTCCAGTGAATGCCACTCCACGGCACCCCCCCTCCACTCTATGGTATTCCCCTGTACGCAATTTCACTGTACGCAACTCTAATCTACAACACTACATTCTATGGCATTCTACTCGATGCTACTGTACCCCACTTAAGTATACAAGACTGCACTGTATGCTATACCACTGTACGCCACTCTACTTTCACGCACTCCCCTGTATTCCACTCCTCTATAGGCCACTCCAGTTGATGACAATCAACTGTACACTATTGCACTGTAAATCACTCCAATCTATGCCACTCCACTCTATCCCACTTCACTCTACACCAGAACCCTTTACCCTATTGTACTCTACACTATTCCACTGTATGCCACTCCACTCTACTCTACGCTACGCAACTATATGCTATCCCACTATATGCGACTCCACTCTTGGTCACTACACTATTTGCCAGTAACACTCATTGTTATTCCACTCCACTCCATTCCACTGTATGCTACTCCAATGGATACCACTACACTCTATGCCACTCCACTCTATAACACTTCACTCTATGCTATTTCACTATATGCCACTCTACTCTACATCTCCACTTTAAACCACTCCGCAGTAAGTTATTACACTGTGTGGCACTATAGTCTACCAACCTAAACTCTACGCCGCAGCAGTCTGCAACATTCCACTGTATGGTATTCCATTCTACATCACTACGTTGTTTGCCACTTCACTCTACACTACTCCAGTCTACTCTATTTCACTGTATACCACTATACTGTACATCACTCAACTCTATGCCACTCTATTTTAAGCTACTCCACTGTATGCCACTCCAGTGGACACTATTCCACTCTATATCCTCAACTGTAAACCGCTTCAGTCTACCCCACTCCAGAGTGCACTATTTCACTGTATGCCACTCCACTGTACTCCACTCCGCTTCACTCTATGCCACTCTATGCCAGTCCACTCTATGCTATTCCACTCTGCATGACTCCACTCTAACACACTTCAGTGTAGCCCACTGCACTATACATCATTCCACTGTATGCTATTCCACTTTTTTGCTCTTTGTAGGAATGCACCTCTTTTTGCATGGTTAGCCCACTTTTTGCCTGATGTGGTTTTGATCTGCCAAATTCAGCACCCATACATGTCCCTAGTAAATGGAACTGAAGTGGGTCCCCAGGAGCTGCAGCACTGATTGTGTCTCCCCTGGGCCCCCTCATCAAGGGTATGCACTCTGCTACTGCAGACTGTGTGTCTTGGTGTAGGAAAATCCAAAGAGCTGACATGGCTAAAAGACCTGTGTTCCATGCCTCCCATGCACTGCATAAGAATTGTAAGCTACCCCTACAGCAGACCTTCAGCCCTAAGGCAGGGTACACTGTATCCTATGTTTGGGCCTACCTGGAGGAGCAGATAGGCTCCTACAATGTCCAGCCTATTCTGTGAAGTAAACAGGGAAGCAATAAAGAGTACATTGACTATATACTTGTCAACACAAGTTTTCTAGCTCCATGATGGCTTCACGGATTTCCAAGGTGTTTGCTACCAAACATCTTGTCTTAATAAATACTCACTATTTTCAGTAATGGATGAATGAATACATTCAAACAGGAGACCCTTTCAGAGGTCCCATGAAAAAGCATCCCCTGAAAATCTAACCAATCCCTAGTGGGGGCTCTGGATGGCTTTCAACAGCCTGCCACCACCAGACATGTTTCTGACGTTATGGGGGCGAGCCAGCACTCTCAGAGGACAGACACAATACCTGCTCTGGGTGGAATGTTTCACACCTCCTGCAGGACAGGAAGGTCTTCACACGTGGGAAGCTTCAAAGGCAATGCCACCTTTGAAATCCAACCCAGGAACCCCCAGATGGTGGGGGAGGCCAAGCCCCAGTCCCTGCTCCACTTTTCTCAGGAGGAAAATCATTATAATGAGTTAGATGAGGTGGAGGGTCTTCTTTCAGCCTACACCACCCCTAGTGTGGGGCATTCAAGGTGAACCCCTCTCCTGAAATTCCACTATCTCACAACAAGGAAGTAGTCATTAGAGTGTGTAGACACCCTAACGTTAAGTAGCACATTGGCTCCTACCTATCTCCCCTTGTAATGCCCCTAAATTCAGTATTTAGGTCGCTCACTAAGACCTTGACTTTAGATTCCACTGGCCCAAAGAAGACAAAGAAAGAAGTTGTGCTGCTAATCCAGGATTTGAGCCCTGCTGCAGAAGAAACCGGCACCAACACTTGCCAACTCCAAAAGTACTCAACAAGTGTGGCCTGCTGTCCCGACCTAAGACCTGTGCAGCCTCAAGAACCCTGGAGCCCTGCCACCCTTCCGCAATTACCTGGGAGCTCCATTTGGACTAGTAGTACTAATCCCTGGCACACTGCTGGTAAAATAACGCCACAAGGTGAAGACCGGCACAGACTGTGTTGACACAATTCACCTCATCACCAAAATTTTGCAGCAGCCAAGGCCTGCTGATCACCAGTCCAGTACCCGACCACTTCAATGCATCCACTAGCATGAGGAATCTTCACAGTACCTGCAACCAATGCTGGTGAAAATCCATCGCCTGTGAGCATGTATCCCCTTTCTGGCGATTTGACTGTGTGAAAGCTGCAACGTGGGTACAAACGTCCCGACCGCAACGGACTGCCCTCCCCTTACCTGTAGCTGAATGAAGTCGGTGAAGAACCAATTCTGCATCCAAAAACCTCTGGCACCTCCGATCCAAGTATCCCAGAACTGCCTGATGTGTCATAGTCCTCAAACTTCCAAAACTCTGGCTCACCTGAAGTAGAACTTCCCCAAAACTCTATGGTAGGGTGTTGCTTCAAATGACCGTTATGCTACATGTGCTGGTGGTACTCCACTATCTAACCCTATGGTTTTCTTCCCTTTGACACGACGGTGAATGGCTGAAGATATTGACCGCTGTTGCTTAAAAACTTGTAAGCATTTGTGTCTTGAACTGCAATTGGTTAAAAATCAACTTACAAAGTCTAAAAATACATATAAAGATATGATTTGTATCTGTCCTAATTGGTCTCAGATTTATTCTTGAGTGTGTGTCTCATTTATTGCCTCTGTGTGTGACAACAAATGCTTAGCCTAAATGCACTCCCACGATAAGAACATTAGAATTATTTGCTTTTACCTCTGCACAGCTATTGGGGATTCACTCGACTCGCTGCATAGTGTAGAGACAGCTTCCTACACTGTTCAACTGTACAACACCCCAGCATACACCACTTCACTGTATGCAACTCCACTGTATGCCACTCCTCTCTATCCTATTTCACTCTATACCACTGTATGGCATTCTAACATAAGCTATTTCACTATACGCCACTCCACTGTATGCCACACTCTACTCTATCCCAAGCCACTCTTTTCCACTCCACTCCACTCTATGCTACTCCATTCATTTCTACTCAACTCCACTCTACTCCAGTCTCCGCGAATCCACTGTACTCAACTCCGCTATCACCACTCGCATCCATGCTATTCCACTTTTTTGCCACCTCACTCTATGCCACTCTATTCTACACAACTCCACTATATGTTATTCCACTGTACACTAGTACACTCTAAGACACCCTACTGTCCGCCACTCCACTGTACACTACTTCACTCTATAACACTCCACGTATGCGATTCTACTGAACCACACTTCACTGTATACCAGTCCACTATACACTATTCCACGATATGCAACCATGCTCTATACCACTCAACTCTACACTACTTGACTCTATGTTACTTCACTCTACGACACTCTGCAGTATGCCACTCAACTGTACACTGTTCCACTGTGCACTCCTCCACTATACCCAAGTCCATTCTACGGCACTCCACTTTACACCACTCTACTCTGTGCCACTACACTGTATGATATTCCAAGCTATGCCCCTCCACTCTTTGGCACTCCAGTCTGCACCACTCCACTCTACACCGATCCACAGTATGTTATTCCAGTCTACACCACTCCACTCTGTGGCACTCTAGTGTACCACACCCCACTCTGTGATACTCCACTCCACGCTACACCACATCATGTTGTTTCAGTGTTTCCAAATGTACTGAATACAATTTCACTGTATGCCACTCCACTATATGTCACTCCACTCTATATGACCCCATGGTACGCTATTCTACTGTACCCCGCTTAATTTAACAGTACTCTTCCAAACGCCACTCCACTTTATACTATTCCACTGTATGCCACTCTACCCCACTCCACTCTACAACGCGTCATTCTGCAGCACTTCACTTTATGCTATATCACAGAATACAAATCCACTGTGCATCACTGTAGTTAATGCCTCTCTACTGTACACCACTCCACTCTACACCAATCGACTCTACACTATTCCAAATCTATGTTACTCCACTTTACGGCACTCCAGTGTATGCTACTCCACTGTATGCAACTCCAATCTACGCTGTCAACTGTACACTATTTCTGTGTATTTCTATGTATTCTACTATACTGTACACTATTCTCCTGTATGCCACTCCACTCTACACCACTCCAATTTACACCACTCTATTGTACGCTATTCCACAGTATGCTATTCCACAATTCCACTTGACTTGACACCACTCCACTCTATGCCACTCCATTCTATGACACTCCCTTGTACACCACTCCACTTTATGATATTCCACTGCATGCCATTCCACCCTACCCCACTCCACTCTACATCCCTCCATTCAACAGCACTCCACTGTATGCTATTCCAATGTACAGCACTCAACTCTACACTGCTCTAGTGGATGCCACTCCATTCCACTATACACCACTCAACTCTAGACTATTCCGAATCTACGCCATTCTCTCCTATGCACTCCAGTGTGTGTCACTCCACTCTGTGTCACTCAACTCTACACTACCTACCTGTATGCCATTTCAGTGTATGTGTCTATACTGTACTCTATAATGTATGCTGTACTACTCTACAACACTCCCCTCTACACCACTCCACTGTATGCTATTCGACTCTACACCACTGCAGTCTACCCTTCCCCTCAACACCAGTCCACTCTATGCCACTCAACTCTATGCCACTCCCCTCTAGCCACTCACTTTACGCTATTCCATTATACAAAACTCCACTCTACCCCACTGCACGCTACATCAATCCATTATACAGCATTCCATTATAAAATGTTTCAATCTACGCCATTGAAGTCAACGCCACTCCACTGTACATTACTACATACTAGGACACTGCACACTATGCTATTGTAATATACGCACCTCCACTTTACCCCACTTCACTCTGCTATTCCAATATCTACTGCACTGTGTGTCACTTAACAGTACGCCACTCCACTGTACCTTATTGAACTGTATACCACTCCACTCTTTGCCACTCCACTGTACACTACTCCCTTCAATGCCACTCCACTCTACCCAATTCAACTCCATGCCACTCCACTATTATCTACTCAACAATCCTATACTCCACTCAAAAACAGTCTATGCCTCCCTTCCCCACTGTAGCACACTATACTCCACTGTATAGCACTACACTGCACAACAATGTACTTCTCTCAATGCCACTGTACAGTACTCTACTTTGATCTATAGCACTTTACAATTCTTCACTCCACTCTACAACACTCTGTGCAACTCTGTGTGCCGCTTCACCCCAGTTAATATAGACTACACTGTGAGACACTCCTCAATTGTACTCCACTGTACTCCACTACTGCATCCTATGCCACTCCACTTTAAGCTACTCAATTAGGCCTGGGCAGAGTTTGCAGAGCTCTGCTACGCAGAATTCCATGAAGTACTGAGAAAACTCTGCCACACTGTGCTGAGTTTGGCAATCAGCGGAGCACCGTAAGTCACACTGGTCAAGCTGATCTTTCGGAGTTTGACCCACACTGTAAAATCAGCATGAACCGCACAATGCATAGTGCAAGAGGGCGTTCCTTCTTTCTGCTGCTCGAGTAGGTGTTTTACTAGAGCTGCAATGTCCTCAACGTGAGTGGCACATTTCTCAACGCAAGTGGTTGTGACATGCTACAGGCCACATGCACTGAGAAATCTCACCAGGAGGTGGTCTAGTGTATGATGTTTCTCGCTCACCAACCTAATGTTGGCGAGCCAAGCGAAATGAAAAACTCTGCTTAGCGCTGCTTCACGAAGTGGGCAAAACTCTGCTGGCAGAGTGGAATGTATTGCCCACCCCTATACTCTATGCCACTCAACTATAACAGTTTATCCCACTCCAGTCTACCATACTGTGTCACACTCTACTTTGTTCCACGCCACGCTCCACTGTACAATACTTTAAGCGACTTGAAGACACTATACTCTACTCCACTTTACAACATTTTCTCACACGCTACATTACACCAGTCAACTCCACTTTACTATACATCACTCCAATCTAAAACACTTTACTCCACTGTATACTATTTCACTCCATTCTACTCCACACCACGGTCTCTAGAACACGCTACTCTACTCTATGCTGCACCACTCTACTGGACTGCACTACACTCTCTCCACTGCACAACATTTTATCCTACCCTTTGGCAACGTACAACACTACACTCTACACTGCCCCTCTGTAGCACAATATTAAATAACTAAGCTTCCAAAACAAGCTGACACAATTTGTGTTATAGAGAAGTAATGGATGTCATTGTACCTGTTACTATGATTGCAGCGGAGGCCAAATTTATAGATTCCAGGACTGAGAAATTGCCTTTGACTTAAGGGCTTCAGTAGCAATGATGTCATGGTAAGCAAGTAATAAAGGTATTAATTTTTCCGTGAATTTGTTAAATTTCCAATGATTAAAAAAATCAAGTTTTCAATGTGAAATATGGTTTGTTGGTATCTCACATGACTTTTACAGATGAGGCCACATTACATAAAAAACATGAAAAAAATAATACAATATACTGACAAAAGTCTGGTTTGAGTAGCAAAATATCTCAGTTAAACACCCTCTTAAGTTGAAAAGTATGAAAAATCACATAATCTAAAATCTCCCAAATTTCACTTAACGTATAAATCTGAATTATGCCCAGTAATTCAAATGTTGTTTCAGCATAGGGGAAAACATGACTTACTTACTGCTATGATGAAATGTAGAGACTATTTCACATGTTTCTCCAGTGTAGAAGAAGGCAGTAGTGTCCAAGGCATTTAGTTTGCTTCGCCATGTGAAAAATGTGTTTCATTATTGTGCAGTACTGAGCTATGAACTGAAACCTTATAATAATTTTTGTTTCTGATTTTTACCACCTCTACAAGTTCATGAATTGAAGATGCAGTGACAAATCAGGTCTGTTTTGGGCGCGGCAGCTTTTGTCACTCTAAAATACATGGCTATAGATTTTTAATATCTACTAAGCCTGGGCAGAGTTTGCGTAGCAGCGCTACATGGAACTCTGCGAAGCGGTAAAAAAACTCAAAGTTCTGCGAGCGGGCGGAGTTGCTTGTTCCACCCATTTGTGTGAGGTTTCTGCCATACGGCAACACGACCTCCATGTTTGGGAGAAACATCGTGCGAACTGCACCACGCGATCGTTCATGACCGTGGCCATCTTGTTTTCTCTCTCTGTTATGGTCCTGGGGCCTTTTTCAATCCTGCCTCAATCTTTTCATTCTTTCATTCTGAAAACTTTTCTTCTAATATTTGTTATTTATTATCTTTCCCTGTATCTTCTTAAGAGTATATTCTGTGTTGTTTTCTACTTTTTGTGTTTTTAGTGCGTTTTACTTCCTTTCTTCTGCTCCTCCCTTAATTTCTTACTTTTTACACTTTTTTCTGCCCCCGTCCCCAGCATCATGGCAGAGACTGCGACCCGGGCAAAGAGGAGCAGCTTTCCTTGCGGAAGGCGGCACACGGCAGTGGTGCAGCCCCCGGCCTTGGTTTTGGAGTGGCAGCGCTTGTTTTTTTAGTGCAGCGCCACCTCCCCTACACTCTGGCAGCAGGTGGCAGGCCTGGGTCTCAGTACGCGATCCGGTAGCTTCACCAGTGGTGGGCAAGGGTACGCCGGGCAGTTTATCGCTGCTCTGGGATCTGGCGCATCCATAACCAACTGATGCACCGGTGGTCCAATATCCTGGACCGAGGGTAGGACCTGCTGGACCTGATAGGTGTTGAGGTTGTGGGGCTTGGTGAGTAGCTAATTATAATTAATATTGTGTGTTCTATGTTATTGCGAATATTATTTTTTTCCCAAATGGCAAGAATGCTGCTGATCACATGCAGGTAAGTTATGTTTAAAAATCTTATATTATGTGATGTGATCATTATTCTAGACAGGTGCTAGGCGCTACCTAATCGTACTTGTTTGCAACTTTGCGCTCGCTTAGGCAGATTATGCAAGTTTCCAGTGTCCTTTCATTAACATAGTAACATAGTTACTCAGTAGTATTAGTAATAATTTAGCATGCTGCATACTCTTTCAATTAATAGAAGCTTTTTTTTGTAGTTCGTATAGTGAGTGACTAGAAAGTAGCAGCAACAAACCAATTTGGTGTATGCAATATGATGGCTGTTCTGGCCCCAGTAAGTCCTTCTGTTGTTAAAATTATATATATATATATATATATATATATATATATATATATATATATATATATATATATATATATATATATATATATATATATATATATGTGTATACTTTAAAAGGTGTTGATCTGCCCATGTGATGTGTCATGTGATCAAGGTCTGAGAGGGACCGAAACGCGTCATGGCGGTGGTGTTGGGCGAGAAACAAAAATAAAAATATTGAGCACGACCTTGGGTACGCTTCGTCTCTTGGGAGAATCGATTCCTGTGTGCTAGAGGCGAAATCAGGATATATATATATATTATATATATATATATATATATATATATACATATATATATATATATATATATATATATATATATATATATATATATATATATATATATATATATATATATATATATATATATATATATATATATTACCTACTGGCGGTCGCCAGTAGGTAGTTATAGTTAAGATTTTTTTCAATGTTAAATCTCAAAATTCTATTTGGAATAACTTTGGCACCGGTTGACGAATCTGCCTGAAAATTTCATGAAAATGGCCTCGTCGAGCTCCGGTCCTTCCCTGAAAGTTTGGGGGGGATACAATAAGCGGGGGCCGAGATAAAAGGGGGGTCCCAAAACGCGTTTTCCCCATGTTAATTTCCATAGGGCGGTCGATTTCACTTTTAGCCCGAACGGCTGAATGGATTTACACCAAACTTGGCAAAATTGTAGGGACTGGTAGCCTGATGTGCCTTTGCTATGTCTCAAGATATGTGCTCAAGTGGATTTTGAGTAATTTAGGTTCAAAAAAATATATATATCTATAGCAGCGCTCCGGTGCGCGCACCAGGGAGCGCTCCGGGCGCGTGACGCGAGGTGCGCATGGAAAGCTGATTGGCTCTCGGGTGTCTGTAAACATTCCAAACAGTCCAGAGCGGTCGCCATCTTGTGTCTCGGTAAAATCGAGACATAAGAGGTGGCTAAAACAAAGTGGGAACTGACCATAAGGCGTCAGGGATAGACCCCTTTGACCCCCTAGGTTTGATGTGGGGGCTATAAAAGGGCCCCGCGGGGCATTTAAAATATTTTTTTATTTTTTCGTTTTGCGCGGGGGAAGCGCCCGGTACGCGCACCAGGTAGCGCACCGGAGAGCGTAAAATGAGGGAAAAAGATGACAGAGTTTTTAAAAAATGAAGTTTTTATTTAGAAATTGGAGGTAGTTCTGAAAAGAACTTTTTTTTTTCTTCTTTTTGTTGTTTTATATTTTTTTGTGTTTTTGGAACTTTTTGAACTTTTTTTGGCTTTTCAAAACAGTTTTATATTTTTTTTTGTATTTTTTAGGGGGAGAAACAAAAAAAGGGAATTGAAACTGGCTCAACTGGAGCAAAAAAACAAAAAACCCCAAAAATTATTTCTTTTTGGGGCACTTGTGATTATCACCTGCAAGGACGATGAGCTTAACACTTTGTTCCCCATAGGAGATAAGCTTGCCACAAGCCTTACAAGTAATTTTAAAATCAGCAAATCTCGGCTGAATGCAAGACATCACCTCAGATGTTTCTGGTTGCGAGGAAGTGGGTTGGTTTCTTTGGGAGGGGGTCCTTGATGACTGGGGGAGGTTACTGGCCAGTTCCCGGAACTCTGCACGAGAGTAGTTGTTTGGATGCTTTCTTGTCATGTGCCGAATCATGGTATAGTTACCAAAAGAATATTTCTTGTTTGGGTTGCCCCGTGAAAGTTCATCATTGCAGATGAGGCAAGTCACCTTGGGAGCATTCACCTTTTTTTTCCCCTCTGGAATTGAAAAAAACTGCCAAACAATGTGTGGTTTGGGTTTGTAAGGTGTATTTTCTTCTGGCAGCCATCTTCTTCTCCCCTCCTCCTCTTCCTCTTCCTCCTCCTCCTGTTCTTGACCACCAATATAATTTGGAGCTGGTCCTCTTGGTGGTGGTGGTGGTGGTGGTGGGGCAGATGCACCAGCTGATGCTACTACTGAAGCCATTATTTGGAGCAAAAAAGTAGAGAGAGCAACAAACAGGTCTTCCTCAGTCAAAGGACAAAGTCAGAATAAGGAAAAAAGGTGGGGTCTTTCATCATTTAGAAAAAAAAACTGTCCTGAACCAATGAGAAGTGTTATTTTCAGGTCACAAGACCAGGGGCTTCATCATTATGAAACTAAAACTGTTATGAACCAATGAAAAGTGTTATTTTCTGCTCACATGACCCGACGCGCTTACGCTACGCGCACGGGGGCGCGCAGCGTAAGCGCGTCGGAAGTTTACGTTGTGCGATCGTATTCGCTCGAGTACTTCCGGGTGCGCTTACGCCGTGCGTATCACGCGGTCGCGGCTACACGATACGTCACGATCATGTTTTCGTTTGCGATATTGGCGCTCACGAGACGCTCCCCGGAGCGCGCCTGGGGGCGCTTTTCAGAAATACGCTTTTCGGGGCGCACTCCGGGGCGCGCTCTGGGAGCGCTCCCCCCAAAAATTAAAAAAAAAAAATGGGATAATTGTAGAGACAGGTAGCCCTATTCTGAAGTGGTTTGTAAAAAAATTAACTTTATAAAAATATGTATTGTGCTACATTGGGCTTAATATATGCTAGAGCCAAAATGTAGCCCAAATGTAGCCCAAAGTAGCCCAATGTAGCCCAAAGATGGCCACCAGAGATCAAAAATTGTAAATGTAGCCCAAAATTCAACTAGATGTAGCCCAACTGTAGCCCAATGACAGAATGTACCAGAGTGTTAAAAAGAACAACTAGAGTGCTAACAGTCTTATTTATAAAGTGAAACTTATAGTTAGGAATTAGCATTAAAAAAACCTTTGAAATTCACTGAAAAAAACCATAGGTTTCACACCAGTTATAGTTAGGAATTAGCATTTAAAAAACCTATTAAATTCACTGAAAAAACCATAGGTTTCACACCAGTTATAGTTAGCTGGAAATTTTACTGATATAAAACCATTGAAATTCCCACGTTATAGTTAGTCGGACTCACTATAACTTGCGCGTGCAATGCACTGCTGATGACATCACATATTACATCACTCATGACATGGTCAGTGACATCACTCATGACATCACTGATGACACCATCCAGTGAATATGTGTCTTTCTGAAAAATAAATATTAGTGAGTTATGTTTAAATATTTAAATACATATATTAGTGTTTCACTTTGTGTATAAGTGGCTACATGTGTTGATAAGTAGCTACATGCGTATGTATATGGGTTATTTGATATTTTTAGTAGTATCAGTATGAGTGTCTATATGGTTTGGTGGAGGTATTACTTAGCACATAGATGCATGAGTGACTGACTCTTTGTTTGTATGTGTTTTGAAGACAGCATATGTACAGGACTGTATGGGTGGATGAGTGTCTATATGTGTTTGTTAGTGAGTGAATGACTGTCTCACTAGTGTCTTTATCAGTAACTACATATGTTTTAATCTAGTATATATGAATATTGATGTATATAAGTGAGTATATGTGAGAGTAAGAGATTGTAAGATTTCCTGTTTAAATAAGTATGTGTTTCTATAAGTGATTGTTTAAGAGAATAAATATGTGTAATTTTCAGTAGAAGTAAGGTGGAAGTGTGTGTATAACTCTATATTCAAATAAATGGTTGTTCAATAGTTTATTTGCACGTGTGAATATGTGTGTGAGTAACTTTTGGATGAATGTCGGTGTGTAACAGGATGTATAGGTGTATCTCTTCATATGATGAGTGAGTATATGTATGAGTGACTATATAGAACTGTTGGTGAATGAGTGGATGTGTATATAGATAGTGGAAGTACAGAATTGCTTGTTGTAACTGATATAGGTATGTCCATTTTTTTAAAATTTCAGTTTCTATTTTTGAATATGTGTCTCAAGGGTTACTTTACACTGAGAGGAGGTCTGTGACTGTGTCACAAGGATGGTGTCATCAGTGATGTCATGAGTGATGTCACTGACCATGTCATGAGTGATGTAATATGTGATGTCATCAGCAGTGCATTGCACGCGCAAGTTATAGTGAGTCCGACTAACTATAACGTGGGAATTTCAATGGTTTTATATCAGTAAAATTTCCAGCTAACTATAACTGGTGTGAAACCTATGGTTTTTTCAGTGAATATATATATATATTACCTACTGGCGATCGCAAGTAGGTAGTTATAGTTAGGATTTTTTTCAATGTTAAATCTCAAAATTCTATTTGGAATAACTTTGGCACCAGTTGACGAATCTGCCTCAAAATTTCCTCAAAATGGCCTCGCGGTGTTCCGGTCCTTCCCTGAAAGTTTGGGGGGGATTCGTCAAGCGGGGGCCGAGATAAAAGGGGGTCCAAAAACGCGTTTTCCCCATGTTAATTTCCATAGGGCGGTCGATTTCACTTTTAGCCCGAACGGCTGAATGGATTTCCACCAAACTTGGCAAAATTGTAGGGACTGGTAGCCCAATGTGCCTTTGCTATGTCTCAAGATGTGTGCTCCAGTGGATTTTGAGTAATTAAGGTTCAAAAAAATATATATATCTATAGCCGCGCTCTGGTACGTGCACCGGTACGCGCACCGGGCACGCCACGCGAGGTGCGCACGGAAAGCTGATTAGCTCTCGGGTGTCTGTAAACATTCGAAACAGTCTGGAGCGGCCGCCATCTTGTGTCTCGGTAGGATCGAGACACGAGAGGTGGCCAAAACAAAGAGGGATATGACCATAAGGCGGCAGAGTAGACCCCCCCTTGACCCCCTAGGTTTGATGTGGGGGCTATAAAAGGGCCCCGCGGGGCATTTAAAATATTATTTTTTTTTCGTTTTGCGCGGGGGAAGCGCCCGGTACGCGCACCGGGGAGAGGCCCGGTGAGCGTACTATGAGGGAAAAAGATGACAGAGTTTTTAAAAAATGAAGCCTTTATTTAGAAATTGGAGGTAGTTCTAAAAATAACTTTTTTTTTCTTCTTTTTGTTGTTTTATATTTTTTTGTGTTTTTTGAACATTTTGTACTTTTTTTGGCTTTCCAAAACAGTTTTATATTTTTTTTGTATTTTTTTAGGGGGAGAAACAAAAAAAGGGAATTGAAACTGACTCAACTGGAGCAAAAAAACAAAAAACCCCAAAAATTACTTCTTTTTGGAGCACTTGTGATTATTACCTGCAAGGACGATGAGCTTTATGCTTTTTTCACCTTAGGCGATAAGCTTGCCACATGCAGAACAAGTGATTTTAAAATCAGCAAATCTTGGCTGAATACAAGGCATCATCTCTGATGTTTCTGGTCCCGATGAAGTGGGTTGGTTTCTTTGGGAGGTGGTCCTTGACGACTGGGGGAGGTTACTGGCCAGTTCCCTGAGCTCTGCACGAGAGTAGTTGTTTGGGTGCTTTCGGGTCACATGACGAATCATGGTATAGTTACCAAATGAATATTTTTTGTTTGGGTTGCCCCGTGAGAGTTCTTCATTGCAGATTAGGCAAGTTACCTTGGCCGCATTCACTTTTTTCTTGCCCTCTGGGATTGAAAAAAACTCCCATACAATGTGTGGCTTGGGTTTGTATGGGGTATTTTCTTCAGGCAGCCATCTTCTCCTCCCCTCCTCCTCTTCCTCTTCCTCCTCCTCCTCTTCTTGGCCACCAAAATAATCTGGAGCTGGTCCTGTTGGTGGTGGTGGTGGTGGTGGTGGGGCAGATGCACCAGCTGATGCTGCTACTGAAGCCATTATTAAGATCAAAAAGGTACAGAGATGTACAAACAGGTCTTTCTCAGTCAAAGGACAAAGTCAGAATAAGGAAAATAGGTGGGGTCTTTCATCATTTAGAAAAAAAACTGTCCTGAACCAATGAGAAGTGTTATTTTCAGGTCACAAGACCAGGGGCTTCATCATTATGAAACTAAAACTGTTATGAACCAATGAAAAGTGTTATTTTCAGGTCACATGACCCGACGCGCTTACGCTACGCACCCCCGGGCGCGTCCGGGGGCGCTCCGGGTCGCGTAGCGTAAGCGCGTCGGATGTTTATGTTGCGCAATCGTATTCGCTCGAGAACTTCCGGGTGCGCTTACGCCGTGCGTATCACGCGGACGCGGCTACGCGATACGTCATGATCATGTTTTCGTTCGCGATATTGGCGCTTACGGGACGCTCCCCGGAGCGCGCCCGGGGGCTCTTTATAAAAGTACGCTTTTCGGGGCGCTCCCCGGGAAGCGCACCGGGAGCGCTCCAAAGCAAAAAATAAAAAAAAAAAATTGGGAAAAATTGTAGGGACTGGTAGCCCTATTCTTAAGTGGTTTTTACGAAAATTAACTTTGAAAAAATATATATTGTGCTACATTGGGCTATATATATGCCAAAATGTAGCCCAAATGTAGCCCAATGTAGCCCAATGTAGCCCAAAGATGGCCACCAGAGACCAAAAAATCCAAATGTAGCCCAAATATCAGCTAGATGTAGCCCAACTGTAGCCCAATGACAGAATGTACCAGAGTGTTCTAAAGAACAACTAGAGTGCTAACAGTCTTATTTATAAAGTGACACTTATAGTTAGGAATTAGAATTTAAAAAACGTTTGAAATTCACTGAAAAAAACATCGGTTTCACACCAGTTATAGTTAGGAATTAGCATTTAAAAAACCAATGAAATTCACTGAAAAAACCATAGGTTTCACACCAGTTATAGTTAGGAATTAGCATTTAAAAAACCAATTAAATTCACTAAAAAAACCATAGGTTTCACATCAGTTATAGTTAGCTGGAAATTTTACTGACATAAAACCAATGAAATTCCGCGTTATAGTTAGTTGGACTCACTATAACTTGCGCGCCTGCAATGCACTGCTGATGACGTCACATATTACATCACTCATGACATGGTCAGTGACATCACTCATGACATCACTGATGACACCATCCTTGTGATAGACTGATAGACCTCCTTTCAGTGTAATGTAACCATTCAAACACATATTCAAACAATAGAAACTAACATTTTCAAAAAAAATGGAGATACCCATACCAGTTACAATAACCAATTCAGTAATTCCACCATCTATATACACATCCACTCATACACCAACAGTTCTATATAGTCACTCATACATATTCTCACTCATCATATATAGTGATACACATATACATCCTGTTACACACCGACAGTCTTACAAAAGTTACTCACACACATACTCACACATGCAAATAAACTATTGAACATCCATTTATTTGCATATACAGCTATACATACATTAGCACATTACTTCTAAGGAAACTTACACATACTTACTCTCTTAAACAATCACTTATAGAAACACATACTTATTTAAACAGGAACTCTTTCAATCTCTCACTCTCACATATACTGACTTATATACATCAATGCTCATATATACAAGATTAAAACATATGTAGTTACTCATAAAGACTCTAGTGAGACAGTCATTCACTCACTAACACACACATATACACACTCATCCACCCATACAGTCCTGCACATATGCTGTCTTCAAAACACATACAAACAGTGAGTCAGTCACCAACCCATGCAGCCACTTATACACAAAGTGAAACACTGATACATATATTTAAATATTTAAAAATTACTCGTTAATATATGTATTCATTAAGATACACTTAATAAGGCAGTTAACCAATCAATTCTTTAAAAAAAAAAACATCCATTTACACACTTATTTAACCATTTATTCTTCCATCGTCCTTTACAAATACAAATATAAAACATATTTATTTTTCATAAAGACACACATTCACTGGATGGTGTCATCAGTGATGTCATGAGTGATGTCACTGACCATGTCATGAGTGATGTAATATGTGACGTCATCAGCAGTGCATTGCAGGCGCGCAAGTTATAGTGAGTCCAACTAACTATAACGTGGAATTTCATTGGTTTTATGTCAGTAAAATTTCCAGCTAACTATAACTGATGTGAAACCTATGGTTTTTTTAGTGAATTTAATAGGTTTTTTAAATGCTAATTCCTAACTATAACTGCTGTGAAACCTATGATTTTTTCAGTGAATATATATATATATATATATATATATATATACATATATATATATATATATATATATATATATATATATATATATATATATATATATATATATATATATATATATATATATATATATATATATATATATATATATATATATATATATATATATAAAACTAAAGGTCACCCCACTTTGAAGAGCCACCAAACAGGTAGGTTTAAATCTTCTTTTTTTTGCAGGTTAGAACACAGAGAGGGAAGAGCAGAAGTCCTGTCTATAATGGAAGCCTGACGCGTTTCATGCTCGTTGGAGCACTTCCTCAGAGGCTTGTTCGACACTGCGCCGAGCATAAGAGTTCTTTTAATCACTTGCACCTGCCATGGTGGGCGTTAGCACTCCCAGTGCTTGCTGGTGCATGAAGTCCAATTCATCACGCTGCAGTGCGCTGCTCTCGCAATGTCTGAAATGTTCAAAAATTAAAACCACAGTGGGCCAGGAAATTGCAATCCTCGTTCCTGCGCCGTGAATGCCCACCTGCAACACGACCTTCCTGCAAATCTCACGCTGCTCTCTGTTAGCTGCAGCATGAACCACTATTGCGTGGCGGGGCTCTTCCCGACCGGGACCGGCCGGTGAAACATCCAAAACTAAAGGTCACCCCACTTTGAAGAGCCACCAAACAGGTAGGTTTAAATCTTTGTTTTTATTGCAGGTTACAGCGCAGAGAGGGAAGAGCAGAAGTCCTGTCTATAATGGAAGCCTGACGCGTTTCATGCTCGTTGGAGCACTTCCTCAGAGGCTTGTTCGACACTGCGCCGAGCATAAGAGTTCTTTTAATCACTTGCACCTGCCATGGTGGGCGTTAGCACTCCCAGTGCTTGCTGGTGCATGAAGTCCAATTCATCACGCTGCAGTGCGCTGCTCTCACAATGTCTGAAATGTTCAAAAATTAAAACCACAGTGGGCCAGGAAATTGCAATCCTCGTTCCTGTGCCGTGAATGCCCACCTGCAACACGACCTTCCTGCAAACCTCACGCTGCTCTCCGTTAGCTGCAGAATGAACCACTGATGCGTGGCGGGGCTCTTCCTGACCGGGACCGGCCGGTGAAACATCCAAAACTAAAGATCACCCCACTTTGAAGAGCCACCAAACAGGTAGGTTTAAATCTTCGTTTTTATTGCAGGTTACAGCGCAGAGAGGGAAGAGCAGAAGTCCTGTCTATAATGGAAGCCTGACGCGTTTCATGCTCGTTGGAGCACTTCCTCAGAGGCTTGTTCGACACTGCGCCGAGCATAAGAGTTCTTTTAATCACTTGCACCTGCCATGGTGGGCGTTAGCACTCCCAGTGCTTGCTGGTGCATGAAGTCCAATTCATCACGCTGCAGTGCGCTGCTCTCACAATGTCTGAAATGTTCAAAAATTAAAACCACAGTGGGCCAGGAAATTGCAATCCTCGTTCCTGCGCCGTGAATGCCCACCTGCAACACGACCTTCCTGCAAATCTCACGCTGCTCTCCGTTAGCTGCAGCATGAACCACTGATGCGTGGCGGGGCTCTTCCCGACCGGGACCGGCCGGTGAAACATCCAAAACTAAAGGTCACCCCACTTTGAAGAGCCACCAAACAGGTAGGTTTAAATCTTCGTTTTTATTGCAGGTTACAGCGCAGAGAGGGAAGAGCAGAAGTCCTGTCTATAATGGAAGCCTGACTCGTTTCATGCTCGTTGGAGCACTTCCTCAGAGGCTTGTTTGACACTGCGCCGAGCATAAGAGTTCTTTTAATCACTTGCACCTGCCATGGTGGACGTTAGCACTCCCAGTGCTTGCTGGTGCATGAAGTCCAATTCATCACGCTGCAGTGCGCTGCTCTCACAATGTCTGAAATGTTCAAAAATTAAAACCACAGTGGGCCAGGAAATTGCAATCCTCGTTCCTGCGCCTTGAATGCCCACCTGCAACACGACCTTCCTGCAAATCTCACGCTGCTCTCCGTTAGCTGCAGCATGAACCACTGATGCGTGGCAGGGCTCTTCCCGACCGGGACCGGCCGGTGAAACATCCAAAACTAAAGGTCACCCCACTTTGAAGAGCCACCAAACAGGTAGGTTTAAATCTTCGTTTTTATTGCAGGTTACAGCGCAGAGCGGGTAGAGCAGAAGTCCTGTCTATAATGGAAGCCTGACGCGTTTCATGCTCGTTGGAGCACTTCCTCAGAAGCTTGTTCGACACTGCGCCGAGCATAAGAGTTCTTTTAATCACTTGCACCTGCCATGGTGGGCGTTAGCACTCCCAGTGCTTGCTGGTGCATGAACTCCAATTCATCACGCTGCAGTGCGCTGCTCTCACAATGTCTGAAATGTTCAAAAATTAAAACCACAGTGGGCCAGGAAATTGCAATCCTCGTTCCTGCGCCGTGAATGCCCACCTGCAACACGACCTTCC
This sequence comes from Lissotriton vulgaris, assembly GCF_964263255.1. Classification (NCBI taxonomy): domain Eukaryota; kingdom Metazoa; phylum Chordata; class Amphibia; order Caudata; family Salamandridae; genus Lissotriton; species Lissotriton vulgaris. The sequence goes on from NC_141689.1 coordinate 682,771,538, forward strand.
TGCAAATCTCACGCTGCTCTCCGTTAGCTGCAGCATGAACCACTGATGCGTGGCGGGGCTCTTCCCGACCGGGACCGGCCGGTGAAACATCCAAAACTAAAGGTCACCCCACTTTGAAGAGCCACCAAACAGGTAGGTTTAAATCTTCGTTTTTATTGCAGGTTACAGCGCAGAGAGGGAAGAGCAGAAGTCCTGTCTATAATGGAAGCCTGACTCGTTTCATGCTCGTTGGAGCACTTCCTCAGAGGCTTGTTCGACACTGCGCCGAGAATAAGAGTTCTTTTAATCACTTGCACCTGCCATGGTGGACGTTAGCACTCCCAGTGCTTGCTGGTGCATGAAGTCCAATTCATCACGCTGCAGTGCGCTGCTCTCACAATGTCTGAAATGTTCAAAAATTAAAACCACAGTGGGCCAGGAAATTGCAATCCTCGTTCCTGCGCCGTGAATGCCCACCTGCAACACGACCTTCCTGCAAATCTCACGCTGCTCTCCGTTAGCTGCAGCATGAACCACTGATGCGTGGCAGGGCTCTTCCCGACCGGGACCGGCCGGTGAAACATCCAAAACTAAAGGTCACCCCACTTTGAAGAGCCACCAAACAGGTAGGTTTAAATCTTCGTTTTTATTGCAGGTTACAGCGCAGAGAGGGAAGAGCAGAAGTCCTGTCTATAATGGAAGCCTGACGCGTTTCATGCTCGTTGGAGCACTTCCTCAGAGGCTTGTTCGACACTGCTCCGAGCATCAGAGTTCTTTTAATCACTTGCACCTGCCATGGTGGGCGTTAGCACTCCCAGTGCTTGCTGGTGCATGAAGTCCAATTCATCACGCTGCAGTGCGCTGCTCTCACAATGTCTGAAATGTTCAAAAATTAAAACCACAATGGGCCAGGAAATTGCAATCCTCGTTCCTGCGCCGTGAATGCCCACCTGCAACACGACCTTCCTGGCATGGCAGGTGCAAGTGATTAAAAGAACTCTTATATATATATATAAATGCTCCAAAGTTCACCAGTATCGCGAGTCACTCTGCTGCCACGCGTTGGTGTACTGCGTACAAAATAAATGCTCCAAAACTTTCTTCACAGATCCTAGGTCCTAGGTAGAAGAAAAACGGCAGCACTCACAGGTGTGTGTTTGGAGAACATGTCTCTTTGAATGTTTCCTGCTTATATATGAAGAAAAGCAGCCATTTGGCTGCAATTACCGATCCACGGCAAGATTCAAATCCTGGGAAGCACGCTACGTGCGACACAAAAACAGCAGGCTTTACCTGCAGAAGTGTCACTTAATAAGTGATACTTAGTTTCATATACTTGGTTCATGAAGAGAGACATGGACTGGACACGCACCCGCGATCTTAGTGATATAAACAGTACTTGTAAGACTATGTTTGCAAGGGACATATGTCTCTCTATGGAGGGACACCAATGCCGATACACGGCAACATTGAAGTGTAACTGTATGACTTTGTTTGAATACAGATAATGCATGCATAAAGCGCATCAAAACACACTCCAAGATGGCGCCCCTGATTGTGCAGAGTGTAGTCCTTTGTCTACTGGTATTACACTGTTTGGATTGTTTTAAAAATGGCGCCATGCATCGCGTTCCCTTGTGACACTGAGGAAGGGACGCTTCCTGAAACGCGTTTGTCTTGAATAAAATTTGTTGGAAACTGCCTAAAACCTGTGAGTGCTGCCGTTTATCTTCTACCTAGGCCCTAGGATCTGTGAAGAAAGTTTTGGAGCATTTATGTTGTGTCTTCGTCTCATCTAGGCCTAGTATTGTATTTATATTAGCAGCAGTTGATGTTGAACTGATTACTGTGCACCATGACCGGAAGGGAGTATTGCGAATTGAGGATGACAACATTACATTTTCCAACCAAGAACAGAACAGAAGACCCTTGGTCTGATTGTCCATCCAGTTGCCCACTCTTATTTTTTTTCAAAAACTCAGATTCATCAGTAGCTTTAGCTCTTCACACACGTCCAGTCCTTTACAGGTTGTCTTCTTCTTGAGTGGCATTTCAAAAATTGCTACCAATATAATGCTCAACCGGATTTTAATATTTTGATAGGACATACTGCTCTCTGTAGTTTGCACTGGAATTGGAGTGATGTGTGTGGTGTATGTATTTCCAATCTTGCTATGGAAAAAAATAAACAGGGGGAGGGCGTATATATGCCATGCCCTTCAGAAATGTGTAATATGTTTTCTTGGCATACTGACAACAGTGCTGGGGCCAGCGGGGATGGCAACGCCAACCTTTAGAGAGCTAATGTGGCAGCAGCAGGTGGTGAGCCAGCAGCAGTGGCAGGTGGTGTAAAGTTACATTGCTTGCTTATGGACAATTTTAATGTATTGTACTGTGAGACTAAGTTGTGAACAATTGGAGACCCCATTTACATAGCATTATTATCATATGCAATGGCAGTTGGGTAACTAATGGCCTCTGCTGTCTTCAACCCAACATAGAAAGTATTATGAAGAACATTCTGACCTCGATGAGCTGACAGAAAAGGGAAGGACGGATGAAAGGAGGAAGGATGGGTGAAATGTAATATGACTGGCAGGGAAAGATGCAGGGATTAAGGTTGAAGGGAATGACATAGGTGGCTCATAGGATGCATGGGTGGTTGAAGGATGGGTGAAATGTGAAAGGAAGGATGTCAGTCTGTGTGGCTGAAAGAACTGTATGAGTGAAAGGAATCCTCTGGGTAAGGAGGGCAGATGCCATGGGGTAGTCAAATGACAAATGCATGTTAGTGAAAGGTTTGTTGAGAATGATAGCCATGTTTGGAATGGATGGATGGATGGTATTCTATCATGGGTCAAGACTGGATGAAGAGAATGTAAAACTGAAACTGTGCCTGAGTACCAAAACCAAGGGTGACACAATAATGCTGGAGGAACAAAGCAATGATAAATGTTTTTTACCAAAGTTTTTTATTCAAAGGTCTGAGGTTGAAATTAGGCCTACTCCCTTGACTCACAGTAGTTTCCAAGTACCACATGATAATATGTACCCTACCCACCCATCATCATCATCACCCAACATCAATCGCCTCCCTCCGAGGCCTACTCCCTACCCCTGGCATTTGATCATTCATATTAGTAACTATTCATCTGCCTTGTTGTCAGGAATCATGATAAAAGTAAAACTGAGCATTTGCAATTTAACAGAGCATGGCCTTAATAGAAACAAAGATCATTTTGTAGTACTGATCCCCCACCTGCAGACAGTAATAAAGTAACACGGGTATGTCTGTCTTGGGCAGGGGTACTCCTAGTACGGGCCCGCCAAGCCTCCCCTGGTGGCCCCGGACCTTGCACACATGGTACCCGAGTTAATTTTTTGGTTTTTGTTTTAGAGTGTGTGCAACTGGAGCGTGACTAAGAGACTCTGCTGCTCTGTGGGGGCCGGGCGATTACTGCCATAGACACAGTGGGGCTGCAGGGGCGGTAAGAGGTGAACAAAGCCTCATTAACATGCCAATGGACTTTTAAAGACATGTGAAGTGCTCGGGTGCAGCTGTGTGTGTGTGCCCCCAGAAGCTGTCTTAGCCCCGGCACACACAGGCAGGGTGAAGTGACAGAGGGAGGTAGAGGGAGGGAGACAGAGGGAGGGAGGGAAAGGGAGGAAGAGCAAGGGAGGGAGGGAAAGCGAGGGAGGGAGGGAAAGCGAGCGAGGGAGGGAAAGGGAGGGAGAGGCAGGGAGGGAAAGGGAGGCAGACAGAGGGAGGGAGACAGAGGGAGGGAAAGGGAGGGAGAGAGAGACAGAGGGAGGGAGAGCGAGAAAGAGAAAGGGAGAGGGGAGAACAAGGGAGGGAGGGAAAGGAAGGGAGGGAAAGGGAGGGTGAGGGAGGGAGAGTGAGGGAGGGAAAGGGAGGCAGACAGAGGGAGGGAGACAGAGGGAGGGAAAAGGAGGGAGAGGGAGACAGAGGGAGAGGAAGGGAGACAGAGGGAGAAAAAGGGAGTGAGAGGGAGGGAGAGCGAGGGAGGGAGAGGGAGGGAGGGTGAGGGAGGGAGGGAAAGGGAGGCAGACAGAGGGAGGGAAAGGGGGGGAGAGGGAGAAGGAGGGAGGGAAAGGGAGGGAGAGCAAGGGAGAGAAAGGAAGGGAGGAAGAGGGAGGAAGGGAGGGAAAGGGAGGGAGGGTAAGGGAGGGAGAGTGAAGGAGGGAAAGGGAGGCAGACAGAAGGAGGGAGACTGAGGGAGGGAAAGGGAGAGAGAGGGAAACCGGGGGAGGGAAAGGGAGGGATAGGGAGGGAGAGTGAGGGACAGAGAGTGAGGGAGACAGAGTGAGAGAAACAGAGTGAGGGAGACAGAGTGAGGGAGACCTCAGAGTGAGAGAAAGGGAAGGAGAGAGAGGGAGACCTCAGAGAGAGATAGACCTCAGAGAGAGGGGGAGGGAATAAGAGAGAGGGAGACCTCAGAGTGAGTGAGAAGGAAGGAAAGAGAGGGAGACCTCAGAGTGCGGGAGACCTCTTAGTGAAGGAGACCTCAGAGTGAGGGAGAGGGAAGGAGAGAGAGGGGGACAGAGGGAAGGAGGGAGAGGGAAGGAGAGAGAGCGAGACAGAGGGAAGGAGAGAGAAGGAGACAGAGTGATGGAGAGGGAAATAGAGTGAGGGAGAGGGAAATAGAGTGAGGGAGAGGGAAACAGAGTGAGAGAGAAGGAAACATAGAGAGAGAGGGCGACAGAGAGAGAGAGAGAGAGAGAAAGTCAGAGTGAGTGAGACAGAGGAAGAGAGGGAGTGAGACTGTCAGAGTGAGTGAGACTGAGGGAGAGATGGAGAGATGGAGTGAGAGGGATTGAGAGAGTCAGAGTGAGTGAGACAGAGGAAGACAGCGATACAGATGGAGAGAGGATGGGAGAGGGAAGGAGAGGGAAAAAGAGAGGGAGGGAGACATAGAGAGAGAGATGTATGCGTGCCGGGTATGGTGGCTTAGTGGACGAAGGCACCCGCTGCAGGGACCTGTGATCAACCTCATGGTCAGTTGTTTTTGTTGCTCTAGTCCCGCCCCCTCACCCACTGACCCACCCCCACCGGTGCAGCCCTCGGACACAAACCACACTGTAAATTTGGCCCCCAAGAGAAAGTTTGTGAGTATCCATGGTCTAGGGCTCAACTTGTACAAGCTGGGCTGGCATGCCTACAAGATTAATTTAGCTAAACAAGAGAGAGAAGAAGAATACTTGCCTATTCTGTCTCCAAACTGTGGTGCCTAATGCCTGAAACTCTAATCTCATCCAAATCTTTGGGGGCGAGGAATCAATGTGGCTAGTTGGATATCACAAATGTTATATACTAGTGCTACTGTACCACTATATAATAATTTTATGTGTTACTGTTTTGCTAAGTGTACTAGCTACAATGTCTCTTTTTTTCTTTCTTGATATAGCTAATCCTGCAAATCCACAATATGACAGGCAGGAGAGAGAAGCCAGGACCCGGTGAAGGAAGCTGGAGGACATAAGGGATGAATATCAGCGTCTGGTTGTCCCAGAGGAGGAGGAAGAGGTGGCAGCAGCAGCTGCAGCCTCCAATACTCATGCCCCAGCTAGCCCCAGTAGTGCCTCCAGTGGTATGGCACAGTGGTTTGTCACCCGCCTGCCAACACTTATTATCTACTGCTGCTACCACCTTGGTGATGACCGTTAGAACAGTTCACAGTGGAATGCTCCTTTGGATGGCACTCCTTGAAAGACAGATCAGCTCTTTTACAACCAAGAGAGGAAGATCTGACACCTAGTCAACCGCTAGGCCTCTCTTTTGCCCCTTTTTAAAACTTTGGTGGGTGGAAGTGGGACCTGTTTGGGAGAGGGTGTAATGTAGTAGAAATTGGATAGGGGATTTATTTATGTACGTTTGGATTTTGGACTTTTATTGGACATTGCTTGGGGATAGGAATAGGTAGGTCAGGTGTGGTTCGCATTTTTAGATTTGTATGTGTTAATGGAATACATAGTTCGTTTTACAATATGATGTAATTCTTTTTGGGGGGTTTCCTCATACTTCCCAAGGTTTCCTTTGCTGCAGAGATGTAATGTAACCCCCCAACAGATAGATGCGGTACCCTCACTTGTCCTACTACTCTCTCCTCCGAGTCTATGCAGTCTGCAGCTATTTTCTTATGTACTCAGATTGGGTGTCGGAATTAATGATTTTCCTTAGTCTATAGATTACTGCATCCCCCACACTTCTCTTACCTGTGAAAAATGATTAGGTGAAGCGATGGCTGCATGGTAATGGTCTGGTTTCCCAATGTGCCATGGTGGTAGTAGGAGTAGACAGTAGCAGCTGCAAAAAAAGAAAATGAGACCGTCACCTGAAGGAGACTAGAGAACGACTAGTAGAAGTACAGTACAAAAGAGAAGACTGCCAAACGAGAAACATGATAAGCAATACTAAAGTAAAATAACACAATGGCAGGCTTGCCTAGTACAAGTTACAAACTGAAGTCGACTCAAGCTGTGAAGTGGATAAGCGTAATCCTTAGTGCTGGAAGGATGATGATGCTGGCAATTAACTATTATGGATCATGTTCCTCTGGAAAAAAAATGTAATACTGTCCATGGGTGGGAAATCTATATATTGCCAGTGTGGGCTATACTTAGAGCAGATGAAGATCCTCTTCCTGTATTGAGTTGGCGTTGCTTTCACCACATTTGCCCCAGCAAGTGTGAGATCAAAAAATGGAGTACATTTAAATTTGGTTAGACCTCAGTAAATCACATGGACCGGGATAAGAGGGTTAGGGGTTCAATGAATGATGGGAAGGGGATTTGAGGGAAAAGTTTGATAAAGACAAACACTACACATGATCAACTCATTCATCTTGGCAGTTGACCATCATAAATCTGTTATGGGAGCAAAAGGAAATGCATGCATGATGATGAGGACTAATACAGGGCATTATATTTATCATGCAATTGTCTGTGCACCCAGGGAGACCCACATAAATTGCATACATTATGTTCTGTTGTACCAGCCTTTGAAAGATAGCAAATCAAATGTAAATGTCTGTAGAGTCAAATAAGCAAACATAAACAACACACACAGTTGTAATGATTGAAGAGGAAAAAATTATACTGAATGGTCAAATTGGGAGTTGCATCTGCATTCTTCTTGGACTGTCCGTCTGTCAATCTTGGGTGCCTGGCAGAAGCGGTTTTGTAAGGTAAGTGTGAGTTGTTTTTCCAGTATGGCGCAGGGTAAAGGGCCTGTAGATGGAAAAAACAAAAAAGGATATTGAAAAATCAAGGAGAAAACAGTTAAACTGCTTAAGGAGTGTAACAAGAAGGTTTTCATAGGCAGCATGGCTAAATCATGTCTGTGTCCGGCAGTTAACTCTAACAACAGGCCTTCCACCCAACCTCAACTTAGCTTCAAAACCGAGCCAGACAGCACTGATCACACATACATAGAGCACCATAGCATTTTCAAAATGAGGTAAAAAAAATCACTTCAAAGTCATCATCAACCAAATCTGTTGGTTTCAGTGAATTTGAAAATTCCCATCTTCTTCTGCTTGCATTTCTGGAAGTAGTCACGATCATGCCCACGCCCTGAGTTATTCCATCAACCATCTCCGATCCACCTGGCTCTGACTCTGAGTATGGTGTCCAACACTGTATCAACAGTGTCCGGTGAGTCCAGACCTTCCCAGCTCAAAATGCCATGGATCGGCATGTAGTTGTACAAATTTAATATTGAACAACAAGAAGGAAAAGATCGAATTGAGTCACTTTTTTGTGTGTAGAATGGTAGACATCATTCACAACAAACAACAATCACTCAGTGTGCAATGTATACCATGATTGACCTGTTCTTCTGGGGCAGTCCCTCTAGGCTAGGAAAGGATAGATAGATAGTCAGGGCACACGGTTGGAGGTAGACACATAATTATTTGTATTCTCCATCCAATGTCTGGCTTGAGGGAAATGTCTTTAGGGTGAGTCAATAGTGGACATATTGTTACTTCTTCACTGACTAAACACATTTGCAACTCCAATCCAGCAATACAAGAGTAAGACGTGGCGATGGATTTGTGAACCAGAAAGACAGTGACACACACAAATAATAACCAGTTTCCTTAGCTATATTTTTTTGGGGGGTCAAAGAAAAAAGAAACTAACTATATACAAAGTCTAGATGTCTAAGAAGTAGAGCTCGTCCGGTTGCCGTCATCATCTTCCTGCTGTGGTACTTCAGGTATGGTCCAATCCGGTAGTATAAAGTGTTGATTCATTTTGATCACGGTTAACCTTTCCACATTTTGGGGTGAGAGACTGGTCCTTCTCACTGTCAGAATGGTACCAGCAGCACTAAAAACACACTCAGCAGAGAAACCTGCTATTGGGCAAGCTAGATAGTTTATGACCAGCCTGCTGAGCACTAGCGCCTTTCTCATAATGATGTTAATGCAGGAAAAGGGAAAGGGAGATGGTCCAGTGCTAACCAGCTTCGTGTTGCATAAACTTGCAATTGGGTGGTTGCGTTTGTACTGCCCCTCCCGCCTAAACATGCTGAGAATGACAGCCTGGATTTATTTATTTTTTAGTGCTGCTGAGGCAGGTGACTTCTTGATATTATTAGGCTCAATGCATGTTTTTTCATTACGGTACTCTCTTTCCTTGGACCTCTTGGTGCCTCGACCTGACTATTGTCCAATTGCACTGTTGCTGATGATTATGTGAGCGGTACCACTGCACTGCTGGGGACAGGGCAGGTTTGTGTACTGGAGAAAATGTCTCCCTCTTTTTCACCTTCCACTGTAATCGGATCTTCATACCCTCCACCAGCACCACTTGCAGTTTTTTAGATGGATCAAGTGGTGTTTTCTCAGATGGGTTGTTTGGCCTCTGCTACCATAGTTTGTACCAAGCTTCCCCCAAATAACACCTACTCCATAAATGGAGCATGTAGCAATGTTCACCTCCTTCTGGCTAACTGAAAAGTAGCCCAAACCGGGGAGGTCAACTTTCTGAAGAAGCTGGTGCCACTTGCAATGCCAGATATACTGGTAAGTGGACGTGAGGTTTGACTGTCTGCAGTACCTACTTCTACTGAGGTGGTTGTGGTGGATGTAGGTGGCAGCCAGCAGCTGGAGGGGGTGTTATTGATATCTGTGTTGGTGGTAACCGTTCCACATCCTTCACAGCAATTTGGGATTATGTAATGTCAGTTTTCCCTTGGCGTGGGACTAACGACCATGATGACTGGTTCACCATCATCTTCCTACTCTTCTACATCTACCTCCATATCTCTAAGGCTATCCAGAACCTTTACTTTTCCGTAGCCTTGCCTCATGGGTGTGGATTGTCTACCTCTCAGACTGAGGTGGGATCCAAGTGGTGTCTAGATCACCAGAAAGGGGGCTTGGAGAAGAAGTTAAGGGACTAACCTTCCTCTTCCTTGCTGTGGCTTTGGGAGACAATGGATCTTCTAAGAGTGGCTAGCTCTTCTGAAGTACCGGGTTTTTAAGAACCCAGCGGTGCCAGGGAGAACACCCAAAGACTTCGAGTCCTTCCTGTTTCAGACTACAGAAACACAGAGTCTTCTTGGTGAAGACAAAAATCGTATTTATTGGCTGCAGCCAGTAACAGGTATCTTAGAAGTACAACAGCATGTATGTTCTCAGGAGACTGCTCGAATTTACAAAGCCAGCCTTCTCTTTTTATACAACATAATAAGCTTCAGGCAAACATTCCTTATTTTACAGTTGACCATACACATAATTTCACTACAAAGAAAAAGCAGAGTCATGATGACAAGCCCACATTTCAGTTTGTCCAGTCCATAATAGATTACCCGGCAAGGCCCAGAACTTTCATCAGATATCGATGGACCCCCAATAAAAGCGGGCACCTCCTCCTCGTAAAACAGGTCATAAAGAAGAAACAGGGACAGGTGTGTGTGAGATTAGGCATAGTTTGTGTGCGATGAGCGGTTTATGACATGTTGTGCCTTGATACTAATCTCATTCGGCCACTGGGAAAGGAACTGCCCGAACAGGTTTGGCTTGAGGCAGTGGAGTCAGCTCGCCCAGGTCACAGAGGAGTCAGCAAAGGTGTACGTGTCCTTCAGATCGAATTCAGCCTTAGTTATTTGGCTATGTGAGGGCAATCACAAAATGGCTGCCGCTCACAAAATGGAACCCGAGGGTTCGGGATGAAAAACTACGATTTCAGGGTGATTTCGTCACTCGAACATGATGAAAATGCTTATGTATAGTATTTAAACCATTACCGGTCTGCTAGTATCAAATTCGTCATGATACGACGATGTTTACGACACGAGTCCAGAATTTCGGTGCCACAGTACACCCGAGTCCAGAATTTTCAGTACCACAGACCCTCCTTTCGCCCTTACATAGGTAATAACCTATACTCATGCTAATCTGAGTCCAGGTCTATATTCATAAAGTCATTGAGATGTTGCTGTAGCATCATCCTATTACTTAGTTTGTTTCTTGATACAGGTTTCCTTACACATGATGTGGCACAGAGGCCACATATTGCAGGAGCACACTGTACACACAGACAGAACAGGAAAAGGATGGCTAAGATCATCCCAATGACTATCAGAATCTTCCATCCCCAGGCAGATATCAGTTCCCAGAACCACCCTATCAAGGACCAGTCTCCTTCATCCACGTGAATGGATTCAGAGATCTTATGCAGTTTGGAGATGGCCTGGTATACTGTCGGAGCGTTGTCTGGGATGAAAATGCAGCAACTTGATTGGATCACTTTACACACCCTACCTCGGTCTGCAAGTATGACATCTAGCGCGACCCTGTTTTGAAGAGTCATAAGGCGATCTGACTGGAGATCAGCAGTCAAATTACTAAGGGCACCGGCAGTTTCAACTATAGTGGATTCAACCACCCTTGTCAATTGCCTTATGTTCCTGCTGTTTACCATAGGCCCCCAAAACGGCAGAAAACACTTTGCAAAATCTCCGAATTCTTGTCCTGCAGTGTCTTCTTTATTGATGACACCTCTTACTATCCTTGCCCTATGGTAATCTGCAGCGGCCGTGTAGGTGGGAGGCAACAGGAACGAGACAAAACATGTGCCCGAGAAGTCAGGGGGCAACCATGTATAGGCTCTATCATGGCAGATGAAATAAGTACCCTTAGCTGCTAAGAACGAAGGGGAATTTCGAGATGCAAAAACATATGTTTCCGTGCAGACGCTCTTCCCCAACTGAGCTCTGGGATTTTTGCCATTGCCTTGCAGACATAGGTGACCCTGATGGGGTACAATCCAAATCGAGGAGGATCTTTTTGCTCGCTGGTTCTCACTCAAAGCAACTCCATATTTTGTTATATTCCATTTAACGTAAGCTTGCAACTCATCTCTAGGAATCGTTCTGTAGGAGTCAATTGTTCTGCTCATATTTGCAATTCCTACTACTAATGCTTTGTTGCTTGAGTTACTTTTCGTGGAGCGTGGGGAATATGGTTCAACGGCAAATATGAACATTGTTTGAAACGCCCACAAAGAACCATTGTAGCTAAATGGTAAGACCAAGTATGGGATACCCTTGTCTGTTGTATGCGGCATAAGACCACATACCCAGCAGTTAGTTGTGTTTACTACTAATTGGTGTTGGTGTAAAAGCTGAACAAAAGAGTTATTAATAAACTCTAATCTTCTAGAGGACTCATGTTCAGGCAGAGGGTGAAAAGAGTGCGAGGAAACAGTAGGATGAGGAATGGGCTGTGTAGTGGGTGCAAATGTCACTTGGAAAGTGAAGCAAACATATCCTATTAAAAACATCATCATGCCAAGCAACATGAAAATAGAAAATATCAGAGATCTTTTCTTCGTCATCAATATACACATTTTGTCTTTAAAGTTCATTCGTTTAGCAGGTCTCTCCATCTCAGAAAACTCCATCCTCTCTAATTGACTGCCTGCGGTGGTAGGGTGTTTCTGCTGAAGAGTGCTTCTGTCAGTCCAGGGCAACTCCCTTAGACCAACCAGAACTGTCGACCTAACCGTCTTCAGCTGCACTCCAAAGACTTGGGCAACCACGACCCTAGCACCAGAACCGGATGGCGGTTCGAAAAACAAAAATGAGCAAGTTTCTCGGATGAGAGAGCTGCACAATCAAAAAGTAAAAGAAATATTTTATTTGTCCATAGTCATAGTTCTTGGCCTCAAATTGTAACGGTTTCTTCCAGGTGTTGTCTGGTCTTTGAATAAGAGTTCAGGCTCTGTAGTGTTCAATCGAATTGACGGAGGCACAGCTTCTTGCAAGATGTTGTCGCTTTCCTTTTCAGAAATTGTTCCTTTTACACGTGCATCGCTAAAAGGTAGAAAACGAGGCACAGTCTCAGTTTCAGAGTCAGCGATCCCCTCCTGGACCCACCGGTTGTACGGAGGAGGCAGTGGGACCCTCTTACAATGAATGCCGTGGATCCAGTGTTTCTTTCCTTCCACTCGAACAGCTGATCTTGTGGAGAGAAGAACTAGGTGAGGGCCGGTCCACCGGGGCTGGTCATTCTTTGATCGCTGAAAGTTCTTTATTAGCACATAGGATCCAGGATCGATAGGATGCCCTGGAGCTTCAGAGGCCTGAGGTAGAGTGTTGTGGACCTGTTGGTGTAAAACACGCAATTTAGCCGTCAATTCATACGGATAATCAAGCAGTACAGGGTGTTCTATTTCGCTAAACCTGGTGGGCCTTGTCACTCCCCATATGTTGGCCGGGCGGCCAAACACAATTTCATAAGGACTAAGTCCCACTCTAGAGTGAACAGTCATTCTCGTTGATAGGAGTGCCAAGGGCAGGGCGTCAGGCCATTTAAGACCTGTGCTCGCTTGAATCTTGGCCAATTTCAGTTTTAACGTGCCATTATAGCACTCTACTAGTCCAGCTGATTGGGGGTGATTTGCAGCGTGGAACTTTTGCTGAATGCCTAGCCCTTCAAACACTCTCTTCATCACTCGACCCACAAATTCACTCCCATTATCACTCCAAACCATTCTCGGCATTCCAAATCTGGGGAAGAATTTGTTGATAAGGGCTTTAGCTGTGGATAAGGCAGTATTGTCCTTTAAGGGGTATGCTTTGACCCATCTTGAAAAGGCACAAACAACAACGAGTACGTCTTTCAAATTGTTGCACCTTTCCATGTGGATGAAATCTAGCTGCAAAACCTCGAACGGATACGTTGGAGGCGCAAAATGACCAGCTGGTGAAGGACTGGGCTATTCTAAGGCCCAGCGGTGCCAGGGGACAACACCTGAAACCTTTGTGGTTTACCTGTTCCGGCGTACAAATCACAGAGACACGGGACACTTCCTTCAGCGTCAAAGATCAGCGTTTATTTACTGCAGGGATACAGAGATCGCAAGAAGTACAACCACGTGTAGGTTCTGAGAGTCTGCTTCGAATTGCAAACATGGATCGCTCCTTTTTATACACCTTTTCGTCAATGCACAACATAGTGAACAAAAGGTTACAACTCAGTTCCCACAGTAAACTTCAAAAGGGTCGCATTCATGTTTTCAAGAGCCCGGAACATAATTACAGTAACATCGCCGGTTCCCAACTGTAAAAGCACATTATCTCACCATTAAGCACATTCCACTCTAGTCGTAAACGAGCTAACAGAAGAGACAGAAACAGGTGCATGGGAGACAAAGACAAACAACAGATTGAAAAGAGTGTGGAGGGCAATATCGGAAGCGTGATCACAGGATCAAAGGATTCAAGCCTAGCGCATGCAAGGCTGAAACAATAGACCGGCACAGCAAGATGAGCCTTGAGCGAAGCCATCTGCCTTTCCCGTATCATCCCCCTAGTCATAAAGACACACTCAAAGGAACATGCATCTTCCGCAAGGGCTTGGGAATCCCAGGGTCACGAAGCGAACACTGTCCGTTCGCCCACTACGTGAGGGCAAGAAACAAAATGGATGCCGTATCTAAAATGGAACCCGTGGGTTCAGATGGAGAAACCCACGAATAAGACGAACGCTGCAAAGTAGAGTAGCAAAAACGCATACACCCACTAAACTCGTCTTTGCGGTTCATAGATACCAAACTCGTCCATATTCGAACAAGTCCAAAACGTCATTACGATTCTCACTGAACCTCAGATGCTCCTTTTGCCCTCATGTAGGCAAGCACTAGTCGATATCAGAATCGATTTCGACATTCATCAGATCGTTCAGTTGTTGTTGGAACATTATTCTATCCATCAATGTCTCGTTGGTAACAGATGGCCTTCTTATACACGTTGTAGCACAGAGGCCACATAAGGCAGGACCACACTGCGCGAAGCCATCTGCCTTTCCCGTATCATCCCCCTAGTCATAAAGACACACTCAAAGGAACATGCATCTTCCGCAAGGGCTTGGGAATCCCAGGGTCACGAAGCGAACACTGTCCGTTCGCCGACTACGTGAGGGCAAGAAACAAAATGGATGCCGTATCTAAAATGGAACCCGTGGGTTCAGATGGAGAAACCCACGAATAAGACGAACGCTGCAAAGTAGAGTAGCAAAAACGCATACACCCACTAAACTCGTCTTTGCGGTTCATAGATACCAAACTCGTCCATATTCGAACAAGTCCAAAACGTCATTACGATTCTCACGGAACCTCAGATGCTCCTTTTGCCCTCATGTAGGCAAGCACTAGTCGATATCAGAATCGATTTCGACATTCATCAGATCGTTTAGTTGTTGCTGGAACATTATTCTATCCATCAATGTCTCGTTGGTAACAGATGGCCTTCTTATACACGTTGTAGCACAGAGGCCACATAAGGCAGGACCACACTGCACGCAAAGACAACACGTGAACAGAAACGTCACATCAACCCCTACGATCATCAGAATCTTCCAACCCCAAGTCGACATCAGACCCCAAAACCATCCAAGAAGCATCCAATCACCTTCGTCCACGTGTATGGACTCCGAGATCTTGTGCAACTTCGAGATGGCTTGATAAACAGTTGGAGTGTTATCAGGAATGAAAATACAGCAGCTCGAATGGATCACCTTGCACACACCACCTCTATCTGCGAGTACAACGTCTAGAACCATACGGTTCTGCAACGTCATAAGTCTATCGCCTGAAGCTCTGCTGTCAGATTACCAAGAGCACTTGCAGTTATGTTAGCAGTCGATTCTACTACACGAGTCAACTGTCTCAGGTTCCTACTATTGATCATAGGTCCCCAAAACGGCAGGAAACCCTTAAAGAAGTCTCCTGCTTCTTGACCGGCAGTATCCTCTTCGCTAATAACGCCTCTCACAACTCTAGTCTTGTGATAGTCTGAGGCAACTGTGAAATTCGGTGGCAAAAGATTCGCGATATAACAGGTGCCCGAAAAATCACTGGCAACCACGTATAAGCGCGATCATAACATACAAAGTAGGTACCCTTGGCAGTTAGGAGGACAGGAGAAGAGAGCATCGGTAAAACGTACGTCTCAGTACAAGCACTCTTCCCAAGCTGAGCTCTCAGATTATAACCAAGACCTTTCAAGCAGAAATTACCGAGGTGGGGTACGATCCAGCTGTCTATCACCCACTGACATACTATACTCAGCCTCACTCAGATCCTTGTATGCTCGCACCTCTTCCTCTGGAATAAGCGATGCATCAAAAATATCTCTATCCAAGTCAGCAATCGCTATCGCCAAAGACTTGTGGTACGGGCCAGGACTAAGGTCTGTGGAGCGTGGCTCTCGACGGGGGAAGGAATCTAGTGCACTACGGAACATGGTTTGGAATGCTCGAGCTGACCCCTGGGAGCTATAAAGAAGAACCAAATACGGAATACCCTTATCCATGGTATATGGCATTAACCCGCACACCCAACAGTTGGTAGTGTTCACCACCAGTTGATGTTGATGAAGAAGTTGGACAAAGGAGTTATTCATAAATTCCGCGCTTCTAACCTGTTCATGTTGGGGCAGAAGATGAAAGGAATGTGGAGAAACAGTGGAAACAGAATTCAGATCATGAGAAGAAGAAGAAGTAGGTGAAGTGGAAGGCAATAACGACTGAATTCCAAAATGCACTCCGACCACCAGTAGCATAGAAACAGTCAGGAACAGCAAGAACACCTGAAACAGAAAACATTTTGTTTGAAAAACCTTATACAATTTAGATCTTTGCGCCGACATCCTCTCTACAACAGCTTAGAGAACTCCATCCTCTAAAAACCGTCCGTAACGTTCTTGACGCACTTCGTTCTGAGTAGCGATTATCAATTCCCAGGAGTTCCCAGGAATCGACAAAAGTAACCGACCTAGTGTCAGAAACCTGCTAAACAGAAGGAAGTACCCGCACGGCCCTACGGTCAACCCGGATGCTAGGTTTTAATTAAATAAACAGTCAATTTTAATACAAGACTCCTAGCTGTACAGAAAAGGAACACATGTGATGTATAGAACGAGGATTGAAAAACTCAAAATCAATGAAAAAATGCAAATGTTCACAATGTTCGTAGCAACAGTGAGGGGGGTAATGTGAAGTTAAAAACAAAAAAAAAATAGATTTTATTAGTCCTTGTCACGCGATCGAAGAAAATATCGACTTTTTCCAGGTCGAGTTTGCTCTTCAAATAACTGTTCAGATGGCAAAGCAGTGTTCAATCGTTCAGATGACAGTTCAGAACTTGAATTCTCCAATGCTGAAGACAAAGGTACAGTTCCAGATGATTCGACAGGTGTATCTGACTGAACCGAATTATTCTCTACAGGTTGAGCATCACTGAACGGCACGTAGTGTTGAAGGGCCTCGGTCTCCTTTGGTGCAATTCCAATTTTTACCCAGTTCTCTGCTGGCAAAGGAAGTGGAACCTTCTTTGTATGGGTGGCATGCACCCAGTTCTTCCTGCCTTCCAACCGAATTGCAGTCCTTGTGGCCAGCAAAACTTGATAAGGTCCCACAAATCTTGGCTCGAGATTACGTTTTCTCCCAAAATTCCTGGTGACCACCCAGTCACCAGGTTGGAGCCGATGTCCAGGACCCTCTGTTTGTGCCGGTAGAGCTTCAAAAACCTGTTGATGAATCAAACTCAATTTAGCAGTCAGATCATTAAGATAGTCAATCAACATTGGATATTCAAGACTGTCAAAATGTTTAGGCCTCGGGACTCCCCAAATGTTCGCAGGACGGCCGAACACAATCTCATATGGGCTAAGCCCTACTCGAGAGTGCACAGTCGCCCTGGTCGATAAGAGAGCCAGAGGCAGTGCATCAGGCCATGACAGACCAGTCGTGGCTTGAATTTTGGCAAGTTTCAGTTTCAGAGTACCATTGTACCCCTCCACTAAACCCGCTGATTGAGGATGATTAGCGCTATGGAATTTCTGACGTATTCCAAGGCCTTTACATACACTCTTCATCACACTTCCCACAAACTCACTTCCGTTATACGACCATACGATCCGTGGCATTCCATACCGAGGAAAATATTCCTTGGTAGGACTTTCGCTGTAGACAGGGCAGTATTATCCTTAAGAGGATAGGCCTCGATCCATCTGGAGAACGTGCAAACCACAACCAAAACATATTTCAGGTTATTGCATCTCTCCATATGGATGAAGTCCAATTGGATAACTTCAAAGGGATATGTAGGAGGAGCAAAATGACCAGGTGGAGTGGGGGTGCCCTTACCAGGATTATTACATCAAACATACCATACAGTTCTTAACCACTCTCTCAGCACACTTAGCAATCCCATCATTCTTCCATACAGGAGACAACAACTTACATATACCTTTCGCGCTAATATGTGACAAGCCGTGGGCCATAGTAACAACGGCAAGCACATATGCATCCGGTAACATCCACCTCTGACATTCCGACAAATCAACCCAACATCCATGCGCGTCTAACTTTCCAGTGCTTTCTTTCCACTTAGTCTTTTCAATCTCGGTTGCCTCATTCTGAATCGCTTTAACACTCTCCACAGTGTCTTCACACATACCAGTCTCCGACGGCCACCTCACAGAACTCGTAACATACATTCGAGTGGTCAAATTTTTGGCCGTCTCCTTAGCAATCTCGTCTGCAAACGCGTTACCCCGACCCACATCATCCGTAACCTTTCGATGCGCGCTGCATTTAATGATTGCCACCTGCTTAGGCAATGTAAGTGCATCAAAAGCTCGTTCACGAGCTGTCCATGTTGGATCTTCGTACCATGCGATGTCATGAATCCTCTTTCTCTCCACAATCGACCAAAACTATGGGCTACGCCAAATGCATACTGACTGTCAGTAAACACATTCACTCGCTTCCCTTTAGACAAAACACACGCTCTCGTTAACGAAATCAACTCTGCCGCTTGCGCTGAATTCTGACTCAATCTCGCAGTTTCCACAACCGTACTCAACGTCACTACAGCATACGCAGTCGTCACATCACCATTCGGCAACTTAAAGCATGAACCATCAACATACAAGGTACCATCGGGATCAACCAATGGAGTATTTTTCAGGTCAATACGACCTTTTGTCTCTTCTTCGGTTCTTAGATAACAATCATGTGGTGCTACATCATCTGATTCCACATTAGTCGGCAACAATGTCGCTGGATTCAGCACATTACAACGCTTGATCTGTATATGACTTGCCAAAAGCGTCAACTCATAACCGGACAACCTTGCGCTCGTCAAGTGTTGAGTTTTTGTTCGATTCAAGAGAGTGTCAACTGCATGCGGAACCATCACCGTAAGCATGTTATCCATGACCAGACCTGCGGATTGTCGAATGGACACCGCAGCTGCCGCTGTCGCCCTTAGACAACTCGGCAATGCTCTAGCTACTGGGTCTAAGGTCGAGGAAAAATATGCACATGGACGCTGCTTACCACCAAATTGTTGCGTCAAAACACTCAACGCACAACCTTCTCTCTCGTGAACGTATAGTGTAAACGGCTTACTGTAATCAGGAGTACCTAACACAGGAGCCGAACACAACGCATCACGTAATTCAGAAAAACTTTTCTGACACTCTTCAGTCCATGGCAAAGGAGTCGGAATATCCTTGCACGTGAGAGCTAACAATGGCTTCGCTAACAATGAAAAGTTTGGAATCCATTGTCTGCAGTATGACGTAATACCTAGAAAGGCACGTACATCTCTCTGAGTTGTTGGCACAGTCATTTGAGCAATCGCTGCAATTCTTTCTGGGGTCAACCTTCTTCCCTCCTTTGACAATAAGTGACCTAAATAGGTTACTTCTTGACAACAATACTGTAGCTTAGAAGGTGACACCTTGTGATGTAAGTCACATAAATGCTGTAACAGCGATACTGTAGCAGTTTTGCAAATCTGCTCGGTGTCAGCAGCCACCAACAGATCATCAACGTATTGGATCAAGGCCGCACCAGCCGGTAACACAAACGCATCAAGTTGACTTTTAAGGGCTTGGCTGTAGATCGATGGACTCTCACAGTAGCCCTGAGGAGCGCGTTTAAACCTGAAGCTACGACCACCTAATGAGAAGCCGAATAGATCTCTGCTTTCCTCAGTAATCAGAATGCTAAAGAAAGCATTCTTCAGATCGATCACCGAGAACCAAGAAGCAGAGGCTGGAATCAGGGTCAGCAAAGCTGTAATGTCAGGCACCACGGGAAACTGTGGAATCACAATTTTGTTTACTTCTCTCAAATCAATGACAAAACGGTACACAGGAGGCTTGGATGGGTCAGTTCTTTTCAAAATAGGTAACACATTTCCCGAGTTTTTTCAATGACATCCTTCTTGATCAAGTCATAAATGATCGCTAAGAGCGCTTGCTCACCATCAAGAGAGATACGATACTGGGGAATACGTGGTAATCGCACATTCGTTTTTAATTGCACGACATAAGGTGATATGTCCAACAGGCTCACGTTATTGGGACCTGTTGCCCACAAGGACTCAGGAAGAGAACTCAATTCCGGTGGGAGCATATCAGTTGACAAGTACATAGGAGAGATCACTCTCTGACCTAATGTAAGCTCCACTCCTGTTGGAGAGCAGTACAAAGTCGCATATAACTGCTTCAACAAATCCAGGCCCAAAAGATTCTCACCACAACCAGTAGTCAAAATCAAAGGAGCCTCTAGCTCACGCGGCCCAATTGTAAGGGGCAAAGGGCTAGAAACTGGATTGCTAGCCGGGGCGCCAGGGAATCCAACGGAAACATTTGTTAAGCCAGACAAAGGTGCGCCAGGGAGTTTCGAATGCATGATGGAACTTTTTGCTGCACCAGTGTCCAACAGAAAAGGCTCAACCACGCCCGATGTGGCAACTGCGACATAAGGCCCTCTCTGATCAACCGGAACTGATACCACTCCCTCTCTTTGTCTACGGCTGTCCTAGTAATTACTGTCTGCATCAATGTCATGCTCGACGTAATAGTCATCCACATGGTACTGTGCAGATCTACCGGACGATGAGTTGCGCTGATCAAAACAATTGTTCGAGTCCGATGAAGAAGTAGAACGCTCATTTTGATTTTGAGAGGTACCACGACCTCTACCTCGAGATGCCTGCTGAGGCCCACTACGACCGCCTCGGGCCGAAACACCATTATTTCGGTCACGTAAAACAGGACAATCAAACTTCAAATGGCCCTCACCCCTACAATATGCACATTGATTATACCCAAGCATAGATCTGGGTGTAGAAGAGTCAAAGCGCGACTGCATCCTAGAAGACTGCGCCTGTGGTCGATATTGCTGTTGCGAGTCATTTTGATCTGAACGCCGAGGATACGCTTGCTGCAATAAGACCTTAGTTTTAAGCTCCTTCGTTTTCTTGTCTGCACGACCATTTTCTTCTTTTTCCCTATTCTCATAGTATTGAGCCGTTGCTAAGATTTGAGCCGTGGTCGAAACAGCCCATGAACTTTCAGAATTTTTTAATTTGTTGCATAGTTCAGGCAACAGATTTAACACAAACTTATCGACAAACAACCGCTGACCTCCTTCAGTGCTCATATCCTGGCCACTATTATCGATGAATGCCTCCTCAAATCTAGTAAAGAAGTCAGAGACACTCTCGTCTTTCTTTTGCTTGCAAGCAGACAATTTGTCCCAATTTACCCTTATTGCTGGCATAAGCGTTTTCATGAGCGTAATGATTCTTTGGGGCAGAGCCGTGATTAACTGTTCGGGCTTAGCCTCACCAACTTGTAGTGCATCAGCCGCCGCAAGAGCAGCCCAATCACCCCCTAACTCAGCTGCGTGATTTTCTTGACGAATTTTTGCCCAAATGGGTTGTGGTACCACATTACCGAACAACATGTCAATATCGGCAAGGTTCATAATAGTAGCATCCACAAGTTGGGATAACTCCTTGTAATATCCTGCCGGATTTTTCCGGGGGTCAGGTAAAGATTGTTTTACCTGCAAGACTTCCGATCGCTTCCATGGGAGGTGTATCCAAACTCTCTGGAAGTGCGGCAAAATCGAAGGATTGGCAGCAGCATCACCTGGCATCCGAACTGGGGGAACTTCTTGCATGGGATACTGACCAGGTTGTGCTTTCCAATCATCAGAGTCGTTGTCAAACGACACTCGAGGAGGCACAGTAGTCCTAAGGGCTAACAAACGCTCTAATGCACGTCGTACATTACCGCCTACAATCATGCCGCTCGAGAACTGATTCTATAGTTCAGTCATATCGGGCGGTACATTATCTAACTCATCATTATCCCACTCTTCTCTCAAGGATTTACACATTTCCTCGAACACGAATCTTTGTGTGGGCTCATTAAACTGAGAGAACGTATCGTAAACTATGCGCGGAGTGTACCTAGCAGGATGTCTAATCCACTTTCGCGCCATAGTCACTAACGTCTCACTCTCCCTTCTACCAGGAATTTGACTCCGTCTTTGAGAGACGTCAGAAACATCGGACCCAAGTATCGGTCCGAAAAGTGGGGAATAGAGATTAGCAACAGTATTAGGTATACGACTACGAACAGAAGGAGAAGGGGAGAGAGTACAGGAGCAACAACATGAGGACTGAACGTAGGAGCAGTAGGAGTAGCCAAGATAGCAGAAGTAGCAGGAGCAATAGACTGAGAAGGTATAGGCAAAGGGGCAGTAGGAAGAAGGGCAGGTAAGGGAGCAGGGACAACTTGAGGAACAAGAGGATTCGGAGGAACAGGACCAACGACAGGCTGACCAGCAGCCGCCGGAACAACAGGTTGAGGGACAGGAGGAACAACAGGGGCTGCAGTACCCTGTACATAAGGAGGTGGTGATTTCAATAAATAGGATAACAAAGGATCCTCTGTCGATTCCTCTCCCTTCTTATCAGAACTTGACGGTAAAACCGGATAACATTTATCCACCGCCATACGATGCAATCTAGTAAAAACTTACTTTTCCATCTCGTCTTTGTCTCGCTGATATTGTTCGGCACTTTGCATCATTGTAATGATACCATCTCTCTTATTTTTCTTTATTTGCTTGATTTCTTTCTGTTTGGCCTCTTTGCGCCATAACCGAAAGGAATCAAACATGGCCGGCCTAGCTTTCTTCTTAAACAATTTTGCTTCGAGATTATCTAAAATCTCAATTTCGAAACTACCATGAGGTGGCCAGCTAAGGACACCGTCGTTTTTCGTATAGCGGATCCAACAGTCATTAAAGGCAATTGGACCCACTCCATGTCGACTATAGAGCTCATAAGCCGGAGTTCCAACTGGAGGTATCGGACATGAGCCCTCCAACCGGGAATCCGTACCGCAACTTTTAAGGAAACCAAACAAAGTACTACGGCCAGGCATCGTGCACACTAACTGAGCTTACAAACTTCAAGGGTTTATCGAATTACAATGTCCTCGTAAAAATACGAGACCCTCAGTTTTTGGCAATTGCAATCGTCAAATAAAAACCCAACAACTAAGAACTAACAACTAAGAACCAACAACTAAGAACCACAAATGCAATGGAACCATGCAAACAACCAAGTTTCAACAACAACAACCAGGGTTTCTGGGAGCGACCCACAAATACTTAACTGAGAGAACAATGGCGTCACCAGGAAGGCCCGTCTATCGTCTCGCCGTACAAAGGACTACGCCAGGCACCAAAACAGGTCGACAGTCAGGACATCAGTCCGTCGCAGCCGTCAGGAGGCGGGAATCTTCGCGGGAAAAATCTTCGGACCGCTTATTTCGACAACAGGATCGATGAAGCGGGGTGCACCTTTCCTCGGAGATTTCACACGAAGTTCCTCACGATCGTCGGGCTTTGGACCGGTACCGCTGATGTCGCCCCACCTTGGGCGCCAACTGAAGGACTGGGCTATTCTAAGGCCCAGCGGTGCCAGGGGACAACACCTGAAACCTTCGTGGGTTACCTGTTCCGGCGTACAAATCACAGAGACACGGGACACTTCCTTCGGCGTCAACAATCAGCGTTTATTTACTGCAGGGATACAGAGATCGCAAGAAGTACAACCACGTGTAGGTTCTGAGAGTCTGCTTCGAATTGCAAACGTGGATCGCTCCTTTTTATACACCTTTTCGTCAATGCACAACATAGTGAACAAAAGGTACAACTCAGTTCCCACAGTAAACTTCAAAAGGGTCGCATTCATGTTTTCAAGAGCCCGGAACATAATTACAGTAACATCGCCGGTTCCCAACTGTAAAAGCACATTATCTCACCATTAAGCACATTCCACTCTAGTCGTAAACGAGCTAACAGAAGAGACAGAAACAGGTGCAAGGGAGACAAAGACAGACAACAGATTGAAAAGAGTGTGGGGGGCAATATCGGAAGCGTGATCACAGGATCAAAGGATTCAAGCCTAGCGCCTATCCTAGCCTAGGCTGAAACAATAGACCGGCACAGCAAGATGAGCCTCGAGCGAAGCCATCTGCCTTTCTCGTATCATCCCCCTAGTCATAAAGACACACTCAAAGGAACATGCGTCTTCCGCAAGGGCTTGGGAATCCCAGGGTCACGAAGCGAACACTGTCCGTTCGCCGACTACGTGAGGGCAAGAAACAAAATAGATGCTGTATCTAAAATGGAGCCCGTGGGTTCAGATGGAGAAACCCACGAATAAGACGAACGCTGCAAAGTAGAGTAGCGAAAACGCATACACCCACTAAACTCGTCTTTGCGGTTCATAGATACCAAACTCGTCCATATTCGAACAAATCCAAAACGTCATTACGATTCTCACGGAACCTCACTGGAGTTGGGGTGCCCCTACCAGGATTGTATTTCAGGCACACTATACAATTCTTGACCACATTCTCTGCACACTTAGGGATTCCAGAATTTTGCCATACTGGAGCCAACAACTTACAGATCCCTTTCACACTGATATGAGCCATTCCATGAGCCATTGTCACCACTGCAAGTACATACGCATCGGGTAACAACCATCACTGATGCTCTGACAATTCAACCCAACAACCATTTGCATCCAATTTACCCTTACTTTCTCTCCATTCATTCAACTCTTTCTCTGTGGCTTCAGCTTGAATGGATTTCACACTCTCAATCGTATCTTCGCACATACCAACATCACCAATCCATCTTGCAGGGCCTGCAACATACATTCGACTCATTATATTCCTAGCAGTTTCTTTCGCAACTTCATCCGCAAACGCATTTCCATGACCAACATCATCCGTAACCTTTTTGTGTGCACTGCATTTTACAATTGCAACTTGTAACGGCAAGGTCAGTGACTCGAGAAGCTCATTCACCAACTGACCATGCTGGATCTTAGCACCATGCGAAGTCAGGAACCCACGTTCTTTCCACAATCGTCCAAAACTGTGAGCCACACCAAATGCATACTGGCTGTCCGTGTACACATTCACTCGTTTTCCTTTCGCCAAAACACACGCTCTTGTAAGTGTAATCAACTCTGCTGCTTGCGCTGAATTGTGTGGGATACGTGCAGCTTCAACAATCGTATGCAAAGTCGTCACAGCATATGCTGCAGTCGTATCACCATTCGGCAACTTGAAACACGAACCATCAACCCACAAAGTACCATCACATTCTGGAAGAGGAGTGTCCCTAAGGTCTACTCTCCCTTTCGTCTCTTCTTCGGTTCTCAGAAAACTGTCATGCTGATCTTCACTATCATCATTTGTCTCAGCTAAAACCGGCAAAAATGTGGCTGGGTTTAATGTATTGCACCTCTTTATGTGTACATGACTTGCCAACAGTGTCAGCTCATAACTTGACAATCGAGCACTAGTTAAGTGCTGTGTCTTTGTTCTATTTAACAGAATGTCCACTGCATGCGGGACCATCACAATTAACATGTTATTCATCACTAACCCATCAGACTGTCGAATAGAAACAGCTGCTGCCGCAGTGGCTCTCAAGCACCTCGGCAACGCTTTAGCTACCGGATCTAAAGTCGCCGAAAAATACGCGCATGGACGCTGTTTGTCCCCAAAAGACTGTGTCAGAACTGACAATGCGCAACCTTCTTTCTCATGGACATACAATGTAAAAGGCTTACTGTAGTCGGGGGTACCCAACACAGGAGCTGAACACAATGCATCACACAATTCGAAAACACTTTTCTGACACTCTTCAGACCACGGAATGGGATTCGGTGTATCTTTACAAGTTAATGCCACCAAAGGTTTGGCCAATAAGGAAAAATTTGCTATTCATTGTCTGCAATTTGATGTAATACCCAAGAAAGCACGCACTTCTCTCTGTGTCCTTGGGACACTCAATTTTGCAATTGCCTGATTTTTTTCTGGGGTCAGTTTCCTTCCCTCCTTCGATAAGAGGTGACCTAAGTAGGTTACTACTTGTCGACAATATTGCAATTTTGAAAGAGAGACTTTGTGGCGCAGATCACACAAATAACGCAACAACGACAATGTGGCTTCTTTACAAATCTCCTCAGTATCTGCAGCGATTAGCAAATCCTCGACGTACTGAATAAGGGTAGCGCCGTCAGGTAAAACGATCGCATCAAGCTGTGTTTTTACAGCCTGACTGTATATTGATGGACTTTCACAGTAGCCCTGAGGAGCGCGTTTGAAGCGGAAACTTCAGCCTCCTAAACTAAAGCCAAAAATATCCCTGCTCTCCTCGGCAATCGGAATGCTGAAGAAAGAATTCTTCAAGTCAATCACTGAGAACCAAGTGGCTGAAGCTGGAATCATAGTCAATAGGGCAGTGATATCAGGGACAACTGGAAACTGTGGCACAACTATTTTATTGACCTCCCTAAGATCAATCACAAACCTGTAAACAGGTGGCTGGGAAGGATCAGTACGCTTCAAAACCGGCAGAAAAGGACTATTATAAACGTTGCCTCTTGTCTCTTCAATTACATCTTTTTCGATCAGATCATAAATGATCGCTAACAACGCCTTTTCACCTTCGCTAGAGATCTTGTATTGGGGAATGCGAGGCATTCTAACATTAGCTTTCAGTGTTACAACATATGGTGCTATTTCTAAGAGACCCACATCATTAGGTCCAGTAGCCCAAAGAATATCCGGAAGAGAAGACAATTATGTCGGAAGTTTATCCTTAGTACACAAAAGGAGCACAGAGGGAAATATCCAGACTCAGGTACCTTCCACTCACATCATTTTTATACACAAAGACCTGGTCCTACTGTACTACAGGCAATTATATTCACAATACCTCATGTTGGCTCGCTGGTGCGGCTATTCTTAACTTCACACCCAATCAAGGAGTCTGCAACAGGGTATGCCTGTCTTTAAAATGTCCTCATAAAATCTCTGCGTGTCATTCACTATATGTCTACAATCCCTCTATTCAAGCTATGCTTGTGCAGCCCCGTGTGTGGATGCTGAGAGGGAAAGGTCAGTTAAATCAAAACAAGGTCAGGAAAAGATGTGTGGTGGATGGGTAGGTACCTCACGGGAGCAACCACCAGGGAACTACTGGCAGGTTCTCGTCAGTGTGTTCCACTTCTCATCATTGGCTCCTTCCCATCATAAATAAACAAAATGAAAAGTAGGAAAAAAGGAAATTCAGTTAGCTCAACAGTGTATTTCTCTACCATAACCATGTGCCTATACCCCCATAGACATAACACCGCTACTCAGTGTGATCCTGCTTTAAAAATGGAGTTAGAAATCCCTAGCTTTTTGAACACCTTTATTCTGCGCTGAGTTTCTACTCCCACTAAAACCAATACTCTACCGTTGTGCTTCGTTTTATATTATATGAAGCCAACATGTTTCATTGCCTGTGTGAATATCATCGGCAATTTCATCAGGGCTGGGGGTGTTTTCTCCACACACTGCCGGTCACCGCCAGCGACTAAATCTGTAGACATATATGACTTCACCAGAGAGACAAAGCAACACACAACATATAGAAAACAAAGAGTGGCACACATTAGTTAAATGCCCACATCGTCTAGATGTATATATTCCAACTGACCCAGGGACATGTCCAAACTCATTACCTTTATATATTACATGGCTCAGGTACCTGGGGTTTCAAGTTTCCCCCTATTTTTGGTGTGTGGTACTAGTCCACCTGTCAAGGTTTCTTGGGTCGCTACTCGTCGACCTGCAAGTATAAAAGTGCTCAGTAAATGTCTCATACCTATGTAGTACCTCATTCTCGCCCCATTGTTCCATAGGATTGTTTATGGTTGATTATACAGACGAATATACCCATTATCAGTAATGCATGTAACACTAATGGCAATTAGTTACCGGTCCCACATTATCCCCATCTGCTCCATCGTGTGTTTTCAGAGTGGGAGCGATGTTGGTGAGTCCCTATTAAATGCCTTCATCTACGCCTGTTTATCCCGTGTCTCAGGGATCCAGTTCCCACTCCTTACCGTCTTATTCTGAAGACGCTTCCTCTCCTCGGGGCTCCCGTTCCCGCTGGCTCGCTCTTCGATCTCGCCGAGGAGTTTACATTGTCGGCGTGTGACGTACCGTGTCACATGACCTATTGCTGCGTGGCGGCCATCTTAAAGTGGGGAACTCCAACGAGTTATCTTTGCCCATCCTGTGCCGTCTTCTGTGGTGATTTGAATCATGGTGTTTGATTCTTTTTGCACCTACGTTTGTAGCGGCCATGAATTAACAAATTTTGGTATTAGTCTGGTTTCGATTAGGCCTTAGTTTTGCAGACAGCAGCCAGTGGGCCCTCCTGTCAATGTTCTGGTTTCGATTGTTTTGGGGTGACCCCAAAACAATCGAAACCAGACTAATGACAAAGGAGGCACGTTGGATCTATCAGGAGAGGGCAGATAAAGATGGACTCAATGATTTTATCGAGTGGAACAAGGTATCTGCTAGATGATAGAACATTGACAGGAGGGCCCACTGGCTGCTGTCTGCAAAACTAAGGCCTTTACGGAACAAGGGAACATATACAATAGAAATTGTCAAACTCGACTGTGACAAAATGGTCTAGAGCCTAAAATAATGATATTGATGTTCTTTAAGATGTGGTGCTCCCCATATGCACTGACAATAAATATAAAAATAACGAAGTGATTAGCTGTCTCTTCCCCGTTAATACCAAAATGTGTTATTCATGGCCGCTACAAACATAGGTGCAAAAAGAATCAAACACCATGATTCAAATCACCACAGAAGACGGCACAGGATGGGCAAAGATAACTCGTTGGAGTTCCCCACTCTAAGATGGCCGCCACGCAGCAATAGGTCATGTGACACGGTACGTCACACGCCGGCTATGTAAACTCCTCAGCGAGATCGAAGCGCAAGCCAGCGGGAACGGGAGCCCCAAGGAGAGGAAGCGTCTTCAGAATAAGACGGTAAGGAGTGGGAACTGGACCCCTGAGACACGGGATAAACAGGCGTAGATGAAGGCATTTAATAGGGACTCACCAACATGGCCCTACTCTGAAAACAAACGAAGGAGCAGATGGGGATAATGTGGGACAGGTAACTAATTGCCATTAGTGTTACATGCATAACTGATAAGGGGTACATTTGTCCGTATAATCAACCATAAACCATCCTATGGAACAATGGGGCGAGAATGGGGTACTACATAGGTCTGATTCATTTACTGAGCACTTTTATACTTGCAGGTCGACGAGTAGCGACCCAAGAAACCTTGACAGGTGGACTAGTACCACACACCAAAAATAGGGGGAAACTTGAAACCCCAGGTACCTGAGCCACGTAATAGATAAAGGTAATGAGTTTGGACATGTCCCTGGGACAGTTGGAATATATACATCTAGACGATGTGGGCATTTAACTAATGCGTGCCACTCTTTGTTTTCTATATGTTGTGTGTTGCTTTGTCTCTCTGGTGATGTCATATATGTCTACAGATTTAGTCGCCGGCGGTGACCGGCGGTGTGTGGAGAAAACACCCCCAGCCCTGATGAAATTGCCGATGATATTCACACAGGCAATGAAACATGTTGGCTTCATATAATATAAAACGAAGCACAACGGTAGAGTGTTGGTTTTAGTGGGAGTAGAAACTCAGCGCAGAATAAAGGTGTTCAAAAAGCTAGGGATTTCTAACTCCATTTTTAAAGCAGGATCACACTGAGTAGCGGTGTTGATGTCTATGGGGGTATAGGCACATGGTTATGGTAGAGAAATACACTGTTGAGCTAACTGAATTTCCTTTTTTCCTACTTTTCATTTTGTTTATTTATGATGGGAAGGAGCCAATGATGAGAAGTGGAACACACTGACGAGAACCTGCCAGTAGTTCCCTGGTGGTTGCTCCCGTGAGGTACCTACCCATCCACCACACATCTTTTCCTGACCTTGTTTTGATTTAACTGACGTTTTCCCTTTCAGCATACACACACGGGGCTGCACAAGCATAGCTTGAATAGAGGGATTGTAGACATATAGTGAATGACACGCAGAGATTTTTTGAGGACATTTTAAAGACAGGCATACCCTGTTGCAGACTCCTTGATTGGGTGTGAGGTTAAGAATAGCCGCACCAGCGAGCCAACATGAGGTATTGTGAATTTAATTGCCTGTAGTACAGTCGGACCAGGTCTTTGTGTATAAAAAGGAAGTTTATCCTTCGACAAATACATTGGAGAAACCACTTTCTTACCCAGTGTAAGTTGTACTCCCGAAGGAGAACAGTACAAAGTCGCATATAATCTTTTCAAGAAATCCAATACCAATAAGTTTTCACCACAACCGGTTGTAAGAATAAGGGGTGCTTCGAATTCACAAGGTCCAACAGAAAGGGATATAGGATTAGAAATCGGATTCCTAACCGGGGCGCCAGAAAAACCTACTGAAACGTTCATTTCGCCAGACAAAGGTGCGCCAGGGAGTTTTGAATGCATAATGGAACTCTTTGTAGCACCAGTATCCAACAGAAAAGGCTCTGACACACCTGATGTAATCACCTCAACATAAGGACCACTCTGATCTACTGGAACTGAAACAACTCCCTCTCTCTGTCCATGGCTGTCCTAGCAATCATTACCTTCCATATTCTCATTTTCTGCATAGTAGTCATCAGCATAGTACTGAGCCGTCCTAGCAAACGCGTTATTCTGCTGGTCGAAACTATTCATTGAATTCTGAGGCAGGAAGGAACGAGTGTTCTGGGGAAATTTTCACGTCCCCTACCTCTAGGAGCTTGTTGAACACCTCAACCTCTTGCTCCAGAAGCACCATTCGTACGCTGTAACAAAACCGGACAACTACTCTTGAAGTGACCCTCTTCTTTTCAATATGCACACTGATTGGGTCCATACAGTAAACGTTGTTGAGAAGAATCGTTTCTTTGCGAGTTTCTCGAATATTGCTGGGGTTGCTGATAATCACGCTGACCATTAGTACGAGGTGGATAAGCTTGCTGTAGAAGAACTTTAGTCTTCAATTCCTTAGTCTTTTTATCCGCTTTCTCTAACTCATCTTGAGGTTCCATGACGATCGTAAGTGGTGTTTTTGACTCGCACGAATATGGTCGAGTCTGGTATCTATGAACCGCAAAAGACGAGTTTAGTGG
Organism: Lissotriton vulgaris; assembly: GCF_964263255.1. Taxonomy (NCBI): domain Eukaryota; kingdom Metazoa; phylum Chordata; class Amphibia; order Caudata; family Salamandridae; genus Lissotriton; species Lissotriton vulgaris. The sequence goes on from NC_141689.1 coordinate 682,802,503, forward strand.
GTGTATGCGTTTTCGCTGTGCTAGCCTAAACTGTTCGTTTGTTTCGTGGGTTTCTACATCCGAGCCCACGGGTTCCATCTTAGATGCGGCATCCATTTTGTCTCTTGCCCTCAAGTAGCCAGCGAACGGACGCTGTCCGCTTCGCGACCCTGGGATTCCCAAACTCTTGCGGAAGACACGTTTCCGTTGAAAGTGTCTTTATGATGAGGGGGACGGCACTGTAAGGCAGATGGTCCCGCTCGAGGCTCATCTTGCCGTGCCGGTCTATTGTCTTAGTCGTGCATTCATTAGGCACGTCCCCTTTGATGCCTGCAGCTCGTGTTTCCCGATACCACCCCTTTTACACCCTTTCCGATCTCCCCACTGTTTCTGTTTTCCTCTGCACCTGTTTCTGTCCCTTCCTCGATCTGTTTACTGCTGATTGGAATGTACTAATGGTGGGAAGATGGGTTTTTACAGTTGGGAACCACCAAACGTTTCTGTACTTATGTTCCGGGCCTTGAATACATGAAAGTAACCCCTTATGATCTTTACGATGGGAACCAAGTTGTAAACCTTTGTGTACTATGATGTTCAATGCATTAGAACTGTATAAAAGGAGCGATCCACAGAGGCAAGTCGAATCAGACTCCTCGAACCTACACATGTTGTACTTCCTGTGACTTCTGTGTTCCCTGCAGTAATAAACCTCGAATCTTTGACGCCAAAGGAAGTGTCCCGTGTCTCTGTCATTTGTACGCCGGAACAGGTTACCCACGAAGGTTTTAGGTGTTATCCCTGGCACCGCTGGGTCTTAAGAAAACCCAGTCCTTCAGTTGGCGCCCATTGGTGGGCTGCATCAGTGGTACCGGTCCCAGCCCGACGACCATGAGGAACGTCGTGTGAAATCTCTGAGGGAAGGTGCACCCCGCTTCATCGATCCGGTTGTCGAAACAAGTGGCCCGACGACTTTTCTCGCGAAGATCCCCGCCTCCTGACGGCTGCGACAGACTGCTGCCCTGACTGTAGACCTGTTTTGGCGCCTGGCGTAGACCTTGGTACAGCGAGACGATTGACGGGCCTTCCTGGTGACGCCATCGATCTTTGAGTTAAGTATTTGTGGGTCGCTCCCAGAGTCCTTAGTTGTGGGTGCTTAGTTGTTGCATGGTTCCATTGCATTTGTGGTTCTTAGTACTTGGTTCTTTGTTGTGATATTTGACGTCTGCAGTCGCCAAAAACCGAGGGTTTTTGCTCTTTGCAGGGACATTGTTAATCCTATAACCCTTGACGTTTGTGAAACTCGTTTAGTGTGCAAGATGCCTGGCCGTAGTACTTTGTTCAGTTGTTTTAGACGTTGTGGTGCGGATTCCCGACTGGAGGACTCGTGTCCGATACCTCCGGTTGGAACTGCAACTTATGAGTTGTATAGCAAACACGGGTTAGGTCCAATTACATTCAATGAGTGTTGGATTCGCTATACTAAAAAGGATGGTGTCCTTAGTTGGCCACCTCATGGTAGTTTTGAGACCCCGATTTTAGACAATCTTGAAGCTAAATTGTTTAAGAGAAAATCAAGGCCGGCCATGTTTGATTCCTTTCGGTTGTGGCGTAAAGAAGCCAAACAGAGAGAAATCAGGGAGATTAAACGTAATCAGAGAGAAGGAGTTGTTATCACGGTAAGAAAAGCAGAGCAGTTTCAGCGAGATAAGGAGGAAAAGGAAAAGGACGTTTTCGATAGACTACAGCGTATGTCTGTAGATAAGTGTTACCCCGCTTTACCAACGGGTACGGATAAGAAGGAGGAATCAGTAGAGGACCCCTTGTTGTCCTATCTCTTGAAGTCACCACCTCCGTACGCACAGGGTACTGTAGCTCCTGTGGTTCCTCCTGCCCCTGTTACTCCTGCTCCTGCTCCACAACCTGTCCCTCAACCCGTTCCTGCTCCTCTACCAACTTCTGTCCCTACTGCTCCTCCGCCTGTACTTCCTCATACTCCTGTTTCCGCTGCTCCTGCTGTTCTGGTTACTTCTGCTGTTTCTTCTGTTCCTGGTACTTCTCTTGTTACCCCGTTGTGTTATTCTTCTCCATCTACCTGACGTCGTACCCCTTCTGTTGCTGCTAACTTTTTCAATTCTCTTAGACCTATTCTTGAGTCCGCTGGTTCGGACGGTCCTCAAAGACGAAGTCAGCTACCCGGTAATCGGGAACGTGCCGCACTGTATAATATGGCGATGGGTTGGATGAAATACCCCCTTAGAAATCCTCCACGTGCGGTGTTGGATACGTTTTGTCAATTCAACATACCGACACAAAGATACGTTTTTGAAGAAATGTGTAAGGTTCTACGTGACCAAATATCGGCTGATGCATCTGACGAGGTTTTGACTGCTTTGACTGATCTTCAGCTTCAGTTTTCCAGCGGAATGTTGGTGGGCACCAATGTTCGACGTGCTGTCGAGCAGTTGTTGTCTTTTTGTCCTTCTATAATGCCTCGGGCATTGTTTGTAGAGGACATCGAGAGACCGCTTGCAGCGCCTGGTCAGTATCCCATGCGCGAAGTTCCACCAGTGTGGATGCCAGGTGATGCTACTCAAATTCCGCCGATCTTGCCACATTTTCAGAGAGTGTGGATACACCTCCCGTGGAAGGGATCAGAAGTTTTGCAGGTGAAGCAATCTTTGCCTGACCCTCGCAAAAATCCTGCAGGGTATTATAAAGAATTATCGCAGCTTGTGCATGCTACGATAATGAATCTTGCTGATATCGATATGCTGTTTGGCAATGTCGTACCACAACCGGTATGGGCAAAGATTCATCAGGAAGATCATGCGGGGGAACTAGGCGGTGATTGGAATGCATTGCGGGCTGCTGACGCTTTGCAAGTCGGTGGGGCCAAGCCTGATCAGTTAATTACGGCTTTGCCTCAGAGAATTATCGCTCTGATGAAAACGCTTATGCCGGCTATGAAGGTAAATTGGGACAAACTGTCCGCTCGCAAGCAAAAGAAGGATGAGAGTGTTTCTGATTTCTTTACGAGATTTGAGGAGGCATTCATTGATCATAGTGGTCAGGATATGGGTACCGAAGGAGGACAGCGATTGTTTGTGGATAAGTTTGTATCAAATTTGCTGCCTGACTTAAGCAACAAATTGCGTAATTCAGAAAGTGCGTGGGCTGTTTCCACTTCTGCTCAAATATTGGCCACAGCCCAATATTATGAGAATAGGGAGAAAGAGGAGAATGATCATGCTGATAAGAAGACGAAAGAACTCAAAACTAAAGTGTTGTTGCAGCAGGCGTACCCCCCACGTTCGAATCAGAATGATTCGCAACAACGGAACAGATCACAATCTCAGTCGAATAGGTCACAATCACGAAATGATTCCTCTTCGCAGAGATCTTCGTTAGGGTACAATCAGTGTGCCTATTGTAGAGGAGAGGGTCATTTAAAATTCGATTGTCCAGTTTTGAATGATCGTAATAGTGGTAATTTGTCTAGAGGAGGTCGTGGTGGTCCTCAGCAGACATCACGTGGTAGAGGTCGCGGTGCTCAAAACGATCGTTCCACTAATACTTCTGACTCTAATAATTGTTTCGATCAGCGTGGGTCGTCGTAAGGGCGATCTGATCAGTACAATGTGGACGATTATTACGTCGATCCGGATGCTGACAACGGTAATTACTAGGACAGCCATAGACAAGGAGAGGGAGTAGTATCAGTTCCGGTTGATCAGAGAGGGCCTTACGTCGCAGTTGCCACCTCGGGCGTCGTTGAGCCTTTTCTGTTGGACACTGGTGCAGCGAAAAGTTCCATCATGCATTCGAAACTCCCTGGCGCACCTTTGTCTGGCTTAACAAATGTTTCCGTTGGATTCTCTGGCGCCCCGGTTAGCAATCCGGTTTCGTGCCCTTTGCCTCTTACAATTGGGCCTCGTGAGCTGAAAGCTCCGTTGATTTTGACCACTGGTTGTGGTGAAAATCTTTTGGGCCTGGATTTGCTAAAACGTCTGTATGCGACTTTGTATTGTTCTCCTGCGGGAGTAAAGCTTACGTTAGGTGAGAGAGTTGTCTCTCCTATGTACTTATCCATCGATAAGCTTCCACCGGAATTGAGTTCTCTTCCTGCATCTTTGTGGGCAACAGGTCCCAATGACGTGGGCCTGCTTGACATCTCCCCTTATGTTGTTCACTTGAAATCTAATGTGCGATTGCCACGTATTCCCCAGTATCGTATTTCCGTTGATGGTGAACGAGCGTTGTTAGCTATCATCTACGATTTGATTGAGAAAGATGTTATCGAGGAGACTCAGGGAAACGTGTGAAATAGCCCTGTACTGCCCATTTTGAAGCGCACTGATCCATCAAAACCACCTGTTTATCGTTTTGTTATCGATTTACGGGAGGTGAATAAAATTGTGATTCCTCAGTTCCCTGTGGTGCCTGACATTACGGCTCTACTAACTCTGATTCCAGCCTCTGCATCTTGGTTCTCAGTGATCGATCTGAAGAATGCTTTCTTCAGCATTCCGATTGCTGAAGAAAGTAGAGACCTTTTTGGTTTCTCTCTTGGTGGTCGCAGCTTCCGGTTTAAACGTGCTCCTCAGGGCTACTCTGAGAGTCCATCGATATACAGTCAAGCCTTGAAGGGCCAACTTGATGCGTTTGTGTTGCCGGCCGGTGCGGCCTTGATCCAATACGTCGACGACTTATTGGTGGCTGCGGACACTCAGGACATTTGCAAACTTGCCACGGTATCGTTGTTGCAGCATCTTTGTGACTTATATCACAAGCTGTCACCTTCTAAACTACAATATTGTTGTCAAGAAGTAACCTATCTAGGTCACTTATTGTCAAAGGAGGGAAGAAGGTTGACCCCCGAGAGAATTGCAGCGATTGCTCGAATGACTGTGCCAACAACTCAGAGAGATGTGCGTGCCTTTTTAGGTATCACGTCATACTGCAGGCAATGGATTCCTAATTTTTCATTGCTAGCGAAACCATTGGTAGCTCTTACGTGCAAGGATGTTCCAACTCCTTTACCATGGACGGAAGAATGTCAGAAAAGTTTTTCTGAACTGCGTGACGCGTTGTGTTCGGCTCCTGTGTTAGGGACTCCTGACTACAGTAAACCGTTTACACTATACGTTCATGAGAGAGAAGGTTGTGCGTTGAGTGTTTTGACGCAACAATTCGGCGGTAAGCAACGTCCATGTGCATATTTTTCCTCGACCTTGGACCCAGTAGCTAGAGCATTGCCGAGTTGTTTGAGAGCAACAGCGGCAGCTGCGGTGTCCATCCGACAATCTGCAGGATTGGTCATGGATAATATGCTTACGGTGATGGTTCCGCATGCAGTTGACACTCTCTTGAATCGTACGAAAACTCAGCACTTGACGAGTGCAAGGTTGTCTGGTTATGAGTTGACGCTTTTGGCAAGTCACATTCAAATAAAACGTTGCAACGTCCTGAACCCGGCGACTTTGTTGCCAATCAGTATGGAATCAGATGAAGTAGCACCTCATGATTGCTACTTGCGAACGGAAGAGGAAACAAAAGATCGTGTAGACCTGAAAAATACTCCATTAAAAGATCCCGATGGGACCTTGTATGTGGATGGTTCATGTTTTAAGTTGCCAAATGGCGATGTAACGACTGCGTATGCTGTGGTGACATTGAATACTGTTGTGGAGACTGCGAGATTGAATCAGAATTCTGCTCAGGCGGCAGAGCTGATTGCTTTGACTAGAGCGTGCGTGTTGTCGAAAGGGAAACGGGTGAATGTGTTTACGGACAGCCAATACGCATTTGGCGTGGCACATAGCTTTGGACGTTTGTGGAAAGAGAGAGGTTTTATGACATCGCATGGTACGAAGATCCAACACGGACAGCTCGTGAATGATCTTTTGGATGCACTTACATTGCCCAAGCAGGTGGCAATTATTAAATGTAGTGCACACCGTAAGGTGACGGATGATGTTGGTCGCGGCAATGCGTTCGCTGATGAAATTGCTAAGGAGACTGCTCGGAATCTTAGTACTAGAATGTATGTGACGAGTTCGGTTAGGTGGCCTACAGAGACTGGTATGTGTGAGGATACCATCGAGAGTCTGAAAATGATTCAGAACGAGGCCACTGAGTCTGAAAAGACGAAGTGGAAGGAGAGTACGGGAAAGTTGGATGCGAATGGCTGTTGGATTGATTTGTCAGAGAATAAGAGGTGGATGTTGCCAGATGTGTATGTGCTAGCTGTTGTGACGATGGCACACGGCTTGGCACATATTAGCGCGAAAGGTATTTGTAAGTTGTTGTCCCCTGTATGGAAGAATGATGGTATCACGAAGTGTGCTGAGAGATTGGTTAAGAATTGTATGATATGTATGATGTACAATCCTGGAAAGGGAACCCCTACACCACCTGGCCATTTTGCTCCCCCTTCATGTCCTTTTGAAGTGATTCAGCTAGACTTCATCCATATGGAGCGATGCAATAACCTGAAGTACGTTTTAGTTGTGGTTTGCGCGTTCTCCCGATGGATCGAAGCCTACCCTCTCAAAGATAACACTGCTCTGTCCACTGCAAAAATCTTACTGAAGGAATACTTTCCTCGGTATGGAATGCCACGAATCGTATGGTCTGATAACGGAAGTGAGTTTGTGGGGAGTGTGATGAAGAGTGTGTGTAAGGGCCTTGGAATTACCCAGAAATTCCACAGCGCCAATCATCCCCAGTCAGCAGGTTTGGTTGAAGGGTATAATGGTACCCTTAAATTGAAGTTGGCGAAGATTCAGGCTACGACTGGTCTCTCGTGGCCTGACGCTTTACCTCTAGCCCTTCTGTCTACTAGGGCGACTGTACACTCCCGAGTAGGGCTTAGTCCCTACGAGATTGTGTTTGGCCGCCCTGCAAATGTTTGGAGGGTCCCTAGACCGAGTGTGTTCTCTGATCTTGAGTACCCAATGTTGATCGATTATCTGCATGATATGACTGCTAAACTGAGGTTAATTCACCAACAGGTCTTTAAAGCACTGCCGACGCAGACGGAGGGTCCAGGCCACCAGCTCCAGCCTGGAGACTGAATGGTAACGCGGAACTTCGGACGAAAACGCAACCTTGAGCCACGTTTTACTGGACCCTACCAAGTACTTCTTGCCACGAGGACTGCTGTTCGTTTGGAAGGACGCAAGAATTGGGTGCATGCCACTCATACTAAAAAGGTACCTATACCTTTACCGGCAGACTCGTGGGTGAGGAAGGGCATTGCTTCGTCCGAAACAGAAACTGCACAGACCTTTGTCCCTTTTAGCGACGCTCAGCCTGTTGGAGAACCCTCAGTGCAGCAGAACGACATTGTTGAACACTTACCATCGAAAAACTCAAGATCTGAACAATTGATTGATCAGCAGAACTCTGTCCCACCATCGGATCAGTTGTTTGATGAACAGACACGTCCTGGGAGAAGCCGATACTTTCTGCGATCCAATACCAAGGACTAATAAAAAGCTTTTGCTTTCTCCCTTGACATCCACATTACCCCATTGACACCATTCAGTCTGAACACACTCGTATAATTTTGTTTTTTGTAAATATTGTGAGTTTGTTTCCATATATGTTTTTGCTTCCACAGCTAGGAGATTTTGTATATATTTGTAAATAAAATACCTTACATCCGGGTGGACCGTAGGGCCGCGTGTGTACTTCCTTCTGGTTAGTAGGTCTTGACACTAGGTCGAAGGCCGTCGGTTCCTGGGAACTCCTGGGGATTGACTACTGCTACACAGAACGAAGTGCGTCAAGAAACGTTGCGGACGGTTTTAGAGGATGCTGTTCTCTAAGCTGGTGGATTTGGAAAAAGCTCAGGCCCAAAGATTCAAGTTGCAGCAAATTACTCATACAAAATGCTTCATGATTCAAGTGTTCCTTCTGTTCTTAACTGTTTCTTCGCTATTGGTGGGTGGGGTGTATTACCTGATATTGACGTTCTTGCCTTCTGCCTCACCTACCCCTTCTCCTTAACCTAAAACTACATCCACTGTTTCTCCTCATTCCTTCCACATCTTACCCCAACACGAGCAGGTCAGACGTGCGGAATTTATGAATAATTCCTTCATTCAGCTCCTTCATCAACATCAGTTGGTGGTCAACACTACCAATTGTTGGGTGTGTGGGTTAATGCCACATACCACTGATAAGGGAATTCCTTACTTGGTCCTTTCTTATAGTTCCCAGGGTTCAGCTCGAGCATTCCAAACAATGTTTCGAAGTGCACTAGATTCCTACCCCAATCGAGAGCCACGTCCTCCGCACTTTGGTCCCGGTCCGTACCACAAGCCTTTGGCTATAGCGATCGCTGATTTAGATAGGGATATCTATGAGCCGTCGCTCATCCCAGAGGAAGAGGTGCGAGCCTATAAGGATCTGAGTGAGGCTGAGTATAGTGCGCTCGTGGGTGAAAGACAGCTTAAAAGCTCGTCTCCAATATGGATCGTACCCCACCTTGGTAATTTCTGTCTAAAAGGTCATGGCCGAAGCCCGAGAGCTCATCTTGGAGAGAGTGCTTGCTCCGAGACGTATGTCTTACCGATGCTCTCTTCCCCTGTGTTTCTGACTGCCAAGGGTACGTACTTTGTCTGTCATAATAGTGCGTATACATGGTTGCCCTCTGACTTTGTGGGCACATGTTACATTGTAAATTTGTTGCCACCGACTTTTACAGTCGCCTCCGATTACCACAAGACTCGAATTGTGAGGGGCGTGATTAGCGAAGAGGACACTGCCGGTCAAGAGGCAGGAGACTTTTTCAAGGGTTTCTTTCCGTTTTGGGGACCTATGGTCAATAGTAGGAACCTGAGACAGTTGACCCGAGTGGTGGAATCGACAGCTAATATCACTGCCAGTGCCCTTGGTAATATTACAGCAGAGCTTCAGGCGGATAGGCTTATGACGTTACAAAACCGTATGGTTTTAGACGTTGTTTTAGCGGATCGAGGTGGAGTATGTAAGGTGATCCATTCGAGCTGCTGTATTTTCATTCCAGATAACGCTCCGACTGTCTATCAAGCCATCTCAAAGTTGCATAAGATCTCTGAGTCCATACACGTGGACGTAGGGGATTGGACGCTACTTGGGTGGTTTTGGGGCCTGATGTCGACTTGGGGTTGGAATATTCTGATGATCATTGGGGTTGTTGTAGCATTCCTGTTCACGTGTTGCCTTTGTGTGCAGTGTGGTCCTGCCTTATGTGGCCTCTGTGCTACGACGTGTATAAGACAGCCGCCTGTTACCAAAGGAACTCTGATGGATAGAATTATGTTGCAGCAACATCTAGATGGTCTGATGAATATCGAATATGATTCCGACTAGTGCTTGCCTACATGAGGGCAAAAGGAGCGTCTGAGGTTACGTGACGATCGTAAGTGGTGTTTTCGACTCGCACGAATATGGTTGAGTCTGGTATCTATGAACCGCAAAAGACGAGTTTAGTGGGTGTATGCGTTTTCGCTGTGCTAGCCTAAACTGTTCGTTTGTTTCGTGGGTTTCTACATCCGAGCCCACGGGTTCCATCTTAGATGCGGCATCCATTTTGTCTCTTGCCCTCAAGTAGCCAGCGAACGGACGCTGTCCGCTTCGCGACCCTGGGATTCCCAAACTCTTGCGGAAGACACGTTTCCTTTGAAAGTGTCTTTATGATGAGGGGGACGGCACTGTAAGGCAGATGGTCCCGCTCGAGGCTCATCTTGCCGTGCCGGTCTATTGTCTTAGTCGTGCATTCATTAGGCACGTCCCCTTTGATGCCTGCAGCTCGTGTTTCCCGATACCACCCCTTTTACACCCTTTCCGATCTCCCCACTGTTTCTGTCTTCCTCTGCACCTGTTTCTGTCCCTTCCTCGATCTGTTTACTGCTGATTGGAATGTACTAATGGTGGGAAGATGGGTTTTTACAGTTGGGAACCACCAAACGTTTCTGTACTTATGTTCCGGGCCTTGAATACATGAAAGTAACCCCTTATGGTCTTTACGATGGGAACCAAGTTGTAAACCTTTGTGTACTATGATGTTCAATGCATTAGAACTGTATAAAAGGAGCGATCCACAGAGGCAAGTCAAATCAGACTCCTCGAACCTACACATGTTGTACTTCCTGTGACTTCTGTGTTCCCTGCAGTAATAAACCTCGAATCTTTGACGACGAAGGAAGTGTCCCGTGTCTCTGTCATTTGTACGCCGGAACAGGTTACCCACGAAGGTTTTAGGTGTTATCCCTGGCACCGCTGGGTCTTAAGAAAACCCAGTCCTTCAGTCTTTGCGCCTATTCTCATAGTACTGGGCTGTAGCTAAAATCTGTGCAGACGTGGAAACAGTCCAAGCACTCTCTGAATCTTTCAACTTATTACACAGCTCAGGAAGTAAATTATGTAGAAATTTGTCAACAAACAATCTTTGGCCACCCTCAGTGGACATATCCTGACCACTATGATCTACAAAAGTTTTTTCAAACCGCGTGAAAAAGTCAGACACAGTCGCATCTTTCTTCTGTTTGCACGCAGACAACTTGTCCCAATTAACACGCAATTCGGGCATTCTTCATATACGTAATAATCTTATCAGGGAGTTCAGTAATCAGATCCTCAGGCTTAGCACCTCCTCCTTGTCTATTGTCGGCGTCTCTAAGATTAACCCATGTATCACCCAATTCAACCACATGATCTGTATGACGAATCTTACTCCAAATAGGTTGTGGAACAACATTACCAAACAACATGTCAATGTCCGCCAAATTCATAATACACAAACCCACAGTCTGAGTCAGTTCTTTATAATACCCTGCTGGATTTTTGCGTGGATCAGGTAAAGACTGCTTGATAGCTAAAACTTCAGCGCGCTTCCATGGGACTTGGACCCAGACGCGCTGGAAATGAGCCGGTACAAGTGGCGGATTATTACCCGGACCAGCAGCCACTTCCTCTTTCCACACCGGGGGAACCTCTCTCATTGGATAGTGTCTTGACTCAAACAACGACTGGTAAATACCCTCACTCCTAAACAATAATAATATCGCAACTGCTTTCTTAACATCAGAACCTACAATTGTGCCCTTTGCAAACTCGAACCGTACACGATACAACTCAGACATATTGCGTTCTGAATTATCTTCCTCCAATTCCTCGCAAAGGAAAACACACATTTTCTCAAAAACTTATCTCTGTTTCGATGCTTCCCACTGATGGAAGACATCCAAAATAGAATCTAGCTCATATCGTATCGGGTCTGTAACCCATTTATGCGCCAAACGATCCAATATCTCTTTCTCTCTATAGTCAGGCATCTGACTGCATGACTGTCTACGCTCTGTAGCAGGGGACATACCCAACTGTCCCAACCAAGGAGAAACCAGAAAAGGCAGCAGTCATTCGCTGTCTGGTAGAAGGAGAAGAAGAAAGAATAAGGGAAGACGGAGAAGAACCCAGAGTCGGAGCAGGAGGAGCATTAAGAAAAGACGTAGAAGTAGCAGGCAAAGGCAAAGTCTGCGCCCCTGAGGAGACTGCGCCAAAGGAGCGGTAACCAACGGAAGGGGAGCTGGTTGTGGAGGAATCACAGGAGGCATAACAATCGGAGGTTGTACAGCCACAACTGGTGGCGGTGGTGCCGTGGCATTTTTTGCTTAAGGGGGTGGTAAACTCAAGAGATGTGACATCAACGGATCTTTCTCAAGATCGTTCCTTGCTTCCTGTTCTTTAGTCAGCAAAACTGGGTAGCACCTATCTGCCGCTAACTTCTTTACTCGTTTCATCTGTTCGCATCTTGCCTCCAACGCGAGTGATCGCTCCCCCTGCTTCCTCCCTCACCTGTGGTATCGTAGCGCTTACATCTGCTTTGGCTCACTGGGCACTGTTATTGTACTTGGTATGGTAGCGCTTACATCTGCTTTGGCTGACTGGGCACTGTTATTGTACTTGCTAGCGCGCACTGTTGCTCATTAATTTTCATAGCGCTTACCGTGCAGTACCTGTAATTATTGTAGCTGTGCACTGTCTGCATTGCATTGGCTGTGTTATATTCAAACTGTGTCACGATCTCCACTGTCTCCGCGCACGAACTCGCCCCCACCACGATAATAGCGGTAACATCTTTTTGGCCCTCATAGCGCTCCATTGCTCCTTGTTGTTGTTGTTGTTCGGCCATTTCCCAGGTTGACCCGAGCCCTCCCTCGGCCTCGCTCCCGCCTCCCTGCTGACCCTCCCACGCTCCGCCCCCCTCCACTCTCCATTTATGTCAGATGTACCAACGCGCAGCGTCCACGCGCTACAGCCGCGCCGAAGGTGCGCCAAAGGTAAGCCCGTCTACGCCCGTCCGCGCCTGGACCGCGCCCAGCGCCATACCCCCTGGCCCTCGCAATGCCCAGCCCTCTCGCATTACTTACGACGCCTCCACCCTCCTTGCCCTTAACCCCGGCCGTTCCCCCAACTGCGTCCAAGCCGCTCCTTGACACACCCATGGACCCTTCTCTTGCAACTCCTGTAAATTTGACGACACCAAGAGCAACTCCTCATCTACGAAACCAAAACAGTTATCCGACCCCAACCACCTACAATGCATCCTGCTCAACACCCGCTCGGTCCACAGACACGCCATCGACCTCTGGAATCTACTAGACACCATCTCTCCGGACGTCGCCTTCCTAACAGAAACATGGATGAACGCCACATCAGCCCAAGACATCACCATTGCCATCCCGGAAGGCTATAAGATTATTCGCAAGGACCGTACCGGCCAAACAGGAGGAGGCATCGCTATCGTCCATAAGAAATCCATCCGCATCTCAACCAGCTCAGACGTCAATCTCGCCAACACTGAACACCTTCACTTCCAGATCCACATCGACCCCAAGACCACACTCAGAGGCACCCTCCTTAACAGGCCACCAGGACCCCGCGCACAATTTAGTGAAGACATCACGGACTTCATCACTCCACACGCGCTCCCCTCCGAGGATTACATCCTTTTGGGAGACCTCAACTTTCACCTTGAAAAAAACAACGACCACCACCCTTTTGGACAACCTCGCCAACCTCAGACTTAAACAACTTGTCACTACCCCCACCCACATCGCAGGTCACACACTCGACCCTATCTTCACCTCCAGCAAACATATCTCCTTCAGCCACACCACAGCTCTTCTTTGGACTGACCACAGCTGCGTTCACTTTACCTACAACAAGTCCACATCCAACAACCACCCCCAACCCACTCTGCGAAGAAACTGGAACAAAATCACCATCGACCAGATCTCCTCATCGCTTCTTCAAAACCCCCCCGCCCACTCTTCAAACCCCGACCAAGCAGCCACTAACCTCACCCAATGGTTATCCAACAGCGCCGACATCCTAGCACCACTGAAAAAACGACAAATCAAACTAGGCAGCAAGAAGGCCTCCTGGTTCAACGATGATCTTAAGAAATCCAAGAAACTCTGTCGCTCCCTTGAGAAGGCCTGGAAAAAAGACCCAAACACCAGCACCAAGGACGCCTTCAAAAACGCCACCCGCATACACCACCAACTGATCCGGAATGCCAAGAAAGCTGCTTTTAAGGACCGACTAGATAGCAACGCCCACAACAGCAAGGAATTATTCAACATCGTCAAGGAATTTACCAACCCCTCAGCCAACACCAACGACATCACCCCCTCTCAAGCCCTCTGCGACTCCCTAGCCTCATTCTTCCACAACAAAATTGCAGACATCCACAACAGCTTTGACAACCGACCCGATGACCAACCCACCCAACCCTCTGCAGGACCCCCACCCCCCTTGAACATCCTCAATGACTGGAACCCAATCTCCACTGAGGACACCATCCGTCTGATGAACTCTATCCACTCAGGATCCCCCACAGACCCATGCCATCACCACATCTTTTACAAAGCAGACTCCATTATAGCACCGCACCTCCGAGACGTCATCAACTGCTCCCTCAACTCCGAAACCTTCCCGGAAAGTTGGAAGCATGCCGAACTCAGCGCCCTTCTGAAGAAACCCACAGCTGACCCCACCGAACTCAAAAACTACCGCCCTATCTCGCTCCTCCCATTCCCGGCCAAAGTCATCGAGAAAGCGGTAAACAACCAGCTCGCCGCCTTCCTCGAAACCAACAAATCCCTCGACTCCTCACAGTCCGGCTTCCGAGCCAAACACAGCACGGAGACCGCCCTTATCGCAGCAACAGATGACATTCGAACTCTACTGGACAATGGAGACACAGTCGCCCTCATCCTCCTCGACCTCTCCGCAGCCTTCAACACAGTCTGTCATAGCACCCTTTTACAGCGCCTCAGGAACGCCGGAATCCAAGGAAAAGCACTGGAATGGATCACCTCGTTCCTCGCCGGAAGAACCCAGAGAGTCCGCCTTCCACCATTCAAGTCAGAGGCCACTGAAGTCATCTGCGGCGTACCACAAGGATCTTCACTCAGCCCCACCCTCTTCAACGTATACATGAGCCCCCTCGCGGTCATCGCACGCCAACACAACCTCAACATCATCTCTTACGCCGATGACACTCAACTGATCCTATCACTCACCAGAGACCCCAACACTGCCAAAACCAACCTGCATGAAGGAATGAAAGAAGTAGCCGAATGGATGAAACACAGCCGTCTGAAACTAAACTCAGGCAAAACAGAAGTCCTCATCCTAGGCACCTCCCCCTCCGCCTGGGATGACTCTTGGTGGCCAGAGGCCCTTGGAAAAGCACCCATCCCGACGGACCACGCACGGAACCTGGGCGTCATCCTGGACTCCTCACTCTCGATGACCAGACAAGTCAACGCCGTTTCTTCATCTTGCTTCAACATTCTTCGCATGCTCAAAAAAACATTTTGCTGGATCCCCACCGAAACTAGAAAAACGGTCACCCACGCACTGGTCACGAGCCGCCTGGACTACGGAAACACCCTATACGCCGGTACCACCGCAAAACTCCAGAAAAAACTCCAACGCATCCAGAACGCTTCAGCCAGGCTCATATTAGACATCCCGCGTAAAGAACACATCTCTGGCCACCTGAAAAACCTCCACTGGCTCCCCGTCAATAAGAGGATTACTTTCCGCCTCCTAACCCACGCACACAAAGCACTTTACGAAATTGGACCCGAATGCCTCAACACACGACTGTCCTTCTACACCCCCTCCCGCCAGCTACAATCCTCCAACCAAGCCCTTGCCACTGTACCTCGCATCAACAAAACCACCATGGGAGGGAGATCCTTCTCCTACCTGGCAGCTAAAACCTGGAACTCACTTCCCACTCACCTTCGCCTTACTCAGAACCACCTAGCATTCAGAAAGCAACTTAAAACGTGGATTTTCGACAAGTAACTCCCCACCCTTCTTCAAGCGCCTTGAGACCCTCTGGGTATGTAGCGCGCTATATAAATCCCTTGACTTGACTTGACTTGACTTCATTATCCCTAAATGCAACAGCAGCTTGTACCATTGACATACCTCGTTCTCGTTTATTTTTCTTCGCTAATTTTATTTCTCTCTGTTTGGCTTCTTTGCGCCATAGGCGAAAAGAGTCAAACATCGCCAGCCGGGCTTTCTTCTTAAAAAGTTTAACCTCTAGATTATCCAAAATCTCTGTGTCAAAACTACCATATTGGGGCCATTTTAAAACACCATCTTTTCTGGTGTATCGGATCCATATTTCGTTATATGTGATAGGGCCTACGCCATGCTTCACATATAATTCATAGGTCGGAGTTCCAATCGGAGGAACCGGACACGAGTCCTCCAATCGGGAGTCCCTATTACAACCAAGACAAAACAAATTCCCAAGTCTGCTAAGACCAGGCATCTTCGCTCTCTAGTCTAGCTTCAAACTTCAAAGCATTATCGAATACGATAGTCTCGTGAATACACGAGTCCTTCGGCTTTGGCACTTGCAGTTCCAAATCAAAGCGATCCCAAAGGGATACCAAACTAAGAACTAAACTAAGGACTGGGAGACGCTCCACTTTTACTTAACTGAGGTATCGATGACCGATGACGTCACCAGAAGACTCGTCTATCATTTCGCTCTACCAATCATCAAGGGTCCAAAACAGGGTGATAGTCAGGGCAGCAGTCCTTCGTAGCCGTCGGGACGCTGGGAACCTCGCAGCAAAGACTTTCGGACCACGTCGACATACAGGGGTCGATGAAGTGGCGGCCTTCCTCCAGAATTTTCACACGAAGCTCCTCACGAACCTCTGGCTTGGACCGGTACCGCTGATACCGCCCCAGGTTGGGCGCCAACTGAAGTACCGGGTTTTTAAGATCCCAGCGGTGCCAGGGAGAACACTCAAAGACTTCGAGTCCTTCCTCTTTCAGACTACAGAAACACAGAGTCTTCTTGGTGAAGTCAAAGATCGTATTTATTGGCTGCAGCCAGTAACAGGTATCCTAGAAGTACAACAGCATGAATGTTCTCAGGAGACTGCTCGAATTTACAAAGCCAGCCTTCTCTTTTTATACAAAATAATAAGCTTCAGGCAAACATTCCTTATTTTACAGTTGACCATACACATAATTTCAATACAAAGAAAAAGCAGAGTCATGATGACAAGCCCACATTTCAGTTTGTCCAGTCCATAATAGATTACCCGGCAAGGCACAGAACTTTCATCAGATATCGACGGACCACCAATAAAAACGGGCACCTCCTCCTCGTAAAACAGGTCATAAAGAAGAAACAGGGACAGGTGTGTGTGAGATTAGGCATAGTTTGTGTGCGATGAACGGTTTATGACATGTTGTCCCTTGATACTAATCTCATTCGGCCACTGGGAAAGGAACTGCCCGAACAGGTTTGGCTTGAGGCAGTGGAGTCAGCTCGCCCAGGTCACAGAGGAGTCAGCAAAGGTGTACGTGTCCTTCAGATCGAATTCGGCCTTAGTTATTTGGCTATGTGAGGGCAATCACAAAATGGCTGCCGCTCACAAAATGGAACCCGAGGGTTCGGGACGAAAAACTTCGATTTCAGGGTGAGTTCGTCACTCGAACATGACGAAAATGCTTATGTATAGTATTTAAACCATTACCGGTCTGCTAGTATCAAATTCGTCATGATACGACGATGTTTATGACACGAGTCCAGAATTTTGGTGCCACAGTACACCCGAGTCCAGAATTTTCAGTACCACACTTCTTCCTTAGCAGGATTCTTGAACTCCTGAACTGCCCCTACTTCGGGAGGGACTACTACTTTCCCACTTATCTGAGTTTCCTGCATTGATCGGGTACTACTTTGCGATAACTGTAATTCAATTTCAATGTCACTGCTTGTCCGCGTTGCCATGATTAGACTGCCTGCCTCTGAGACACGCATGGGCTTGGGCCTAGGTTGGGGGGTGGGTCCCTAATGTGGGGGTGCTGGTCCCAGCTTGCCCCGGACACTGCTTCAGGCGTAAATAATCAATTTCCTAAAAAAGGCCCTAGTCGACACACCGGTGGTGGTAAGTGGCTGTGCTTTTTTCTCACTGGTAACTTTGACTTTCTTGGTCCTGGACTTGATGCCTTTCTTTGGCACCATCTCAAAGCTGTCAGTTAGCATGCAGTAGCGCTTGCTTTAGATTCACAAGTTGGAGAGATGTCTGTGGTCTTGTGACGTTGTGTGCAGGGCACAGGTCTTCTGTCTGGCCGTACATTAGGTGATGTGGTCTCCTCCTCTTGTGCACCTAATACCAAAGAAGCAAGAAGAACATCAGTGACATCGGTAATTGTTGCAGTTCAATAATTACTAGTACAAACAAAAATAATATATATATATAGATAATTTAGTGTGTGGCCACTCTTGTTAGTGTTACCTCAGGTATTAAAAAACTTAACAATACAGTGTAACCATTTGTGAGACTTTGTCACCAACAAGGGCAGGCAGTATACCCAGGAAGGATACGAAAGAAGAACAACAAAAATACAAATGTAACGGTTTGGCATTGTGCATCACGTGATGTCATGTGGGATGAGGCACTTAGAGAGCTGCAGCTAACAAATGACAATGGAATGGAAAAATCCCTAAACAGTGAATACTGCTGTGCATGTCATATAGCAGACATGGTGTTTATGTTAATGGTTCATTGATGCCAAATCATGCTACTTTGAAACTGAAAAAAAAACAATTGTAAAAGAAATTGAAATCTTTTTTTAACTAAAATTAAAATGTGAAAGAAAAGAGAAATTTTAAAATATAAAAAAGGAAAGAATTAAACACATTCAAAAACTTAAAACATAAAAATGAAAAAAAGAATTCAAAATAATGAAATAATTGTAAATTAGAAAAAAATAAAAATCACCCTCAAGTGCCTAATTATTTGTTCATTTATTAAGCTGCTTAACTCATTGATCAACCATCCATGCAAGCATAGGGCAAAGGGGCACACTGGCTGGATTCATAAAATGGCTACCAACCACATGGTCGGGACACAAAAAGAAGCAATACACCAAGGTGAACAAAGGGAAGACTTGCAGGCCTATGGCAAAAGCACACTGACTGCCTTCACAAAATGGCGGACAGCCAAATGATCACATCACAACAATAACAAGCATGAGGACTCGAAATCAATGAACACAAGCAGCCTCAGGAGGATACAGACTTTACAAAATGGCCCCGGCACATGGCCCTGGGGAACTAAGGCAAATGCGTTGCTTGCCTATTTGAAAACACACACACTGGCCGGACAAAAAGGCATGCTTGCTAAACAACAACACCGTAATGCAACAATGCACAAAGAAAATCACAGGGCTAAAAATGTTTGCAAGTTACAACAACCACACACATTCAACAAAGGCATTTAATTGATTTAACACACATGAAAAAAGTGAAATGCCACGAAAAACCATATTTTGTGTTTTAATGTTAAACCAATGCCATCCATAGCAAAAGTATGTTTAAATTCAACAGATATCACAGAAACAGTTTTTTCATGCACTCATGAGTACCTCTAGATCTATTGTCTGGATAACCCATTGGCAGACTAAGCCACATATTGAATCAAATCAATTCAATATTTCAAATGTATTAAAAACATGGAGAAAATGTAGTGAACTGTGCTCAATTTTTGCTGAATAAAAGAAGAAACAAAATTGTATGCAAAACAACAACCAGCAAGAAGACATAGCCACCACAAAGAAGGCATGCAGGCATACGGCAGAAGCACACAGGCTGCCTTCACAAAATGCCCACCAACCACATGGCCAGGCCACAACAAGAAGAGACAATATTAATAAGCCTGCTACTCCTGAGGCGAAAAGCCGGGAGGTGTATTTTACTCGTTTTAAACTTGCTTGTGTACTGTATTTGCTTTTAAAATACTTGCCTGACTGCACAATCCCTGATCCCATAACAGCTGATTATTAGCTGCTGGGACTCAGAAACCACTCGTTTCTTGGCGCCATTGAACGCCGAAGGGAGACGACAGCCACGCCCACTTCTTGTTGGCCACGCCCCCTCCGCAGACATAAATAGAGCGCGCTGCACTCGAACGCTGCTCCATTGCTGCTACTCCTGAGGCGAAAAGCCGGGAGGTGTATTTTACTCGTTTTAAACTTGCTTGTGTACTGTATTTGCTTTTAAAATACTTGCCTGACTGCACAATCCCTGATCCCATAACAGCTGATTATTAGCTGCTGGGACTCAGAAACCACTCGTTTCTTGGCGCCATTGAACGCCGAAGGGAGACGACAGCCATGCCCACTTCTTGTTGGCCACGCCCCCTCCGCAGACATAAATAGAGCGCGCTGCACTCGAACGCTGCTCCATTGCTGCTACTCCTGAGGCGAAAAGCCGGGAGGTGTATTTTACTCGTTTTAAACTTGCTTGTGTACTGTATTTGCTTTTAAAATACTTGCCTGACTGCACAATCCCTGATCCCATAACAGCTGATTATTAGCTGCTGGGACTCAGAAACCACTCGTTTCTTGGCGCCATTGAACGCCGAAGGGAGACGACAGCCACGCCCACTTCTTGTTGGCCACACCCCCTCCTACACTACCCGTCACCACTATAAACTATGTGTCAATGTCGGAAGCGCAGCGGACGAGCGCAGCGGGCACGCCGATTGCGCGCCGAAGGCGCGCTTAAGGCAATCTCGTCTGCGCTCGTCCGCGACGAGGACGCGCCTAGCGCCACAAACCCTGTCCGGCACAGCCCATCATCCCCCGGCTCCACTCGGGATGCTTTGCTCGACCTTCGAGGGTATGCGCATGAAGGTAAGCTCTCCTTCGAAGAGACGGCCTTCCCATTAACTGATTTCACACAAAAGGACTTAATTGTAGGAGGCCTCTTGAACGTAAGATCCTTACCAAAACATGCCACTGAAATTAATCTTCTTATCGAGTCTCACCATCTAGATGTACTCTTTCTAACTGAGACTTGGACACATGCAAACTGTGAGACCGACCTAGCAGCCGCCTGTCCGCTAAACTTTAACATTCTCCATCTTCCTAGACCCAAAGGCCGCGGCGGCGGAGTTGGTGTCATCTTCAAAGCCTCGTGGCAAACGAACATCCTAGACATAGACCCGACACCTGGAATCGAGCTCTTTGGTCTGTCTATAAACTGCCATCAAGGAGATACCTTTACGGTAATCATCTGCTACCGCCCACCTGGGGCCTTTTCTCTCTCGCAACAGCAAGCCCTCCTCACGACTATCACCAACATGGCAACCTCTCACAGCAAACTAGTACTTCTAGGAGACTTTAACCTCTGGCCAAACGGCAGCCTAGACGCAGGACTAGACAACCTTCGGCTGTCCTGTGATAGTGTAGGCCTCCAACAACTGATAAAGGACCCCACTCACTCCGCAGGCAAACGACTCGATCTTATCTCCTCGAGCCCAGGTCTAACCCAAGTAGGCGACATCCTGCCTATGAGTTGGACAGACCACTCGCTCATCAAACTCTACATCAATAATGCCACAACAAGCAAAACTAAATCCCACCCGCCCCCACAATTTTCGTACCGAAACTGGAAAGCGTTAGAAAAACTCAGCACCACCACCAGAATCTTCGAGGTGGAAGACAGTTTCACCATTACCAACTCAGTGGAAGATAACTACAGATCCTTTAGCTCGAGAATCACCTCCCTTGCAGACTCTGCTGCCCCTCTTAAACTCTGTAAACCGAAAGGTAGAGCCCCGGCTCCCTGGTACAACGACTCTCTGAAAACCCTCAAATCAGCCTGCAAACAAGCTGAGAGAATGTGGAGACACGGATACTGTAACAACAACAAAACCCTCTGGAAGAAGGCACTCCGTGACTACAAGTCCGCTATTGCAGAGAGTAAAGCGAATTACTACTGCTCCACCATTACCAATGCGGCCAACAGTCCAAAAAGCATATTTCAGATTCTGGACAATATCTTACACCCTGACTGCGTCAAAAACTCCATCCCCCCTTCTCAGTCCCTTTGTGATAGCCTCGCTCAGTTTTTTACTGATAAAATTGAGACTATCATTAATAACCTGGCAATGTCCCCGTCTTCCACTCTCTCCACCCTTCCCAAAATCAACCCCACTAACCATGAATCTCAGAGGCCAACCTGTCCCCCCACAAATAAATTGCTGGCTTTCCCTCTTATTTCTCAAGCAGAATTTGAAATAGTCGCACAGGGCATCACTTCCGGATCCCCCCTTGACCCTCTACCACCGAAAATATGGAAAACCTGTGGGCACCAACTATTTCACACCCTCCGGTTGATTTGTAATCAATCCCTGAGCTGTGGCGTCGTTCCCCGCTCCTGGAAGCAAGCGCTTATAACCCCACTGCTAAAGAAACCTACGCTAAACCCAGATTGTCTGTCCAACTTCTGCCCCATATCACTCCTGCCTTTCCCAGTGAAGGTGCTCGAACGCTGGGTCAGTAAATGCCTCTCAACCCACCTCGAGCAGCACCATTTTTTGGACGAATTCCAATTTGGGTTTCGCCCAGCCCATGGCACTGAAACCGCGGTGCTGACGGCCATGGAGGAGCTTTGAATGCGCGCAGACAGGGGCCAAGCTGTGGCCCTCATTTTATTTGACTTGTCTGCCGCATTCGATACTGTCAATCATAGGGTCCTGCTCCAGCGGTTGAGAGCGGCAGGGATCGATGGCACGGCCCTGATCTGGTTTCACTCATACCTCAGCGACAGAAAACAGGCTGTTTCCCTCCCCCCCTTTCCAATCGGTCTTCTCCCCGGTCCCTCACGGTGTCCCCCAGGGTTCCTCTATCAGTCCGATTCTTTTTTTTTTTTTTTTTTTTAATTTTTGGAAAACCTTTATTGAAATCAGAACACACAGCTATTCAGCCTGACATCCCGGAGGCAAGGCAGCAGGGGTAACAGGAGAGAAATAGTGTCAAACAAATGAGACATAATCGTCGAAGGTTAATTTTATATTAAGATGAAGTTCAACAAAAGGGCGCCCGCGGGCGCGAAAGTGGCAGTGGGGACAGTGTGACGCTGGGTGTCGGGGATGGGTAGGGGAGGAAGGCAGGGAAATGTTCATCAAGGATAAGTTACCAGAATGGGAAGGAGGAGGGGGGGGAAGGTAACAGGAGAATATAGTACATAAGAGCTCAGTTGGCGTCACAGGCTAGGGAGACACATTATCATGCAGGCTGACTGATTCAGGCGGTAAGCACACATCTCCCCTGTACTCATTCCATGCTCCCCAAATTTTAGTCCAAGTTCGAGGTCTCCCTCTGGCCACATAGACTGTCTTCTCCCGGAACATGCACCAGTCCATGTTGGCCTTCCACTGTACCAGCAGGGGGGCCGCGGACGCACCCCATTTTTGGGCTATGTCCCTCTTAGCCACCATGTTCCCAAGGGTAACCCATCTAGTCTGCGCAACGTTGTGATCGGAAGGCTCCCATACGTTCAGAAGGCATCTACGGGCTTCCGCGTGTGCAGCCACGCCAGTCACCTCCTCCATAACTCGGTGCACTCTCCTCCAGTAGGAGGCGATCACCGGGCATTCCCAAAGGATGTGCAAAAAAGTGGCAAGAGCTCCGCAGCCCCTACGACAGACACCGTCAGGCGAGAAACCCATGCGCATTAATCGGGGTCCTGTCATATACACCCGGTGCAGGATCTTAAATTGCACGAGGCGAAGACGGGAAGAAATGGCAACCTCCTTAGGGGAGGAAACTGCGCTCTGCCAATCCTCATCGTCCAATTCAAGGCCGTCCGCCACCCACTGGTCTCTCAAGCTAAGGAGGAGGTCCGTGCGCACATTGATCAATTTTTTATAGGAGAGGGAGATTGCGCTGTCCGGCATGTGCCCATCTAGTATCCTGTCTTCCAGAGGGGAACTCTCAGGAATGACGCCGTCCGGCGGAGAGGCCGAAAGCAGCGCGTGTCTCAGTTGAGCGTAGCGAAAAAACTCCGTCGCGCCCAGCTGGTATTCGGTTTGTAACTGGGGGAAGGTCTTAATTGAGCCCCTGGAGAGCATATCATCAACCCTGCTGATGCCGATAAGGTCCCACTTATCAAATCCCTTGGTGTGCCATAGTCTACCCAGGATGTCCGAATCAAAGAGGGGAGTGAACCTTGTGAGTCTGCCTTGCCACCCTAGTGCCTTAGTAACCGCCCGCCAAGTGCGGACCGCCGTACGGGTGGGGCCCGTCAACCGCCGGTCAAAAGACTTCGAGTATAGGGCCCGATAATAGTTACCATCGCCCATCAACCACCTATCCATGGCATAGCCGGGGCTCCCCACTGGGCCATAAAAGCCGTGGTTGAGGGCAGCTAGTTGCGAAGACCAATAGTAGCGGCGCACATCTGGGAGGGCGATGCCACCGTCGTACCAGGGGAGTGTGAGTTTGTGGATGGCAACGCGGGGCCGACCATCCCAGAGGAGGGTCCGGAGGAGGCCTTCAAGATCACGAAAGTAGCGCGCCGGGACCGGGTCCTGGGCGTTTTGGAGTGCGTACAGGAACCTGGGCAGGGACATCATCTTCAACAGAGCGGCACGGCCAAGAAGGGAGAGCGGCAGTTTACGCCAGCTGTCCACATCACGCCGTAACCGCTGGAGAGGGGGGAGTAAATTGTTATCATGCCTCAACTTGGGGTTACCAGAGATGTAGATGCCCAGGTACTTGAAGCCGCGCGTGGCAATCTGAATCCTGCAGCCTCTGGGGAGACGTGGAGTATCTCCCTTGAGGACATATAGGGAGGACTTGGCCCAGTTGATAATCAGAGTACCGCCCGAAAAGTCTGATCACATCACAGGCCACAATGAGGGACCTGCAGGGGGAAGTCAGATAGAGCAGGATATCATTGGCGTACAGGGAGACCCTGTCTTCGAAGCCAGGGGCCCATGTAATGCCTCGCAGGTCAGGATGCACATGCAGTAAAGCTGCAAGCGGTTCAAGGGCCAAGGCAAACAGAAGGGGCGACAGGGGGCAACCCTGTCTAGTACCCCGACGTAGGGGGAATGGCGCCGACAGGCGGCCGTTGACCGTAACATTAGCCATCGGGTCCGCGTACGGTAGCTTCACCCAGCTCACAAAGACCGGTCCGAACCCGAGTTTGGTCAGCACTGCCCAGAGGTATGGCCATTCAAGAGAGTCGAAGGCCATAGTGGCGTCGAGGGACGCGAGGACAGCCGGCTCTTCGAGAGTGTGGGCCCTGGCCATGACACCGTGGAGGCGTCGCAAATTGAGAGCGGTGTTTCGGTGGGGGATGAATCCCGACTGGTCGGGGTGCACGAGGTCGCTAATGACGCCAATCAATCGGTTGGCGAGCAGCTTGGCGAGGACCTTGGGTTCCACGTTAAGGAGAGAGATAGGACGGTACGATCGACAGACGTCCCATGGCTTACCCTCCTTGTGGATGACCACGATGGTAGCCAGTCGTTGATCCAGAGGGAGACAGCCCCTCTCAAAGGACTCCAAGAACATTTTACGGAGGTGCGGGGCGACCGCGTCCGAGCGGATTTTATACAGTTCCACCGGTATGCCGTTAGGCCCGGAGGCCTTTCCGGTCCGTAGGGAGCGGATCGCAAGGTCAATCTCGTCAGCGGTGATGTCTCTATCCAAGTCCGCTCTCTCATCCTCGGAAAGGCAGGGTAGGTCAATATCCGAAAGGAAGGCCGATGAGTCCGCCTCCGAAAAATCCGAGGCAGACTCATAGACCCCCCGAAAGTATCCAGCGAATGAGTCGACGATGGCACTAGGGTCCGTAAGGACCACACCGTCGTCTCCGAGGAGTTCGGGCACCACACGGCTGGCCATCTCCCTTCTGTCTAACCAAGCCAGCAACTTCCCGGCCTTATCGCCCACATCGTAGATGCGGCCTTGCTGTTCCTTAGCTAGAGCGAGTGCGGCATTCGTGGCCAAGGCATGGTACTCCGCTTGTTTCAGCGAGAGGGTATGTAAGACAGAGGGGTCCGGCTCGGGCCCCAGCTGGGCCTCGAGACACAAGACCTCCTGCTCAACAACCAACATGTCAGAATCCCTAGTCCGGCGGGCCTCAGCGATGAGCGCCTGGGCCTCGCCACGGAGCACCGTCTTGAAGGCCTCCCAGAGCGTAACGGCCGACCTCACCGAGCCCACGTTCTCGGAGAAATAAAGATCAATGGCTTTGGCCAGGAGGGAGCGGGTTTTGATGTTACGAAAATACCACGGATTGACCGCGGCCAGTCGTTCCGACAGGACCACCCCAAAGTCGAAAGAGACCCATAACGGGGAGTGATCAGAAATGCCCCGCGCCAGAAAGCGGGCTTCGGAAACGGCCAGTGCATCCGAAGCCAATGTGAGGACATAATCAATGCGAGAAAGACTCCCGTGTGCACCCGATAGAAAGGAAAATTGACGGAGCGTGGGATGTAGAAGTCGCCAGTCCGATTCTTTTTAACGTTTACTTAAAACCTCTGGTCACGTTAATCAAGTCACACAACATGACCACAGTAAACTATGCGGACGACACACAGCTCCTTCTCTCGTGGGAAGGCGAAGACTCCATCTCCTTGCAAGCCTTCCATGACTGCCTAACGGACACGGCATGCTGGTTGCACCGGAACTCACTTCAGTTCAACTTCTCGAAAACCGAGGTGATGTACTGCCCTGCAAGTCGCATACCCCGCCCTCTGCCCGCTGAGTTCTGGCCCCCGGAAAACTCCAACAACCCCCCACCAGTTACCACCGTTCGCAACCTGGGCGTCATGCTCAACCATCAACTAAGCATGGAAACACAGGTCTCAAGAACAGTCGCAACTTGCGCCGGCCTTATGCGCTCACTGCGCAAAGTCTTGCCTCTACTTCCATCCTCCGCCAGAGCACTAGTAGTCAGGTGTACTATTCTTAGTTGCCTTGACTACTGCAACGCCCTGCTGCTTGAATCTCCTGCGACACAACTGGACAGACTCCAACGAGTCCAGTCGGCAGCAGCCAAACTGGCTCTGGGATGGACTAGGGGATCCTCAGCCTCTGCCGCACTGGCCGAGTTGCATTGGCTGCCTTTGAGGCAACGCATTGCCTTCAAGGCCCTTTGCCTGGTCTTCAAGGCACTACATGGAATAGGACCCAGACCTCTTCAACGTCTGTTCTCCTGGTATACCCCCACCAGAACACTCAGGTCCACAACTGCCTGCCTCGCGAGAGTGCCCAGATGTAAGAAGGCCAGGATGGGAAGAAGATCGTTCAGAGTAGCTGCAGCCAAGCTATGGAACAGTCTACCTGTCGACATTCGCCATATCCCTCATCTCCTCCCATTCAGGAAACGTATCAAAACATGGCTCTTTCCCCTGTCCCTATAAAAACCGGCCAGTCCCAGTCCACCCCCGTCAATAAACCACAAGAGTAGCTACCAGTGCCAGGATACCTGCCAGGTGACAGTCGCGCTTTATAAATATTTTAAATAAATAAATAAATAACAAAGGGAAAACAATGCAGGCCTATGGCAGAAACACTCTGGCTGACTTCACAAAATGGCCACCAGCTACATGGCCAGGCAACCACAAAAAGCAATAAGTCTACAAAGGGAAGACAATGCAGACCTATAACAAAATCACATTGGCTGCATTCACAAAATAGATTGCAGTAACATGGCCAGTCAATCACAACAAGAAGCAATAAGCCAAGAGGAACAAAAGTAAGACATGCATGCTCATGGCAAAAAAAATCACACTGACTGCCTCCATAAAATGGCCACCAACCACATGGTTACAACAACAAGCAAGAGGCCTGGAAAACAATGAACACAATCAGGCATTTAGAAACAGAATTTACAAAATGCCCCTGGTCAGATGGGCAGCCAATGCAAATGCTAGGGGCCTACTATTACAAACACACACACACACACACTGGCCAGACAAAGCTAAACAACACATCTCATGAAAAAAACAGATTTTGTATTTCAATCCAAAGCCATCCATGCCCTTAATGATGTTTTAAATTCAACACACACCACAGAGACAGCTGTTGTTTCATGCACCCATGAGTAGCTCTGGGCCTACTGGCTGAGGAAGACCCATTGGCAGACTACTGGGCTACATGCAAAGTAAATTAAATAAATTATAATATTGCAAATTGATTTCAAAACAGGTAGAAAAATAGTGAACTGTGTAACATGTTTCATTAATAAAAGAAGAACAATTGCTTATAAAGAAACAACTAGGCCCCTACTGAAACTACAGGCCACCTTCCACAATATATATTTTTTAAAATGATGAAAAGTACAAACAAATCTATGTGCATGGGCCCAATCAAACAAACAACACCAGTTTTCCAACTCACTTGTGAAATCTCAATTTCAAAAGTCTTCAAGTCCAATGATATATTAAGCAGCAGACACAAAAAGTGATCCTTCCAGCTCTAAATCCAAATAAAAAGTGACCAGGAGATGGATAAAACACTGGGAGGAGCCTGCTGGACAGGAACAGGAAGTTCTGCGGCACTTCCTTCCTCTTGAAAAAAAAGAAAAAGGATTCCTTGCACAAAATCATCATTTTGAGAAAGATTTGATGCTGCTTGGGGAGAGAACCTTCTCCAGATTGCATTTGTAGTAGATCCTGCATGTTCGGGTCGCATTCTTCAAAAAGAGTCTGCTGTTGCGCTCGATTGTTGTGTTGGCGACTGCAAATTCAAGCGGGACCATCCGGGCACCTAGCAAATCTCGTGGCACTCACTAACATCTTGGAAAATCTCATCTGCGTGCTTGAAAACGCATTTCGGGAACATCAACACAAAAAATCACTGCTCGGTTGCGGAGTGCGGACTTTTTTCAGGAACTCCCCGTTCTATGCAGAACGCGGAGTTGGCAAAAGTCCGCAAACTCAGCCAGCAGTGCAGAGTTTTACACTCAGGCTTAGTATCTAAGGGCCTGATTACGATGGTGTTTGGACACCCGTCCGACCGCCCTCATAATCAACCCCATAATGATTTTGCGTTTTTGATGTTCTGAATAAGTATTAGCCTAGTTTATCGTAACTCAGCTTCTCCTTGCGGGATTTCCAGGGCATATAATTTTTCTCCCCAATTGAAACAGAGAAGTTTATATTCAAGTTTGACTTTCAGTCGGAGACGCTAGGTGGCGCTGGAGTGTAATGGCCGCTCTGGTGTAGAGCTCCTGCCCGACCGGGGATGAAGACCAACATAACCCCCATCCTGGCCACATGAAACCGGCTGCAAACACCCTTGCTTCCTTCCGTGGGCTCTCCTCCACACTCGGTGGAAGTTTCAGGGCTGTACCACCTGCGGCAAGCCGGAAAGGCGAGCTTGAAGCTGCAGCGGGACGGAGCTGTGGAGGGGACTGTGCGTCTCGGCGGCTGCGGCAGTCTACTGTGGGCCGGTGCTGCGGGGCCTAGCGGGCCGCTCCAGGTACAAGACCCTGCTCCCTCGTGCGGCGCCTCGATTTGACTGGGACTAATCACCGCTGTGCTTACTGCCACTCCCCCGGAGCCCCGGTGTCCAGATAATGGTGCGGGGGTGCTGTTGGGGGCCCTCCTGCCCCCCCTTCCGGCCGCCATCACCAGCCACAACAACCCCGACTGGCACACCAAAGATACGAGACGACCTGAGGGCCCCCCGCCTCCCAGATATTGCCGCACTTGGCAGCCCCTGTATAGGGCAGTGGGAGCGGTGGGGACAGAGCGCAGATGGATGCCTAAAGCACTGAGGGCGCGCGCGCTGCGGAACTGGGACCCACGTCCTCCATTTTGGCGAACTCTTTGGGGCTAGGCTTTGTGGCCCCTACAGACCTGGTCAGGAGCTGCGAGATCCTTGGGCCTGGTGGGATGTGTTCCACCGTGTCTACAGCGTCACATACTTGAAACGTCCTGAAGGCACAGCGCCGGTTGGGGATAACCTCCGAGCCCCTGCTCCTACTCCGCCTCCTGCATACCGGCCACCATTTTGCGACGGCCAGCGGAACGACCACTGCACGCTTGGCCCTTTTGCTGATTTTGTGGCCTCCCTGAGGCGCTTCCACCCACACCAGCCTCTGGGGACCCTGCTCGCCTGCCTGGAGCCTGCAGAGGGGAGGTGAGAGGAACTGCTGCCTACATTGCCTCTGCTGCCTTAGCTACTTTAACTAAAGGCCCTTCCACGTGCTTCGCCACTTCATATCCTCCGATCCATTGGGGGGTGAGGTCGCTCGCTCGTCTAGGCAGGTCAAGCGGGGACCCACAGTAACTTTGGAACCAGTCTCTCAAGTTACCTGTGCCTAATAGCAATGTTACCCTGACGACACGCTCACCTATGCCTTGCCTAGAGCACACTTGCACTGGATTTACATAGCCGAGTGGGGGAGCGCGGGCTGACTGATAGGAACCCTGATCTACAACATCCTTGCTCGGCCCGGGCTGTCAGGATGGGTAAGACAGAACCCAGACAGTCAAAGCTGCCTTTCGAGGGCCGTAGCACACTGGGGGCCAGCTCCAAAAATCCAGTCGAAGCAGACCCCCCAGAGACACATGATGATGGCTGGAATACCCTGCTGGTCACCATGCAAAAAAGTCTGACCTCAATAGACTCCAAAGTAGATTCCATGAATCTCAGGCTGGACAATGTAGTGGCCAAGTTAGATGGGCACGAGGAATGCCTCGGAGAAGATGAACAAAGAATTTCAGGCCTGGAGGATGGCGCAATCACAACTCGACAGCAAGTGACACAGATGGACAAACTCTTGAAGGTAATTGCGGACAAGAATGGAGAGTTGAAAGCGTGGTCCAGGCGGAACAACTACGCCTGCTAGGCCTAGCATAATCCACAAACACTGGCCGCCTGGAAGATTACCTAGAACGTTTGCTAAGCAACATTTTTGGCTGCAACTCTTTTTCAGCGCACTTAGTTATTGAACGTGCACATCGGTCACTTGCACCCAAACCTCCTCCAGGAGCGACACCCCGTCCGATTATCATGACATTTCTCAACTACCCAGACAGGGACACTTTGCTACGCCTAGCACGTGAGAAGGGGGAAGTCCGCTTTGAGAACACCACGCTATCCTTCTAGCCAGATTTTACGCAGGCGGTGCAAGAGGCTCGCCGTAAATTCCTGGAGGTGAAGAAGCAGCTCCAATCCCGCAGTATCCAATATGCAATGCTTTACCCTGCACATCTGCGGATCCACCATCGAGGCCGCCAGCACATCTTCCAAAAACCTCATCAAGCTGAAGAATACCTGAAACATGACAGGAGGTCGGTATCGCAAGAAGCTGCTGCCAGGCACCGGTCCCGCTCTCATTCACCCATGTCGGAACCCTCTTGAGGTGCCATTTTCAAGAAGAACTTATCCAGCGGTGTGATTCCTCCTCTGGGCACCATGACAACATCCTGCTGATTGGTGATGTATTACACTATAGTAGACCAAAGAATTTCTATTGTCCCTGGACTGCTCCTCTCCACCCCGTTGTTGCCGCCCCTGAGACCCAGACGGTGGTAGATGGGTGAAATAGGGAGATGGAGTATTATGGGCGGGAGCCCCTAGCGGCTCTCCTTTCTAAGGGCATTCCCCATTGAGACTTAATGACTTTCCTTTGTTGGGACTGTTTCTGCTGGGAGCAGCTTCTCAGTGGATGGTTTATGGGGGGAGGGATGGTTTTTTCCTGGCTAGTTGGGGTAGCCAGGGTGGGAGAGGAGGGAGGGGGGGTACATTTGTCCTAAGTCCGGAGTACCACTACTACATCAATTGCACATGCTATGTATTGCTAATATTGCAGTTGTTCCACTTATGTACACTCACTCGTCACCTGCACCACCGTTCTCTACCACACCCTTTTCCGAGCCACCATGACCCGCACTGATCAAGCACAGAGTATTAGATTACTATCCTGGAATATAAGAGGCCTGAACGACCCTAGAAAGCGTAGACAGATACTAGGATACCTTGACAGACAGGGCATGAATGTTGCCCTCTTGCAGGAAACGCACCTCCCCCCCGGCCAAGCCCCTACTTGTCGCACCTAGTCGCACCTTCTCGCAGTATTCTAACTACGCTAGGGGGGTCACGATTTTAATTAAAAAGGGAGTGGCCTTTATACCTGCGGCATGCGACACTGATAATGAGGGCAGATTCTGTCTAATATGGGGTCGTCTATGCTCGCACGATGTATTGTTAGCCAACTTCTATGGCCCCAACGTAGACCAGCCGTCCACCCTGATGGTGTTACGGAGCAAGATACACACATTAGGCATCAAACACGTTATTCTAGGCGGGGATTTTAACACCTCGTTAAAGCAATCTGCTGATCGGTCCCGCCCGCTCCCCGCACATTACACTAACATGCAGCGCGCCCTGTGTGAGGTTGCAGCGGATAACAACCTAATAGATGCGTGGCGACATCTCCACCCTACCTTACGAGAAGGCACACATTACTCTTCCCTACACTCTACCTGGGCAAGACTCGACTACGTGTTTCTCTCGGCTGGATTAGCTCCCTGGCTGACCCGAGCGGTACATCTTGCTCGCACCTTCTCGGACCACTCTCCGGTCCTTGTAGAGCTCCAGATACCCCTGACTGTTCCCCCTACCTTTCGTAGTGTCTCAATCCTGCTCTCCTTCGGAGCTCGGCTTTTAAGGCGAACACGAACAGGATATTTGCGACTTTTTCGAACGCAACATCACCTCTGTAGATAGTATGACCACTATCTGGGAAGCCTTTAAGGTTACCGTCAGGGGATGGTGCTTCGCGAAGGGAGGCGGAGTGTTAAAATCTCGGTGCACTGAACTGCATAAACTTGAAATCGAGCTCAAGGAGCTAGAAAGATCCAGAGTTCGCAACCCAGTTGATCCCGGCATTCTCCTGCGTTTGCGGAGCAAAATTTCTGAATACACACAGGTGGGAGACAAGGAGGGAAAGTTCTTAGGGCTCCCACACATGGCACGTATATACGGAGAAGGAGAGAGACCAGGGCGGGCTCTGGCGAATGCTGTTAAACCCCCCGGATTTACGACTTACGTCACAGAGATACAGGATGACAGTGGGGACATACACAGGAACTTCCCTGATATCCTCCGTGTTTTTTGAGACCACTACCATACACTGTACACATCACACAGGGGGGAACCTATTGACCTTCCCACATACTTTGATGACGTCGCGCTGGCGTGGTTAGGTGAGGGACAACAGAAGTTTTTGCATGCTCCATTGGAGCTCGAGGAGATAACGGACGCCATTATGACTATGCGCTCTTGCAAAGCCCCAGGCTCCGATGGACTCCCCATCGATTTTTATAAACTATATGCCCCCATACTGGCCCCTATCCTGCAACAGGTATACTACGCCGCCCTGGAGGAGGGCAGCCTGCCCTGCACCATGAGGGAGGCGCTTATTACATCTCTACTTAAACCCGGTAAGTCCCCTTCACACTGCGATTCCTACCGGCCCCTCTCCCTCATAAATAATGACACTAAAATACTAGCCAAGGTATTAGCCACGAGACTCAATCTCCTCATGAAACACCTAGGGCCAGATGTAGGAGCCTTAATACCGGTCGGAAACGGCCGATTTCGGCCGTTTCCGACCGGTATTTGGCTTTTGAGATGTAGGGGGCATTTTATTTACAGAATCGGTATATTTACCGATTCGGTAAATATACAGAATCGGTAAAATACCGAATCGGTAAATATACCGATTCTGTAAATCAAGATGTAGGTGGCACTGTAATCAGTGCCACAGACCCTTACCGAATCGTTATTTACCATGGAATACTATTCCATGGTAAATAATGAACTCCAGTGTACATGCACATCTGTGCATGTACACCTGTGCCATGTGGCACACAGACATGCATGTCTGTGTGTCACATGGCACACAAGCCAGAAACAGGCTGTCACCCTTGAAAAATCGGTAATTTTACTGATTCTGTAATTACAGAGTCGGTATTTGCCATTGATTCCTATGGGCTTCAAGGCCCATAGGAATCAATGGCAAATACCGATTCTGTAATTACAGAATCGGTAATTACCGAATCTTACAGATTCGGTATTTTTACCGAATACTTTACCTACATAGCAATTACCGAATAGTGAATACCGAATCTGTAAAATTCGGTATTTACCATTCGGTAAATTGCTATTACCTACATCTAGGCCTTAGTTCTTTCTGACCAAGCTGGGTTTCTGCCCAATCGGGTTACTTCCCATAATCTCCGCACGCTTCACGCCATGGTTCAAGACCTCAACCCCAAATGTGATGCCGTTGCGGTCTTTCTTGATGCCACTAAGGCATTTGACTCCCTTGAATGGGATTACTTGCTAGGTACACTACAATATATGGGGTTACCGTTCAGTTTCCTAGATTGGGTGAAACTACTCTATCATCAGCCCACTGCAACTGTACTTCTCAATGGCTCCAGAGCCGCCCCGTTTCATGTCCAGCGAGGGACCCGACAGGGCAGCCCGCTATCCCCCATCCTCTTTGCACTGGCAATTGAGCCCCTGGCTGCAATACATAGGCAAAAACACAACCACCGCTCCCTCATTTATAGCTCTCGGCCTCTCCTGGTGTCACTATACGCCGATGACATCACCTTGTACATTGAAAAACCCTGCGTGAACCTAAATCCGATACTTCGCTAAATTACTAAATTTGGAGGGGTTACTGGTATCCAGATCAATTTGTCTAAATCTGCTATCTTCCCACTCACAGATAATACGCAGATTTTCCAACTTGACTACCCATTGCAGTGGGAGCAGGAGGAGGTGAAATATCTGGGGGTTCATATACTCAGGGACAAGGACGCAATGATGCGTGCCAATTATGGCACCACAATGGGCAAGATTACAGACAACATCTCGAAATGGCTACACCTTCCTCCCTCCATGGCGGGCCGCATTTCGCTAATAAAAATGAACATACTACCCAAGCTGCTATACCTATTTGTTAATATCCCATACAACCCTGGCACCATTTTTTTCCGCACCCTCAATTCCCAGGTTTCGCATCTTATATGGGGAGGGAAACAAGCCAGACTCAGCCTTGACACTCTTATGCTCCCTTTCCATCTGGGTGGATTTGAAGTACCCAATTTTTAGAGGTAATATGACTGCGCACAGGCGCATTTCGCGGTTTACTGGTATCACCCTCCACCCTATATGGCTCATCTGGCAGTAGAGGAAGGTTATAAGGGCCCTATTGTCCCCTCCGGATATATTCATACCTGTGTCACTCAGAGGAGCCGTGACCCTTCCACTGTGGACTGCCCTGTGCAGGCATGAGACCGCCTTCTCACTGTACTGGGTAACCCATTTGCCTACTCGCCCAACCTAACCTTGCTTAATGACCCTAGGCTACAAGTCACATGTGAAGTAATATATCACGTAATGCTCCGTAAATTTAAAATAGGCTGCTGGGGAGACCTTTATGTACAGGGCACTTTCCGCACTGCGGAGCAGTTTTCGGGGAAGTGGCACCTTCTACTATGGACACCTTTCTATTTACAATACTGAGTCAAAATGTGCGAGCCTTAACTCCCTCTTTCCCCGCTGAACCTGATATGCTTGCTCCACTTCATGCATTGGTACAACCTGAAGCCGCTCGACACGTCATATCCATGCTTTACAAACATGTGCTGAACGCACCCAGTGTCGCCCCTGCTAGAGCTAGATTGGAATGGGATGGAGACTTGGATTCACCCCTCACTGACGAACAGTGGGAGACCAGCTGCACTCAAACACAGGCACTTACCAGCAACAACTGACTGCGGCTACTCCATTATAAATTTCTTCACAGGCTCTGTCACACACCTGCCAAATTACACAAGTTTCGTTTGAGAGACACTGACTGCTGCCTTCGATGCGGCACCGCTGGAGCCGATTTCATACATTTAGAGTGGTTTTGCCCCCAAATTGCTAGGTACTGGGATAAGGTATTTGAGGGACTCACGAGCATGCTCGGTGTGACTATCACCCCTTGCTCACTCATGGCACTGTTGGGACTAACTCACTCTGTAGTCACAGTTCCCAAAAATGTTCTGGCCATGAGTCTACTGTTGGCTAAGAGCTTAATTGCATGCCGATGGGGCAGAGGCCGTGCCCCCAAGTTTAAATGTTGGATTCACTCCCTGTCCACATGGCAAGAGAGGTTACACGACTATGCTGAGCTACTACCCCTCACCTCACAGCCGAAAGACATATGGCACCACTCACGGCATATCTTCTCAGGTTGAGTGCAGAGGAAGAAGAAATCCAGGCTGGGGAGGCTCTACCCACTACAACGCTACTTACTGCAACATCTGAGTAAAACCTTATCCGCACATACTCTATTACCGCTCACCTGCTACTAGGACTGCATTTGTATTTGTTGCTCGCTCTCTCTTCATACAGGATTAGACCTAATTAAGATTTCTGTGCCGGGATCAAGAACTGATTGTTATGCCTCCTTACTGGCAACTGGGAGGGTGGGTTGCAGGAGATGGATGACGCCCGTACATTGCTCTGTGTACGTTCGATATACATATGGACTGCTTCCGGACTACTACGGACATTTGCTTCTTATGAATTTATCCGAGTTATGTAAAGGGGGGAGGGAGGGATTAGGGAGACTTTTGATTATCAATTTAATTCTAAGTTCATGACAAATACGACACAGCATGGGAAGATGGCCTAAATATGCTTTCTAATGTTTAATGTCATTATTCGAAGTTCATACATTGATGTACCATGCTTAATGAATCAATAAAGGTTTTTGAAACTTTAAAAAAAAAAGTTTGACTTTCAGTCATGATTCATTTACGACCTATTAAATGAATTGTTGGTAATAATCGTCCTCTTCTTCTGTTGGTCGCTATAGAATGGCAACTTCTTCAGAGGGATAAAGAGACCACTGGAACATCCTGGTGGACCTTAACACAATGGTGGATGCCAATCCCACCCTTACCCTGCAACTAGTAGACACCAGACTTGCCCATGCAGTTTTTCTGGAGAACTTGTATCACTACAATTTTGCAGCCTAAGCTGCTTGAGTTCACCGAAAGGGATATAGACCGAGTTGACTTAGAGCGGGGGTTGTCCGACAGGACTCAACGACTCACCCAATAACCGTGGTCATAACACTTGCAGGTATCACAGTTTTTGCTCAAGCTGATATGCTGCATGCCTTTTACAATTATTACTCAGCTGTAGATAGTCTGCTGCAGGACTTCCAAATGGAGTACCCAAATGGATTCCTGCCTGATATTCTGCTCACCCGGATCCGAGCCTCGACAAAGACTGTCCTGATCGTGATGTCATGCCTGCAGATGTACAACAGATGATCTGGGACCTTTCTCAAAATAAGAGTCCTGGGATAGACGGTCTACCCCTGGAATATTATCACCATTTTGCGTCCCTTTTATTGCCCAGGTTAGCAGCAATGTACAGAGCATTGGCTTCATTGTGGGCCAAAGTACCTCGCAGAACCTCCACAGACTCTTTCATGTGCAAGATCAAATACAGACTTGGGGAAGGCGTATTATACCCTATCGCGGTGTTACCTGTTTGCTGTACATGCTCGCCTGGGGTTGAGACTGCCACTCTTGGTCTACACTAAGCTACTGTACGATGGTCCAATGTCTTGGATTCGCCTGTGTAGCCTTATATCAGACACTTTTGCAGTGTAGCGAGGAAAACGCCAGGTTTGCCTACTATCTTTCTATTATCTGTGCCCACTATGGAGCCCCTCACCACATGACTGCGGAGTGAAGGCCTGGGATGGGGCATCCCTCTAGCGGACAAGACACAGTGTCTCTGCATGTGGATGATTCGCTCCTCTATGTTTGTGACATCACAGCTGACTTAACACCCATTCTGAATACACTAGAATTTGCCTCTGTGGTTGGCAACTGGGCAAAGTTGGTCATCTATCCACTCCACCCCAGGCAAATACCTTGAGAGGTGTACTTTTGCACAACCTTACAAGTATTCCTTCTGCATTTCTAGAACCACAGACGTCTGATTGCAAGGCATGGGCTTATTCTGCGAACTATGATGAACAGCTGTCAACCTCATGGCCTCTTTCTGGAATCTGTGCCACATGCTGTGCCAGAATACTGCATTTGGTGAAACATGCAAATATTGAGAAAGGTCCTAGGTATCTACCCTATGACCTTGAACGAGTGACCTAGTTTCCCCATTAGCACTCGAGATTGGCTTTGATTCTTCTCCTGTGCTGAAAAGGTTTAGTTAGGATTTACCAAATAAACACAAACAACATTCCATATAGCACATGTACACAGTAGCATCAACAAAGTGCATGCATGACACAAGTAGTGGTATAACGCAAAATGGAGGGCACCACTGCTGAATTTGATGAGTGGTCAGAGCGTCCAATATTTCACCGAATAATAAACTGTTGGCTGAATGGGCCCACTAATTACTTAGGGAACTCCTGATTGGCTGCTGGAGAGGGGGACTTGTACTGCAGAGGACTGCACACCCCTAGGCACAGGATACAGCCAAAGTATAAGTGAATCTTGACTCTGACGCTCAATAAAGATTTGTGAAATATCTGTCATCACAGAGGTATGAGTAGGAACGGTGGGAAAAAAGGGAAGAGGCAGGTCGGAAGAAGAGAAGAGGAGAGAATAGTCTTGCAGCTGACAACATAGGGACGAAGACACTCAAAGAATACAACTATTAGGTACTGAAGTATTCTCATCAGGACATACATTCCATTTACTTATAGAGCAAGAACAAACCGATATGTCGCTGTTCTAGAAGGCAATTTTTTGAATATTCACCTGCATCAAATGTAAAAGGGATTCCATTTATATTTGTCTTTATTTAAAGAAGATTCACATGAGGATCATGAATTAGTACTTTATCTTATCTTTTATTTTCTTTCAAATACTGTAGAGATTGAGGAAGAAAAAGCTAAAAATAAGTTTCAGCAAATGTAAGTTTTGACAGTCCTAACTACATTTTTCAAATTGCACGACACAAATATTGAAAGTGTGTGTTAATTGTCAACTGGAGGCAACGTGTCAAAGATGGAGTTTGAAACATGATTTCTTCTTTTGCTGTTGATCATTGTTCAGTACTTAGTCTTTTCCTACAGAGCCTCACTCGATGTCAATGCATTTCAGACCATTCTAATTTGCAGTCAGGGCAAACAAGAACCTTTGCAATATCATTAGTTGTTGATCGATTGCTGCATAGGTAATGTCAATTGTTTTAATAGCGAACATTTGCTATTACATTGTGTACATAAGGAATCTTCAGTTAAATTACCTTTCTTAAAAATGTTGAGAAAGAATTTGTATTATACACACTGCTACCAAGAGATGTAGGATAAGAGATAACAGATAAGTGAATACACAACATCAATGCCATCAGGTCGACTGATGAAAAGTTGCTGGAGTAACTGTTTCAGACAGTAGCACTATGTGCATTGTCAAACAGAGTCACAGGTAGTAAGAAAGTGCCCCGGATTCAATTGATAATGACCACCTGAACAAGAAACCTGCATGAGAGCTGATCATGGGTGAACCTTTGTATCAGGTTGAAAAGACGCTCTTCAGAACCTGAGGTGACATCCAGTACTCAAAACATAAAAACTTTGCCACCACAAGGGATGTGGGAAAACAGTTTTCACAATGTGTGCAATATTAGGCACATTATGTAGCACTGAACCACATGATTCATGGGATCAACATTGTATCGGCAGGATGTACCCACTATTTTACTAACATCAGACCAGTTAGTGCAGAATAATGGTTAATACCAAAGTACATGTAACAGGTTGTAGTCCTGTGGCTGACATTTCCAGTAGATAAGTCAGTGCTCAGGCCCTCTCCATGTACCTTTGAAAGAGTCCATTAAGAATGGTGACAAACCTCAAAATCACAGCATGTTAACCTGACCTCCAGAGGAAGTTATGTGCAATAGCAGTAACACTGACCAATCTTCTTTGCTATACTCATGTAATAGCTTGGTCCTGTAGGACAAATGTATGCTCCTAGTCTGTATGGAGCATATTGAGAAGCATGTTTTCCCTTGCCTTGAGCCCTGCCAAAGCCCAAACCACCCCTCCCAAAACGCAAAATTACCCCTTCCATGCCCCAATCTACCATTTCCACATCTGGACCCATATCTCCCAATACAGAAACCAACCCTACTAAAGCCAAAAGTACCTCTTCCAAATGCAACACCACCTCCCAAACCCAAGAGTACCCCTCCCAAGCCCAATCCCTTCCTTAAGTAAGATCTTTGAAGTGGCTACTCTGCCCTATAAATGCCCCTTCCTGAGGAGGTTTCCCTTGGCAATGAATTAGGAGGTAAGCGTTGTGTCAACGCAGAACAGTGCACAGGGCTTTGTTGAAACTTGATGGACATATTTCATGGTTTGGAATAAATCCATAAGTTTGATTTCACCAAATTAGCCCTCATATTAATTTTCTTTTGCAATTGTTTCATTCTTAGCAATTTTTCTGACTAACATGTGAAGGACTTAATTGCTTTAACATCTACTTTGCTCAGTGCATACACTGCTTAAGATTATATGTGTTGATCATTTGAATGTAGGTCCCGGCATTCATCATAGTAATGGCCACTTATATAACATATTTTGGGATGTGTTTCTGCAGGTGTTTGTTTCACCTTGATTACTGATAAGTATGAGCATGTCTTCATTAGCCCTTTGAAATATTGTGACTATTGAAATTGGATACTGTATACGACTTGCACTGGACAAGGGGAAATATTACATGGATGTATATGTTAAATACGTCAAATTTAGGACTGACATTGACTTTACTGGTAATTTATAAGGTAAAGGTTGCACCATGTTTAGTGCAATTTGTACATCATGTAACATTGCACTTATCCCAATGACGTATGTTGCATATATTTTTAATGTGACAATTTTCGAAATTTATTTAAACACACCTGTATTGTGATTTTTGATTTTTAATTTGATATCCTTTTTTATGCAAGTGTTCATTTATTTGAAGGCTGCTTTCACCAAATTCATACACATAATGTGATCATACGGGTGTATTTTTTTAATTCTTAAACATCAACAATATAGACATATTCATTGCACATTGGTATGCTATTACTTGTAAGTGAGATTTAAAAAAGCACGAGTCCATTGCAAATGTTAACAGACAAGTCAAAGGGTAACCAGGGCAGGTCTGGGTACCAGGCGTTTTGGTGTGCTGTAGAGCTGGGGGCTGATTTTGTTGATGAGGACCTGCGTGTGCTGAAAAACATTTGTTTTGCTTTGTTTATTTGGAAGCACACGCAGTTCCTCATTAACGAAATCAGCCCCCACCGCAGTAAAATTAGCCCCCATCTCGGCAGCGCACCAAAACGCCCAGTAGCCAGTCTAGCCCTGACAGTAACAGGTAAAAGTGGAGCTTACCGTCGAATACGTCCACAACGGTATTGATTTTGTTTGTCATCAACCAGCAGCAACAGAACTTGGAAGATCAGGTCCATGGTGGAAAGGGAAGTGTGAATGTGAGAAAAGGTGAGTTTATGCCTTATATCCCTTCCAATCTGCCAACTCAGGTGCAGGTTTTTTATTGCCACAGTCAAAAGTCAAATGTAAATGCTTGATGAAAGGGTTTCAATTGTTTTGCATTTGACTCGTGAGGGACATCTAGTAATGACTAATGGAACTGCAACTTGATGTAAGAATAATTTCAATGCTTTGCATTTGACTCGTGAGGGACATCTAGTAACGACTAGTTGAACTGCGGCTCTCTGTAGAATTATTTTGATATTGGATACTATAATATTCACAGCCCACTGCTAATCTCGTCCATAATGCTTTACAGGGCCTTTGGTTGGGATTGTTTTTTGCTAATAACTGTGCTTGGGGTGGTCCTAAGAGGATGGGACGACCACCGACGTTCAGCAAGATGTGCTTTTTGTTTATGCTCTTTGTGTTCCAGGTATCTGCTTTGTCCTCCCCCTAGGTTAGGGGAGGGGCAAAATCATCACCTCTCTCATTGCCTAATGTTTTCATTGAAAAAGTTCACTTTTGTGAATTGGTTATATGCTTTTTAGCATGTAAAATTATTTATCAAAGCATCTGCGGAGTTTGTTAATTTAACTGCTACGCTATGTGATTAAGCACAGTTTTTGTACTGTGCTACGTACAATTTGCGGAGTGCGAATATTTGCGGAGTGCGAATTAGTACAAACTATGTATGCTCCATTAGCGTAGTACTATGCCCAGGGTTAATTTTTATGTGGGAGTGGAGAGAGGCAATATTCATTCTTCACACTAGCACACTTTCAAGAGCTCTATGCCGACGAAAAGATGGTAATAGCGACAAATAAAATATGAAAGCTCAAAATGTTAAGAAATATTACAACGAAAGTGTGTAGCAATTCTCACGATCTGGAAAGTGAGAAATGGGAATCTAAATATACAAGGCAACAAGTAGAAGCCAGAAATGGGGATTTCTTAAGTTACACTTGATTTAATTCCTTATTTTAATGGGGCAAGTCTTAATTGTGTGCTTGTTTTTATGGCAGAAAATATGAATGTATTCTTCAAAATGAAATGAAATAACAGAGCAGTTAGCATTTCCAATTACAATCATATTTTATCTCAGATGAAAAAGAGGAGAAAGACATAAAATATTTCTTTCCAGAGAAGCATTCCTAAAGCGGGTGAATCTTCTAGTGAACTTAAAAAAGGAACAGAATTTGCAAATAGTTATAATTTGGAGAATGTCCTTTAAACGCGAGTCTCGGAACCAACTGAGCAAGGCATTTATATGAGGTTTATAAGTGGTTTAGATGCTTCATAAGGGAAATGCAGTGAACATGCCAAAAGTGATTGACTGAGCAAAAGACAAAGAGGTATTTTCTTCACACTTAAACATCTATCACCTGCCAGACGGAAGGTTTTACTGGGAATGTTGTTTGTTCTTTAAGAATGCTGATGCTTTTCCAATAATTTGAGTGCTTGCTTGGAACCTTTCATTTGTGCTATTATGCTAGCTAAAATATCACAGTTTTTTTCTGGCTTTTTTCAGTCAAAATTATACTGCAAATTCCCAAAAATAAGTGTTCGTTTGTACACCTATAACATATCAAATATTGTGGTCCACGTTCTTCAGTATAACTAACGCCAAATGCTTTAGGGAAAATAGAATAATATGTGTAACACTTTTCCTGCTGTAAATATGTCCTCTGGAAAACCCTTTTATTTAGTTATCAAGAATCAGCAGATTCAGGCTCATCACAGTCTCCATATCTGCATAGACATTACTTCGAGAATAACCCTGTAATAATTAAGGCAAACCGTAGACTAAAAAGGCACAAACATGTTGTACTAAGGCATTTACATTCATTAAAGTATTTTTACGATCGAAAATGGCAGGATTCAAGGTTGGTAGTTGTTCACAAATGATGGTCTTGCAGTCGAAAATCCTTGACTCCTGTGTAATGTACGCATCACTTAGCATAATGTTATGCAGGAGTAAATAAGCAAAAGCGGTTCAAGGAAAATTTGCATTGAAAGTTATCAGAATGCTCTCAAACCTATAATGCAATGTTTGTGAACATTGACAAACTTCTCCCAGATCCTTACCTCACCTGTAAATGGTCAGAGATTTAAGCCAAGAGCAGAAGTAAATCTCTTCTCATGGTATGAAGGAAAAGAGACTACCACCACACTTTGGTGGGGTTGTGTGGTGAAAGGGGTTTCTCCGTAGGTCAAAATGCTGTCCCTGTATATATAAAAAAACAGAACAGATATCAAATTGCACAAAGATGCTGTCTTCGCCAATGTGGAATGGTACTATAAGGACATGTAAAAAGGTGCATAAACTCTCCAGGATTTAGTCAGGAAAGCTGCGATGGGTAAAGCTTTGTAGCTTTAGTACTGGGAAAGGTTTTGTGAAAATCTTCAATTTGTAAATCTACAAATGAGTGAAGGACAGGGCAGTTGCTGTGAATGGTGCAGCAGTACCTGGGCCTAAGAGCCTGAGGGGCCTACGGCATCCCGATCATTACTGTATTTTAAAGCAACCAGCAGTCACTGTACCATTTGTCTTGCTTTCACTAGAGCTCATTGCACCCTTACTTCACCATTATAGAAGGAGTATGTGTACGGGTGTAGATGGTCACTGGTTTCCCAATGAACACTGCCTTTAAAAGAAAGAGCCAAGCAAGATGACTCATTTCCATCACCCATAAGCACAGAAAGGGACATCACTGGATTTCCCATCATCCATTTACACAGAAAGTTGCATCTCTCCTACCTTTTTCCCAGGACCTACTTAATCAATCAATCAATCAATCATAACACTTATATAGCGCGCTACTCACCGGAAGGGTCTCGAGGCGCTTGGGGGAGGGGGGCCGTTACTGCTCGAACAGCCAGGTCTTGAGTTGTCTCCTGAAGGCGAGGTGGTCCTGGGTCAGCCGAAGGTGGATGGGGA
The DNA here is from genome assembly GCF_964263255.1 of Lissotriton vulgaris. NCBI lineage: Eukaryota > Metazoa > Chordata > Amphibia > Caudata > Salamandridae > Lissotriton > Lissotriton vulgaris. The sequence goes on from NC_141689.1 coordinate 682,846,323, forward strand.
GGGAGTTCCATGTCTTGGCCGCCAGGTAGAAGAAGGATCTGCCTCCGGCGGTGGCTCTTCGGATGCGTGGTACGGCGGGGAGGGCGAGGCTAGCGGATCGTAGCTGGCAGGTGGGCGTGTGAAAGGTCAGGCAGTCGTTGAGGTACTTGGGGCCCAGGTTGTGGAGAGACGTTTGTGCGTGGGTGAGGAGCCTGAACGTGATCCTCTTGTTGACGGGGAGCCAGTGCAGGTTCCTCAGGTGGCCGAAGATGTGGCTGCGTCGAGGGATGACTAGGATGAGTCGGGCGGAGGCGTTCTGGATGCTTTGTAGTCTTTTCTGCAGCTTGGCTGTGGTTCCGGCGTAGAGGGTGTTTCCGTAGTCCAGCCGGCTGGTGACGAGGGCCTGGGTGACCGTCTTCCTGGTTTCGATCGGGATCCATCTGAAGATCTTGTGGAGCATGCGGAGGGTGTGAAAGCATGAAGAGGAGACGGCGTTGACTTGTCTAGTCATCGAGAGGGAGGAGTCCAGGATGAAGCCCAGGCAGCTTCAGCGCAGATGAGTAGCCGAGGTGCTTAGAGGTTGAGCTGGTGGCATATATATACCTACAACAAAAGGCCCCTGAAATCATAAATGTGTGGTGAGGATTAGGGGAACGAAATATAAATCACAAGTCAAACCCATCAATCACTTTTACTTTTAAATGTTAGAAAGCTCAAAAAATAATCCATATATCCAGCCAACACAGAGCTAAACATTACAATTATTATCAATAAATAACTTTTATTTCATCACAAAAGTCTATTGTCATTCTTTAAAATGACAAAATGTTTTTGACAAATGTAATACATTCATTATAATATATGTTCTCATGCCCACCCAACACAATCCTTACTCAATTTTCTGCTCTAAAACATCCACCATTCAAATACATTCATACACAGTCACAAAAAGTCCCCTGTAAAACCATGATATGCTTTAATGTCTGTACCTAATAGTAGACAAAACCAACCATTTGCCTTGTCCCTTTTTTAGTGTGCAGTTTCATAGAGCATAGTTCTTCATATTTGCATTAAACAATATCACCTAGTCCACTTCATTTTGTAATGACATGTCTGATTAACAGTAAGTTCATTTTGTACTTACATGTCTGATTCACAGATGTGCAAAGTCATTTAGATAGGAGTCTCTTCAGGATAGCAGGAAATAGGCCAGATCCAGGAGTAGCATGACATGTCACACAGGCTTTCAGAGAATGTGCACGGGAACTGAGTCTCTCTCAATTTTTCTCACGATCTTCTTCGATATGAGTCAGTATTGTTCTATCTCTAATAATTTATCTCAGTCAGATTTTGTTCTTACATTTCATTGGTCAATTCACATGAGGTGACAGTCTTTCGTGCTTACTTTGTCAAATCTCTTAGTAAGACTATTGTAGAAGCTACATTACATCAGCTTCTGAGGAAGGAAAGGAAATAATTGCTACAAAAAAGCATATACTTGTCTTTCCTAAACTACGACTTCTTATAAATGTTGAGACAATCATACTAAAAGAAACATCGTCTCTCGTCTACACAGGAAAAGCCTAGACAAATTCATTAAAAAAAGACTAATGCTCAGCATCCTAGAAACATTAAAAACATTTAAAGGACAAAGGCACATCCTCTAACTTCATCTAAGGCCTACATTATTTTAGCAAAAAGGAAATAATTCTAAAGGATTCACAAAGACTTTCATAAAGGGAAAAAGCACTTTCTACAGAATTTGTCATATTTTCTACATATTAGGAGACATGAATCACATTCGTTAGAGAGACAAAATAAATCTTCAATAAACATTATTTACTAATTGTCTACAAGCTACCGGGGACCGGTTTCTGGCATTTCAGCCATTGTCGGCCCGGCTTGCTTGAATCCTGATGTGCAGTGAGCAAGGGACTCATGTCTGAGTATACCCTGCCACACCTATAGTGGCCAAAAACGATTCAGAAAAGGGGGTGGTGATGAACAGAGTGTCTGAATTAAGCAGACCACTCTTACCCAGTCCAAAGATCAGGGCTTGATCCATCACCGGGCCGACGGCGGCTGAAATGCCAGAAACCGGTCCCCGGTAGCTTGTTTCGTTCCCAGTGTAAGAATTGGCTTGGTAGTTTGGTTTGCCCTGTTCCCATCATGCACTGGGACAGGAACAGACTAATTTGCATATAGCCAGGTTCTGAGCTGGGATGGTGCAGTGAGCTAAAAAACGGTGTTGGATCTAGCCCTGATCTCTTGACTGGGTGAGAGTATTCTGCTTCATTCAGAAACTCTGTCCATCACCACCCCTTGTTGTTAAATATTTTGCCCACCCTAAGCGTGGAAGGGTATACTCAGATGTGAGTCCCTTGCTCATTGCACCATCAGGATTCAAGCAAGCCGGGCCGACAACGGCTGAAATGCCAGAAACCGGTCCCCAGTAGCTTGTTTCCTTCCCAGTGTAAGAATTGCCTTGGTAGTTTGGTTTGTCCTGTTCCCATCATGCACTGGGACAGGAACAGACTAATTTGCATATAGCCAGGTTCTGAGCTGGGATGGTGCAGTGAGCTAAAAAACGGTGTTGGATCTAGCCCTGATCTCTTGACTGGGTGAGAGTATTCTGCTTAATTCAGAAACTCTGTCCATCACCACCCCTTGTTGTCAAATATATCTCCCACAATTTCTGGAGCACTTATTCCCCATTTACTTCATGCTAGTTTCTTTTCATTCATTCCACACTTCTCATTACATGGTAAATTTTAGCAAAGATGAACCCCATATAACCCATACCAATGGTATGGCAACCTATAGTAGGCATTCTTTCCGCACATTTAATAAACTCCTGGATAAACATGATCAGTGCCACCTCTCAATCCCCAACCACCTGCTATTAGGAAGGTATGTTCACATTTACTGAAGCCAATGAAATAATAATTATTATAACCTGTTTTCTGCCTTAATAAGCAAAGCGTTCCACTACGAGGCCAATCCAGGGTCATTGCAGCATAAGTTTCACTCTTTTGGTAATTACCTTATTTGTGTGCCCAAGGATGTTCTCCAGTTTTCTCCTTGGCTGCCTGTATCTTAAATTTTCTTCACCTATCTTCCACAGTATTAATACATTCTATTTCTACTCCATGTAATTTACAGGTCAGATTATTTCGATGCACATATACGATATCTATCATTTCAGTAGTATGGAAAATGTCACCCATATATTCTGCATACCATGCAATATATACTATATTCATGTTCTTTCTAATAGGAACTTCAGAAAAAACTAGGTCAAAGTTAGAATAATAGTATAGGAACTCCTCCTTACCATAGAAGAAACTGGTTAATACACTACATGGAATTCCATATGTTAATGGAAGGTGAAGATAAGTCACTCCTTTGGATACAGACATAGGTAATTTTCCATGCACACATAACAACCTCTTGCATCCACAGTGTCTACGTATTCATAGAGTAGTTTAGTTAAGACATTTAATGAAACATTATTAATTTATTTATCTTGATGTAAGTCGCTTCCTGTTAGTTCTTTTATATTAACCTCTGGATCTTCTTTAAGATCTCTTTTAACATCTATAGTTGCATGCTCATTATTATTAGTAGAATTAACTACATCAATAAACATTAGGGGGGCATTTGGATGGTGGGAAGACTTTGTCTGCTCGCCATCCCGATGTAAAAAGGGACCGCCCGCCATGAGGGCGGAGGTCCCATGGGGGCAATTAGACCCCAATGGGAGCACCGCCCGCCACAATGCTAAAGCTGCACGTCATGCTTTTCAATGCACAACGTGACAGGCACCGCGCGGTGCCTGCCACATTGTACTTTGAAATGCAGGGGGATACCATAGGTACCCCCCCCATATGTACCCCTCAGAATCTCTGGGGGCCCGCAACAGGCCCCACAAAAGATTCCCGCATGCTTTTCCGTGGCGGCAATGGCACCAAGGAAAGGCATATGTCCCCCCCATCATAGGTGTCTAGCACCATATTCAACTCTTTTCTGCCTGTCCAACTTGTGGACCGGGCAGAAAAGCGGCAGACAGTCCTTCCATCTGCTGTGGTCACCCCGACATAGTATTATGGCGGGGGAAATGGGTGGCGTGCGGGGACGGATATCGGGCGGTTCACCACCGACAAGTATGGTACTATAAATGTTCGTATCAACCACACAAACATTGTTACAAAAAAACATGCAAAACAAACGTTATGACATTTTCACTTAAATAAGCCTTGATTCTGTTTCCCAGTCTCAATTTTAGATCTATCCATTTTGTATATATTTAAAAAAAGAAAAATGCAAAAAGTTTAATAGAAATATGCTAAACTAAATTTTGCTATGCTAGTTTCATGCTGTGCACCCCACACCTTTAAAGGCTTAAGCTCTTCACAATTCTTTAATCATTTTCTTAACAGCTTTCTACTTCGTCTTCAGAGATTCATTTATTTCCATAAATCTCCTCTCTCTTTTTCTGCACCTCTTTTTAAAGAAAAAAACAGTTCATTTAGGGTGGCTCATAATAACGATGTTCTCTCGGACAGAACTCTATACATTCTATTTCCCAGTCATTAGTTGCTGCAGCCAAATATGTCCATTCTGGTGCAGTGTACCTTTTATTTGGTATGTTTATTCTTTTTGTTCTTGCACTGGATTTTCTTCTACTTCTGTCCCACTCTGTTCATATTGGCTAGATATTTCAATTACTGTTGTTGGAATATTTTCTTTCAGAGAGTATCTCAATTTCGTAACTCACTATGGCCCCTTGTTGCCTCTTCTTGTTCTTTTTCCAGATGCAATGTCTATTTCACTTACATTTGCCATTTTCTTTTCTCTTCCTTTCTTTCAAGGATCAATTCATTCTCAGCATTGACAGTGACAATCTCAGCTTCATGAGACCCAGCAGCTTGTGCCCATTCTACTTGATCCTCAGCGTGTTGAAGAACTCTTCTTTGTTCACCTTCAACACCTTCTGTACTTTCAAGTGAACTTAGGACTCAACGGGTGTGGCTGGCGTGTATTCAATTTGGTAAACCACCACACTTAACAGCAGTTGTCGTCACCAGTATTACTTGATACAGACCATGCCATTGAGGTTCTAGGCAAGACTTCCTTGCATTCTTTTTAATAGGCACCCAGTCCCCAGGGCATAGATCATGCTCCTGTTCTTGTTGTGTTGTTGTTGCAACTTCTCCAACCTGGTGAAACATAGAATGCACCACATCGGACACTCCTCTACAAAAAAAACCAGTACTAAATCATCAATGTTTATTAGCTGATTTGCTCGGACTATTTGCTGTCTCATAACCCTTCTCATCACAATCTCATTTGGGGACAGACCTGTTCATCTGTCTGGGATAATTCCTAAGTTCATTAACACCAATGTCAATGTGTCAGGCCATTTTAGTGTTCTGGATGCACAAACCTTAGCCAATCTAGATTTCAATGTGCCATTTAACTGTTCAACCACACCTGAAGCCTCATGTCAGTAGGCACAATGCAACTTTTGTTCAATTTATAATGCTTCACAAGTCATCTAAATGATTTCATTATTAAAGTGTGTTCCCCTATCAGATTCTAATCAGACTGGGAAACTGGACCTAGGCATCATCTCTCTAAGAAGCAATTTATAACTGTTAGGCTATCATTACATCTTGTTGGATATGCTTCACCCCAACGAGAAAACAGACAAACAATCACAAGGACGTGTTTTAGCCCTTGACAGGAGCATTTCAATAAAATCTAGCTGCATTCGAGTAAATGGACCTGCAGCTTTGCCAATTCATCCCATACTGACAATTGTTTTCCTTCCTGCATTTTGCTGCTGACATATTACACATCTTGGTCAGAGAATTTCTGCAATAACCCTAAATTTCTGGTAATACCATGCCTGCTTAAAAAGCCTGATCATTGCATCTCTACCTATGTGTGTTGGTCCATGATACACTCTTGCTATCTGGGCCAACAAACTATCTGGTATTATTGGTCTTCCATCAGTATAGATCTACACTTTATCATCTGAACTGCATGTGCAACCTGATTTAATTGGCCCTTTTATCTCTACATCGCTTGCTTCATCTTGCAATTTTCTTATTTCATCCCAGGTTTCAACAGATGAGTACATCAATCTACATTCTGTTTCTCTGTTACTCAATTTCATGTGAGTAAGGGGAGTATAACGTGCATATCCTTGTCCTGAAGAAGAGTCTTTGCGCTCCGAAACATGTTGACACTTTGAAGTGGTTGGTATACCCTAGTACGTATATTATCAACCTCACTCTGCACCTTTTTAATAATACCAGCCGGGGACGTAATAAAGTATATTTTTTCCTACGTGCCAGGTATTTTTTAACTCACTTTTTTCACCTCACCTCACTCACACTCTCTCCCTAAAACACACACCCTCACATAGCTCACTACTAAGTGCTCCTACGTAGTCGTCAGTCGCAGCACGCCGCATCCCGTAGAGGGATGCGAAGGCCCAGATGATGAAGCATGACACCAAGGGGCTTGTTGGTGTGTGAGGGGCATATAAACAACACTGTGTGCTCCCCATCACTTTAGGGATTACTACCACTTTCTGAGTGGATTCCACTTTATGTCTTCAGCACTGCATTACTTTGCTTTTACTTTCTTAAAATGAAAAAAACAATCACCCATCAACATTACTCCCTGGGGTACTCCACAGCTTGGAAGTTTATTCATTGGGTTGCCCTGTAACAACATCTACATCCCTCATTTTCATCTGAACAAATGTGGAACAGCATTTGTGCCTGTTATGAACCATGTGCATCGGCTTGAGGTGGGTGATATGGTACTGGGAGACTGAAAAAGAGTTGCGCAATAATTAATTTATGGTTTTATTTGTGCCACAGTTCATCTGCTTCTCTAGCAGGCAAAACAAAAAACACAAACATTCAAAATGTAATTTAACCTTAACACCAACTGAAAAGGCTACAAACCTGGGTGTGCTTTTCTTTTTTTTGTTTTTTTTTTGTTTTTTTTTCCTTTTCTTTTTTTTTTTTTAAACATTTTTATTGTTGCAAGAAGTGACAAAAATCATTACATTTCAATTCCATACTAAACATACATATACAATTGATACAGATAGAAAATAGATGAGTGGAAACAATACAAAATACAATGTAAGCTAAACTTCATGTTAGCTCTACCGTTGAAGTAATGAACTACTAAAGCAAAAAGAACAGAATAAGTATAGGCCTAATCACCTTTCTTGGCCTTCAAAGAAATGCTTCCATATCCTTTCTTTTCTCAAAAGAGCTTTTGGACCTCTAAGTTTAGCTAAAAAAAACTCCATAGTTCTAATTTCGTGAACCAATGATAACCAATCCGCAACTTTAGGGGGTTCTTTAGATATCCAAACCCTAGCTACTGTTAATCTAGCACATGCTAACAAAATCGTTAAAAGATCCTTATTGGGACAGTTACTATCTTGGATGTCTAGTAAAACCATTTGTACTGTAAGATCCGGTGAATTTATCTGGTTAAATCGAAGATGATAGGATATTCGATTCCAAAAATTGGAGAGTGCTGGACAAGAGAATAACATATGTTCAATTCCAGCTGCAGCAGTATTGCATTTAACACACATAGATTTATCTGATATCGAGTTACCTTGCGCCCAGCTAGATATTTTTTGTGGCGTATAGTACAGCTCAGTGATTGTCCTATATAGTTGCATTTTGAGATTAGAAGAATGAACTATATCACTTAAGTGGGTTAAGGCACTTCCGATCTGTACTGAATTTATATTTTGATTTAGTCTACGGGACCATTTGGCTGCGATTTGAGTTGTATTTTCTCCCTTATCCTTGATAAGCCATTGATATCCCAATTTGATTAACTATTTAGTTTTATCAGAGTAAATACCCTCAAGAATATCAGATTGTTTAACTTCCGTTATTCTCAATTTATTACAGAAAAAATCTCTCAGTTGTCTATATTTAAAGTGCATATCATCCGTAAGCCCGTTTGTAATTTTTAAGTTCTCAAAATCAATCAAACCATTAGTACCGTAAAGGTCTCCTAGTGTATTTATATCCTGTCTTATCCACCGATTACCCAAACCGTCCGAAAATATACCCGGAAGGCCAGGATTATTCCATAGTCTAAGTTCAGCGTTGTAAAATGAGCTGTTACTAATGTGCAGAATTTTGTCCCAGATTCTTATAGCATGCTTAGCAGTCTTGAATTTTACTCTTTTAAAGTAGTTTGGATCGTGGACCCGTAATAGAAATTGATTGGAATCAGCCCCCAACATATACTGATGAAAAAATAAAGAAGGAGTATTTTTTAATAAGCTCCTAATGCGTAAAAGAACGGTAGCTAAAAAGTAAAGATTAAAATCCGGAAAGGTAAGTCCCCCTTTAGAAATTGGTAGTGTCAGGAATTTAACCGCCCTTCGTGCCTTTTTATACCCCCAGATAAAGCTACTACAAATGCCATCCAACTTTCTAAAAAAAAGCTTATTTGGTTGTAACGGTATGGCTCTACACAAATAAAGCAACTTGGGTAAAATTTTCATCTTAATCAGATTGAGTCTCCCTAACAGACTCAGGGGTATCTTATGCCATTTTTTAAAGCTAGCAGCGGTTTCTTTAAGGAATGACTCATAGTTTAGTTCCACAATTTTCCCCACTTTAGCAGTAAGTTTAATACCAAAGTATACGGCTTCTTTGCAGGTTTCGTAAGTACGTGTAACCGGAGTATAATTGAGTATAATTTGGGTTTTGTTGACATTTAATTTATTCCCAGAGATTTTCCCATAATTTTGTGCTTCTTTTACAATTGCTGGCATAGCTTTATTGACAACCGATGTATATATTGCTATATCATCCGCGAAGGCGGTTAATTTGAGAGTTATATCCCCATGATGTGCTGGTATTATATTGATTTGGTCGTTTAAAGCATTTAAAAAAGTTTCTAAAGAGAGGTCGAACAATAGTGGGGAGAGGGGGCATCCCTGTCTTGTACCTCTTGCTATCTTAAAATTAGCAGAATCTATGCCTCCATAACTAATCACCGCCCGTGGTTCATCGTAAATTGACCTAACCCAATCTAAGTAAGAGCCATTTATACCCATTTTGCTTAATACTGTCCACAGATATTCCCACCCCACTCGGTCGAATGCTTTTTCAGCATCTAACATTATCATACCGAGTGGGGTGTTTGTGGTTTCTGCTACATCAAAAGCTGTTATTGAAGTATTTACATGCAAAGTGGTATCTCTACCAACTACAAAGCCGTGCTGTTGAGGATTGACAATGTCAGGCAAATAGGGAGCTAACCGATTAGCAAAAATTTTAGCAAAAATTTTCACGTCAGAGTTAAGTAGAGATATGGGTCGATACGAACCACACTCTTTTTCCGGTTTTCCCTTTTTCAGAAAAAATATAATTTTGGCAATTTTCCATGAGGAAGGTGCTTGTTTAGAAACAATAATTGAATTAATTACCTTTTGTGGTAATGGTACCAATTCTTGAGAGCAAAGTTTATAAAGTTCACCTGGTATACAATCTTCACCGACCGCCTTATCTACTGGTAGATGGTCAATAGCAAGTTTTATCTCCTCAGTAGTAATATTAGAGTTTAGTTGTTGGATTACTTCAAGGTTTAACGCTCGCGGTGGTCCTAAATATTGATCAAGATATTTTACAATCTCTATTTTATTTGGTATCTCCTCTGGAGTGTATAGTTGTTGGTAAAATTTGACAAATTGATTTAGTATTTGATCCTCTCGTCCATATATCACTGAATCTGATCCAAATATTTCCTTAATTTTTGTTTTCGCTTTTCTATCCGCAGTTTTAAAGGCCAATATTTTTCCAATACAGTCGCCGCCTTCGTATTGATCTAATTTGTATTTTTGTAGTTTTACTACATACCTTTCTCTCAACGTTTTTTTAAGTCCGGCTTGTAGTTCCGCCAATTGTGCTCTAAGCAACTCAATATTATTTTTTGAGTGCAATGTTGCTTCAGCCAATTGCGCTTCCAGTTCTGATAATTTAGATGTCATATTTTTATTCTTATTGTGGCTTTCTGCATTGAGCCTAAATACATACTGCTGGACAAACCCTCTAATACTACACTTACAAGTGTCCCATACCGTATTAATACTAGCTGAATTAACATTTAGTAAAATAAACTCCTGTATATGTTTTTTAATTAATGAAATAAATGTTAGATCAACTAATAGGTGTCTGGGAAAAGTGAACTTTCGTGGTTTTTCATTTTGATTTTCAATATTAACTTCCAAAAGCAGAGGGTTATGATCCGATGTAACTTTGGGGCAGATTTCAATCACACAATTTTCTAAAATTTGTTCAGAGGCCCATACCATATCGATCCTAGAGCAGGATCTATGTGGGGCAGAGTAGTAAGTAAAGCCTGCCAACCTAGGATGCTTAGACCGCCATAGATCTCTAATATTGTTTAATCTTGCAAGTTCTAAAATTGCTGCTCTCACTTTGTACATTCTTTTGAAGTTCATTGGCCCCATAGAGTCTATTTTATAGTTCATAACACAATTGAAGTCCCCGGCAATAATAGTTTCACCTTCCCATTCAAGTAGTTCTAAACTTAAATCTTCAAAAACTTTGGGTTTATCAATATTTGGACCATATACCACACAAAATACCAGTTTAACCTTAGCCCCTTGCATCTGTGCTATTGCCCACCTTCCTCTAGTATCTGAGGCAGTTTTAATTATCTCTAATGGGAGTGTTCTTTGTTTTAAAATAGCTACCCCCCTTATAGTCTCATTTAAAGAAGTACAAGCAACCAATTCGTAGCCTAGTTGGGTTAATAACTTTCTGTCTTGATATTTTATATGAGTTTCTGAGAGCAGCACTATATTAGGGTTGTACATTTTAATCTCTTCTTGTACCAGATTTCTTTTACTTTTACTGTTTAGGCCATCTACATTCCAACATAAAATTCTTAATTTAAGCATTTAATTGATATACTATTGATCTTATACATATTGTTCCCCTCTTCCTCCATGCGTTTCCCCTTCGTTAAATTGTCATTCCTATTTCTATTAGAAAAAAAAAAGTCAAATCTTGCAATCACATTTTTCACTCTTATTTCCACCCACCACAAACCTGGGTGTGCTTTTCAGTATAAAAGCAGTAGTTGGTGTAGCGTACTCCCCAGTCTGGATACCCACCAACGATTACGCCACACACACGGACCTTAGAATAACACGTCTTTATTTGTCTATGTGTAACCACAGACTCTACATTCTAAACCTGCATTCAGTTCACTGTGCTCTAAAACTTACGTCACAGTTCTATGGAGTCCATCAGCAGCCAAAAGGGTTCCTTCATTGCTAACTCACACAACATCACATCTCCCCCTCTGCAAAATAAACGTAAATAAATAAATGGATTAAAACTTTTTTACAAATATATACACATTCATAGCTCTTAAATGAGTCTTTGTGGCACTCTGATCACAAGTACCGATTGTGTCTTTGGAAACTGGGGACAGGGCAGTAAAAGTGTCCTTGATCTGCATTGGTGATGCAGGTGCAACCCCTGTCAGGGGGTGTTCGCTTATTCTTTCAGACGAAGGTTCTACATTGACATTAGTGCATGACGAGATATGAATCATATGTCGGAAATACAAGGAATCTCAGGACATTGGGCAGTCATCATGTGTTCTTTGCTGGTCGCAACATGAAATGGCTCATCATCAAATGGAGCATCAGATTTGTGCCTTGCAGACTGATGGACAAGTACTCAATCTCCACTGGTGAAACGTCTATGCATGTTGGCGCCAGGCTGCATTGGCCTTAATTTTCCTTTTACAATCCAAGTCTTGTTCTTGATCTTCTGGTGGTAGATTGAGGTAACTTGGTCGACATGGCTCTCCAGCACATCAATAATTCAGGGCTTTCACTTCTGGTCAAGAGAAGGGTCAAACAGTAAGAGTAGAAATCAAGAAGGTTTTAAGGTTGAGATTTTCCAATACAGCATTCATGAGCACTCGTGAAATGTATGACAAGGCCATTGGCTTGGGGCCAAAGAAATGTGCTCTTTCAATGCTTCACATTAAGATGACTGAGAAAGTCTTTGAATCCTCCACTGTTGAACGGTGGTCCGTCGTCAGATTTTATGATCGCAGGATCACCCCATGTCATGGAGACACTGTCTAAACTATCAATGACTCTTTCTTGAGTGATATATGAGTGATCTTCTAACAATGGATAACTGTAGTATTCCTCAACAATCACCATCAGGTGATGTCCATTATTAAGGGGACTGGAGAAGTCAATGGCAATACTTTCCCATACATGCTTTGGCAATTCTGATATGTTTAAGGCGTGTTGAGTGGTTTTGAATGAAAGGCATTTACATAAGTGACAGGCCAATAATTCTCTTTCAACTCAGTCATGGAGGGCTAATTTTGTGGCAACGATTCCACTATGACCTTCATGGGCCACATGAAGTATCTGTTGCCGCAGATTCTCTGGATAACAATTCTTGAATCCCTATGGATAATTTCTTCTTGAGTAACAAACAATTCATCATTAAAAATTATAAACTTCTGGTGCTCACTGTCACTGGTAAGAGGTAGAGTTTGCTGGTTCCAAGACTGGTGCATAATAATGTGTTTTAGTTTTATCATGTCACTATCTTGAAAAGTAGCAGTGGCAATTTATTCTAATGAAACAGCAGCTGGTGTGCTTGATTTGAAAAACAAATTTATGTAGGCTCAAGCCGCCTTGGACAGGGTGTAGAGGCATTCATGAGAAGTAGTCGGCAGGGTTTTGGTCTTTCCCAGGATGGTGCACGATTGTGGCGTTGTATTCTTGCAATCGTAGACCCACAAGTTACATGCATAGAGTCATATTTGCCTTTGGATTCCCAAAGATGGTCAGCAATGCTTGATTATATTTCAAGAGTGTGAATTGATTTCCATATAAGAATATGTGGGAATGTTTGCAATCCCACACCACTGAGTTTGGTACCAACGTCTGCCTGTATAGGCCATAATATTTCCTCATCCATTTGGGCCTCAGCTATGCGATGCAAGGTCTGCGCTTCACCCTACTTCAACAACAACCTCGTATGAAGCTTTGGATCAAAGTATGCTATTTCAATAGCATTCTCAATAGCTTGTTTGATTTTCTTGAAGCTTTTCTTGCATTCATGTGACCAATGAAATGAAGCATTCTTTTTCTGAACGTCTCTTCAAAGGAGCAGTTACAGTGGCAAATTTGTATATACACCTAGAACAGTAGCTGGTCATGCCAAGGAATTAATGTAACATCGAAACATCATGTGGGTGACTAGCAGTTAATAACATCCTGCACTATAGCTAGCTTGGGTGTCATACCCCTATCAGAAACTAGAGGGAGGTGTTGCTTGCATTTATTGTAATTCAATATCAGTCAAAAAAGCGGACTCCATTGAGCTATCCTCTTGTGATTACCTATGCATTAATATCTCAGATGCTAAGCGCTTAACCTGCAAGTTACACATATTTTACCACCTCCTAGGTGATAACGTGACTTCCTAGTGCCTCATATTTTCTTAGTTGACTTCAACCTCCATTGGAATAATGCAAATTATCAGACTGTTGGTTGTCTTAAAGAGTTTCTGTCTGAACATGAATTATCCCAATTCTGTGACAGCCATACTTATAACAAGGGAGAGACATTGGATCTCATCATTGCAAAATAAAACATCATCCTACTTGAATCCATCACCCCTTGTGATTGGTCTGATCAATACTGCATCCTCTTCTGCCTCAATATCGAAGCTATTAAAAAAAGGGGCCAACCATCAAAAGCAAGGCAATGGAAATGGAATTTACAAAATATCAATCCCATCTCCTTGGTAAGCCATTGCTATTCCGCTCTGAGCCGTGTGACAGACATAAGTGAGGAGCATGACCTTACAACCTTCCACAAGGACACGTTACTCAAAATTCTTGATGCCACAGCACCCCAACAGGGAAAAAATGTCTCCTCTAAGATGTCCAAGCCCTGGTTCAACGAGGGTCTGAATTTGGAGCGTAGACAACTAAGAGCTGCTGAACGTCTTTGGGAATCGGCTCCCAACACTGTCAACCTTGAGCACCTTAGAAGGTTAAGGAATTCTTATAATAGGAAGATTCTTAAGGCTAAGGCAGATTTTTTTCAGAACTCAACTGAGCCAAGCTATCAACAGCCAAAAAAAACTCTTTGAAATCGTCAAGCAACCTTCATGTTACACAACTAATTTTAGTGAGTTAAATGACCAGGCCACTCCTACATGTGTTGTGCTTGCCAATGTTTTCAAGGAAAACACTAGGATCATTGAGCTAGACATCCAAGCTAGGATGGCCCTCCCTCAACCCATTTCCAAACCATAAATCGGGCGCTTTATTCGAAGTGCACTTTAATATTCAAGGGAAGTCTAAAAAAACAACGCCTCTTGGCACTCCTTCTCCACAATCTCTCTACAAAATATTGAGAAAACTTTTCAAGCATTCAACCCCTCCAATCATTTTGAGGACCCCGTGCCTCCTGCCCTATTCAAGACCTTAAAAACATCTATCCCACCATTAAGGGCACAAATTGTAAACGCCTCTCTGAGTCAAGGTGTCATTCCGGACTGTCTAACAATATGGCAGGTCACTCCTAATCTCCTAATCTAAAGAAAGCTGACGCCTCTTTATCTGATCTTAACAACTGCGATCCTATAGCCAACATCCCCACCTTGGCAAAACTATTGGAGAAATTCAATTATGCAACCACATTTAGAACTACAACCTTTAAGACTCTAACCAATCAGGCTTCCGCCGAGGACATAGAACTCACACACATTATGGATGATATTCTAAAAATGCATGACCGCAATGAATCTTGCCTATTGATACTTCTTGATCTGTCCTCCACCCTCGATACGGTCAAGCATGACAACCTTCTGTCCCTACTGGAAAGAAGGATGGACCTCTCTGGAACAGTGCTGCAATGGTTCTCCTCCTTCCTGAATAATGGATCACAAAGAATTATGATAAAGAAATCACTCCTGCAACCCTCCGTGTGCCTAAGGGTTCTGCCCTTTCACCGATTCTCTTCAACTTTCTAATGGAGCCTTTGGCAAACGCACTGAATTCAACAAACATTCTATATCATTTGCACGTGGATGACACCCAGTTGTATCTAAAAGTCACCTCGCCTGATGACTTCATTGTCATCAACAGTACTCTACTGAACACTCAAAATTGGCTCACTAACAACCATCTGATGTTGAATACCAAAAAGACGGAATTCCTTCTCATCTCACATCGAACCACACTCTAAAGCAAGATCTCTGGTTGAAACACCTAACCTCCTTTGACTGTGTCCCCATCATCATTAATTCAGCAAAATCCCTAGGTATCTCCATTGACAAACATTTGAATATGCAATCGCACATCTCTATGGCCACCAAGGGAGCTAATCGCAAGTTGTGCATATTAAGGAAACTCAAACCCTGGTTCCCTCAGGCAGATCTAAAAATTGTAGTATATGTCCTAGTACTGCCAAGACTAGACTATGGAAGCACCACCCTCTGTGGTCTCTCTAAATACAAGTTGGTCCCACTGAGAGCAGCATTGAATTCAGCAGCTAGATTAGTATCTGGAACCAAAAGAAACAGTCACATATTACCAACCTTAAAAGCACTGAACGGGTTGCCGTATGAGGCAGGAATACACCTTAAAGTGGCGTGCATGACGAACAAAGCAATACATAACAATTCACCTAGTTACTAGGTGCTAAAGCTTGAAAAGTCAGGAGGATGCAGACAACTACGAAGTGCAAGCACTTTCCTTCTGAAACCTCAATCCTTCCATAAGAAGAGAACAGGTTGTAGAGCTTTCTCAGGGATTGCACCAAAGATCTGGAACTCTTTACCTCCTCTAGTGCACGGAATTTCTTCCTTTACTGCTTTCAAAAAGGAAGTAAAAAGACTATTGTGGAACAAATTCATCTCCTAAGTTTTAATTACAGAAGGTTACTGAGTCATCTTTAAGATCCTTTCACCACTACCTTTCTAAGATGGATTGGTTTATTCTACTGTGTGTAAGACTTATATCGCAGCCCTCTCTGCTCTATAACTGTAGGTTATCTAAAGCTCTGTTGTGTTGGTCATCTATACTTTTTGTACAACAACTTTGAACCGTTAGAAGTTATAATATGTATGTTTGCTAACACATTCTCCTAACGTTCATTAACTGTTTACTGCACAGCGTTGTTTGTCTGTTATGTATACATTCTATATTGCTATTGCATAATGTGTCAAATTTGAGTGTTTGTTTACCACCTCAACCATGTATGTTCTTTTATTGTAAAGCCTCTGATACACCGTGGGTGTTGTTCGCGCTATATAAAACTTTATAAATAAATAAAAATAAAAAAAATATGTCCAAACAATTGTAACTTGTCTTATGTAACTCACATTTCTCAGTATCCAAATTTAAACCTTCATCATTAATAAACAACACTCTTGTGTTAGAGCTTTGTTGTGCTCTTTCTGTGTAGCTCTGTAAGCCAATATGTCGTCACTATATGTGAAAGCATTCATGACAAACTGTATGATATATTGAATGACATCTTGAAAAAGCTCTGCAGATGATGACACACCAAAGCGTATTCTTTTTATAACAAAACAGACCAATATACGTAGTTAAGTTTGCAATGCACTTGCAATTCTCCTCGAGTGCCGTCTGATGATATCCTTTATGCAAATCAAAGCAAGAGAAGACCTTTGCACCATTAAATTGTGTTTTCATGTCTGTAATGTGTGGATCTGGATGTTGTTCTCTTTCAATTGCCTTGTTCGCTTGATTCAGATCAACACTGATGCGTACAACTCCTTCACTTTCCTTTTTGGGTAACACCACTGTGGTGTTAGACAAGTGAAATGCTCAATGATATAGGGGCATATATAGCATCCGTTTATTTAGTCGCAAATGCTGTGATTCTCAAAAAAGCAGCGTTTGCGACAAAAAATTTGGAAAATGTGATGTATGATTGAAATTGCATCGCATTTGCGTGAGCATTGAAGGAATCTCAAATTGCGATTCCTTAAATGCTATGTATAAACACCCAAGTTGTGCGATTTCTCATTAAGAATTCGCAAATTACCACCAACTTGAAGTTGGTGGTAATTTGCGATTTCTTTCAGAAATGCACTTTTTGCCATTTGTGAAGGTGCCATATGGCGGACATACATCCCCTTAGGGCATATATTAACGCCATATGCGCACACATGTAAATTTCAGGGGTGCATCAGGGTGTCCTTATGACACCCTTGCACCCTTGAAATTATTCTCAATTTGCGATTCTCAAATTGAGAATCGCAAATTGATAATAACTTCCCTTTCATTCCTATGGGCCTCCTGGCCCATAGAAATGAAAGGGAAAGTATTCTTTAGTGGTGAATTCGCACTTTGCTAATTGCAATTTAGGTATATTAAGAAATCGCAAAAAAATTGTGATTTTTTTACATACATCTCTTTTTGCAATTCTCAAATTGCGATTTCTAAAAAATCGCTATTTGAGAATCGCTAATGAGGGTGTTGATGCATGTGGCCCATAATGTTTGATTGCGTAAGGATTCAAGTTCGTTTTCAACATCTTCTGTAAATGAAATGGAATTTGTCTGTGTCATTGAGCAATAGGGCGGACGTCCCCTTTAATGTGTCATTGTACTTTCATACCCATGAAACAACAAAGGGAACTGACTTACTATTTCGTGATGAGCATTCATGTTGTAGTTCGCTGATATCAATCTCATATCAGCAGCTGTGTAGAAGCTGAATAAACAGACACTTGACGCTGTTCTTTGAAGTACGTGAATGGGTGCTTTTGTTCTCTCGTATTTCTTTGTTGCTACAAATAAACCTTGGCATTTTAATGGTGTCAATGCAGCCCATGTATACACTTCGATTTTAGATGGCGTAAGTTATGCCAAGGGAGATTGATCACTGTATTTCTCCCAAGGCATACTGTTTGCAGATGCACCACTGTTGATAATAAAAGGTATTGAGCCACCCATTACTTTTCGTGTAAGTTTCAGACAATGTTTGGATGGCTTTGGTGCTTTTTTTATTTGACTTTTCGTTGAGCTGTATTTTTCTTCACATGCGGCCAGTCCAACATGCGCATGTTTTTCTGACATTGATACTAAAGAACTGTTTGTTGATGATATGGATGATAATCAACTTTGTTTGGTGTGGTCTCTTGGCCATGTGGTTGTGCGTCAAACATCATCTCCGGAACATTTGGGCGGCCATTTTGTCCTCGTGCCATGACATTTACCTTTGTCTGGAAGAAAAAAATCTATGCCTGAAGCAAAACTTCTTTTCTGGTGGAGACATCACTATGTGTCCTTTTACTGCGCACTTTTGGTTACATTTCATGTTCATGATAAATTCACTCTGAGCACCCTACAGTCTCCATGTCAGAATGCTCTTCAGCCCTGGCAGCCATAAGAACTCATTCCAGACTAAGAGTTTCTCTCAGCATTCATCATCTGAATGAATATGACAGCCATCTGTTAATAACTCTGAGATGCATAGCTTCCTCATCATTAAATTAATTGAACTTACAGTGCCTGATAAGCGTATCCAGTCTCTCAACAACTCCATTGATGGTTTCGCCAACTTTGATATTCTTGACTGAAAATTTACCTTTTGTAATCTATATTTCGCATTAGATTGAACTTTATGTTTAAGGCTGCTTTGATTTGACATTATGTCATTTTGTCAGCTCACAACATTTTCTTTATCACTTCATATGAGGGATAGCTTTAAGTTGTGTAGTAGTGTAGTACCTCTCTTAATGACCTTACCAGCAGGTTCTTGGCCAATGATGTGTTGACTTCTCAGTGAAATTCAAATGCTTCACACTGGCTGGAGTTGCGATTTAACTCTACATATGCCAAGAGTTGATTCTGCACTTCGACTGAGGCACATGTGGCACACATGAGCAGTTTGCTGTACCACGGCAACATGTTTGGGAGAGCACTGTCGAACTTCGGTCACTTATCATCCTTCATGTTACTAGTTGTAGTGCCCTCCCCAGGCTGAGTATCTGCCAATGACTATGCCACACACTGCCCTTAGTATTACACATCTTTATTGTCTGCGTGTAAATGCAAACTCTACATTCTAAACCTGCATTCAGTTCACTATGTTCTAACACTTAAATCACAGTTCTACAGAGTTCATCAGGAGCCAACTCATGCTAACTCACAAAACACTACAGTTTTCACATACACTCTTTTAGATTCTCAAAGATTCTTTGGAAGAATCAAATAAAAAAATTATTTTTTATTTTTTACACATCAATTTTTTATCCTCTTCACTCCAATACACTGCTGGTGTCCTCTTCTCTGGGAATCTTCCATTTTCATTATTGACCCATTTTCTCTTCGGTCCATTGTTGACTTGACGGACACCGTGACCTGTTCCTGGAGCCTGATCCTATTCTCACCTGCTATTCACCCTGGGGACCCTTGGACTCTCTTTATCCCCTTCGCCCGGCCGGGCGCAACATTAGGAGCGTGACGCGAATCCCGTGAGATTCCATGAACATATATATTCTGACCTGAGGCCTCTCGCTCGATTCTGAATTGGAGTCTCTGATCCTGACTCGAACAGGAAGCTGCTGTGCTCACTTCTGTACTGGACCTTGGGCTCTTCACATTTTTTCAGCTTTTTGAACTAGTTTCTCTATGTCTCCGCTTGGATGAAGCTGTTTTACTTGAGCTACCGGCCCTCTACCCTGCCAGGATAGTTGTATCAGCCACACAAGCAGCTCACAATTCCCAGAGCTCACTTTAGGCGTTTGCCTTCTATGATTTACACTTTGATGGAACTGCTATAAACGGAATATATTTGATCTGGGATCTGTGCCACCAACTGTGTACTTGTGTACATAATTTGTTGCTGCTTTGTCTTGTTTCTCCCACATTTGTTTTTGAGTAACAGAGATTCATATTTTTAGTGCCCTGGGGAAGGTGACAGCTACAAGTTAGCCCAGCACCGAAACACGCGTCGGCACCGTGCAAGACCGAGATCATTGGGCAGGAATTTCCTGTTGATACTTATGCACTATTGCCCACTTGACTATTTATTTGTTGGTCTCTGCCTTTCTTTTTTTGTATTGAGTTGTACATATTTATGGTGTCATTGTTGTATGTGAGTAGGTTTGAATGTGTGTATAGCTAGACGGATGAGAGCACTTGTGTATGTGGTTGGAGCCTGTTTTTAATTACTGATACCTCTGTTTGTGGGGATGTTATATTTTCATTGTGAGTAATCGTGGTATTTGCCCTTAAATGGCCTAAAAAGAATTTAAAAATTCATGTGTTCTATTGAAAAGTTTTGCAGCCCATAATATATTCTTTTTTTTGTATGTCTATTTTTAGTTTCTTCGATGCATTCTTCAACAAAGTAAATTGATTATATTTATGGTATTTCTATTAAATTCTATTTTTTTGTATCATATATTTTTGTGCATCCATATTTTTGTCACATTCTCCCTGAATTTGAACCTAGTTGGGTTCTTTTTATCATTTGTGAGACGTGCTAACGTCCCAACAGTATCTTTTGGCAGGAGACTCCTTTGCCTCTGGGGTGGATCTTCTTTTTTGCCATTTTCTCTTAACTCACAGCTTTGAGAAAGCCCTAGCCCCATCTGCCACATAGGGAGAAACACGTGTTCAGCTGCTCTCTTTCTCACACAATTCTCTTTGAAAAATTAAATAAGAGTGAAATGGATCGAACCAAGTGGCGAATGAAAGATACAATTATAACTAAATAAAAAAAGAACTCTCTTCACTCAAAACTAACTGGATTGTTTTGTTGAATCATAATAAGAAATTATCCTACTGACCAGAATAGATCCTTTGGAAAGGAGGAACATATGCTTACTCACCTATGCTTACTTGTCAATATGAGGCTCTAAAGGTCCAGAGACTTCAGCTCAGTTCCTCCAGCATTTTAGGGATTTACATCTGAAACCAGGATATCTGGACTGTTCATTGACTTCTCTAATAATACAACACTACAGTTGTGTTTGTAAGTCTCAAGGCAGGTAATGTGATGCCTTTTTAGGTCAAAGTAAATTAGGACAAAGTTGTCTACACCACTTGCCTTTGCACACTATACAGACCCTGTACCAAACTTGACCACATGCAACCACATACTAACCTGATATAGGACAATTGTGAGTTAAGCACACAAAAACAGATCTTTACATGAGTATGCCTATGGCCTCAGTTCAGTGACAAAGGTACAAATATCTGTTCACTCCTACTAGTCAAAACATGGTATGCTGCCACCACTGTGTTTCTGCGACGTAACTCTTGTTAAAGACAGTAGCCTTTCATCACCTGAGGGTAGGGCTTTGGGTGCCAACTCCTGGTCAAATAAGATTTAATTGCATGAGATAGGCCTATGCCATGGTACACATGCATGATCCGTGTACATCTTTGTCTAACAAAATCAGCACCAGGGATCCAGATTTCATTCCAGCTAGGGCATTCAGTGCAAAGGTACATGTCTGTCATATGCGAGTGACTTTTCCATCACAACAGCATCATTGAGGATAGTGTTCTTGGTGAGGGCACACATTATACTTATTTCAGTTAAGTTAATCCAGTCAATTTACATAGCTAGATGTGTTTTGTCTGCACTCATGTTTTTCCTTTACCAACACTCAATCTGTATACTCTGTACTCACACTTCCTTCTCCTTGTGCACTCTCGTTATTACTTTTTAACTGGATCTCTTTGTCCTATATTACAAATTAATCTTAATATTCCTGCATCAAGGCTCCTACCTTTCCTGTACTTATCCTTGTTATGTTTCCTTCCCATGTGCTCTCACTAATTTCTACCCTGCCCAGAGATACAGTTTCATTGCTTTCTTGCCCTGTCAACCTCCTTCCCTCCCTCTCCTACCTTAATCTCTCTTCTGCCTCCTCTAATCACTTGGTTCTTCCTCGTGCACTCATACACTCACCCTTTACCTGCACTCTCACTGATCTGTTTCCTCATCCCGCAATCACTCTTTTGCATCTGGCTTTCACCAACCATTTCACATCTCCACAAATCTCTGTTCCCGCTGGGCCAGTGCTGAGCTTTTCACTACACCACAGACACACTATCTACCTGCCCATAAAATAGCAATTTACTCATATCTACTAGAAGATTAATTTGTTTTTCATTTTCTTATAATAGACTGGAAAATCTATATGATTTATATCTTGAGTTAAATGTTGTTATTTATGTTGTTTTGGTACTGCTAAATATTTCATATGCATTTTCTGCTAGGTAATTCAGCAGCTGTAGTTTCAATACTGTATATGGCTTTTCCAAGAAAGTAACTCCATCGCTTGGTGGGTGTACATGCTCTGCTCTACCCCAGTCAGTAATCCCATTTCGCACAACTCCTAATAAGGGCCCATAGAAAAGTGCCCAATTGATTGCTCGGTGGCACATTTAGTTCTAGGCACTGGATGAACAACTTGCTAGTACACAAAGGGCCTCATCTGGAGTTTAGTGGAGCAGGAGCACCACCTTAAATCAGTGGTGCACCTACCTCCCCAACTCACATTTGTTCTGCCTTCTTTAAATGAGGGAGAATAGCCACAATTCTGCTAGCAGGGTCGAGGCAGACTCTAAAGTCGGAAACCTTTGATGGGTAGCCCATGCATCCCAGCACATTCGGTCAATGCAGTAGCATAGAGTCTTTTCGCATCTATGCGACTTATTTACAGCTGCTTGCGCCACCAGTGCATCAGTTTTTCTCCATAAAAAATATTTGCATCAGAGGCACTTAGGGCTTGTAAATAAGCCTCTATGTCACCTATGGCACAACATCCAGGCTATGAGATAGCCGGAGATTCTTCGACATTCTTCTTTAATGTTATGAATAAATTCGACTTTTTCCCGACCTGCACAGACCAGAGGACCTTCGCTAGACTCGTGAATATGTAGTTACTTTCTGGATTTCACTTTGTTTTGATTTCTTTCCTTACAGGCTTAAATATTTCAGCCACACAAATGGTGGAGTGTGATATCGATCACCCCACCCAGTGGAACCTCACCATTATAGCATAGTAAGGAT
The DNA here is from genome assembly GCF_964263255.1 of Lissotriton vulgaris. Classification (NCBI taxonomy): domain Eukaryota; kingdom Metazoa; phylum Chordata; class Amphibia; order Caudata; family Salamandridae; genus Lissotriton; species Lissotriton vulgaris. The sequence continues at coordinate 682,869,459 of NC_141689.1, forward strand.
GGAGCCAAATTGCGTATTATAGGTCCTGATGAATGCCACGGACCATTCGGGCCATTAGGCAGAAACATGTCGACCACTCATATCACGGTGGGAGAGCAATGGAATCCTCAACACACCGATAATTTATTTTAAACACATACAGATGCTAGTTAAAATAAAACAAGTGTGACATCTGTAATGGCCTTTTAACTTCACTTTTTTTGTAAGGGCTGCCACTTAGCTTTTGAAGTGCATGCCTGTCTTCAGGTGTATGCCCACACTCTATCAAACCAAGTTTTTAGAGTGTGCGGACTGGTCAATCATGATGCATGACACAAGGTGGTGTGTGAGACCAGACTTTCACTTTTTGTGAGACTCCTGCACTCACAAGATAACACTGTAGCACTTAGGTCACCACACTAGGAGCGGCTCTTTTTGTGTTAAACAGTATAGATTGGAGGCTGCCTTATCCTAGCACCCTGTGCCTCTTGTTCCATTTCCTAGGTCTTCTCTGGGGTCCTTGTGGTTAAACCTGGGAATATGCCAAAAGGATACACCTCCCCAGCCTTCTGCAACACACCCAGAAAGAGGAAAAGGCCTCTCAGGATTGTGTTTGTGCAGGATGCTTCCCCTTCAGGCACACAAAAAAATGATGCCTACAACACAGACAGGGGCCTGTGTTTGTGCTAGGCTGCCACAATGGTGCAAGGGGAAAGGACAGACATTTTCCATATAGGATGGTGACAGTGGATTTCTGCTCTTTCTCAGTGTTGCAGGGCAGGGCAGGGCAGCAAGGTGATTTGCAGCACAGCCCTGTGCCACTAATGTCATAAATATGCCCCTTGGTTTAGAAATTGGGGGACTTGTTTCAAAGCCCTGTGCGCTACCAGAATGTCACTTTTTGTGATGTTCTGGTAGTGCACAGGGCCTAACCATATCTACAAGGCCACGTAAAACTCCCTTGCATAGATTTTCATGGCATTGGAAATGGAGTAAGGCAAGGCTGCAAATGTCACTACCTTACCTTACTCTGCGTCATAGAGGTGTTCCATGGGTGTTGCTGTGGATGTTCCTACGCAACACCCATGGACTTTTAAAGCTGTCAAAACCTTGCACCTCCCTAGAGGAGGTGTAATGAGGAGAAATCGTATGTACCACAAGCTAGGTCTAAGTAGCCCCATGACCTTTTACCTACATTTCTCCTGCCTTGCTCTAAATAAGGGTTCTAGAACTGATCTTTTACGCAGTTATGTGCTGAATAAATGTTGATCAGTTTTCTTGAAACTAGCCTCATCTATTTTGTATGAGAACTCTTAGAAAAGTCCCTGCACATGAAGTACATAACAGGAATATGTTAATGTTAATGTTATGTTAATGTTACGGAATCTTGTATAGCGCATGGCTACCCCAGCAACGGGGCATCCCAGCGCTTGCCGACAGACCTAAAACTAGTGCAACAGAGGATGTGCTAGATGGACGCGAACAACCACGTTTTTATGAGTTTTCGGAATAGCAAATGGTTTGAAGTAGCTCGAGCTTTTAAGGGAATGGAGTTCCAGAGCTTAGGGGCCAAGTACCTAAAGGAGCGGCCGCCGGCTCTGCTCCTCCGAATCTTAATGGTACGTGCTAAGAAAAGATCCGCTGAGCGGAGTGCGCGCGTAGGGATATAAAAGGAACATAGTCCTTGAAGAGTTTGGGGGCCAGCGCTATACAAGATTTTGTGGGTAAGGCAGAGGGTCTTGAATTGTATACGTTGCTTTATAGGTAACCAGTGTAGTCGCCAGAGAAAGGGAGATGTATGGCAGGTTTTGGGTAGAGCAAACAGAACAAGGGCGGCAGCATTTTGTGCTCTTTGCATCCTGTTAATTGTAGTTGTGTTAGATCCTAGCATAAAGGAGTTGCAGTAGTCCAGATGAGAAAGAACTGACGCCTGAACTATGAGCTGGCGGGTGGGGGGCTCAAAAAAGCCCAGAATGGGTCTGAGAGAGCGCAAACGCCCATAGCAGGTGCCCACAACTTTTTTGGCATGGGATTCCAGGTTGAGCGAGTTGTCAAGCATCACTCCAAGATTTTTTACTAGCTCCTTAGGTATAGGAGCTAGTCCCAGTGCAGGAGGCCACCAGTGCTCATCCCATGTCTGCATGCCATTGCCAATCAGAAGTACCTCTGTTTTGGAGGAGTTTAGTTGAAGACAGTTGTTAGATAGCCACCCAGATATGGCCATGATGTCTTCTTGGAACTTCATTTGGTCTGCCACATTGTTATTCGAGAAATTAAAAATAAGTTGTGTATCGTCCGCATATGATATGAGTTGAAACTTACGTTCCCGGGCCATGACGGCCAGGGGGCGGACGTACACATTAAACAGTGTGGGACTGAGCGCAGACCCCTGAGGCACCCCACATTCACGAGGGAGTCTGCTGGATGAGTACGGAGGGGCGTGCACCTGGAAGGAACGGTCAGATAGAAATGAGGCAAACCAATCCAGGGCCGTTTCCCTGACTCCGATCTCCCACAGTCTCTCAAGCAGTATCTTGTGGGAGACCGTGTCAAATGCCGCACTCAAGTCCAGCAGATTCAGAATAGAGGTTGCGCCTATATCCAATGAAGCTCTTATGTGTTCAGTAACTGTTAGCAAGGCAGACTCCGTGCTATGGTTTGCACAGAAACCATTTTGGGATTCATATAGAATCCCATTGAACTCTAGGTAGGCAGTCAGAGTGAGATTGACATGCGCTTCTGCCATTTTTGCAAGGTAGGGAAGCAGTGAAATGGGCCGGAAGCTATCCGGCCGAGAGGGATCGAGTGAAGGTTTCTTCAAAAGGAGCACTACTTTGGCTGGCTTCCACGATTTAGGGATGGAGGCTAGCTGAAGTGACTTATTAATCAGCACCCTGCCTTCCTTCAAGGTGGAGTCACGAAGGGATTTGAACAATTCAGGTTTAATAGGGTCATCTGGGGATCCTGAATAACATACTATGTATAAATGTCATGGTCATTTTAATTCTAGGGTAAAGGAACGACTTTGCATAAACATATCAATTGTGTAAGGAACCCAGAGGTTATCTTTATGGCATAAAAGAACCATAACAACACTAAAAAAGAAGAGGAGAAGCTTCCACAATGAGCATGATGCTGAGGGCCCTTCCAGCACACAGTGGTCTGACATCCCTTGTCGAACTCGAGACCAAGATGGGGTCCTTCATTGTCTCCCCTCGAGTAATGGGGTTGGCTCTTTGCTAGGGTATTCTTGGCCTTACACCCACATATATGCTAGGTAAACTTAGGTAGGGCTTGCATCGTAGGAGTAAGCTTGATTATCATTACAAAAAGGATACAACTGGTCTGTGAAAAGAGGTAAAAAAAGGCAAAATCAGAATCTGTAACGTCATCTTAACCTGTGCTAAGCTAGAAAGGAATCCCATAAGCCCACCAGATGGCAGAAATTCATCATCTGGGATTGATAAGACCGGTACTTAATAGCACAGCTCACCTTAAAGAATCGAGAGCTGTCGTAAATCAAAATACCAGTGATGGATGAAGCAATGGTTGTAAGAGCAGTGGTGGTGAAAAACTGTTTTTGCAGTGATATTAAATGTAACAAAATCAAAAGTGCAATTTAAAATTGACTACGATAACTTTATTATGTGCTCATCACAGTGTCAAGACTAAAAACAGAGTGTAGATAGTTTGTCAAAATAACTATCATCAGTTGGTTAAACAAGTCTACATGTTTGAGCCATTCTAGGTAGCAATAAACCTCTGGCTTTCTTCAGGACAGGAGACTACACTACTGCAATAATACAACGAAAAAACTGTTCTCCCAACCCATGCCACATTTTCAATCTCAGCCACAATTCTTTGATAACCAGGCTTTTTTAGGGCAAGGCCGTTGACACAACAGAGGCAGGAGAAGAGGACAGCCTCAGTTACATTGGAAGGACAAACCGACTTTCCCGAACACACGGAGCAGCCAAGGGCAGCAACAACAGCAGCAACAAGCAGGGACGAGCTCGGACGGGAAGACCTCATAATAAACCTGAGCTCATGTACCCTCACTGTGGTTGAACGACATGTACTTAACAAAGGTATGGGGTTTGTCCCCACTAGCAATGGGGACCCCTTTCAGTTACGCTGTGAGCTTGAAAGATTTTTTCGGAAGATAAGCCTTTACTTCTTTTTTTAGAAACAAGGAGAAAGAGGGAGAGAGCATGGAGTTGGACCATAATACCGGTTTGAAAAGACCCTCCACCTTTACCCCTCTTATTCATCAGGTGCCCCCTGAAGTAGATGCATTTGAAAAGGCAGTGGCCCATGACGTTATGACTTTGTGTGCATCTAGACATCAGCAATTTCAAAATCTGTCCACCAAAGTTAGACTAGCTGCCGAGACTTTGTCTAAAGATACCACCGTTACAATAAAACCCGCCGATAAAGGGGGAGCCACGATCATTCTGGACATTGAGACCTACCGTGCAGAGTGTCTGAGATAGCTTAGTAATACTAAGTCATATCGTCCTCTCACTATCGATCCTACACCTAGGTTGACCACTGAGATTGGTCATTTGGTTGAGGCGGCAAGCGTAGAGGGTTGGATCACTGCTCGAGAAGCTCAGTTGCTCATTACGACACATCCAGTGATACCATACTTCTACGTCTTGCCTAAGATTCACAAAACACAAAGACCTCCCGCTGGTCACCCAAGAATCTCAGGCATTGGTTCTCTATTAGAACCTTTATCAACATTTGTGGACTTTTTTCTCAGGCCTCTGGTGAAGACTGTGCCGACATACCTACAGGACACTAAAGATGTCCTTAGGTTGCTTTCTGAGGTAGAGTTCAACGTCGAGACTGACTATTTGGTCAGTTCAACGTTGAATCATTATACACTTGTATTCCCCAGGAGGAAACACTAGAAGCAGTTAAGGGTCTTTTAGAGGTTTGCACCCTGGAAAGCATTAAACCACTGAGCTTTATTATGGAATGCCCCAGGATAGCGATGACTGAAAACTTTTTCAAATTTGAGGCGACCAGCTTCCTGCAAACCTCAGGTACCTAAATGGGCAGAGTTTTCGCGCCAAGCTTAGCCAACCTTTACGTTCATCTTTTTGAGAAGGATTGTGTTCTCAACCACAGCAACCCATTTTTCCATCAGGTGTTGCTGTGGAAAAGATATATAGATGACATCTTAGTCATCTGACGAGGCGAAGCACAAGCCATACTTGATTTTCAGATTTGGCTTAACACTAAGAATTTACAGTCGAGTACAGTCAATCAGAATTGCCCTTTTTGGACATCCTGATTTTCCCAACAGCTGGTAGGTTGGCAGCAAACTGTACAGAAAACCGATGTCAAGGAACTCACTGCTCACCTTTGATAGCCAACACCCAAAATCGCTTCGAGAAAATCTCCCAGTTGGACAATTTTTACTGGTTTGTCGTAATTGTACAGATAAACAGGACTTTGTAACATATGCCAGAGATTTGTCAACCAAACTCAGACAACAAGATTACCCTAAATGCCTGGTGCGTAGAGCTTTGAAAAGGGCTCACACAACAATTGTGACCCTCTTAAAGAAGCACCGGTTGAGAAACCACCTTTGGGCAGACTCACTTTTGTAAACACCTTTAGCACTTTATCTAATCAGGTTCACAAGTCTGTCCGCAAACATTGGAACATTTTGAATGTGGCTGGTAAAACCATTCCAACACCACTCTTTTCTTTCAAAAGGGTGATGAATTTATGAAATAGCCTAGTACATACTAGACCGAGACATCAAGCTCAGGAGTCAACCAATACTTTGTGAAACCTCTCTGCGGTCCAAGGGCATAATCCATGCGGTTCTTGCCCAGCATGCCCTCAGACACAGAAAACCCTCTCTGTGGACATAGGGACGGGTAGACCCTGGCTCCTTAGTAAGCATACTAATTGCAATAGTGAAAGGGTCATTTATATGATCAGATGCCCATGTTCCTTGAAGTATGTGAGCATGACGACCAGGAAGGTTAAACCGAGAATACACGAGCATAAGAGCACTATCAGGTGTAATAAACGGATGTATGACGGTACCACGCGTACTTTTACAACGTGTACCGTTACAACGCTACTTTTACCACGCAAGTCGTTACAACGACTGGCGTGGTAAAAGTAGCATGGTGACAGCACCGCGTTGTAAAAAATGCGTGCTAACCGTTGTATACCGTAATAAACAAGCGACATGCACGCCTAACTAATCATTTTTTGAGTACAAAACATAAAACAGAAGAAATGAAATGGGTTGTCTTGGAACAACCATTTGTTCCACCACATATTAGCGATGTGACGAGATATCTTTTTCTGAAGGAGCAGAAATGGATTTTCAAGCTCAAGTGTGACAGAGAGGGTTTGAATGACGACATCCCGTGGGTCATGATATGACTGCACGCGATTATAAGCACGCTTGCTCGCTCACTTGCGGAAGGCTTGGCAAACCTACTGTCTTGAACTTTGGTTATACATTCCCAATCCTTTCATGCTGCTGTATCACGAGACTGGTTGTAAGATAATCTTTTTAAATATATAGATGGTTTAGCAGACTGTAATCGCATAGTTTAAGCATAAGCATATTGCCGTAAGAATACACTAAACCGTGGCCCTGGCGTTTGGTGGACACCATGCCATGTCTCTTGGGTTAATTCTTAGTGTGATGCATTAATGCCATCATATATGAGTCTAGACCATTACTGACATGATGCTTGATTATTCTGTTGGTCGTATAATACTTTTTTCTTCCTTTCTACATCATCAGGACATCATTCCATACAAAATATCTCACGCCATTAGTGGACATTGCTTTTATCACGACTCCCTGAGTCTGGGCCATAGGCGCTTTAACATCACACAACTACATTATTCACATATGTGCCTGGATGTAGGAATACAGTCAGTCACATTAATAGACACCACATCACCGGCTTTATTTTTTCCTCTTGAGACCACTCAGCTCTCTAAGTATGAGACACTCGAGACAGCGGGAACTATGATTCCCAGCTTCCCCAGGGCGCTGACACATTCTGTAGCATAACTTAGCAGTTCGCGCATGCGCAGACTGTTAGGTATAAACACCCTTCGACATCGGATATCGGTCTGCGGACTAATTGCTTCTTAATTGCTTTTTTTTTCTGCTCTGACTTGCACATGTGTGAAGAGCTACAAGAGGTACACACATGATATTCTTAGCGCCGTTAAACTCATTTAGCGGGATGGCGCATTATTAAGCATGCGCACACTGTACAAACACTTTTTCTTTCACCGGAGCATTGGCTTCCGGACTACCTGCTTCCTTTCTGGTCCACGTAGTTTCACGCATGCTGAAACTGCCTCACGAAGTATATACATGGCATTTCCTGTAAGCGGACCTGTTCGTTGTACCTGTTCCCTCTCAGCTCCGCCTAGTTAATTGTGACCTATATAAAAAGGCCCTCCCTGCCCGTTCGGTTACCTCTCTTTCGGCTTAGGAATAGCCAGAGGTACCAACGGACAGGTAAGGTGGGCCGACTTTGGCGGTAACAAAGCGTTTAGTTCAGTTCTGATGGAGACGCCCAAACAATGCTAGTCCTCAATCTATAAACTTGACCATTTGCTTTTGAGGTAGGCATTTGCAACCATCAAGTACGCCTCTTTGAAGGATTATGATAGTCTATGTGGGAAAGTAATTTTTAATTTTGACCCAGTATCTTCATATATTACTAGCCTCTGTCTAAAATGAACCATACTAAACTAAACTATATATAGCACACTATATACCAAAACATGGCTTTAAAAATTTTGATATGCACTGAATGCTATGTGTTTGGCGGGAACATAGCGGTTGGTTTAGTTCTGCTGCAGCTGCCCAAACAATGCTGGTTCTTAGTTTCCGACCATTTGCTTTAGAGGTAGGCGTTTGCAATTATTTTGCACACCTCTTTGAAGGGTTCTGATAATATATGTGAGCAAGTAATTTCAAACATTGTTCCAGTATCTTCATATACTACTAGCCCCTGTCTAAAATGAACCATACTAAACTAAACTAAACTATATATAGCAGACTATAAACCACAGTATGGCTTCATAACATTTTGATAAGTACTGAATGCTATGTGTTCAGGTTTACTTTTTAAGCGAGGAGTCACTGGCACACTCATCAAGAGGAGGAGTCTCAATCATGATGTTATCTGTTTGCTTATATCAAGTAACAAGGTTTTTAGCATTCTTAAGCCAGTGGAAAATTGAGGCAGGGGTACTCATGTAGCCCCCCACTTTTTATCCACATAGAGAGCGGGCGTCATCACCTGAGCAGTTGCCAGGAGAGGTGAGGATTACTCCCATGAAATAATGGGTGAGTTAACCAACATTTGATTGTCTTCGAATAGATTTCAGTAAATCACTGTTTGACTGCTAAAAATTAATAGGTTGTATTGGGAAGAAAACATGAGAATCTGTAGTTTCGCACTGTTACCAGTTTTTCTCTAGTGTATGTTTTAGGAAAGAATCTAAGATTCCTGTGAATATTCATCCTACATATCGAAGTCATAAAGTATGGTAGGATATATCACCGTTAATTAGTTAATTTTTTCACCACACAGATTTTTTGTCGTATTTTTGCAGTAGTGTAGTCTCCTGTCCTGAAGAAAGTCAGAGGTTTATTGTTACCTAGAATGGCTGTAACATGAAGACTTGTTGATAGTTACTTTGACAAACTATCTACACTCTGTTTTTAGTCTTGACACTGTGATAAGCACATAATAAACGTATCTTAGTTATCATGGTAGTCAATTTTAAATTGCACTTTTGATTTTGTTACATTTAATATCACTGCAAAAACTGTTTTTCACCACCACTGCTCTTACAACCATGGCTTGATCCATCACTGGTATTTTGATTTAGGACAGCTCTCGATTCTATAAGGTGAGCTGTGCTATTAAGTACCAGTCTTATCAATCCCAGAAGATGAAGTTCTGCCATCTGGTGGACTGATGGGATTCCTTTCCAGCTTAGCACAGGTTAAGGTGACGTTACAGATTCCGATTTTGGCTTTTATTACCTCTTTTCACAGACCAGTAGTATCCGTTTTGTAATGATATACTGTAGATTGGGGATAGAATATTACTTGGTCTATAAAAATATTTCCCTTGGACCCCTTATTAACTGTGTGTATTCTAAGCTTGATTATGGCACATTATATATGCCTGAATATATTCACTGTTTTAGCACTATGGTAGAATTACTCCTTTTATTTACTCTGTTAGTGCTTGTGATCTTATACATTTGTTTCTGTCTAATGATTGTCACAGCAAACATGTTTTACACTAGAATAATGCTAGTTCAAAAAATACCATTGTTTTTCTGTGTATCTCTCTGAGACTCAGTGAGCACGATTGACTTAGCGAAAAATACTGCACTGATTCCATGATCCCTGAAGGCTCAAGGGTTGTCATGTTCGATAGTTGTCAGAAACTATTCGCTCCTTGGTAATGTTAGGGGGCTTATGGTGGCACTGCAAGCTAGCTGATCTAAAAGCTAACATATCCTTTGGGGTGTCTGCAATCAGTTTAGAGACCAATCCCTTAGTTTATGTTGTCTAAATGCCCAGATCCTATGTATTTTTTGAAACTACATACCAATATCAACATATTTCCATTTGATTTTTCCTCTTTCCACATGTGCTTCATTCTGCAGCATACATAGAAAGATTAAAGCACTTCTTAGTATTGTTGTTGTGCAGGAAGGTGCTCATTCCTGCATAAAACTATCCTGCGAACAACACAGACACCCTTGCACCATAGTGCATGGATGCCTGCGTTGGTACACGGCTACAAATTGTGCAACGGCACAGGCTGAAAAGACAGGAATGTACTGTAGATTGTAAATACAGTGCATTCCTGCCCTTTCAAATTGGAGCAGCTCAGCAAGAAGCATTGTGGCCCTGCCCTACGCCCAGATGACCCCTGTTTACCCCCTTGGTAGCTTGACATGAGCAGTCAGGCTCTTCCAAGAGACAATGAGTAAAGTATTTATACATAACACACAGTAACACCGTGAAAACACTACAAATGGTCACCCCACCAGTTAAAAAAAATAGAGGATCTTTATATATACCAAACATGACCCAAACCACAAAGCATCCAACATACACAACTCAAAATATGACTTTTAAAAGGTTTGAACCAACACTGTCTATGGAACTCTATGGATGTGCTGATTTTACATAAAGTACCTCAGATGCGTCAAAATCCACAAGGAAAGCAGCCACAGAGAAGGAAAGTGGCGGAAAACAACAATGCATTGGTTGTTGAGTCCACTGGGAGGCGATGCAGCAGTTCTGCTGCACATGGGAATACTGTAATACAGTGTAACTATTGATAGGAGTGAGCTAAAATAATATTTCAATGACATAAAATATTGTTAATGATAAATCCAACAACTTTACACTGTTCATTTTATTGTAACTGTTAGAGAAGGGAATGTATAGAACTTTAGTTTCTGTGAGCCACAACCCAGTCTTCTTGCAGCCTCTCCTGGTTGCCCAGCCATTAACAGGTAAGTGGCCTGCATAGAGAGGGAGGTTATCTGGTGGGGGAGCTCTGCAGCTGAAGAGAACAGGCCGGCAAGGGGGCTGGGTAAACAAACGGGGCTTCAATGAGAGCAGGGCAGTACAGAATTCCAGTCAGGCCTACCGCCTCTTAATGTACCCCCAGCTAGATGGGAGCCCCAGGAATATAATTTGCAGTAGGTCTGGATGAGGAGTGTTTTGGGACATGAGCCACACTGGTGGATTGGCTTAGCCAGGTCTTACTCTGACGGAGAGGAACTCTCCATCTTGAATTTTAATGTGCAGTGCCTTGTGGGACTGAAATATGGCACACTTTGGAGGAAGCTGTCATCCTTCTGGGTGGCACCCTTTACCCCATTGTCACCCCAGAACAATGGATAAATATGTGAGAGCTGCATAGCTACTCAGATCTGCTGCCTGGAACTACAATGAGAAGATGAGAAGGTCTTTTGAGGATTTGTCTCCGTGCATTGTGGGAACCTTAGTCTAAAACGTCGAGGGACCTTCTGAGGGTTGTGTTTTGGACACTTTGAACCCTTAAGAGGAACTTCAGGAGGAGGTTCCATATGTTTGGAGATTTTTGGAGAAACTTTTGGAAACATTTCCATAAGGTGACTGATCCGTTAACGAGAGTCAGGTCGCCAACGTCAAACCGTGACCAAGCCTGGATTTCAGGTTAGTCCTGCTGAAAGCTTCAGAGCTCAATATTTCCTGGATTTCAATGAGGTCTCTCACTGAGCCAGGCTGCTGTCGTTGACTCAAATCTGAGCCTAAAGAGGAGCCTTGCTTGACGACAATAGAAAATCCTCCAGAAAAGTTTGTATGTGCGAATCTAAAATTTTGACCAGGACCTACTGCTTAGTGTATCCATCCTGAGCTCCATCATTGTCCACCTCAAGCATTACCTTTGTCCCATTCTAGCTCAACCAGATGGCCCAAAGAGGCAAACTAGAAAGTATGTATTCTTTATAACTCATATCTCAAGTTCCCTACATTGGATTTTTGTCACTTTTGTGGACTTTTAATTTCAAATCAAATCATCTTTATTCGGTTTCCATAATTCGTAGAAAGCCATAAAAGTACACATAAAACATATTTACAATAACATTTCTTTAAAAAATTGCATGATTAGGTGTGGACTTAAATAATAGCAGCATTTAGTTATAATTAAGATTGGGAAGGAGGTTAACACAAAATTTTCAAAAACAAGCAATAGATTTAGCATATAATTCATTATCCAACAATTGCAGTGCTTAAAAAGGCGGGACGACAAGTTCGAAGCCCCATAATTCTTAGTATTTCAATAATCCATCGTCTACGTGGAATTTCGTAGAACTTGCAGAACAGAAGTATGTGGATTGAGGATTGCCGAGACTTACAATCACACAGACAGCATAGTAGATTCCTAGACCAATCATTCTGCTGGGGGAACGAAATCAGCCGATAAAAAATATCTAATCTGAATCGAGTAAGCAAAACATTTTCAAACTGATTCAGGTTATATTTTAAGTAGAGTTGGATGGAAAGGGTGGTTTGAATGGCTAACAGGTGTTGCACTGAAGTTTTCCCTATTTCTTGAGTCATTCAAAGCTCACCTAAATGGAGAAGACACCATTTGTTTAACTCCTTTGTTGGCACTTCAGAAATAGTAAGTGGGTGAGTGAAATACCTCAAAAGGCCTAGATCATCAAAAAAGGATTTGACATAAGCTAACCATCTTATCTTTTTCATATTGTCGAGTGCCATTCATATCTCAATAGGACCACAGGTTAGCTCGCACTGTTCAGTGGTCCAGCTACGCCGCCATAACATTATTGGTTGAATCTTTAAAATGTCTGAAATGTGATCCAAACCTAATTCTAAGTCGCATCCGTTTGTCGTAGTGCCTTGGGGGACTGCGAGAAGGTATCGCAAAAAAGAGTTCTCTACTCTCTGTAGATCGTCCGTATTTAAGTGCCCCCATAAGCCTGAACCATAACTGGCAACACTGATGCATTTTGCTTGGAAGATCTTTAGCATTTCTTGAGAGGACCTGTTTCCTAACTTTTGCGCAAATGCCACCAATGCTGTCGTAGTCCTTAAAAATGCAAATTTCCTAGCTTGAATGGCCATTGTCCACTTAAGCTTATTATCTATTAGGATCCCTAAATAGGGATAGGATGTCGTACACTCTAGGCTAGAATTATCAACATATATGTCCTTAGTTTTTTTGGTCTGGTCTGTTAACTTTCAGATTCAGAGAGCTCATAAAGTTGCAATACCTATTTAGTGATCGCTGGAGCTGAACGGGGGTTCCTGCCAGGTTGACAGCGTTGTCGGCGTACAGTAATGCTGGAATTGGTCGACGACGTATGGCTAGTAGATTTTGACTGCCTTTCACCATCTCTAATTCCAGCCTGTTGGTGTATAGTGTAAATAGGAAGGGGGCCAGAACACACCCTTGTCTGACCCCCCTCTCTATCCTAAAAGGCTCAGTGAGTTCCCCCCCCTGCCCCATGTCTCACTCTAGCCGAGGCCTCTGAATAGAGCTCCCGTAAAAAGTTCACCAGCGGAGGATCCACCCCATAGCTAAAATAATTGCCCACAATTTAGAGTGACTGACACAGTCAAAAGCTGCTGTCAAGTCTACATAGACCATATGCAGAAATCCTCACTTCTCTAAAACATACTTCCCCATTAAAAGAGAGAGGTTCAGGGCTTGGTCCACTGTGCCCAGGCCCTCTCGAAAGCAGTATTGTAGATCTGATATTACACTATTATCAGAAGCCCAGGCCTGAAGACGATCTAAAAGAATGTGGCCAGCAACTTTGCCGAGGGAATCCAGGAGCGATATGGGCGGATAACAGGCCGGACTGCGGCAGTCGCCTTTTTTAAAGATCGGCACCAAGATTGATGTGGACCAAGACTCAACTAATCCAATCTTAGTTGCTGCTTCCAAAACTCTAGTTAAAATGGGGGACCATAAGTCTAATTTGTATTTGAAGAGATCCACTGGAACCCCATCAGTGCCCGGTGCTTTTCTAGGTTTAGCTGTTTTGAGGGCATTTATCACTTCTTTGTGGGCGAAATTCAGCTGAATGGGATAACTTGTTTGCTGCGGGGCCTCGACTATACCCGTTGTGCTATCTATTTCTTGCCTGAAGATGTTTGAAAAGTGTTGAACCCAGGCATTAGCATCTACTGCTACCTCTAGTTTTGGAAGGTTGATACAATCACAAAGAAAAGGAGATTTGACTATTCTACGGAAGGTAGCGCTATCTTTCATGGAACAGCTCTCATGTAATTGCTTCCATAAGCTATCTCTAATCTGGGGTTTGCGTTTTTTTAGCGCTAAATTGTAAGCCTTCCTTAGTTCTACTATTTCATTCCTATCCCTTATTTCCTTACTTAGTGCTACTTTTTGTTTTGTGTAGGATTTTGTACAGTCGGTGTTAAACCATCCCCTCCTGGTGGTCCCTTTCAATTTCTTTTTTCTGAATAGTTCATCTCTAATCATTTTAGTAATGATAGCATAGCTAGACGGTATTTGCTCAGGGGGGGCGATGAGATCAAGACAGGTATACAAGGAAGACAGAGCTTTCTTTATCACATTACCAGGTACTAACTCTTGATCTACCTTACCCCATTTTAAAGATAAGCCGTTAAGTCTGTCCAGATTCAGAGATTGCTGGTCCAGGAGGCTCAATAAACTGTCTCAGCCATGGGGGAAGGACTACTTATTGAAATGCTGTTAGGGAAATGGTCACTAGCTGCATTAACGATAGTCTCAAATTTACACATTATTGATGTAATACACTGGGAAACAAGTATGAAATCAATTGTGATGTTTAGTCCTCTCCCACTAAAGGTAGTAGGTAGAAAAAGGTACCCGGGGACTGACTAGTTCATTTGCAAACCTCAAATTTGTGACAGCCATTATTTCATTCATACGATCGCCCACAATCGTATGTGCAAAATGCATTGAGTTATTCCCTCCTTCATCCTGAATACAGCAATTGTTAGTGCTACTTCTTTTGCACAATGACAAGTTAAAATCACCGCCCCAAATCAGTGCTACAGATTTGTTAATATACTTCACACGTAAATCTTGCAATAAAGAGGAAACCTTATTTAAAACATCAATTGAATCAATTGGATTCAGATTATTATAAAAATGTATCATAATATAAATTGACGCCTTATTGCGAACAATCATAAGTACCTGATAGTTGGTTTGTAATCTCAGAACTTCAATTTTATCAACCGACAAAATGTTGGATATATATTACTAGGCCCCCTTTTGATCTTCCAGAGGGAGATGGGACAGCTTCTGAAAAAATAGGTCTTATATCCCACCAGATGAGCAGGGGTACAAAGCCATGTTTCCTGTAAGCCTATAATATTATGTTTTGTTACTAGTGCTAGCCAGTTATTATTTTTAATTTTACTCTGTAGACCAGGCACATTCCAGAAAACGATATCAAGCGTTGGGCCCCCACTTCCTGTTTAAAAATGAACATTCAAATTTGGCGGGGAGTGTACTCTCTGGGGTATTAGAGCTGGGGTGGGCCATTCAACTACACCCTTCCCACGAGTAGACACTAAGGGGCTCATTAGGATGGCAGGCACCCTAACGGAGAACGGGACCGCTCGCCATAAGTGTGGAGGTCCCGTATGGGGAATTAGGATGTGCCCGCCACAGTGGCGGGCACATCCTACATGTTTTGCATTGTGGTGGGCGGTGCTCACTGCACCGCCTGCCACAATGCAAAACAGAAGAGAACGCATTGGCATATGCAAAGAGGAAGGCACTGCGCGGTGCCTGCCACTTTGCATATGCAAATGTGGGGGGTACCATAGGTACTCCCCCTGTCCCCCCCCTAAACTGGCGTCACCTGGGGGCCCCGCAGAAAACACCGCCTGCCTTTCCATGGCGGCATTGCCGCCGCAGAAAGGCCCCTTCATGTGGTCATTGTAATATGCCTGGCGGTGTGACACCGCCACCATATTATTCTATTACCGCCGCGGTCTTTCCGTCCGCCGCTGTTCCCACCGCCATCTTAATATGGCGGAGGGGAATACAGGCATGGATGTCAGGCTGATTGCCTTCGCCAGGGTGGCGGTGGCCACCGCCACCCTGGCGGAGGCAATCGGCCCGACATCCTAATGGGCCCCCAAATCTACATTTGATGTTGCGCTGTTTATCTCTTGGGAACTGGAAAAAACCTGGAGTGAATTGACTTGGGTAACCCCAGTAGGTGTTAAGTCCTGTTGAAAGGTTAAATTCACCGGGCTTACTGGTGATGTGTCTGCCGGCACCGAGTCCAGTCATTCGATGTTGTCTAGACCTGACAGTGCACTAAACCTATTATAGATAGGAATTGCCTGTATTGGCCACTGGGGCTTATATAGATTTCGCAAGAGCGTGGGGCGGCAGTTCGTACTCTGTGGGGGATAGAAAAAACCTAGTGGCAGTATGTTGATCCCTGCCATGGTTGCAGTTTGATTTTGCCCGATGTTCAAAATTTCATTTACCAATCGTGGTGTTCTGAATGTCATGACTACGCAGTCCCCCATCAGATTCTTCTCTCTCGTCCCTACCCATTGAACTCGTCTGATCATCTTAAAATCGTGAAATAATTGGCTGTGAAGCCCTATCTTATTACTTAACCAATGTAACGACTTGTTTTTTAAAGCTGTCCAGGTTTCTTCTTTAGAGGGTTGATTAGGAGGTACATTTCCTAAAATGATAACATAGGGGATGGCTTCTGGCGGGAGGTGTAGATGTGGATCTTCGGTCCTTTGTTCCGCGAGAGGAGGAGCAGTGATATGACCTTGGCTGGGATACTGTGGACAGAGAGACGTTGGTGCTTGGATTGGTTTTGCCTGTAAGGGCGAGTTCAAGTGTGTGTTAATATGCCTTAGTGACATGTGGGATTCCCCTTTTCCCAGTTGGTTTGAATGCATCTACTCTGTCTGAACTGAGGGAGTGTCTACAGGAATAGCCTTGTCATTACATGCCTCCCATTATCCAATGTGTTTTCGTTAGCTGCTTGAGTGTTTAGAGTCGTATTTGCACTTGTATCTGGGATTCTAGATGGATTCAATAGGTTGGGTTTAGACAAGAGGATAGTTTCTAAGCTGGCCACTCTAGTAGATAGCTGGTCTAACCTGACTCTTAAATACGAATCCAATCTTTCCACTAGAGCTGTTAATTTCTGGATGTCAGATTGTGGCTGGATGATTATATTACCTTAGCAGCTGACTCTTTCTTTAGATTGTTTTTTAGGTAGTTCTACTTGTTTTGTTTTGGATGGAGCACTTTTCTGATGTTTAAGGTCACTGGGGGGAGGATGGACTAAAACTGGGCCTGGATCTTTATGGAAATTTTGGGCACCATGGGCTCCTGATCTTGGCTTTTTCAGCTTTTTTTGGGGGGGTTGTGTGGGTGACTCATTGTCAATGGACTCGATTTCGTCAGGACATGGTTGGATACAACCGTTTACTGCGATAACATTTCCCCCCCCCCTGGGTTTGATTGGGTTGAGTCTTCACTCAAGGGTATTGCCTGGCTTGACCCAGAGGAGGAACACACAATGGATTCTTCCACTGAGTGGATCTGCTTGTCCAGGGCATCAACTGCCCCAGTTAGGTAACTCAGTAGAGTCTGCTGACTGTCAGGATTAGGCCTATTTCCTCTAGGGCTCGCTGGCTTCATTTTACCCATTTTCCAACAAACACCACCTAAAGAGTCCTACCTGTAGAAATAGTGCTTTTAATAGTACACAGACAGGACAGCACAAAAAGTATTGTTCACAGCAAGGGAGTAATGTTATGTTATGTTATGTTATCAGTTTTATTGAGCGTGACAGCTGCCCCAGCAACGGGGCGTCCCGGCGCTAAGAACCAAAGCATAACCAACTGAGGAGGGGGGGAGGGGGACGGGACTACAGAGGAGGAAAGAAGTGCGTTTTTACTGCTCTGCAAAAAGCAGACAGATTGGTCAGGTTACGAATGTGGAGGGGCAAGGAGTTCCAGAATGTTGCTCCTCTTACTCTGAAGGAGCGATCTCCGATAGTAAGAGAACACAAAACCAAGAGACTGGGCCCAGCCCGGCCTCTTCCGGCCAATGACGGCACTGCTAGGCGCCTCTCCCGAGACCGCGCTGCCCCCTGGATGGTGGGTCCGGGCAGCGGTCCGCAGGCCACACAGGGCGTGGAAAGCAGGCACATTCCCCCCCAGCTGTGGCAAGCAATCACTCCCTCTCGTGCGGCAAGGATGGGCAGCAGCCGAAGGGATTCAGGTACTGGTGCGAGTTCAAAAGTTCCCAAAAGCGTCCCCTTTTAATTTTAAAAATGTTTCCTATTTTTATAAATTGGTTGTGTATTTTTATTGTGTGTTGTCTCTTACTTATTCAACATATTGGTGTTTTTAAATGCTTCACACACGTGTCTCCTAAATTAGGCGTGCCTATTTGTGGCTAGCTACCAAGGGTTAAGAAAGGGAATAATTTATTGAGTGACGTTATTGCTGCATTCTTACCCCTATTAGTAATCTACCTTCCAATACACACATACACACACACATATGTAATGATGAACACATTTCAGGAGTAGGATTGCTACTGCCGAAAATACGTGCAGTAATGGCATTCTTTTTTGCTGCCTCTATAATTTTCTTTCTTTCTTTAAGGTTATCCATTTTGGATGGATAGATACTAGTTTTATAATGCGACATTGGAAAAAATATTGGTTTGGAAATAATTTCTAATTGCCAACTGTACAGTATTATCTGTTTTTTTGGCATTACATATTAAGTGAACGATTCTCCTTGCCTAATTCTACAGTGATAAATGCAGTAGTTTCCTTTTTCTTGATGCTTCAACCTAAATAATCATTACCAACAAATAATAGATCGCCCACCGGACCAAACAAAGGAATCCAGATACACTGCATTGATAATGGTAGCACCTCTCTTTTTGATTTTAGAAAACAAACATTTAAGGACAGAAGCAATGGCTGAATCGAGGTAATTATATCACGTGTGATGTGAAACCACGAATATTGATATAGAGAAACTGACGCCGGGGTCAGGTTGAGAAAAACGGTGATAAATCAATGTCAGCCTAGTGGTAAATATGTAGTTAACCTTAAGCGTGAGACTCTATTATGTAGAGGTACGGGGAGTGTAGTTGGCCTAATGGCTAAGGCAGTCGACCTTGAGTCTGGAAAACAGGGTTTGAGTCTCGGCAATGACGCTGAACAACCATCCTGTGATTCTGGGTATATCACCTAATCTACCAGTGCCTAAGAAAAAGGAATGTGGCATCATGCAATGCAACTGGTGCTATGTAAAGGGCTCTGATACCTGATTCGGGTCAAGGTCGCCCTATATTCAACTCTGTAGAAAAAAAAAGTAAATACATAAATTTAAAAAATATATATTTTAAAAAGAGGTCTTAACGTTTTAACAGTGAACTTTGATCGTGGGGAAAATATAAGGCAGACATCTAAGTATCAGTAGAATGGCTGTATGAATTTCACTCGAATTGAATAATGATTCATTGTTTACAGAGGGGATCTGCTCTGTGCAAAGGAATTTTGCAGAATGAAGGACATAACTCATGGCTACTTATAATAAATGGTGGTAAAAATGCCAGTGCACACAGTGAAGCATATTGGTATGGTGCTAGTGAGTTGTATTACATTAGAGCAGTTATACAGTACTTCATGTGTTAGGTTTATGCATCCGCCATGGTGTGTCATGGCACAGTACTGTGCAAGCAAAGGCATGCGCAGATGTTATGGATCCTCAAAACAGATATTAGATCCCACGCTTTGTTCCTTAATAGCTGCACTCATTTTTCTTTTTCCTCCAAGACTCATGCCCTTCTCTTGTCAGTGTCTGCCTCTGCTGCACTTCTAAAATCATCATGGATGACATCGTAACATACAGGGATTTCATTGTAAAGAATGTAAATGTAAATGTATAGGCATTTATATAGCGCACTACTTACCCGTAGGGTCCCAAGGTGCTTCGACCGCTGCGAAACCCTTCCTGGCTTCCCTGAGAGATGGTCCCTTAATGGGTATCTCCAGGGTGAGACCAGGCATCCCCAGCAGTCTGGTGGGGCCGTTAGTGAAGATGAGGCAAGCTAATGCCCAGAGTTGCCGAGTGTGATCGCTGATCAGAGTGGGCACCGAGGCGAGAGAATTATCGAGTCCGCTGACCCTGGTCCAGAAACCTGCCGCGCCGGGAATCGAACCCTGGTCCCGGGCCGTCCTCTGCTCTCGGGTCTGCCGCCTCTAACCAGTGAGCCACACTACTTCAAAGACTGGCGCCAATTAACCACTTGCTTAGAGTTAATGGTATTTTGTAATTGTAATTTGCTGCTTTTATGTCTGTTCGTCATTTGCAATCTATCATACGTCGTAGATGATCTTCCCAGTAACCCTTAATTAAATTAACTTTTTTCAGTGTTCTTATTAGGTAGGCTATGTACATTTTGTGCACTCATATTGTTTGTGTTTTGCGCATCGGATATTCTCTTTTTTGAAGTTGCAAGCCAGTTTCCAACTGATTTCTGAATTGCAAAGCGTCAGTGTATTAAAACTACTACATTACTTTTTAGAGAACTTCAGGTCAAGGAATCATACATTTCTGTGCCTAGTGTTCTTGGTATTTACATGTGTCATACAAAGATGCTTAACTGTTTCATTTATGTGGAGTACAGTAAGGGACAACGAGACGTCTAATTGAGGGATAACTTCCGTGAGTCATAACATTCTGGAACACTTATGTCTATGTGAGAATGGCAATATTTCAACACATGAATATTTATAAAAATCGTTAAGGTGAGATTGACATTAGTCATTGGAGGTCTATATGTAAACTGCTTTTCTATGCTACCTCCAGCCCTCCAGTCCTCCAGTCCTCGATCTAATTTACAATAGTTTATAAAATGTGTAAAATGTGAAAAATTCAAATACTACGCTCTCTCCTAATACACACATCGCAGATATCTAGAATTCTACCTACTGTCTTTCCATAGCGTAATTTGAGCCAGTGGCTGCCGGTGGGGGCCACCAACATTAATTTTTAGTGGACTAGTGCTTATTCTTCCTCATCAGACATTTTCTAAGAGCACGAGAGGGAAAACAGACAAAACTGAAAGACAGAGGAAGAGAAAGACAGATACACCATCACAAAGGGAGAAAGCAGGAACCGGCACATGTTAGATAAATGGGCCTGGTAGTGGACTAAAAATATATGCTTCTCATATCCAGGGCTGTGCCGGAGAGCTACTTTTCTGTGCCGTGCCATTGATGTGATTCACAACCATCAAGGACCTCACTTCAGTCATTGCTTTGAATCCAACCAAACGGTGGAGCATACCCTGCAAATCTCCCTTGATTCGGGCTGTTCCTTGGTTTGTTCAGTCCTGAGGAAGACCCGCTGTACCTATTAGTCAACCAAGCACGTTTCTGGGTTGAAATGTTGACGTACTTGTGATAATCCTGACCCTACTCTCTCCACCCCATGCAAAATGGAAATTTAAAATCCTAAGTGCTGTATATATCTTGTTTACATTTAGCACTTTTTTCACACTTTTTGCACCATATCACTTGCGCCATTGGAACAAACTGTATGTTCTTGAACTTCGACACAATAAAATGTAAAAAAATATATGGATTTCTCGTTAAATGCAAACTTTGTTTGATTTGTTTTTGGTGTGTTTTTTCTTTTGTGACTCATTTGGTCTTTCCGTTTTATTGAATATTGCTGAAAAGTTTTGAGTATTGTTCTTTTATTGGTTATTATTCAGTATACCAGGAATCAACTCTGTACCTGACAAAACCAAATTCTCCACATTCTTGTACACCCAGGTTCTGAGGGGCACTGGGTCACCCCATTATACTAGAAGGTAGTGGATGGTAGTGGATTAAAGCAGCATGAGGTGGATTCAACACCATGCAGCTTTGGTGCTTGGCATGCTGGCATTCAAAATCACCGGCTGTGAAAAATCATTCTCACTGGTGTGGCTGGGGGCAAGATGGCGATCTGACACGGATCGCATTGCTCACGCTCCAGGTTCCCGCTCGGCCATGCAACAGGAGCTCTGGAACGCAGTCAATGCTAAAGGCTAAACGCTAAGAGCTGTACATTTCTTTTACAAGCGTGGACTCAGTGGCCAAGACCAATTTGGTTCATGCTATTGATGAATACAGGCCTCAGCCAGGCCTGCAAATGCAAAGGGTTCGGTGTCCTCAGACTACACAAAGAAATTGGCACGGAAACTGGAAATACAAAGACATAGTTTAATAAACCTTTAAAGGTGGTACTACAGCCACACAACACTCTACAGTATTGTACAAGGTAGCACAAAGAACTCAGACATGCGGTCCCCTTTTATACACAAAAGAAGGGGCTCATAAGTAGGCGGTTACAGCTCAAAACATGATTTACAACCATATATGGACATTTCTTGAACATGATAGATACATGGGTGGAGTTAACGTTTCTTGAGACCGGCCGAAAAGCACATTCCAATCTACGCTAATCAGAGACAGATGTGACTCCTACTGAGCATGCGCTAGACGCACAAGGAACTATTTATAGCCTGTTGCTGGGCAAACTCCAGGGGTGACAATCAGTGAGGTAGGACTCGCCTCGTGGTGAGCACATGGCAATGTATGGCACACAAGATGGACGCCAGAAAACAAAATGGAGTCTGGCCGTATTTAAAGTATGAGCGGGAAAACTAGAACGACATGATAGCATGTCTTCAGCGAATGCTTAATACTATCGCTGTTTTATTTACAACAGACGACCCTTTCAGCATTTGCTGAAGACATTCGGTTTCCTTGGATAATCTAAATACTCATCGTTTATATCGATGCTCATCATGTCGGCTATCTCTCTAGTTATAGTTTTCCGATGGGCAGCCTCTGCAACGGATTGTTTATTGGGCACACAAAACGAAACACATAAAGAACATAGCATTGGACTACATTGAATACATACACAACACGTGAATATTATGGCAACAACTATACAAAGTCCAGTGAGAACTTTCCAACCCCATGTAGAGATCAAGGTCCAGAACCAACCTGCAAAGGTCCAAGACCCATTTTCAACATGTATATCAGTTGCAATTTTATGTAATTTGTTAATGGCTTTGTACACAGAAGGAGTATGGTCACGGATAAAGACGCAACAACTACTTCCAATAATTCTACAAGCCCCGCCTCTGTCTGCTAACATTACATCCAAAACCATTCGGTTCTGTAATGCAACAATCCTAGTAATTTGCAGCTCTTCAGTAAGATTTCCAAGGGCTGCAGCAGTTTGATTAGTAACAGCTTCCACTACTCTCGTCAATCGTCGTATATTTCTACTATTCAGAGCAGCTCACACAAAGAAAAACAATCCTAGGTTGAAATCTATATACTGCTGCAGACTAGTATCAGTTTGATCAACGTCATCTACAGACAAAGTTCGTTTATATCTGTTTTCAGTCACATTGTTCAATAATTTCAAATCTTTATGATATGATGCAGGTGCCTCTAGTGTTCGTAAAGCTATAAGGCGTTGATTCATTGTCCGGTCGATATTCTTCCCACTCCCATATAGTTCCGTTGGCTTGTGGATACCCTTCCTTATCTTGATGGCATTCTTTATTCAATCTGAAAAGCAGTCTACCCACTGTGGGTTTTCTCGTAGCGAAAAGTAAAGTATACCAGGCTCTACAAGAGCCATTATGAGAGAAAGGGAGAGGTATGAACGGTGTTCCCCCTTTATTTTGATGCGCCAGCATCATCCCACATATCCAACAGTTCGTGGCATTCGTAGCAACATGGGTGTGATGCAACATTTGGATGAAAGTGTTATTCAAATACGACTGTCGATGTTTCAACTCTTGATATGGAAGTGTATAGAAGAAATGCTCATCTGGGACTGAAGTGGAAACAACATATAGCTTACGGAAAGGAGCTTTATCCTCTACAAACCACGTGACTGTAGCAACAACTGCTACAACAGCAATGAAACCTACAGAACCAAAAATATTCTTCTTATCCATTCGAACAATGTACACACAGTATCTTCCTGAAACTAAAGTGTTGTCAGAACTCTTACCCCTAGGTAGCCGTTGATTTCTTTACCAGTGGGCCAAGACGGGTGTCACTACATTAATGCAGGGCTGATCCCCCCCCTTGCCTCATCGGCTCTCCGTTTCACTGACCTAGGGACCATTCTGAAAACTTCTCGCACGATTGCAGATTCTTTTCTTGGTCGCAGATTGTATCTTCTTGATCCAGGAATTGTCGGGTCCGGGAAGAACTCCTCAGATTCGTCAGGTACCACAGCATAGCCTCTTTCCGCAGTCAGGATATCTCGATGGTCGGTCAATACAGCAGGCTCCACAAGGTCAGGTTGCACCTTCCGGCAACGGATGGTATGTATCCAGTTCTTCCGGTTGGTGACTCGGAGAGCTGTTCTTGTGGCGAGAAGAACCTGCTCAGGACCACACCACCTCGGCTCCAGACTGCTCGACCTCTCAAAGGACTTCACAAGGATGAAGTCACCAGGCCGGAGATTATGACCTTCTCCTGTGGACCGGTCCGGGAGTGCTTCTCGAACCTGGTGATGAATGGAAACCAAACTATCAGTTAATTGTGCCAAATTGTCATTCATTAAAACACAAGTTACATCGTACACTGAGCTTGGTTTGGGCACCCCCCATATGTTTATGGGACGCCTGAAAACAATCTCATAGGGCGTTAGGCCCGTACGAGAATGCGGTACTGATCTGATAGACAATAATGCCAAAGGCAAAGCATCTGGCCAAGTCAGAGAAGTAGAAGCCTGTATTTTCGCTATTTTTAGCTTCAACGTGCCATTATATTTTTCCACCAAACCTGCTGATTGTGGGTGGAACACTGCATGAAACTTTTGTGTTACTCCTAATCCTTCCAGGACATACTTAACAACGTCTGCCACAAAATGGGGCCCGTTGTTACTCCACAACAATCTACAAACACCATAGCGAGGAAATAATTCCTTCAACAGCACCTTAGCAGTAGTCATTGCAGTATTGTCCTTCGTAGGGTATGCTTCAATCCATTTACTGAATGCACAAACCACAACCAGAACATACTTTAGATTATTGCAGCGTTCCAGCTGAGTATACTCCATTTGCAATACTTCAAAAGGTGCAGTAGGTGTTGCAAATCCTCCTGCTGGAGTTCGTGCCCCTTTTCCTGGATTGTATTTTAGACAAATCAGGCAGGTCTGTACTACTCTCTTAGCCATGCTAGCAATTTCTGGATGCTCCCAAACATGCGTAAGCAATTTCACAATTGCCGAAGCTCCAACATGTGCAAGCCCATGTGCCATCTGAACCATAGGTTGTACATAGGCTGTGGGTAACTTCCACCTATCCATCTGCTTATTCCTCCAACAACTTTCATCATCCAATTCTCCATCTTTGGACCATTGCTCTCGTTCTTTGTCAGTAGCGGTCTTTTGTACCTCTAACACCTCTTCCCTAGCATCGTGCCACCGCTCAGC
Organism: Lissotriton vulgaris; assembly: GCF_964263255.1. Lineage (NCBI taxonomy): Eukaryota > Metazoa > Chordata > Amphibia > Caudata > Salamandridae > Lissotriton > Lissotriton vulgaris. The sequence continues at coordinate 682,894,561 of NC_141689.1, forward strand.
TTGTGACTTCACAACATAGATTGGAGTGGAGCCAGGCTGCATCGCAGTTTCACGTGCCACTCGATCTACAAAGGCATTTCCTTGTCCCACTTTATCTGTCACTTTCTTGTGTGCACTACATTTCACTATAGCTATCTTCTTCGGATAGGCCAATGCAGTCAAAAGGTTATGTACTAATTCTCCATACATTATCTGTGCTCCTTGTGATGTCAAAAAGCCCCTTTTCTTCCAGAGCAGGCCGAAATCGTGCGCTACTCCGAAAGCATAGCGGCTATCCGTATAGACATTCACGCATAACCCTGTACTGAGCTGACACGCTCGTGTCAACGCTATCAGTTCTGCTGCTTGTGCCGATTTCTGCGGTATGCGTGCTGTCTCCACTATTGTGTGTAGCGTAGTAATTGCATATGCTGCTGATGTAGTTCCATCTGGTAACTTCAAACAAGACCCATCCACCCATAGCTCTCCATCCACATCCGTAAAGGGCGTATCTTGCAAGTCAATACGACCCTTTGTCTGTTCCTCAGTCACAAAGATACAGTCATGTGTCTCTTGCGCCTCAGGCTGAGTCACCGGAAATGGCAACAACGTGGCTGGATTTAGCGTTGCACATCTCTTCAAGGTAATATGAGGAGCCAACAGCGTTAGCTCATATCCTGTTAAACGAGCACTAGGTAGATGCTGCGTCTTCGTTTGATTCAACAGGGCATCGACAGCATGGGGGGCCAACACCAACAGCTTATGAGATAACACAATCCCTTCACTCTGGCATATAGACACAGCTGTTGCTGCAACTGAGCGAAGACAACCAGGCAATGCTCGAGCAACAGGATCAAGCATTGCCAAGAAGTATGCACAAGGGTGCTGTTTGTCGCCGTGCATCTGCCCTAACACTGATAATGCACATCCATCTCTCTCATGTACATACAATGTAAAGGGCTTTGTGTAATCAGGGGTGCCTAACACTGGTGCTGAACAAAGGGCCTGACATAATTGTTGAAAACCATTCTCGCATTCATCTGTCCATGGAAGGGGAACTGGAGTATCCTTTGTCAAAAGTGCTAACAGTGGTTTAACTATATATGAAAACCCTAATATCCACTGTCTACAAAAGGAAGTCAGACTCAGGAAAGCTTGAACATCTTTCTGCATGGAGGGTGCTGGTGTATCCAAAATTACTTGGATGCGATCTGGTGTAAGTGCACGCCCCTCCTTAGACAAAAGGTGACCTAAGTAGGTTACCTTTGGTCTACAATATTGCAATTTCTTTTTCGAAACTTTGTGATTGTGTGATGCCAAGAAAGTAAGTAAAGACCATGTACACTCCTCACATTGTTCGGGGGTGTCGGCTGCCAACAAGATATCTTCAACATATTGTATAAGTGCCACACCTTCAGGTAAAATAAAAGAATCCAATTGTCGTTTCAATGCTTGACTATAAATACTGGGACTCTCAGTATAGCCTTGAGGAACTCTACAAAATCTGTACGATCTATTATTCAAAGTGAATCCAAAAAGATATCGGCTGTCAGGATGAATAGGGATCGAAAAGAAAGCGTTCTTCAAGTCTATAACTGAGAACGTTGTTGCAGTTGGCGGAACCAGAGTCAGAAGTGTCGTATTGTCAGAAACCACTGGGTATTGAGGTATCACTATCTTATTAACCTCCCTCAAATCAATAATACATCGATAGATCCTGGTATCAGTATCTTTCTTCAAAATCGGTAGTATAGGACTGTTACACACATAGCAAGGGAACTTCTTCAACAACCCCTACTTTAATCAGATCCTGCACTATCTGTATAAGCGCCTCCTCCCCCTCCTGTGAGATTCGATACTGAGGCAGGCGCAGCAACACAGCTCCCTCCTTTACACTAATGTGTACCGGGGGAATATTCATCTGTCCCACATCAGTATCCGAAGTAGCCCACAGGGTATGAGGTAAAGAGGCCAATGCAGCATCTTCTTTAATCGTACACACCCTCTCCATTGTCGGACAGTTGTCATTCAAGATAACACGTACTCCTTCAGGGGAGCATCGTATCGTAGCCCGAAAATGCTTGAGCATATCCAGTCCCACAATGTTATCAGGCGTGTTCGGGGAGAGCAAAAATGGACATGGTGCAACAAACTTATCTACATGAAGTGCAATATGTTGTGATAGTGGGCTAAGAGAAGGTGTTCCATCGAACCCTATAGACGTGATTGTTAAGCCAGACAGGGGAGCCCTCGGAACCAATTCTTTAGACAAAGCGCTACGAGTAGCTCCTGAATCAACCAGGAACCAATCAGTAGAACTCAAAACATGTGCTGTAACATAAGGACCCCTCTTATCTACTGGCACTTCGACTGATTCCTTACCCCTTCCTACACAATCCTATGCATACTGTGAATCGTGCTGTTCAGGAGGAACATACTCAGACATTTGGTATTGATTTCATCGATCAAAGACATTGGACCCATCTTGCGGTCGCATACCAGAGTCAAACCTAGCTCGATCATTCGTGTTGCCCCTAGGGCCTGAAGAACTTCTCCTCATCGGTCCCTGCCCATGCTCTTGCCGCTGTGCGCGCAACAATGGATACTCATTCGCCCAATGGCCTCTCTGCCTACAATATGCACATTGATCCCGGGCCAAATCAGTGCGGCCCGAAGAAAAACCTTGAAAATTCCGACCGCCCCTTTCATTACCTCTACGAGGCGGTCCATACACTTGGGATATCATAACCTTCGTTTTTAAATCTTTAGATTTCTTTTCATCATTACCCTTCGCTTCTAATTCCTGACGCTCATAATACTGAGCCATCGTCAGGAGGGATGCCGGCGACGAAGTTGTCCAAGAGCTTTCACTCGCTTTCAATCGAGCTGCTACTCCCGGCAATAAATTCGAAACATATTTATCAACGAAAAGATGCCGACCCGTGTCGTCTGTAAGCGACTGGCAGCTGAAATCATGGAAAGTTTCCTCAAATCGTGTAAAGAAATCTAAAACTAATTCATCTACCTTCTGTTTACATGACGCTAACATAGTCCAATCAATCTTTTTAGGAGGAATGATCGTTTTTAATTTTATCAAAATGGCAGCAGGAAGATCTAGAATCGACTGAGGTGGTTTCTGTGCAGGCTTCCTATCTCTATCCTCATCCTCAAGATCCGCCCATCTAACCTTAAATGTTACAAGATCGTCCACCCTTTGTACAGATCTCCACATATCTGGGGGTAATATGAGCCCGAAAAATAGATCAATATCGGACAGGGTCAAAGTGTAGGAATTTAGGGCCCCCTCAACTTCCTCATAAAAGGCTGGAGGATTCTTTCGTGGATCAGGTACTGCAGCCTTTTACGCCATAACATCTGCTCTATTCCAAGGAGTATAAACCCAGTTATAGATGAAATACCCTTTAGCATCAGGAGACCCTTTTTCCGAACTAGTACCCGCTCCTTTAGGAGGAACGTACAAAGGCGCTGCCTCCCGCATCGGTTTAACTTGCACTGCATCGATCTTATCTGAATAAAAGATTTATGACTGCTTCCCGTTGCCATTCGGATTTGTTTTCTCCTCGCCAGCTTTCCTTTTCCGCGCTTCATCCCGTAGCCGAAATATCGCATCCCGCAATGCAAACAGCCGTCGAACCGCATCAGGCACCTGAAAAGGAAGAAGACCTTTACGCAACTCTTTAGAATCAGCTACCACATCATCTGGTTCAAGAAAATCGGAATATTTCCAAAAAGCTGTCACTACTTCATTAGAAACAAACTCAGTAAAGTATAATTTCTCCCTATCCTCCCATACTTCAAGCTCTTTCAATAACTCTGCAAGGGAGACAGTATCCGTGTTGACCCGATAACCAATCTTTCGGAGATCAGCCATACGGTCGGCCGATAACATGGACCGTGTATCCACTTTGTGCGCGGGCGGTCCAGAATCCTGATCTCCTCCTCTCGGAGCAGACGGGCCAGCGTACGGGGACGGAGAACGATCTATTAACGAAAAATGATCATCATGTTTATTAAGGACAGGATAAAGAGGCTGTCGAACAGGATAGTGGCCAGATACTTGCAACCAACATTCTTTATCCTGTTTCTCTTCTAATTCCTTTGCTTCCCGCTTTTTCGACTCTTGTGCTCTCTCACGCTCACTCTTTCGTTGCTCTTTCTCAATCAGTACCTGTTCACGCTTCTCACACTCTCGCACCTCTTTCACCCACATACGTATACACTCAAACATGTCTTGCCTCACTCGCCGCTTACACATACACTGCTCTACATACTCGATTTTCCGCAAATCAAACGATCCATACAGAGGCCATCATAACTCAGGATCTTTTCTTGTATATTTCCTCAATAACGTGCTGTACATTATAGGGGAAAGACCAAACTTCACATACATGTCCCTATTTGGCATCCCTTCCGGGGGAGCCGGCTGTGATTCTTCAAGTATCAACCAGTCATTTCCAAAGCAAAAGCACCACTTACGGAGTGCGCTAAAAACAGGCAAGTCCAAAATAGTGCAAACTATGCAATATTATAATTAAAATGGCACTTAAAACGTTGCGCCGCTCAAATCTAAAGTTCAGGAGAAATATCTCCACATTGCCTGCCTATATGTGTTGCAACGCATATATGTACAAATTCAAACCAAAACAATATGACTAGTCACCTCAAACAAACAAACAAATCAGTCGCGGCAAGCGTATCCTAAAACTTCCTTGCCAATCAAGACTACCAAAGGCTCACGGCAAGTACCGTACAATGATTCTTACCAATCAAGAGCGTCCAGATTCCAACTGCCACGTTCCAAATTCGCCCAAACGGCCACTACACGGCAAACCGACAGAAGAGGTCTCAGTCGAGGACCGGTGCCACCCAGATGGTCAGATCGGAAGGGAAGGAAGAATACCTCGGGATGCCTGGACTAAAGGCGCCGCTGGCAGTGATCACGTCCCCGGCAAGGTTCCAATCCTTCGTCACAACCAATCCTTCCAGCATCTGATTTGCCGATGAGCCCCACGTGACGGGCGCCAATTGATGAATACAGGCCTCAGCCAGGCCTGCGAATGCAAAGGGTTCGCCCTTCTGTGCTCGGAGTCCTCAGACTACACAAAGAAATTGGCACGGAAACTGGAAATACAAAGACATAGTTTAATAAACCTTAAAAGGTGGTACTACAGCCCACACAACACTCTACAGTAATGTACAAAGTAGCACAAAGAACTCAGACATGCGGTCCCCTTTTATACACAAAAGAAGGGGCTCATAAGTAGGCGGTTACAGCTCAAAACATGATTTACGACCATATATGCACATTTCTTGAACCTGATCGATACATGGGTGTAGTTAACGGTTCATGAGTCCCGCCGAAATGCACATTCCAAACTACGCTAATCAGAGACAGATGTGACTCCTACTGAGCATGCGCTAGACGCACACGGAACTATTTATAGCCTGTTGCTGGGAAAACTCCAGGGGTGAAAATCAGTGAGGTAGGACTCGCCTTGTGGCGAGCACATGGCAATGTATGGCACACAAGTTGGACGCCAGAAAACAAAATGGAGTCTGGCCGTATTTCAAGTATGAGCGGGAAAACTAGAAAGAAGACAGCATAGCATGTCTTCAGCGAATGCTTAATACTATCGCTGTTTTATTTACAACACTATGCTAGGTTGGCATACCGCTTGAATACTGCTTGAGCACCGGCGTGTACATGTAGGGGGGTACAGATTGGCAAGCGGATCGGCTAGGGCAACCTCAGCCAGACACACCCGAGCGGAAATTAACTCTCCCCCCATGCATCCAGTTTGGGTTTTGTACCTCTACATTGGCCGGGCAGTATTAAGACATAACCTTCAAAGCCCCGTAATTTTTGTAAAAAACTCCGCCTGCAGCACTACCTTACAGGGGCTACGTTAAGTGTTGACGGACGGGTGCTGACCGTTGCCCCATGATCTCCGACTCGGCTAAAGATCCAGCTCAAGCTCAGGTTGAGATGGCCCCCAAAGTGGCTGTTCCACCGGTTCCATCGGCAGCCGCCCGAGCAGGGGCCACCAGACAGATTCAACGGGAAGCGGCTGAGCGCCGAGGGACGGAGAGACAGGAGAAGGAGAAGGCCATAGAGACACCCGCGAGGACATCCAGGATCGAGGGGGTCGGCGGCGCTTGGCTCGGCTGGGCCGGTTGGGCCGGGGGTCGTGACCCGGAAGAAAAATGTGTGCAAGGACTCAGCTGGACCTTCTGTGGTCGAGCTAATGCGTAAAGGGTCGAATCTGCTTACGGGCCAGGGGAAGCAGCACCAGGATTCACTTTCAGGAAGCAGTCACAGCCCTGCTCCGAGCAAAAACACCGGAAGCGCTGAAACAATTGAGACTGCGACTGAATGCCGCTACGAAGCTCGTGGAGACACAGGCGGCTCGGATTCATCGCTAATTCCCGCAATTTCAGAGGTGAGCACCACAGCAGTGCTAGATATGCATAGTAACATTGTGACGATCTATGACAATGTGGCACCTATTGTAAATGAGACAAACCCCGGCTCGAAGAATCTTGGCAAGGGCATGATATGCGGAGCAAACTGCGCTCAAACATTGTTGCAAGGTAGCCTTGGCACAATGGCGCAAGATGGCTCACTAATTATTAGCCCTAGTTCAACCAACGAGCAAGATGCGACCTGTACTGTAGGAGGCATCCCAGTACAGGTTCTCTTTGACCCTCGCAGTGATCTCGGCAAAGCGAATGCCAACCATAAGGATTCTGAAAGGGACCCTGAAAAAGAAGCCAGTGATTTTTTTTCTTTCTCCGATGAGGCTGAGCAGGATGACGAATGGGGTGACACTTCCTACCTAACTGATGAGTCGGATAGTTTGACCGAAGCCGATGAGGGTGCGGAGGCTCTTTCTCTCACTATGAAACCTAGGCAAAAAGCAGGTGGGAAGCGGAGTAGCAAATCCCATGGGGTAGGCCTAGACTGGGATCACACGCATACTGAGCAGCTCACCCCAGTACTTTCTACCTCTCCTTCCCCTGCAACTACTCCAGCATCAGCCCCTGCGTACATTGATGTAATTTTGCAGGCGATCACGGCTCATCGGGAAGAGACTTCCCAGGATGGACGCAGGGCACAAGCCGCGCTCCGAAGGGTTCAAGGAGTAGTGCGAAAGTTGGTTAAAACGTGCGGTTCATTCGGTGATCATTTGACAGAGGTAGCATCCAGGACTCTGGTAATTGAGACTGAAGTGGTTGCTATTAGAGAACGCGTCGAGTCTAACAAAGCCCAACTAGGTGATATTCAATGGAAACTGGAGGATTTCAAAAACCGCCAGCGCAGAAACAACTTGCGCATTTTGGGTGTACCTGAGAAGTCAGAGGGGGAAGATATGCGTACCTTCGTGATAAACCTACTACGTGATTCTCTCCCAGAACTATCTATCTGGAACTGGGACATCGAAATACAGCGAGCCAACCGCATGCCACTCACACTAAGGGCCCCAGCCAAACCTGGTGCATATCCTAGGGATATTTTAGTCAATTTTGGAAACTTTTTACTTAGACAGGTGGTGTTTAAGAAAGCTAGGCCGAAGCCAAGTGCACCTCCAAAGACCACCTACTTTACAAGACCTGATTTCTGCCATACCACCGTGGAAAGGAGGTGGAGGTTGCGCCAGCTCATAAAACCTCTCCAGGATAAAAAAGCAATTGTGTACCTTAACAATCCTCCACGGTTAAAGGTTATATATGGGGCCAGACAAAGTTTTTTGTCTCCGAAATTAGCGCACAGGAATTTCTTGATAGCTTAAAATAACCTAAAATATTTTCAATTTTTAAATCTTTAAAATAATTGTACATCAGTGGCAAACAGTGGCAGGCACAAATTGTGTATGAAGTGATGCTTTAACTTCAGCCTATTGCATGATTATTTGTGAGCCATATATGAGCCATATATGTATTCATGTATTCTCTAACACCGAGTAAGGTAACAGTATTGTTATAATGTCACTTTTGTGTGGGGTGAGTGTGTCTTCTATATAAACAAAGAAGCAAAAAGAGGATAGTCTCATTGGATGGGCCTTACTCTTAGAAAACATAAATAGTAGTATGATTGTTACCACTGGGTGTTTTCTTTTTTATCACAATACAAGGAAATGTTTTGCTTTTCCGTAGATGAGCTCTCTATGGTTTTTTTTTCGTTGACCAATTTCTTTTTTTTCTTAGCATGTCGGGTAGGACCTGATAACGTGTAGCACGTACATCACTTTCTAGACTCCCATGGAGTCTTTTTGCCTTAATTTGGGAGCAAGGGGGGTGGGAAGGGGTGGGCGGGGAAGGGGAAGGGGGTGGTTGGGGGGAAGGGGTCGAAAATATCAAAAATGCTGACAACTCCACATAAAAAAACAGAATTAAACTCTCTACTCACAAAACTATTTTTGATAAAGCAAACACAAACATGGGGGGGAAAATAAGGGAGTAAACCACCAAGATCCATGGGGAGGATAACTATCTGGAGCTGGAATAAAGCTGGGCTACTGGACAGAGACAAAGGGGGGCGGTTAACTGAGGCAGTTAAGCGAGACCAGCCAGACATCATTTGTCTGCAAGAAACCCACTTACCTTGGAGTAAGCGGAGCCTACTCCAAATTCAGGGGTATAATGTTTTAGCGACCACAACCCATACAACTAATACACGGGGGTAGCTATATTAGGCAAAAGCTATATAGGAAAGCCGGCACAACAGGCCCTAGACCAGTTTGGCAGATGGGTAATTGTAGAACTCGCCCTTGGTCTAACTATATGTTCAGTTTACGGCTCCAACCTGGACGACCCAACAGTGTTTGAGACCGTAAAAATGGAACTGGCGGGATGGCCCAGCTCGTTAATATTTAGAGGCGATTTTAATATTTCACTTTGTCCCGACTCTAATTACCTAGCCAAACAAAGGTACTCTGGTCGCAAACCCAGGGTTTATAAGGCAATTAGCTCTCTCATAGCTAGCCATAACCTCGTAGATATTTGGCTCCTCAAGCAGCATGACGACCCAGGCTACACATTTTTTTCTCACCCTCACAATAAATACACCAGAATTGATTATATTTTTACCACCAGAGATATCTCGAGCAACGCAACCATCATCAAATACCCAAAGCTGATTTCTGATCATAATACCCTGGCTCTTACTGTTAATGTAACCGTTACAACTCGTAAACCTTTCACCTGGACATTTGATAGGAAGCTATTGGTTAACAATGATTACATCAACTATACTAGAAATTGAACACAGGGGTATTTTGATATTAATCGCTACAGTGCTCCTAGAAACATCGTATGGGATAGCTATAAGGCTGCACTGAGGGGGGAAACCCTCAGCTACGTAGCTAGACACAAGAAACAGCAGGCTTCTGAATATTCCCAAAAAATAGTAGAACTAGCTAAATTGGAAGTTGCACATATAACATCAATAGCAGAGAAAACAGGTGGATCACATATACTTCACCAGATCTTAATTCTTAAAACCGATCTTAACAAGGAATTAACCCAAAATCTGCTGAAACCTTTAGAACCCACCGTAAAAACCTATATGAGAATGGCGAAAAAGTAGGAAGACAACTAGCCTTACGATCTAGACAAAGGGCCTCCCTTAACGTAATATCTTCTATCAAAGCTAACGACGTTGAATATACTGAAACAGAGGACATACTGAAAGCTTTCCACGGGTACTACCAGAATTTATATCAGAGCGACAATACTCATAGCAACGCAGACATCAAAATGTTTCTCAATGGTTTTTTAACCACCCCAAATAGTAGTTTAGACACTTCCACTAAAAATGATTTAGAGAGAGAGATCACTTTGGTAGAACTTGAAATTGCACTTTTTGAACTAGCCTCCGGGAAAGCGGCGGGACCCGACAAAATCCTGTTGGAGCTCTAAAAAATTCTAGGAAAAGATATACTGACACTTCTCTTAGATCTCTTTCTTGGGATACAATGGAGCGCAAACACACCTGAATCTTGGAAAGACACCCATATTATTATTTTTGCTAAAAAGGGTAAACCAGCTGAATCCACCTCATCATACCGCCCAATTTCTCTGATAAACTCAGATTCGAAACTGTACTCAAAGGTACTAGCTAACTGGCTGAGGGGAGTCATTGAACACCTGGTCAGCCCGTGGCAGCATGGTTTCATTCCTGAGAAGGGCACTACCGACCACACTCGCAGAGCAATCTCATTGTTTGATATCATGCCAGCTACGGGGGGCCGGGTGTCGATGATTCTTCTTGACGACAAGAAGGCATTTGAACGGGTGTCCTGGGAATATATCTGGGTCATTTTAGAACATTATCGTTTTGGGCACATATTTATTAAATCAGTCAAAGCAATGTATAGCAATCCAAAAGCCAAATTGCAAATTATGGGGCACGAATCGGGCATCATTAACATCTCAAAAGGTACGTGGGACGGGTGCCCGTGCTCCCCAATTCTATTGGCCCTCTATACCAATCCCTTGATACTAAAAATACAAAACAACCCCAGAATCCAACCAGTAGTGACAGGTGTGTATGAAACTAAAGTGCTAGCCTATGCGGATGACGTCGCCATCTGAACACCAGACCCGGAAGTAGCTATAATTGAGATAGAGGTAACTACGCATCAATTTGGATCCTACTCAGGCTACTTTCTAAATAAAATCAAAACGGTAATTCTATGCACATGAAACACACTCTGCACTGATCCCAGATGGACTGAAAAGGCGTCGTACCTAGGGGTGCACATTTCTGCTGAAATTCAAGATATTATTAAAATCAATTATGAACCCCTCATCGATTCAATAATACATGACCTAGCAAGAGTAAATAGTCTCCATCTCTCTAATAAAAGGGAGAGGAAACTATATTAAAATGTCTATTTTTCCTAAGATATTGTATTTATTTCGAGCGATCCCCTTACTAGTTGAAGATAATTTTATTAAGATTCTCGACTCCCAGATTTCTAAATTTGTCTGGCAGTTTGGCAAGATTAGAAGATCACTAAAATGTATGTCCCTGTCATTCGATCGAGGTGGGCTTGCTATTCCCCATCTATTGTTATATTTTTGGGCAGCTTATATGCAACAATTTGCTCCTGTGGTAAACCCAATTTGTAATGAGGAAGAGGCGGGTATTCCTTCAATATATCAACTAGCCCTTGGTCCTAAGGCTAGAGGGTTATTCCTAAGACAACTTGAGCCCAGCTATTATAAGAAAGTCAAATTCAAAGTTGTTACAGGGACATGGAGAGCGTGGTCAAGAATCACAAAACATATGCAAGTCCCAAAACTTAGCCGATATACTCCACTCTGGCAATCGTCTATACTTCCACAAGATATAAATGACATGACTTCTGCTAACTGGGAGAGATGTGGAATCATATCCCTCTTCGACCTCCTAGTATAGACAAGAAGCTTAGTTTTGGCACCCTCCAAAATCAGTATAATATACCCGGGAGGGATTATTTTAAATGTTTCCAAGTAAGATCAAGTATTAAACCCATTCTACCTACTATAATCTGGGACAGAATACCCTTAATTGAAGATATCCATAGGCCTTCAACTAGAATTGGTACATTTTATAACACTTTTCTTGGAAAATCACCAGACGATATTGAACACACCGAAGCAGCATGGGCAAGCAACTACTACTCTCCCCCAATTTAAAAGGACAACTTTACAAAACAATATATAAACTTTATTATACCCCAGCAAAACTGCATGCTTGGGGGAAAATAATTAATGACCACTGTCCTAGGTGTAAAAGGGGACCCACAACACTCTTGCATATGTTTTATGACTGCGATAAGCTGGCACTATTTAAAAAAATGATCTGGGAATTTTGGAAGGAGGTCTTCGGGCATGAATTGCCCGAGTCATCTACTATCTGTATGCTTGGATATGACTGCTTGCTAAATTTGTACCACAAGGAGGAAGCGATGCTTTTCTATTGGAACTGCTGTATACCGTATCATATTGGCAGCACGATGGAAGGAGGAGGATCCTCTGAGTTTTCAAATGTGGCTAACTCGATTCTTGGGTGTGTACAAGTATGAGATGGCAATCTATGCCACGAGGGGGGTAAAGTCCAAAATACGAGGTGAAAAGATCTGGTCCCCCATCACAGCCTGGAGGGTTTCAGCCACTTCTAAGTGAAAATGTAAGACCCCTCATGGGTTAGCAAATTATGATCCCTCAAATCAAGTCTTGATTTTGAAGGAATGTACTATGTTGTGTTTGCATTTGTTTTTCATGTTCTTGTTTGTATATGTACCTAATTCCTTTTGTCTTCCCTATGAGTATATTATCTTTTTTGTGAGAGTCATGTATGTAATTGTAACGGAGATGTCTACAAAAAAAAAATCACCAACTGTGCGCTTCTGAGTAGAGCTTGGGCACTGGCACTCTTTTTCTTTATTTTATTTATTAACCACTGGGGACTCCTCCAAATACATTAAGATGAGGTAAGAAACAGATGGATTGTGATTAATCTTCAGCGGTTGCTCAAGCTTCAGAATTCCATTGTAATTAAGGTCTGCTTCCATAACTGTAGATCCTTAAGAAATAGTGAATAATTTCTGAGTTTCTTGCAGAAACCATAGTGGTTAATGCATTTATTATTCTGGCTTGATGCCTGCAACCTGGTATATTTACATCTCCCTGAGCAATTTAGGGGTCATCTATCCAGAGTATGGATGTATGAGTTACGAAAATTTATTTTGGCCACATTGAGATCATTACACTGGCTCCCAATAAGGAATAGGATATTGTGTAAAGGACTTGCGAAATACATACGATTTACCTTTTCATCCATCCTGTTCCTCCAGAACTCCAATTTAAAGTTTCATCTTAAGCTCTGACTCATCGATCCACCTCCAAATCATTGTTTGCCCCCTCTACCTTGGTTGGGGTGGAAGTGACTTCTGTTACATCAACAATGGAGGAAAAGGGACTGTTCACCTGGAACCTTATCATCTCCCAGACCGCAGTCCATTAGTCAAAAAGATACAGTACCTTTATTTGTTTGGGAAAGTCAAGAGTGTTGATCCCATCACTTTTCAAATACCAGCTCTGAACAGCAGTTGCGGCCCGTGAAGGTAGTTCCATGGGGCGAAAAGGCGGGGCAGGGGGGTAGTAAACACCAGAATATGGATGATTGGAGGTAAGTAAACAATTAAATAAACAAAACTAATTTTGTTGGGCGCCCTGCATCGCAAAATGTGATGCAGCGTGCTCTACGAAATTCGTTGTCTAATTGTTTACTTCCCTTCAATCATCCATATTCCGATGTTACTAACCCCCACCCTGCCCCTCACCCGCCCTGCCTTTCTGCACCAAGGAACTCCATCCATGTGCCACAACTGCTGAACAGACAAAACCTGTCTACATTTAGAAAGGGTCCCTTCCTCACAGTTTATTTGTGGCATGCATCATCATTGGGACCCTCACTCTAATGACGATGATAAATCTGTCTGGGCTCAATAATGTTCAGGGAGTTCTCTAATATTGTAGTGATCGCAGTATTTCAAAATTATGTAGAGGGAATAACCCACAGGACTTGATTATTGTGGGGGGTGTCCTGATAAGTTTACAAACAGTGGTACTTGTCTGTACTTTGAGTTATTTATGGAGATATTGTGGAGTTTTATAATATGCTAGCTGTACACTTTCAGTTACTGAGGTACGCAGAAGGCCATGTGGACATTGAATTATCTGGAGAAAAGCATATCCTGAGACTAACACATCCACTCAGGTAGGGTAGGTGCCTCTAGCTGATGTTCTGTGGTCTTAGCAATGAGAGTCGAGAAGGTTAATTTAGAAAAATGGAAACAGATTTACTAAAGAAGATGTCAGTGTGAGCACTTGAGCATCACAATTTGATGAAAAGAGGTACATGTTATTTACTAATCAGCTAACAAGATGTTTTGTGCTGGAAAAGGTGCTTTTGTTACAGCACAAAAACCTCTTTGTGGTGCTTTATGCTGCTTTGTGTTGTCAAGGAAGCCTTACTGGAGTTGTTAAACTCAGACACTCATCGGTTGTGACTCGAATCTCCATCCACTAAGACAGCCAGACAGAGCTTTGCATCAATATTTAACGCCTACTTGAAGGAGAAGTAAAGAAGGGGAAATTCTCCATTCTCCAAACAACTGATGCATTTCATGTGTGCTGCAGTACACAGCACACATCAAATGCATAGTAACCGTCATAGATTGTCTCTACATAGGAATTTGTGCTGCAATGATAGACCCTACACTAGACAACGCACACTCACCTCTATACCATGGTGCAAAGATGAGCTTGGTTCAAGGCAAGTTTCAGCACCAATGACTGTATGACAGGTGCAGCAGACAAGACGTATTTATGACTCCTCTATGTTCACCGCCTTTGGATGCTGGGTTGTTGTGTGAAAATGAGGAAATATGTGCTGTAATGTGAATGCAAAATCTCAGAGTAGATGTGATTAAAGATAATTCATTTCTGAACAAGAATCTGGATTATCTTTAGATAAACAGGTGATCATATAACAAGATCATTAAGTGCCTGTGTTTGTATTTGTCTTTAAATCCCATTGCCACAGCTATCTAATCCAAAGTATGTAAAAGGGCATGGTTATAAAATCAATATAATTTGTTTTTCAACAGCTGTATTCAGAACATGATGAATTAAATGTGCTGCAGTATTTGCTTTTAGGGCATTCGTTTAGTTCCCATTTTTAAATGCAAAATGTGAATAAAAAGTCTATTGCTTACTAAATGTTAATACAGCGCCAGCACAGCAGAGCCGCTCCTGTAGTGTTAGCAAGGAGAATATCACTAATGGATTAGCTCAGCTTGTTTGACATTGACCCCCATGGTTTCTGATCCTGTATTCATAGAGCCCATCAGGACACTACATTTCTGAAAATTGCAGCTGAAGCCGCCTCAAACTGAGCTTTGGGAATACATAGCTAAACTCCAACACAGATATCTCAAACCTTGACATTTTGCAGTGAGGTCGCAAGCGCACCCGCAGAGATTTACATACCTGCTAATATGGAAGCTGTTTTCACCTCACCGGCACTTCAGACATCTTTATTTCTTTGCATTTTTATGTTTGAAATAAAAATGTGCTCTAGAAGACGCACGGCTTCTCAGTGGTCCCACTTACTTGGAACTTTGGAATTGCTTATCGAACACAGCTACTATGTTTTAAATATTCCTTTATTTTATTTCAAGTTTCACGTTTCACTGAAACCACTTTTGTCCCTCAGACTTTTGTTCCAGGCAATGCATTTAGAGGAAGCAACTATCCTTAAAAATAAAACGACTTTAAAGGTCTAAGGGGCAAATTATCAAGAACAGAGTTAAGATTATCGCTGCTTTAGCGGCAGGAAACTGCAGCTAAAGCGGCGATAATGGGCTTGCTAATATGCGTTATAGAATTCCAATAGAAGCCCATGTTCACACTGGAAAATGGGCTTCTATGGGAATTCACAAGAGCATATTATCAAGCCCATTATCGCCGCTTTAGCGGAAGTTTCCTGCCGCTAAACCGGCAATAACCTTAACTCCGTTTCTTGATAATATGCTCCTTAATTATGCATATGATCAAACAGTTTTTGTTGATTTAGATCTCGGCAGAGATCGACATTTAAAATAAGTACAAAATCAATACAGTATTATAAATCTTAACGACTACAAATATGAATTCTTTTAAAACAATGCTAAAAAAGATCTTGAAAACTCATACAAATTTTAACAGACAAATTAATTATGGCGATCAAGTCGTTAATAGAAAACGGATTGTCTCTAAAACATATTGGGGCATATTAGCAAGATCAAAGAAAGTAAAAGGAGGCCCCCTTCTCTGTCAACTTTGGGACAGGGGAGATATATTGTAAACAAAAATTGTCCCACGGATTTACCTCTAAATTGGTAAAGAGTGGAATAATGGTACCAAGTGAGTTTTTGATGTTTGGCAATACCAATCACACAATTGTATAAGATGCAGGGGGCTGAGTTACAAAACATAGGACAACTAATATAGTCATTAAACCATCATGAGTCATGTGTTTTAGCAATACCAATAATGTTAACCACCACATATTCTTGACTAGCGCCAACCACCAAATAACGTAGCCAATCAATAGTGTCGTTTTGGAAAAATGCTTTGTTTGAAAAATTGGAAAGCAAAAAAGTAATTTTTTTGTTTCCTTTTAGAACTTGGTCCTGAAGAAGGTTGTCTATTGTTAGCCTGTAACCGAAACGCCGCGTCGACCCATGTTCTTTTGAACTTTTAACCAATGTTTATTTCTTGTGATTTTTAATATTTTTAATGAAATGTTTAACATTCTATATGTATATTTTTTAATGATTTGTTATCACTGTGATAAAATGTTTATATCTGAATAAATACACAAAGTATATATATATTTTTCCAAAAAACTACTTTCTGGTTTTCCATTTTTTATCCTGTTTTTGACATTATGTAACGTGCGCTATTGTGGTTTAAGCTTGCAACTCTTGATGGTTTAATGACTAAATTTGTTGTCCTATGTTTTGTAACTCAGCCCCCTGCATCTTATACAATTGTGTGATTGGTATTGCCAAACATCAAAAACTCACTTGGTACCATTATTCCACTCTTTACCAATTTAGAGGTAAATCCGTGGGACAATTTTTGTTTACATCATATTAGCAAGAACCAATAGAAGCCCGGATTAGATCTCCTGCACATATAACCTGGGGTTCTATGGGAATTCTATAACGCATATTAGCAAGCCCATTATTATGTTTTAAAAAGCAACATCGAGCTTCTACTAGGACGTTATTGGGGAAAATGTATAGCACATTTGTTCTCCTCCTCTACATAAGGTGCATACTCATACATAATTCTGCAGATGTGGAATAATAGGCACAGTAAACAGTTGCAGTGGCTACTACTACACAAAAGCGAGAGTGAGACAGAACATTAGCTATGTCAATTCGCTTTGTTATTTCTTACCTTTGTTATGATGGAATTAAAACATAGAAACTAATGGTTGATTATGAACCTATGTGTGTGTCAACATGTTTTTATCCTTCTTCGGTCCTTTCATGGCGAAGGCCTCCACCATTTGACCGGTATTTACCAACACATGTATGCTAGCCATAAATTCCCCTTGGATGAGAAGAAACTATCCCTTTGCTCCAGGTATTGTTACCTATAATATAAAAGAGACAGCCATTAACTGAACTAACAGCTTGGGGCTAACATTGTCAGCTGTTCAGTACATCATGTGACGGTAACATCTTTTTTTATTGTCATAATAATAACTACATGCTACAACCTTTTATTCGTGAATGCCATTAGCTTTGCTATTCCGGGCTCTTCTTCGTGCTCCCCACAACCTCTCAATACCAGTAGTAGAGCACACCAGACAGGAGAACAACGGGCATATTATCAAGTAAGGGCGTTAAAATTATCGCTGCTTTAGTGGCAGAAAACTGCAGTTAAAGCGGCGATAATGGGCTTGATAATATGCCCTTGAGAATTCCAATAGAAACCCCTGTTCTCAGGTCAATATGGGCTTCTATTGGAATTCTCATGGGCATATTATCAAGCCCATTATCGCAGCTTTAGCAGCAGTTTTCTGCGGCTAAAGAGGCGATAATTTGTGCTTGATAATATGCCCCAATGTTCCTATTCTCCATTGAGTCATTTCCTAGTTATATCCTTTCACAATGATGGTTAGTCATACTGTTCAGCCCTGTGGGGATTATGCGGTGACTTTGTGGCAGAGTTCTCTTAAGTGCATTTAAGTTTCTGAACATTTGCTCCTTTCTGTATATTTCCTGGACTGTCCTGGGCCATTGCTCAATAGGTGTGTCGGTCTTCCCCTTACCCTGCATGGTAGCTTCCTGCGTGATGGAACACACTGTGCATGAGAGCGTCTTGAAAAATCATGGGGGCATATTAGCAAGAACCTCGTTAAAATGATCGCCGTTTTAGCGGCAGGAAACTGCTGCGAAAACGCCGGTAATGGGCTTGCTAATATGCGTTATAGAATTCCAATAGAAGCATAGGTTAGATGCAGAAGGACATCTAACCTGGTCTTCTGTTGGAATTCTCTAACGCATATTAGAAAGCCCATTATCGCCGTTTTAGTGGCAGTTTCCTGCCACTAAAACTGCGATAATTTTAACGAGGTTCTTGCTAATATCCCCCATGATGCAATGTGTGTTCACTGCGGCAAGTAGCATCATTTTGCTTGGTTGTATGGCATCATAGAGTATCGACCCTCTGTGCAGTTCAGCTGGGTAATGCCGGGAATCACTCGTTAGAGAAGCTTTCCAGATTAGGAAGTGCTAGATCTGTCTAACATTGTGATAAGAAAAATTATTTCTGTAAATGCTCGAAGTGCATTAACAGTGTGTCAAATGGAGCGGCTCATATGCCTTTTAAGATTCTGTTTCTGTTTGTCTCGTACTATTGCAATGGTTGCTGGACAGAAGTGACTCTCAGATAAAATTAAAAAAAACAGTACCTTTATTTATTTTATTTCTCTTCCACGTAGCACAGAAGTTATAGCTGACTTTAATGGGCTGCTCTGCCAGATATATTTCTTCTCAATTGGAATATATTTCAATAGTCAAACTTGCCATGCTCCCCTTTAAATGTAATCATTAACACCTCTTATTTTACAAGATAAAACCCCATTGTTATTATTTAATGGAAAATACATGTGTTATGTTATTAACCCCTTGCGTGCTCCCGTCGGCGCACTACCTCCTTAGTTCTGCCATCGGCCAGCGGCCGACGGAGCCCCGACCACCCTTTAGAACGCCCGCACCGCGGCGGAAAAACCGCTGTGGTTAAGGCGTTACAACTATCTATCTCTTTCACCTTTTTGATAACGCACGTCACCCTCTTGGTGCCTTTGTCACTAGGTGAGCACATCTGATTCTGCTTCTGGCATGATCGTCCTGACTTTGTTAGTTGGTGAAAGTCTCTGCCTCCTTTAACTAATATATCACATGACATTAGAGTAGTAGAATAAAGAACTCACTGATAGAGAAGTGTGGGGCATATTAGCAAGAACCTCATTCAAAATATTGCAGTTTTAGCAGCAGGAAACTGCCACTAAAACGGTGATAATGGGCTTGCTAAAAGGCGTTATAGAATTCCAATAGAAGCCCAGGTTAGATGCCCTGCACATGTAAACTGGGCTTCTATTGGAATTCTATAACACATATTAGCAAGCCCATTATCGCCGTTTCAGCAGCAGTTTCCTGCCACTAAAACTGCAATAATTTTAAGGAGGTTCTTGCTAATTTGCCCCTGTGTTCCTTAACTCAAAAGGGCAAAAACGACTTTCTTTCCCAGTGTTCCTTATTATATATTGAATATACTGAAGGAGACAAAATGGATCACGTTTGGGTTGGATATAGTTGAATGTGCAGAAACATTGAGAGCCTGATTATTGTACCAGCGTTGGCAGTCTGACCACCACTAAGTCAGGAGTCCGACCGCCTCATCACAAGTAGATCGGTGGGACCACCTCCAGACCACCACATCCGCCAAGAGCTGATCTCCCATGGTGGTGGGGGTGGGGATAGTGACGGAAAAGGGTGGTGCTGCTGGCATGGGACTACCAACATAATTAAGACCTGCCATTCCGCCCATCTTTTTATGGTGGGGACACCATCATAAAAAGGTTGGCGGAAAGGCAGGTTTGGGGAGTAAAAGCATGTCTCCAGGATGTGTGCCCTGGAGATATGTTCATGGAGACACCTATTCTTGCCCCAATGCCATCCGCATGTTTGCATGCACTGTTGCTCCTTCAGACTGTTCTACATGGAAACAGTGCACCCAACCACAAAGATGCACTTCAGTATGGCCAGCTACTACTAGTAGGAAAACATTGTGTGACACACTTTGCAACAATATGCCTGAGGTAAACGGTTCAAACACCTATGAAGTTACAGATTCCTCAGGGTACTGTCCTATCACGTTCAGAAAATGACTGTCATGTTGCTTGTAAAATATAGTCAATATGTGGCCAACTGCTAAAGATTTCTATCCTCTGCAGAATATAAAGAGGGTCTGAGTGCAAACTTAGATTTAAGTTCCACTACTGCTTCACAACCTATCTACCATATTTTGTAATCCTTGGATGAGTATTCATCTGTTAACCCTGGCTGGAGAAAATCCATGTAATGGCCCTAATATGGTTATGTGAGAAATTACCACATTGCAGGACTGCAGGGGTTTCAAACCTTTAAAAATCCACATCCTTAAACAGCATTCCTACTGGGTTGTGAATACTTACCAGGATTGAGAACTGGGCTTATGTTGCTTAGTCTTTCTCTCCTTGTTGACAATTACATTTAATCTAAGGCCCACTGAATCATCTGACAGGCTCTCCAAGAGAGGTTCACTGCATATCTTGCTGTGAAAAAGGGCCGACCCAGAAATGCAGAGTATCTTTGTTATTGCAAGCAGTCTCACAATGTAGGAAGACATTACATTTATTGATAACTCTGAATTTTAGTAAGCCACAAATAAATATGAGGGAAAAATGAATTATAAGCAATCTAATGTATCTTAAAGACATTAACTGAGGGCTTGTTTGGTTTTCGGGGCAAGATGGCGGCCGGACCTACAGCCAGACAAGCTGCCTAAATCATTCTCTCCTGACTAACTCACCATTGTGCTTTGATTTTGTGCTTTGATTTTTGATTATGGACCCTGAAAATCCTGAAGGTTACACGTAGCTGCATTGTAGTATCTATCTTTCAAGCACTATTGGAATTCTCTAGCATTTTCCTGCTTTCCGAAGCCAACTCACCTGCTGGATCCTTTTGTGGTGTGCCAGCTCCTTGGCATTCTGCTCTGGCTGCAGTGTTGTCGCGCCTCGAATATCCATCTTCCCGTCGGAAGGTATGCCACCAAAGGGGATGACCACTGTATCTGCTGACAACGGCGCCGATCGTACCGCGCTCGAAGGCAGCCATCGAGGTCGATCAAGCAGCGCCAGCACCAGAGCTGGTTTCGGCAACAGGGGGCCCCTATGGGAAGGTTAGCGCGAGCAGTCGGCAGCCCCCTGTGGAGCCAGTGCCCCCGGTTGTGGTGAGGCCAAAGAGAACTGTCCCAACAATGTTTAATAAGCCATTAGACAAGGCCAAGCTGCCGCAACAGATAGCTGAAAGTAAGAAAAACCAACCTGCTGCTGCAACGCCCACATCTCCAAAGCCCTTAATCACCTCGGCTTTGGTCACAGACAAAACCAATTCTGGCCCCCTTTCTCCTTCCCTGATTGTACCAATCTCAGTTGTTGACAGTGGGGACTCTTCAAATAGCACTGAGGCCCCGTTTACAGGAGGGTTGAACATTATTCCTGCATCTACAGCTCCCATTTAAAATACGGTCCATCTTCCACAACCCAATGGAATTCTGGCACCTGTAGTTCTAGCTCAGACCACAGGGATTACCGCAGGGAGTACAGTAACTCCGATCAATTCTGGGTCCACACTATTGCCAAATGAGACAACTGTGGGCGCAATTTGCCTTATAACCCCACAAAAATCAGGCTCGAATTCAAATGAGGATATGGCAGGGGGCGATATATATTATTCTCTATCAGACCATACAGGTTCCTCCGAGGAAGATATTGGTGAGGAAAAAGATTGGACTGATGATGATAGTGAGATGGAGATTGGTGCACATGTGAGGAATTGAGCTCACATTCTGGTCCCCGCACAGTCCGAAAGGCAGGTAGAGACCAAGGGGGCTTAGCATCTTGCCCGGATTTATGCTCACTTACCTGGGACTATTCATTTTCTTTACACTCTGAGCTGGAGGGCAATGCTACTGATGTAGGGAATGGGTATGGGGCTAATCTTCCTCCTCCACCTTCAGGGGAGATGACCCTGGCGGTGATTTACCAGACCATTATGGCCCACCACGAAGAGACCCGGCAAGAAAACGTTCGCACTCAGGGTGCATGCTTTAGGGTGCAGAATGCTATTCGCAGAGTGGCTAAGACCTGTGCAGATATCGCCTCTAGAATTGGGGAGGCGGAAGAGAGGATTTCTACTCTTGAAAACGATATGGCCACCCAAAAGGGCATTACAGACTCAATTAAGGCTCAAAAGGAAGACACTGTATGGAAGCTCACGGACCTTGAAAACAGAGCTCGGCGTAACAACCTAAGAGTCCTAGGAGTTCCGGAAGGGATTGAGGGGTCGGACATCAGGCAGTTTGTTGCCGAACTGTTCACCGAAGCATTTCCTGAGGTCAAACAATGGGATTCGGAGCTTGAAATCCAGAGGGCCCGAAGCTTTCCATTTAAGTTAAAGAAACGACCAGGACATACTGAAGACAAGCCCCGTGCTATCCTTATATGTTTAAGTAATTTTTTGGCGAGAGAAAGGATTTATGACTTGGCCCGGCCGGACAGGAAGCGGTCCGGCAAGGGTTGTCAGTTCTTTGTTAGGCCTGACCTGTGCCCAGTTACTGTTGAGCAGAGGTGGCAGCTCCGCCAGTTAATAGCACCCTTCCAGTCGAAAGGGGCCCACGTTTTTCTTACTTTTTCCATCTAAATTAAAAATCATTCATCAGGACCAGACCAGATTCTTTACTTCCGAAATTCAGGCCAAAGAATTTTTGAATTCACTTTAGGCAGTGCAATGCTTGTTAAGTCCAGGCATTTTTTTGTCAGGTTTCTAAGGGTTATAAGGGGCAGAGGATGCAGTCTTGGAGTCTAGAGGATTGTGAATTTTGAATTTTTCTTGCTTCTTTTCTTCCTTTTTCTTCCCTCTTTCCTCCTTAAAGATCGTACCCCTTTGTACTATATTGGTGAGGATATTGGGGAAATTTGTGTTTTAGGGACAGCTCCTCAATCACAAGGACCCAGGTCCTGGTACCCTACGTAGATGGTGGTGGGGTGGGTGGGTCTTAGAGGGGTTGGTTCAGGTTGTGGAATGGATTGGGAGGGTGGTTTGGGTGTGGTGGTGGAGGGGGGGTGGGTGGGGTGGGGGTTGGGGGAAAAAAACAAAAAAAAGCTTGAATGTACAGTGTAATCATGACTCATTGTTTAATATGGTTACTATTAGGATGCTCCCAGTTTTTAAAGGGTGATTTGATGTTGTTTTGTATGCATTAGCTAGTCCAGGTTTTTTCATATTTTTGTTTTTGTATAAATGGCGCAGAGTAAAATTTGTATAGGTTCCTGGAAAATTTGTGGGCTGAATAATGGCAAGAAAATGGCACTGTTTTCGAGAGTTGCTCAGGCCTTTTGTTTAGAGGTATTGTGCTTGCAGGAAACTCATGTTCCCTGGAGCAATCGTAATTGCTTGAAAATGCCCGTGTTTGATATAATCAGATGCTCTCACCACACCTCCATGATTAGAGGGGTCACAATTTCATTAAGACGTGGTTCAGGCTCATGTAGGAAAACCACCCAAGACGGTAGTGGGTGATAGGTAATCACTGAGTTGCTAATCAACGTCAGATCCTTACCCATTTGTAAAGTGTATGCTTCAAATTTTGACGAGCCGACAGCTCTGCACCATCTGAACGTAGAGCTGGCCCTTTGGCCTCGCCCTATCTGCTTTTGTGGTGACTTTAATATTAATTTGTCTGCTGATTTTAATCTAGTTGGGGGTCAAAATTATGTAGGTAAGAAACCTAGAGTCTTTAGGGCGCTCCAAGCACTGGTGCAAGAGCATTGCTTGACGGATCTCGGGTTCTACAATAACAAACATCTTGATGGGTATACATATTTCTCTGCTCCCCATAACAAAATGGGTCAGTTAGACTACTGTTTCATGTCTGATCAATTGGTTGATGGTACCTCTATATCAGCTTCCCCCAGGATTCTGTCAGATCACAACCCGCTGATTATTGACTGTTCTTTTGCTCACACGACAAAGGTGCCGAGGGCTTGAACCTTCGAGAGAAAATTGTTATTAGAACAATCATATATAGATCATATGAGCAATTGGATTTTAGAATTTTTGAGCATCAATAGAGAGACCGCCTCCTGCACCACCATCTGGGATATGCTAAAGGCAGCGGTCCATGGTGAAACAAAGAGTTTCTCGTCCTTGCGGCATCGGTTTGTCCGAGATTAAATCAATAGGCGGATTGAGGAACTGGGGGTTTCAGAGGTTCAACTGATATGTGAAATTCAAGGAAGGCCGTGATACATCCCAAAGTCAGCAACAGGTTGCTAAAGTTAGGGCCTTTCTGCAGGAGTATTTTGGTCAGGACCTTGCTGCAAATTATTTGCAGTTCCGCTCTACGATGTTTGAGTTTGGCTAGAAATCAGGCAGGGTCTTGGCCGAATGACTCCAGCAGAGAGGCCTGGATAATTGTATTTCTAAGATCCAGGACTCCCAAGGCCATATTCAGGGTACATCGGAGGGGGTAATGGAGGTTTTTCGTCAGTATTATAGTTCTTTGTATACAGAGGAACACAGTGATTCAAATTTGGAATTTGAAGTTGGGGCCTTTTTACAGGGCCTTAATACCCTCCATGTCACTGCGCAGCAGAATGAAGCTCTCTCTGCCCCATAGAAAGGAGGTTGAACTGGCAATTAAGTCATTGGCTAA
Source organism: Lissotriton vulgaris (assembly GCF_964263255.1). NCBI lineage: Eukaryota > Metazoa > Chordata > Amphibia > Caudata > Salamandridae > Lissotriton > Lissotriton vulgaris. The sequence goes on from NC_141689.1 coordinate 682,919,155, forward strand.
CGGCAAAGCCGCTGGCCCGACTTTATCCCTTTGGAATTTTATAGTCCGTTTCGATCAGAGATTAGGCAGGAATTTTAACAATCCTACGTGGGGCTCAACTCAGCTGTATACCGGATTCATGGCGCCAAACCACTGTTATCCTCTTTAAAAAGAAAGGTAAACGGGAGCTGGACCCCTCGTTGTTTCATCTGATATCCTTAGTTTACACAAAGAGCAAGATTTACTCTAAAATTGTATCTACCAGATTGGCCTCGGTGATTTCACCATTAGTTTCATTGCAACAGCATGGCTTCATCCCAGGGCGAGACATGGCTGATCATGTCCGCCGTGTAATTGCACTCTTGGACTGGGCCCAAGTTACAAAATCTCCCCTCGCAGTGATCCTGTTGGACGCCAAAAAGTCGTTCACAGGGACGCCTGGGGGTTTCTATCGGTTTTCCCTCAGTGGAAGGGGTTTAGCTCGGAGTTCTCCCAAGCAGTCCAATCATTCTACATTGCTACAGAGGCTACCCTTTCGGTTTCGGGTCTATTATCAAGACCTTTTAGCATCAGTATAGGCACAAGGCAGGGCTGCCCCTGCTCGCCCCTGCTGTTTGCTCTATACATTGACCCCTTTTTAAGCAATATTGAGAGCTCCATGAATATACTTCCAGTCAGGGTCAATATATCAGAGTATAAGGTGGTGGCATATGCCAAAGACATTATAGTCCTGACTAGCAATGTAGCATAAGCTTTCCCAGCTATAGAGAACTTAGCTAAACAATATGGCCAGCTTTCTGGCTATAAACTCAATGTTACCAATACGCAGGTTGTTCAATCAGCAGCCATGGGTTCCTCTGAACCGCCAGTTGTGCTAAGTGCGTCATACCTTGGGGTTAAAATTACTTCTGTAGTTGATAACATTGCAGACCTGAATATCTTGCCTATTATTGACTCTGTAAACTCTACTTTGGTAAGACTAGATAATTTGCATCTATCGTTGTACGTGGGAGGAATGTTCTTAAAATGTTGGTCTTGCCAAAGTTCTTCTACCTATTTAGAACCATCCCACTAGAATTTTCCCAAGATAGTCTAGCCCGGGCTGAAAGGTGCTGCAATAGGTTTGTCTGGAGATATCATCAACCACAAAGAGCGGCCAAGTGGATGCACCTACCGCGTGATCGGGGGGCTGTTCAATGTCGAATCTGGTGCTTTACTGCTGGTCAGCTCTTCTTCAGCACTTTGCTCTACCATTGTTCGGGGACAGGGCGGTGTTGCCACCATTTTGCAGACCATCTATTTTCGAGATAAGATTAGGGAGGATGCTAAGGGGATATTACTGTGGGTACTTTAACCCAGTTATGATAAGAAGACCAAGTTCAAGGTTACCTTAGCAATGTTTTCAGTTTGGCATAAGTTTCTTCGTAAATGGTCGATCCCCAATATCAACTATTACACACCTTTTACTGCTGCCAGACTTTTATCCTCCATCTTCCAAGATCAGATCTCATTTAGGTGGATGACGCAGGGAATAATGTCTGAAGCTACGACTTTGTTTAATAGGAATATGGTAATGGAATTGATTTTGAAGCAGTCAAAAATAGGGGTAGTCTATCAGCATTTGCTGTCTGGTTTTCCTGACGATATTTCTTCCCAAAATGCTAAGTAGGATATAAAGCTGGGTAAGACCGGGTTGGATATTTCTCAGGCCTTAGAATTATCAAGTAGTGTGTTAATATCAGGCAGCTTACGATCTCAATCCCACATGGCATTACTTGATCTTTATTATACCCCGGCTAAAATCTTTAAATGGGGAGGTAGAGGGGGTCACTGCTGTCCGAGATGTTGCCTGGCGGCTGCCAATGATGTGCATATGTTTTTTTCCTGCCCCAAACTTGCTTTATTTCTTCAGGATGTAGAATTGTTTATTAACTCTAGGCTTAACATCTCGGCTGCTCTGTCACCAGAGTTAGTTATATTTGGCTGCGATAGCAACGGTCTTTGTGAGAGAACAAGACATGCATCTGCCCTTCTGTTTATTGCTATGTCACTAGTGCGGCTTTGTATAACATCAGAATGGATTTGCCATGATATCCCCACCTTTGTAAACTGGAGAGCAAAGATTTTGGCTCACTATAACTTAGAAACTGCCGTCTTCCAGAGGTGACGATTTAGAAAAGGGGGTGGTGATGAACAGAGTGTCTGAGTTAAACAGACCACTCTTACCCAGTCCAAAGATCAGGGCTTGATCCATCACCGTTATTTATCTCACTGCCCCATCCCAGCTCAGAACCTGGCTATATGCAAATCAGTCTGTCCCTGGCCCAGTGCATCATGGGAACAGGGCAGACTAAACTACCAAGCCAATTCTTCACCAGAAAGGAGACAAGCTACCGGGGACCGGTTTCTGGCATTTCAGCCTTCTTCGGCCCGGCTTGCTTGAATCCTGATGGAGCAGTGAGAAAGGGACTCATGTCTGAGTATACCCTGCCACACCTATAGTGGCCAAAAACGATTTAGAAAAGGGGGTGGTGATGAACAGAGTGTCTGAGTTAAACAGACCACTCTTACCCAGTCCAAAGATCAGGGCTTGATCCATCACCGTTATTTATCTCACTGCCCCATCCCAGCTCAGAACCTGGCTATATGCAAATCAGTCTGTCCCTGGCCCAGTGCATCATGGGAACAGGGCAGACTAAACTACCAAGCCAATTCTTCACCAGAAAGGAGACAAGCTACCGGGGACCGGTTTCTGGCATTTCAGCCTTCTTCGGCCCGGCTTGCTTGAATCCTGATGGAGCAGTGAGAAAGGGACTCATGTCTGAGTATACCCTGCCACACCTATAGTGGCCAAAAACGATTTAGAAAAGGGGGTGGTGATGAACAGAGTGTCTGAGTTAAACAGACCACTCTTACCCAGTCCAAAGATCAGGGCTTGATCCATCACCGTTATTTATCTCACTGCCCCATCCCAGCTCAGAACCTGGCTATATGCAAATCAGTCTGTCCCTGGCCCAGTGCATCATGGGAACAGGGCAGACTAAACTACCAAGCCAATTCTTCACCAGAAAGGAGACAAGCTACCGGGGACCGGTTTCTGGCATTTCAGCCTTCTTCGGCCCGGCTTGCTTGAATCCTGATGGAGCAGTGAGAAAGGGACTCATGTCTGAGTATACCCTGCCACACCTATAGTGGCCAAAAACGATTTAGAAAAGGGGGTGGTGATGAACAGAGTGTCTGAGTTAAACGGACCACTCTTACCCAGTCCAAAGATCAGGGCTTGATCCATCACCGTTATTTATCTCACTGCCCCATCCCAGCTCAGAACCTGGCTATATGCAAATCAGTCTGTCCCTGGCCCAGTGCATCATGGGAACAGGGCAGACTAAACTACCAAGCCAATTCTTCACCAGAAAGGAGACAAGCTACCGGGGACCGGTTTCTGGCATTTCAGCCTTCTTCGGCCCGGCTTGCTTGAATCCTGATGGAGCAGTGAGAAAGGGACTCATGTCTGAGTATACCCTGCCACTCCTATAGTGGCCAAAAACGATTTAGAAAAGGGGGTGGTGATGAACAGAGTGTCTGAGTTAAACAGACCACTCTTACCCAGTCCAAAGATCAGGGCTTGATCCATCACCGTTATTTATCTCACTGCCCCATCCCAGCTCAGAACCTGGCTATATGCAAATCAGTCTGTCCCTGGCCCAGTGCATCATGGGAACAGGGCAGACTAAACTACCAAGCCAATTCTTCACCAGAAAGGAGACAAGCTACCGGGGACCGGTTTCTGGCATTTCAGCCTTCTTCGGCCCGGCTTGCTTGAATCCTGATGGAGCAGTGAGAAAGGGACTCATGTCTGAGTATACCCTGCCACACCTATAGTGGCCAAAAACGATTTAGAAAAGGGGGTGGTGATGAACAGAGTGTCTGAGTTAAACAGACCACTCTTACCCAGTCCAAAGATCAGGGCTTGATCCATCACCGTTATTTATCTCACTGCCCCATCCCAGCTCAGAACCTGGCTATATGCAAATCAGTCTGTCCCTGGCCCAGTGCATCATGGGAACAGGGCAGACTAAACTACCAAGCCAATTCTTCACCAGAAAGGAGACAAGCTACCGGGGACCGATTTCTGGCATTTCAGCCTTCTTCGGCCCGGCTTGCTTGAATCCTGATGGAGCAGTGAGAAAGGGACTCATGTCTGAGTATACCCTGCCACACCTATAGTGGCCAAAAACGATTTAGAAAAGGGGGTGGTGATGAACAGAGTGTCTGAGTTAAACAGACCACTCTTACCCAGTCCAAAGATCAGGGCTTGATCCATCACCGTTATTTATCTCACTGCCCCATCCCAGCTCAGAACCTGGCTATATGCAAATCAGTCTGTCCCTGGCCCAGTGCATCATGGGAACAGGGCAGACTAAACTACCAAGCCAATTCTTCACCAGAAAGGAGACAAGCTACCGGGGACCGGTTTCTGGCATTTCAGCCTTCTTCGGCCCGGCTTGCTTGAATCCTGATGGAGCAGTGAGAAAGGGACTCATGTCTGAGTATACCCTGCCACACCTATAGTGGCCAAAAACGATTTAGAAAAGGGGGTGGTGATGAACAGAGTGTCTGAGTTAAACAGACCACTCTTACCCAGTCCAAAGATCAGGGCTTGATCCATCACCGTTATTTATCTCACTGCCCCATCCCAGCTCAGAACCTGGCTATATGCAAATCTTTAAATGGGGAGGTAGAGGGGGTCACTGCTGTCCGAGATGTGGCCTGGCGGCTGCCAATGATGTACATTTGTTTTTTTCCTGCCCCAAACTTGCTTTATTTCTTCAGGATGTAGAATTGTTTATTAACTCTAGGCTTAACATCTCGGCTGCTCTGTCACCAGAGTTAGTTATATTTGGCTGCGATAGCGACGGTCTTTGTGAGAGAACAAGACATGCATCTGCCCTTCTGTTTATTGCTATGTCACTAGTGCAGCTTTGTATAACATCAGAATGGATTTGCCATGATGCCCCCACCTTTGTAAACTGGAGAGCGAGGATGTTGGCTCACTATAACTTAGAAACTGCCGTCTTCCAGAGGTGGGGAAGAAGGCGGCGGGACTTGGGTCAGAAGATCTGGGCTCCATTGGTGAAGTGGCTTAGAGACTAGTTAATTGAGAGCCCTGTTCTACTGAATCTTATGCATATTTTCTTTTTGTCTCTGTTATGCATTGGTGCTGCTCATGCTTTGTCCTTCCTCCCCTTTCCCTTGTTGGTTTAAACTTTATGTTCTGTAAACCATGAAAAAAAATGTAGACATTAACTGAAGGGAACCTTATTTAATCAGTGTAAGTCACACCACATTGGATTCTTTCGGATGTGTGTATTGATTGCTTCAGGTCATAACCAGCATGTTGGACCTAGAGTCTCCAAGTCACATAGGGTAGCTTGGCACTAAGAAGTAAGGCTTAACTCCAAAGTACATGTGCTAAGTTTGCATCACACCCATCAGTAACAACACCTCCATCCACTCAAAAAGGACACTACACCAGAACTTTTTTAGGAAAATAAGTGCTGCTTTATAAAAATACTTTGTTTTCTCTATTATTTCTTCACACTTCTTTTGTCAATTCTTTTTCTTTAAATCTCAGATTTCTCCATTGGTTCAGTTACATCAATAATCCAAACACTTGACATTGCATTGCATTGTATTTGTTGATATGTTCTCACTTCCTAAAACTGATCTTAACAATCTCACTCAGTGCTTACGTTTCTAGAATGACACCCTGTAGTTCTCCACAAAAATTCTTCAACCTTCTCCTGTCTAATGAACCCAGTTAATGCCTGGGCTTAACTTTACAATTCACACACACACGCCCTCCTTGGCAGATGGGGTTGGGGCAGTTTTGCTGTCAGAGTGGGTTCCAGGGAAGGCTAGAGGAGCAAAAGGATAGTTAGTCTTTACCAGGACTCTGTCCAAATACTGATAACACACTGTACCCTGGTTACTTATTTGAGATCTCCAGGACCGCCTTAACTCTTGGCCAGACTCCTGCCGCTAAGGAAGAGTGTCTTGGTTTTCCCCCGAACCCCTGACAATTCCTCCCTCTTCACCTGGATTCCTCAGCTGACCCGACAGCCACCTTACTGCGGTGGTGTCCCTCCAGAGCCCCACTTCCCCAGCTTACTTGTGGTGTGAGGTAAGCTTCAATGACCTCTCATTGCCGCTGGGTGGTCCTTGATTTCACCACAGATTCCCCCCCGTGGCAGATACAGGCCTTTGTCTAGCTCCTACAGCGGTGAGCCCCCCTCCGCTAGTGCTCCGGTGAACTCAGCTGAGAGGGGAAATTCATTTTGCTCGTCGGCGGTCGTGGGTCCTGGGGTGACTCCCGCCAGATGAAGCCGAGCCTCTGTTCTCACCGGTTCAGCGCCGTCGAGAAAACGCTTTCCACTAGCCCCGCCTCATGGAGTGTGCGCGGCAGCAAGAACACTGCAGCGCGGCACCGCCCACCTCAGGGAAGAGACCTCACCAGCTTCCTGTCTTGCGCAGCCGGCAGAACACTTCCCTCGGCAGCGCTCTCACCTCCTCCGGACACTTCAGCGGCTGGCCAAATCTCCTCAGTTTACAACCGGTGCCCCAGCCCTTCGAGAATGGGGGGGCAACGGAATCGAATGCTCCCCCGCTCAATGTCAGGACAACCTCCCGACATTCATCTGAACCCGGGAACGGGGGTAAGTGAAAAACGGTTGCCGTATTACAGTCTCCCTTACAATCCCGACATGGTGGGGTGACGGTAGAGGGTGACACCTCAGCTCCTTCTTCTGACGCTCAGCCAGGCAGTGCTCCTATGTCGCGCTCACCATTACCGTCCTCACTTGGGCTCATAACAATGAATTCTGCCTCAAGAAAGCTTATCTCAGCTGGGCCAGATCAACAGCAAGGGAGGCAGATTCTCTGCACGAGCTGTAGACCTTAGTGGACCATCAACCCTGACAAGATCTCCCTTCCCTATTCACCGCAGTCTGCGCTCCAGACAGCTCCTCAAAGATGCCTCACCACCTGGCACCTTCTAAAATGGCTGCCCAGCATTCCACCTTATATAGGCTAACCCTAGGAGGTCCAGAAGGGACCAGAAGGTTCTGGAATGCTCCTATTCTATCCTATGGGTCAAGTCTCAGGGGTGGCAGGTATGGCAGTTACTGTCCACCATTTTGTGAGTCTAGATGGTTTTTAGTCAGAAAAGGCACCTAGGCCTTATGATGAAGGGCTATGAGGGCACAGAGCATCTATCCCCCAGGTCAACTTCTCAAAAATCTGGTAGACACAAAAAGATAAAAAGAAAGGTTTGAGGTGCCAAAAAGGGGACAAAATAAATAATTAATAGGAGGGGCTACCCAAAGGGCAGACAGGTGTAACACGCGCCCCCCCAGCTGAAAGTGGGGAGAGCTACCCAACCCCTTGGGAGTCCTCATCACTAAGGCGGAAATACCTAGAGAGACCGTCTGCATTGGCGTGGTCTACTCCAGGCCGATGTTCCACCCTAAAGTCCATTCCCTGTAGGGAGATGGACCATCTCAACAACTTGGGATTTTCCCCCTTCATTTGCATCAGCCAACGGAGGGGTCATGTTGCTTGTAAAATATAGTCAATATGTGGCCAACTGCTAAAGATTTCTATCCTCTGCAGAATATAAAGAGGGTCTGAGTGCAAACTTAGATTTTAGTTCCACTACTGCTCCACAACCTATCTACCAGATTTTGTAATCCTTGGATGAGTATTCATTTGTTAACCGGGCTGGAGAAAATCCATGTAATGGCCCTAATATGGTTAGGTGAGAAATTACCACATTGCAGGACTGCAGGTGTTTCAAACCTTTAAAAATCCACATCCTTAAACAGCATTCCTACTAGGTTGTGAATACTTACCAGGATTGAGAACTGGGCTTATGTTGCTTAGTCTTTCTCTCCTTGTTGACAATTACATTTAATCTAAGGCCCACTGAATCATCTGACAGGCTCTCCAAGAGAGGCTCACTGCATATCATGCTGTGAAAAAGGGCCGACCCAGAAATGCAGAGTATCTTTGTTATTGCAAGCAGTCTCACAATGTAGGAAGACATTGCATTTATTGATAGCTCTGAATTTTAATAAGCCACAAATAAATATGAGGGAAAATGAATTATAAGCAATCTTTTGTATCTTAAAGACATTAACTGAGGGCTTGTTTGGTTGTCGGGGCAAGATGGCGGCCGGGCCTACAGCCAGACAAGCTGCCTAAATCATTCTCTCCTGACTAACTCACCATTGTGCTTTGATTTTTGATGATGGACACTGAAAATCCTGAAGGTTACACATAGCTGCATTGTAGTATCTATCTTTCAAGCACTATTGGAATGCTCTGGCATTTTCCTGCTTTCCGAAGTCAACTCACCTGCTGGATCCTTTCGTGGTGTGCCGGCGCCTTGGCATTCTGCTCTGGCTGCAGTGTTGGCGTGCCTCGAATATCCATCTTCCCGTCGGAAGGTATGCCGCCAAAGGGGATGATCGCTGTATCTGCTGACAACGGCTCGGGTCGTACGGCACTCGAAGGCAGCCATAGAGGTGGATCAAGCAGCGCCAGAGCTGGTTTCGGCAGCAGGGGGCCGCGACGAGAAGGTTAGCACGAGCAGTCGGCAGCTCCCTGTGAAGCCAGTGCCCCCGGTTGTGGTGAGGCCAAAGAGAACTGTACCATCAATGTTTAATAAGCCATTAGACAAGGCCAAGCTGCCGCAACAGATAGCTGAAAGTAAGAAAAACCAACTTGCTTCTGCAACGCCCACATCTCCAAAGCCCTTAATCACCTCAGCTTTGGTCACAGACTTTTACTGCTGCCAGACTTTTACCCTCCATCTTTCAAGATCAGATCTCATTTAGGTGGATGACGCAAGGAATAATGTCTGAAGCTACGACTTTGTTTAATAGGAATATGGTAATGGAATTGATTTTGAAGCGGTCAAAAATAGGGGTAGTCTATCAGCATTTGCTGTCTGGTCTTCCTGACGATATTTCTCTCCAAAATGCTAAGTAGGATATAAAGCTGGGTAAGACCGGGTTGGATATTTCTCAGGCCTTAGAATGATCAAGTAGTGTGTTAATATCAGGCAGCTTACGATCTCAATCCCACATGGCATTATTTGATCTTTATTATACCACGGCTAAAATCTCTAAATGGGGAGGTAGAGGGGGTCACTGCTGTCCGAGATGTGGCCTGGCGGCTGCCAATGATGTACATTTGTTTTTTTCCTGCCCCAAACTTGCTTTATTTCTTCAGGATGTAGAATTGTTTATTAACTCTAGGCTTAACATCTCGGCTGCTCTGTCACCAGAGTTAGTTATATTTGGCTGCGATAGCGACGGTCTTTGTGAGAGAACAAGACATGCATCTGCCCTTCTGTTTATTGCTATGTCACTAGTGCAGCTTTGTATAACATCAGAATGGATTTGCCATGATGCCCCCACCTTTGTAAACTGGAGAGCGAGGATGTTGGCTCACTATAACTTAGAAACTGCCGTCTTCCAGAGGTGGGGAAGAAGGCGGCGGGACTTGGGTCAGAAGATCTGGGCTCCATTGGTGAAGTGGCTTAGAGACTAGTTAATTGAGAGCCCTGTTCTACTGAATCTTATGCATATTTTCTTTTTGTCTCTGTTATGCATTGGTGCTGCTCATGCTTTGTCCTTCCTCCCCTTTCCCTTGTTGGTTTAAACTTTATGTTCTGTAAACCATGAAAAAAAATGAAGACATTAACTGAAGGGAACCTTATTTAATCAGTGTAAGTCACACCACATTGGATTCTTTCGGATGTGTGTATTGATTGCTTCAGGTCATAACCAGCATGTTGGACCTAGAGTCTCCAAGTCACATAGGGTAGCTTGGCACTAAGAAGTAAGGCTTAACTCCAAAGTACATGTGCTAAGTTTGCATCACACCCATCAGTAACAACACCTCCATCCACTCAAAAAGGACACTACACCAGAACTTTTTTAGGAAAATAAGTGCTGCTTTATAAAAATACTTTGTTTTCTTTATTATTTCTTCACACTTCTTTTGTCAATTCTTTTTCTTTAAATCTCAGATTTCTCCATTGGTTCAGTTACATCAATAATCCAAACACTTGACATTGCATTGCATTGTATTTGTTGATATGTTCTCACTTCCTAAAACTGATCTTAACAATCTCACTCAGTGCTTACGTTTCTAGAATGACACCCTGTAGTTCTCCACAAAAATTCTTCAACCTTCTCCTGTCTAATGAACCCAGTTAATGCCTGGGCTTAACTTTACAATTCACACACACACGCCCTCCTTGGCAGATGGGGTTGGGGCAGTTTTGCTGTCAGAGTGGGTTCCAGGGAAGGCTAGAGGAGCAAAAGGATAGTTAGTCTTTACCAGGACTCTGTCCATATACTGATAACACACTGTACCCTGGTTACTTATTTGAGATCTCCAGGACCGCCTTAACTCTTGGCCAGACTCCTGCCACTAAGGAAGAGTGTCTTGGTTTTCCCCCGAACCCCTGACAATTCCTCCCTCTTCACCTGGATTCCTCAGCTGACCCGACAGCCACCTTACTGCGGTGGTGTCCCTCCAGAGCCCCACTTCCCCAGCTTACTTGTGGTGTGAGGTAAGCTTCAATGACCTCTCATTGCCGCCGGGTGGTCCTTGATTTCACCACAGATTCCCCCCCGTGGCAGATACAGGACTTTGTCCAGCTCCTACAGCGGTGAGCCCCCCTCCGCTAGTGCTCCGGTGAACTCAGCTGAGAGGGGAAATTCATTTTGCTCGTCGGCGGTCGTGGGTCCTGGGGTGACTCCCGCCAGATGAAGCCGAGCCTCTGTTCTCACCGGTTCAGCGCCGTCGAGAAAACGCTTTCCACTAGCCCCGCCTCATGGAGTGTGCGCGGCAGCAAGAACACTGCAGCGCGGCACTGCCCACCTCAGGGAAGAGACCTCACCAGCTTCCTGTCTTGCGCAGCCGGCAGAACACTTCCCTCGGCAGCGCTCTCACCTCCTCCGGACACTTCAGCGGCTGGCCAAATCTCCTCAGTTTACAACCGGTGCCCCAGCCCTTCGAGAATGGGGGGGCAACGGAATCGAATGCTCCCCCGCTCAATGTCAGGACAACCTCCCGACATTCATCAGAACCTGGGAACGGGGGTAAGTGAAAAACGGTTGCCGTATTACAGTCTCCCTTACAATCCCGACATGGTGGGGTGACGGTAGAGGGTGACACCTCAGCTCCTTCTTCTGACGCTCAGCCAGGCAGTGCTCCTATGTCGCGCTCACCATTACCGTCCTCACTTGGGCTCATAACAATGAATTCTGCCTCAAGAAAGCTTATCTCAGCTGGGCCAGATCAACAGCAAGGGAGGCAGATTCTCTGCACGAGCTGTAGACCTTAGTGGACCATCAACCCTGACAAGATCTCCCTTCCCTATTCACCGCAGTCTGCGCTCCAGACAGCTCCTCAAAGATGCCTCACCACCTGGCACCTTCTAAAATGGCTGCCCAGCATTCCACCTTATATAGGCTAACCCTAGGAGGTCCAGAAGGGACCAGAAGGTTCTGGAATGCTCCTATTCTATCCTATGGGTCAAGTCTCAGGGGTGGCAGGTATGGCAGTTACTGTCCACCATTTTGTGAGTCTAGATGGTTTTTAGTCAGAAAAGGCACCTAGGCCTTATGATGAAGGGCTATGAGGGCAAAGAGCATCTATCCCCCAGGTCAACTTCTCAAAAATCTGGTAGACACAAAAAGATAAAAAGAAAGGTTTGAGGTGCCAAAAAGGGGACAAAATAAATAATTAATAGGAGGGGCTACCCAAAGGGCAGACAGGTGTAACACGCGCCCCCCCAGCTGAAAGTGGGGAGAGCTACCCAACCCCTTGGGAGTCCTCATCACTAAGGCGGAAATACCTAGAGAGACCGTCTGCATTGGCGTGGTCTACTCCAGGCCGATGTTCCACCCTGAAGTCCATTCCCTGTAGGGAGATGGACCATCTCAACAACTTGGGATTTTCCCCCTTCATTTGCATCAGCCAACGGAGGGGTCATGTTGCTTGTAAAATATAGTCAATATGTGGCCAACTGCTAAAGATTTCTATCCTCTGCAGAATATAAAGAGGGTCTGAGTGCAAACTTAGATTTTAGTTCCACTACTGCTCCACAACCTATCTACCAGATTTTGTAATCCTTGGATGAGTATTCATCTGTTAACCGGGCTGGAGAAAATCCATGTAATGGCCCTAATATGGTTAGGTGAGAAATTACCACATTGCAGGACTGCAGGTGTTTCAAACCTTTAAAAATCCACATCCTTAAACAGCATTCCTACTAGGTTGTGAATACTTACCAGGATTGAGAACTGGGCTTATGTTGCTTAGTCTTTCTCTCCTTGTTGACAATTACATTTAATCTAAGGCCCACTGAATCATCTGACAGGCTCTCCAAGAGAGGCTCACTGCATATCATGCTGTGAAAAAGGGCCGACCCAGAAATGCAGAGTATCTTTGTTATTGCAAGCAGTCTCACAATGTAGGAAGACATTGCATTTATTGATAGCTCTGAATTTTAATAAGCCACAAATAAATATGAGGGAAAATGAATTATAAGCAATCTTTTGTATCTTAAAGACATTAACTGAGGGCTTGTTTGGTTGTCGGGGCAAGATGGCGGCCGGGCCTACAGCCAGACAAGCTGCCTAAATCATTCTCTCCTGACTAACTCACCATTGTGCTTTGATTTTTGATGATGGACACTGAAAATCCTGAAGGTTACACATAGCTGCATTGTAGTATCTATCTTTCAAGCACTATTGGAATGCTCTGGCATTTTCCTGCTTTCCGAAGTCAACTCACCTGCTGGATCCTTTCGTGGTGTGCCGGCTCCTTGGCATTCTGCTCTGGCTGCAGTGTTGGCGTGCCTCGAATATCCATCTTCCCGTCGGAAGGTATGCCGCCAAAGGGGATGATCGCTGTATCTGCTGACAACGGCGCGGGTCGTACGGCACTCGAAGGCAGCCATAGAGGTGGATCAAGCAGCGCCAGCACCAGAGCTGGTTTCGGCAGCAGGGGGCCGCGACGAGAAGGTTAGCACGAGCAGTCGGCAGCTCCCTGTGAAGCCAGTGCCCCCGGTTGTGGTGAGGCCAAAGAGAACTGTACCATCAATGTTTAATAAGCCATTAGACAAGGCCAAGCTGCCGCAACAGATAGCTGAAAGTAAGAAAAACCAACTTGCTTCTGCAACGCCCACATCTCCAAAGCCCTTAATCACATCAGCTTTGGTCACAGACTTTTACTGCTGCCAGACTTTTACCCTCCATCTTCCAAGATCAGATCTCATTTAGGTGGATGACGCAGGGAATAATGTCTGAAGCTACGACTTTGTTTAATAGGAATATGGTAATGGAATTGATTTTGAAGCGGTCAAAAATAGGGGTAGTCTATCAGCATTTGCTGTCTGGTCTTCCTGACGATATTTCTCTCCAAAATGCTAAGTAGGATATAAAGCTGGGTAAGACCGGGTTGGATATTTCTCAGGCCTTAGAATGATCAAGTAGTGTGTTAATATCAGGCAGCTTACGATCTCAATCCCACATGGCATTATTTGATCTTTATTATACCACGGCTAAAATCTCTAAATGGGGAGGTAGAGGGGGTCACTGCTGTCCGAGATGTGGCCTGGCGGCTGCCAATGATGTACATTTGTTTTTTTCCTGCCCCAAACTTGCTTTATTTCTTCAGGATGTAGAATTGTTTATTAACTCTAGGCTTAACATCTCGGCTGCTCTGTCACCAGAGTTAGTTATATTTGGCTGCGATAGCGACGGTCTTTGTGAGAGAACAAGACATGCATCTGCCCTTCTGTTTATTGCTATGTCACTAGTGCAGCTTTGTATAACATCAGAATGGATTTGCCATGATGCCCCCACCTTTGTAAACTGGAGAGCGAGGATGTTGGCTCACTATAACTTAGAAACTGCCGTCTTCCAGAGGTGGGGAAGAAGGCGGCGGGACTTGGGTCAGAAGATCTGGGCTCCATTGGTGAAGTGGCTTAGAGACTAGTTAATTGAGAGCCCTGTTCTAATGAATCTTATGCATATTTTCTTTTTGTCTCTGTTATGCATTGGTGCTGCTCATGCTTTGTCCTTCCTCCCCTTTCCCTTGTTGGTTTAAACTTTATGTTCTGTAAACCATGAAAAAAAATGAAGACATTAACTGAAGGGAACCTTATTTAATCAGTGTAAGTCACACCACATTGGATTCTTTCGGATGTGTGTATTGATTGCTTCAGGTCATAACCAGCATGTTGGACCTAGAGTCTCCAAGTCACATAGGGTAGCTTGGCACTAAGAAGTAAGGCTTAACTCCAAAGTACATGTGCTAAGTTTGCATCACACCCATCAGTAACAACACCTCCATCCACTCAAAAAGGACACTACACCAGAACTTTTTTAGGAAAATAAGTGCTGCTTTGTAAAAATACTTTGTTTTCTCTATTATTTCTTCACACTTCTTTTGTCAATTCTTTTTCTTTAAATCTCAGATTTCTCCATTGGTTCAGTTACATCAATAATCCAAACACTTGACATTGCATTGCATTGTATTTGTTGATATGTTCTCACTTCCTAAAACTGATCTTAACAATCTCACTCAGTGCTTACGTTTCTAGAATGACACCCTGTAGTTCTCCACAAAAATTCTTCAACCTTCTCCTGTCTAATGAACCCAGTTAATGCCTGGGCTTAACTTTACAATTCACACACACACGCCCTCCTTGGCAGATGGGGTTGGGGCAGTTTTGCTGTCAGAGTGGGTTCCAGGGAAGGCTAGAGGAGCAAAAGGATAGTTAGTCTTTACCAGGACTCTGTCCATATACTGATAACACACTGTACCCTGGTTACTTATTTGAGATCTCCAGGACCGCCTTAACTCTTGGCCAGACTCCTGCCGCTAAGGAAGAGTGTCTTGGTTTTCCCCCGAACCCCTGACAATTCCTCCCTCTTCACCTGGATTCCTCAGCTGACCCGACAGCCACCTTACTGCGGTGGTGTCCCTCCAGAGCCCCACTTCCCCAGCTTACTTGTGGTGTGAGGTAAGCTTCAATGACCTCTCATTGCCGCCGGGTGGTCCTTGATTTCACCACAGATTCCCCCCCGTGGCAGATACAGGCCTTTGTCCAGCTCCTACAGCGGTGAGCCCCCCTCCGCTAGTGCTCCGGTGAACTCAGCTGAGAGGGGAAATTCATTTTGCTCATCGGCGGTCGTGGGTCCTGGGGTGACTCCCGCCAGATGAAGCCGAGCCTCTGTTCTCACCGGTTCAGCGCCGTCGAGAAAACGCTTTCCACTAGCCCCGCCTCATGGAGTGTGCGCGGCAGCAAGAACACTGCAGCGCGGCACCGCCCACCTCAGGGAAGAGACCTCACCAGCTTCCTGTCTTGCGCAGCCGGCAGAACACTTCCCTCGGCAGCGCTCTCACCTCCTCCGGACACTTCAGCGGCTGGCCAAATCTCCTCAGTTTACAACCGGTGCCCCAGCCCTTCGAGAATGGGGGGGCAACGGAATCGAATGCTCCCCCGCTCAATGTCAGGACAACCTCCCGACATTCATCAGAACCCGGGAACGGGGGTAAGTGAAAAACGGTTGCCGTATTACAGTCTCCCTTACAATCCCGACATGGTGGGGTGACGGTAGAGGGTGACACCTCAGCTCCTTCTTCTGACGCTCAGCCAGGCAGTGCTCCTATGTCGCGCTCACCATTACCGTCCTCACTTGGGCTCATAACAATGAATTCTGCCTCAAGAAAGCTTATCTCAGCTGGGCCAGATCAACAGCAAGGGAGGCAGATTCTCTGCACGAGCTGTAGACCTTAGTGGACCATCAACCCTGACAAGATCTCCCTTCCCTATTCACCGCAGTCTGCGCTCCAGACAGCTCCTCAAAGATGCCTCACCACCTGGCACCTTCTAAAATGGCTGCCCAGCATTCCACCTTATATAGGCTAACCCTAGGAGGTCCAGAAGGGACCAGAAGGTTCTGGAATGCTCCAATTCTATCCTATGGGTCAAGTCTCAGGGGTGGCAGGTATGGCAGTTACTGTCCACCATTTTGTGAGTCTAGATGGTTTTTAGTCAGAAAAGGCACCTAGGCCTTATGATGAAGGGCTATGAGGGCAAAGAGCATCTATCCCCAGGTCAACTTCTCAAAAATCTGGTAGACACAAAAAGATAAAAAGAAAGGTTTGAGGTGCCAAAAAGGGGACAAAATAAATAATTAATAGGAGGGGCTACCCAAAGGGCAGACAGGTGTAACACGCGTCCCCCCAGCTGAAAGTGGGGAGAGCTACCCAACCCCTTGGGAGTCCTCATCACTAAGGCGGAAATACCTAGAGAGACCGTCTGCATTGGCGTGGTCTACTCCAGGCCGATGTTCCACCCTGAAGTCCATTCCCTGTAGGGAGATGGACCATCTCAACAACTTGGGATTTTCCCCCTTCATTTGCATCAGCCAACGGAGGGGTCGGTGGTCAGTCTGAACCAGGAAGTGTGAGCCAAACAGGTATGGCCGCAGCTTTTTCAGAGCCCAAACCACCGCAAAAGCTTCCCGCTCAATTACACTCCACTTCTGTTCCCGGGGAAGCAGTCTCCTGGACAGGAAGACTACAGGCTGATCCAGACCTTCTTCATTGAGTTGCGATAACACTGCCCCAATGCCATGCTCTGGTGCGTCTGTCTGGACAATGAACTCCTTGGAGAAGTCTGGGGCCCTCAGGACCGGTGCTGCACACATTGCCTGTTTCAATTTCTCAAAGGCTTGCTGACAAGCCCCTGTCCAGACTACCCGTCGAGGTTGTTTCGTGGATGTGAGCTCTGTGAGGGGCGCTACAATAGTGCCATACCCCTTCACAAAGCGACGGTAGTAACCTGTGAGGCCCAGGAAAGCTCGGACCTCAGTCTGGGTCTTGGGGGGTTCCCAGGCCATGATTGCCTCAATCTTTGCCTGGAGGGGGTGCACTGTTCCCCTACCCACCAAGTGGCCTAGGTACACAATCGACCCCTGCCCAATCTGACATTTGCTGGCCTTGATTGTCAAGCCAGCTTGTTTCAGGGCTTGGAGAACTGCTTGCAAGTGTTGCAAATTGTCCTCCCAACTGCTGCTGAAGACGGCAATGTCATCCAGGTAAGCAGCGGAGAAAGCCTCCATACCGGAGAGGACCTGGTTCACCAGCTGCTGAAAAGTGGCAGGGGCATTCTTGAGCCCAAAGGGCATCACGCAGAACTGGAAGTGTCCCTCAGGCGTGAAGAAAGCTGACCTTTCTTTGGCTCCATCGATAAGGGAGATCTGCCAGTACCCTGAAGTGAGGTCAAAGGTACTCAGATATTGGGCAGCTCCTAGCCGGTCAATCAATTCATCCGCCCTAGGGATCGGATGAGCATCAGTCTTGGTAACTGAGTTCAGTCCCCGGTAATCCACAGAGAACCTTAGTTCTGGAGTGCTGCCTGGTGGCGTTGCTTTTGGCACCAGAACCACCGGACTGGACCAGGGGCTACTGGAAGGTTCAATAACTCCTAGCTCCAGCATCTTGGTAACCTCACCGTGGATGCTGGCCTTCACCTTGTCTGACAGCCAGTAGGTCTTTGACTTCACTGGTGGGCTGTCTCCTGTGTCCACATCATGGGTACACAGGTGGGTCCTTCCCGGGACAAGGGAGAACAACGAAGAGTACTGCTCCAATATCTGGTGGCAGTCCTCCCGTTGTTCCGGAGTTAGGGATGGGGAGAGAATCACTCCCTCCACCGACCCATCCTTTTCCTGAGACGTGAACAAGTCCGGGAGAGGCTCCCTTCCGCTTCCTCTCCTCCATCAGTCACCATCATCAAGATGACCTCGGGCCTCTCGTGGTGGGGTTTGAGGCGGTTAGCATGCAGCACCTGTAGGGGCTGTCGAGGGGTCTTAAGGTCCACCAGGTATGTGGCCTTACCCTTCTTCTCTAACACCTCAAAGGGGCCTGTCCAACGATCCTGGAGCGCACTTAGCTCTCCGGGCTCCATCACCCACACTTTCAGGCCAGGCTCCAACTCCACTGGGTGAGCGTTGTGGTCATACCACTCCTTCATTACTGCTTGGCTGGCTTCCAAGTTGTCAGAAGCTTGCTTCCACAACTTTGCCATTTGGCTCCGGAAGGCCAGCATGTAGCTCACCACATCCTGGGGGGGTTTTCTGTTAGACTTTTCGCATCCATCCTTCACCAAGCTGAGAGGTCCACGTACAGGGTGCCCATACAGAAGCTCAAAGGGGCTGAAGCCCACTCCCTTCTGTGGCACTTCCCTGTAGGAGAATTGAAAACAGGGTAGGAGGACGTCCCATTTCCTCCGCAGGCTCTCAAGCAGACTTCTGATCATGCCTTTCAAGGTCTTGTTGAACCTTTCTACCAGTCCATTTGACTGGGGGTGGTAGGGAGTGGTGAACCGGTAGGTCACTCCACACTCCTTCCACATTGCTCGCATATATACTGACATGAAGTTGGTCGGACACAACTTCCTTAGGGAAACCCACTCGGGTAAAGATCCCCATCAGGGCCCTAGCCACAACAGGTGCAGTGACAGTCCTCAGAGGAATTGCCTCTGGGTACCGTGTGGCGCGATCCACCAGAACCAGGATAAACCTGTGACCAGCTGTTGATGGTGGAATCAATGGCCCCACAATGTCGATGCCCACCCTTTCAAAGGGGGTGCTAACGACAGGTAGTGGTTCCAGGGGAGCTTTCAGCTTCACCCCTGTTTTCCCACTGGCTTGACAGGATACACATGTCCGACAATAAGTGTCAGATGCCACTTTCATCTGAGGCCAGTAAAAGTGGGGGACAAGCCAGGCAAAGGTCTTGTCCTGACCTAAGTGTCCTGTCAAGGGTATTTCATGAGCCAATTCTAACAGAAAGGCTCGGTATCGTTGAGGGACTACCAAGGCCCTAGATGAGCCGGGTAAAGGTACCTTGGGTTCACTGTAGAGGTGTCCATCCTCCCAGTAAATGTGGTAATGCCCTGCAACATTCCCTGCTGCCTGGGCTTCGGCCTGTCGCCTCAGTCCCTCAAGGGTAGGGCACTCCTTCTGGCCCTTACAGAACTCCTCCCTGGTAGGCCCTCCCTCCACATGCCACTCAGCAGGGATAGGTAGGTCCTCCAGGGAGACTACTTCCCCCTCCACGGACTCCTGGCTCACCACCGCAGGTGGCCGATCTGTCCCAGGATGCATGGAAGCCGAAGCAGGCTTCTCCTGTCTTCGGGTATGTCCCTTTTTGGCAGCGGGCTGGGCCATTGTTCCAGGCTCCAACCCAGGCGAACTCCCTCTCTGGGCAGTCGCAGACCTTGTGCTTACACAGGTCCAGTCAGGTGTACCCAGCATCTCTGAATGAGTCCGGTATTCCAACTCTCTCCAAGCATTGTGCTCCATGTCATTCCCCAGCAGGCAATCGACTGGCACGGCAGGGCTTATGGCAACTCGAAGTGAACCTGCAACCCCTTCCCACTCAAAGGGAACCTCGACCACAGGGTAGTGGCCCATTCTGCCGTCAGCCATCGCGGCAGGGTGGAGTACATTGGGAATCACCTGCTCTGGAGACACCAGTTGACTCCTTACCATAGTCATACTGGCTCCTGTATCTCTCAGAGCCTCCCCTCTCTGGCCATTGATGGTGATCCATTGCCCATACTTGGTAGTATTTGGGGGCACCTGGATCTTAGGAACCATCGCCCGGTCTCCCAGGGACACTAAGGTGACACCCGCCCATTCACCCCCCTTATCTAAGGGCAACTCCTCCCCGAGCGCTACACTAGCTACTCCCGGGGCTTTTCCTCCGGTGGGAGGGGGTGGTCTCTTTGGGCACTTGACATCTCCCTTATAATGTCCAATACCACCACACTCAAAGCAATGGACAACCCTTGGCTGCTGGCTTTGGCCAGGATGAGGGTTTCTGGGCGGGTTAGCCTTAGGAGTGAATCCTGTTCCCTTTCCCTGGAAACTGTTTTGGGGACCTTTTGAGAACTCCCGCTTTTTATCTCCCCCCTCCTTCTTCGGGGGGGCGCCCTGTCCGGCCCTTTGGGAATCCCCTCCAGTCCCCTTTGAGGACACTCGGGTACTTGCCCAGATGTCGGCCTCCTCTGCAAGCTTCCGGGTTTGGTCAGCTTGCTGTCCACCAGGTGTTGACGCAGCTCGCGAAAACATTTCTCGAGTAGATGCTCTTTGAGAAAAAGGTCGTATAACCCCTCATAGCCCTTCACCTTGCTGCCTTGTATCCAGCCATCCAATGCCTTACTGGCATAGTCCAGGAAATCCACCCAGTTTTGGGTGCTTAATTTGTGACTCCCCCTAAACTTTTGGCGATACTTCTCTGGGGTTAGCCCAAACTTTTTAATTAACGCCACTTTCATGGTGGGGTAGTGGGTCTGCTCTTCCTGTTCCAGGGCAATAATGTGTCCAGACCAGTAGGAGGCATCTACTTGTATAAACCACCCCCCAGTGTTTCTCCTGGATCCCATGGGCTCTTAAGGAGACCTCATAGGCAGCCAGCCACTTGGCGATGTCATCCCCTTGGCTGTAGCTAGCAACTATGTCTTTAGGTAGGTAGGGTCTGGATTCCCTGGTTAACTCTTTGGTATCGCTGCCACCATTCGGAGAATTGGAGGGTCCTAACTGTAAGGACTTGAGTTCTAGCTCTCTCAGTTTTAACTCATGAGCCATCCTCTGTTCCTCCCTCTCCTGTTCCAACCTAGCTAATTCCCACTTTAATTGTCTTTTCTCCCTCCTGTCCACTAGTCCAGCTTCGGTCAAGCTTCCTATGGAGACACTGCTGCCCCTCCTTGAGTAGGTCATCAGTCCTGGAAGTAGGTTTCCCATCTCAGGATGGAACAATCCCTCTACCCCTATGACTGTGTCCCGGTCCGTCCACTCTTCCTCCTCCTTTCCTTCTCCATGTGCTGCCACCCAAGCCCTCAAACTGGTCTGGAGTTCCCCCTTCTTGGCACCACGCTTAAAAAACACTCCCATCTTTTGGCAAAAGTCTCTAAGCTGGGCTGCAGAATAAGTTTCCAGTTCTTCCAGAGCAAATTCCATTTTGCTGATGAGCAATGTAGGGGCAACCACACAGAAAGAATAGATTCAAAAGGGCAATTTGAAGCTACTTCCACCCACCACCAGGAGTAAATTTAGAAAAAGTAAAAGTAGTAATTGGGAAGTCCGCCAGGAGAAAACTCCAGGTGTAGGCCTGTGGGGTAGGCTTTGTTACTTCAGACTAGACACAAACACAGTTTAGATCCCACCGCTAGACACCAATTATGTTGGACCTAGAGTCTCCAAGTCACATAGGGTAGCTTGGCACTAAGAAGTAAGGCTTAACTCCAATGTACATGTGCTAAGTTTGCGTCACACACATCAGTAACAACACCTCCATCCACTCAAAAAGGACACTACACCAAGTCTTTTTTAGGAAAATAAGTGCTGCTTTATAAAAATACTTTGTTTTCTCTATTATTTCTTCACACTTCTTTTGTCAATTCTTTTTCTTTAAATATCAGAATTCTCCATTGGTTCAGTTACATCAATAATCCAAACACTTGACATTGCATTGCATTGTATTTGTTGATATGTTCTCACTTCCTAGAACTGATCTTAACAATCTCACTCAGTGCTTACGTTTCTAGAATGACACCCTGTAGTTCTCCACAAAAATTCTTCAACCTTCTCCTGTCTAATGAACCCAGTTAATGCCTGGGCTTAACTTTACAATTCACACACACACACCCTTCTTGGCAGATGGGGTTCGGGCAGTTTTGCTGTCAGAGTGGGTTCCAGGGAATGCTAGAGGAGCAAAAGGATAGTTAGTCTTTACCAGGACTCTGTCCATATACTGATAACACACGGTACCCTGGTTACTTATTTGAGATTTCCAGGACCGCCTTACTCTTGGCCAGACTCCTGCCGCTAAGGAAGAGTGTCTTGGTTTTCCCCCGAACCCCTGACAATTCCTCCCTCTTCACCTGGATTCCTCAGCTGACCCGACAGCCACCTTACTGCGGTGGTGTCCCTCCAGAGCCCCACTCCCCCAGCTTACTTGTGGTGTGAGGTAAACTTCAATGACCTCTCATTGCCGCTGGGTGGTCCTTGATTTCACCAGAGATTCCCCCCCGGTGGCAGATACAGGCCTTTGTCCAGCTCCTACAGTGGTGAGCCCCCCTCTGCTAGTGCTCCGGTGAACTCAGCTGAGAGGGGAAATTCTTTTTGCTCATCGGCGGTCGTCGGTCCTGGGGTGACTCCCCCCGGATGAAGCCGAGCCTCTGTTCTCACTGGTTCTGAGCCGTCGAGGAGACGCTTTCCACCAGCCCCGCCTCACGGAGTGTGCGCGGCAGCAAGAACAATCAAGCGCGGCACCGCCCACCTCAGGGAAGAGACCTCACCAGCTTCCTGTCTTGCGCAGCCGGCGGAACACTTCCCTCGGCAGCGCTCTCACCTCCTCCGAACAATTCAGCAGCTGGCCAAATCGCCTCAGTTTACAACCGGTGCCCCAGCTCTTCGAGAATGGGGGTGCAACGGAATCGACTGCTCCCCGGCTCAATGTCAGGACAACCTCCCGACATTCATCAGAACCCGGGAACGGGGGTAAGTGAAAAAGGGTTGCATTATTACAGTCTCCATTACAATCCCGACATGGTGGGGTGACGGTAGAGGGTGACACCTCAGCTCCTTCTTCTGACGCTCAGCCAGGCAGTGCTCCTATGTCGCGCTCACCATTACCGTCCTCACTTGGGCTCATAACAATGAATTCTGCCTCAAGAAAGCTTATCTCAGCTGGGCCAGATCAACAGCAAGGGAGGCAGATTCTCTGCACGAGCAGTAGACCTTAGTGGACCATCAACCCTGACAAGATCTCCCTTCCCTATTCACTGCAGTCTGGGCTCCAGACAGCTCCTCAAAGATGCCTCACCACCTGGCACCTTCTAAAATGGCTGCCCAGCATTCCACCTGATATAGGCTAACCCTAGGAGGTCCAGAAGGGACCAGAAGGTTCTGGAATGCTCCTATTCTATCCTAGGGGTCAAGTCTCAGGGGTGGCAGTTACGGCAGTTATTGTCCACCATTTTGTGAGTCTAGATGGTTTTTAGTCAGAAAAGGCACCTAGTCCTTAAGATGAAGGGCTATGAGGGCAAAGAGCATCTATCACCCAGGTCAACTTCTCAAAAATCTGGTAGACACAAAAATATAAAAAGAAAGGTTTGAGGGGCCAAAAAGGGGACAAAATAAATAATTAATAGGAGGGGCTACCCAAAGGGCAGACAGGTCTAACACGGCATATAAGTAAATGTAATCTCCTTTAGGGCACTGCGGCACCGGGCACTCTCTTATTTATTTGGTACATACGTAACACAATGATGACATGGTCCTTTCACATTAATAAATCTGTGTAGAATTAATTCAGGAGGGGGTGGAATTTAAGGGGCTCCATGAAAATTAATAAGATTTTCTTTTTTTTTGTCTAGTGCATTTATTCAGTTTATTGAGAAAAATTATAAGGTGTTTTATTGAATTCTTCTTTGAAAAGTGGATCAACGAATAGGTGCTAATTTTTTTGTGGAGCCCCCAATCAAAATGCCCGCTCTATGTATTTTAGGTTGACTATTTTTTTTTAAATACTTTTTACATTTCTGAATATAAATATACTAGAAGTGTGTGAATATTCAGTTATATAAGAAGATGGAAAACATCAGAACTTCGTGCATGATTTTGACTTTGGTGAACACTGGGTTACCCACCACATACTGATGGTCAGCCTGCTCTATTTGTAGTCAGTTGACTGTCATGCTTCAGATGGAGATGCCCGATTGCCGCAATTTGCTCTGCCAATGGAACCTCTGCACCTATTGTACACGGCTTTGGGGCCATTGTTGGAGTGAATTTGACTGTCCACCTCATTTAGAGCAGATTGTCTAATGTATTGAACAAGTAGCATTCTGGGAGTAAAAATCTAGGATTTCAGAGTAACTTTTGTTTTTTGTTTTAAAACAAATTTCTACTTTGGGCATTTGGTTTTGGAAAACAAAATAGTTTGACGAACTTCTGTTATAATGATTCAAAGTGCTTTACCGTTCCATCTCCATGGTAGCTATCTTGGGGGAGTTGCTGCTGGGGGACGGACAGATGATTAGCTTGAGTTAGTGGCTCTACAAGAAGAGTAATAGCGGTCTTAAAACTTAGCAGTGTCATCACTAACAAACATATAATGATCATTCCATCATTTGTCCAACAAACACCCTCCTCTCCCTTCTACCATAATAACACTAACACACAACACACACACTGCACACCACCACACTTTGTAACTCTTGCAACAAACCAGTCTAAGATAAACACTCTAACCTCTACTTCATTCCATCCTACACACAATATACACTCTACTCATAAACACATCACCACCCCGTCTACGTCACAACCTCCTCTCACAAACAATACTATACAACCAAATCCAGTGCATGAAACATATACATCAGCACCCCTTTTCACTACTCCTCAAAAGCAAAACATATCACACACACACACCAGCAAAACAAGATCTTCAAAGCGCAACACATCATAATACTTACCATCACAAAATACATACATATACCCACCTTTCAAACCACACAAAGGAACAAACTCCAATGCCAAGCTTTCACTCTGCCACCACACCTAACACAGATACAGCAATACAACACCTCTCTTCTAACCTCCCCTCCTCCATTGGACAATTTAGAACATTAATACATGATCCACATGCTGCACCACCTCACCTGACTCATACACCTTCCGCCTTAAACACACGCAAAAAATATAAGCAACATGCCACACCTCACAACTTTACTTCCCTGTGTCTACTTCACAACAAAGTTACACCACAAATGCAACAAGGCACTCCAACTCACTCTCAAACACCATTTCCAACACATACACACGCAGAGCCATCAAAATGCCTTCTTAGCATGCTGGATGAGGAACAAGATACAGAACAGCTGCACAATTGCTATCCTAATACAGCTAATAACAGCACTAAAAACACACCTGCTACAAACCCACACAATACTGATCACTCTTCTACAAAACAAAGTCCCACTAATACCAAAGGCCACTCTCTACACTGTCTACTAATAAATGCTCGATCCCTCTCTAAAAACAAGCATCACATCTATGACCTTCTCACCAATGCAAAACCCAGACATACTATTCACAACCGAATCATGGTTGGGAGAGGATATGGCTCCAGTCCTGCATGAAGACATTCCTCTAGGCTATCAAATAATAAAAAAAATTCCACTTCCACAACCCAATCTTAAATCACTCACTGTTCCAGCACTGTTACTTTAACACATTTTTTGCACTGCGAGTAATTTTACCCTCCTTATGCCATACATACCAAGCCATCACATTTGAGTTTCTTTCCACTTGATTCGGTTACAGTTCACCTAATCTCCAGCGGTTGTACATCCCTTCCTTCGGCTGAAGGATCCCAAATGATGTAGGGCGGCACAGGATGGATATCTGATGGGAATCATTTGATGGTCACCACGTATCATTCTAGTATGGACTTTGTGACTGTTCCCTAACCAACACATAATTTTAGACAGTTTACCTTTTTCTTTGACCTACTGGTATTTCTTGTTATAATTACGATACAGGGGATGATACCATTGTATGGTCATTAAATATTCCCCATCGACCCTCTTTATTGTTAATTATCAAATAATTACCCAAAAAAGGAGGTGGTCTAGGTGTTGTATTCAGGGAAACAATACATATCAGTAAAATTGACAACATCTCTATAAAGAATTTTGAGGCTCTTCTAACAAGATGCAATCCTACACCGTCTTCCTTCTGTAACTTCCTGCTCCTTAACAGACCTCCACCTAGCAAGGCAACATTCCCATACGCACTTCTAGACACAGTTTCAAACCTGATAACAATACACTCCTACTAATGCGTTCTGGGTGACCTTAACATTTGGTTTGATAATCCCAATATGACCCATCCAAAAACAATATTCACCAGCCTAGACGCTTTGAACCTGCATCAGATTGTTCACAATCCGACACACACCGCTGGACATATCCTAGATGTCATTTTTGCTAATACTGAACTAGTTACCTTTCAAACTATAACTCCAGTAACATGGTCAGATCACCACTTGCTTGCTTTCCAACATAAAACAACGCTAAGCGACTCACCTAAAACTACCTTACATCCATCCACCTATTGGCCGTGGAACAAACTCAATTTGGAACACTTGGACACACAACTCGAAACCATAAAATCTGTTCAAAATCTTTATGAGTGGCTACAGGAAGCTTTTGACATCCTGATAACACTCAAAACCACACAACAGAACAAAAGAAAAAAGCCCCATGGAGAAACATTGAAATAAAAGACAAAAAACAACAATTTAGAAAGCTGCAACATACCTGGCTCAAAACAAACGCCAGACAAGACAAACTTATCCTACAGAAAATTAACAGGTTATACAAGTCGGCTATCAAAAAAGCTAAGAAAAAGTACTAGTCAGGCAGAATTCAAAAAGCTAAATGTGCAAATAAAGAATTCTATAAAATACTCAATGAATTTCGCAAACTAAATTGCCTAGAAGGAACTCATCCTGTTACTCAAGATTTCACAGACTAACTTGCAAATCATTACACGGACAAAGCAGACACGTTGGACTCGTACTTAAAACAGAAACAAAGCACCTGCACTAACCCTTGTACAAACAACAATCCAAGAATGTTCTAATCAAGCCTCTCCGTTCCTTCCAACACATCTCACACAATTAATTTATGGACCTGGTCAAAGCAAGCAGGCCTGCCAGCAGCCCTTCTGACCCCTGTCCGCCACAAACTTTCAAGACAATTCTTTTAACAACCTCTGCTGCCACTTCAGAAAGAAGAATCATCAACGATTCCTTAACTACTGGAATATTTCCAGAAGAACTCAAAAAGTCATACATACGCCTTTTATTGAAGAAAACCAACTTGGACCCGCTGAACCCTGACAACTACAGACCCATTACAAATGGACCTTTCCTGGGCAAACTGATAGAAAGAGCAGCGTTCGCCCAGATGTCACAATTCATTGAAGAGAATGACATACTTTCAGACTCCCATACAGGATTCCACCTGTGAAGAGGCACTGAATCTGCCCTCCTTGCCATCTGGGATGACCTAAAGAATACAGTTGACCGCAACAGGGTTGCTGCGCTACTCCTCTTGGACCTCTCAGCTGCCTTTGACACGGTTGACCATGACACTCTGAAACAAAGACTTTATGAAGCCTGCATACAGGTAACTGCTCTAGACTGTCTACCTTCGAAACAGAACTAATGTCATCCATACCCCACCTTTCTCATCCAAATCGTCCTCCACAAAAGCAGGGGTTCCTCAAGGTTCTATCATCTCGCCCATGCTTTTAGACATCAACATGAAGTCATTACCAGTACTGATCAATAAATTTCACCTCATGTGCTACAACTACGCAGATGACACGTAAATACTCCTTCAATTGGAATGCCCAAAAGACATTGGAAAATCACCAATTTTCAGCTGTCTCAGAGCCGTGGATTAGTGAATGACTTGGAGCCATCTCAAATTGAATGCTTCAAAAACTGAAATACTCATGTGTGGCGATTGGAAAAATTACAATCTGCTTGCTGCATGGCCTCATGAACAGGGATCACTGCCTAAAGTATCGAAGGAAGTAGGAAACCTCGGAATGACCATGTACTCCAAGCTGTCGATGAATGCCCAAGTGGATAAACTAGCAAGATCAAGTTTTGCTACTATAAAAACGCTTCAACTAATTTATCCCCCATTTGGGATTTCCACACAAGGTCCAAGCTACCATCACCCTTGTTCTGTCCAATCTCGATTACGCCAATAGCCTCTACCACAGATCACCTTTAACGACCATGAAAAGACTACAATGGATTCAGACTACTCTTGCATATCAACCCGCGAGACCACATCTCCTCTGCCTTTCAAGCCCTGCATTCGTTACCGGTTTGCAGAAGATCAACTTTCAAGCTGCTTTGTATCACCCACAAAGCAATACATGGAATAGGACCACTCTTCATCAGGAATAAAATCACCAAACACATTCAACAAAGGAACCTCCACTCTAAAGGAGCATCTTGCCTCCAAATCCCACCATACAAGAAAAAAACCATAGGTGGCACAACCTTCTCTGTTCAAGCAGCCAAACTATGGAACTCTTTACACCCCAACATAAGATCCATTGACAATACCTTATCTTTAGAAAACTACTGAAGATTTGGCTCTTCCCCACATAAGCACCATACGCAAACAGAAATTTACTGAATATCCCTCTGTATATAAGCATATGTTCTCTCTGTAGCTATGTACCTATCTTTGTGTATTAGTTTGTATAAACATGTATAAACATGTAAAATAATTATGTTGCTAAGAGAGAAAAAAAATAATCGTAATAAATAAATAAAAATCATCTTTGATCTACATGTACATACTTCCATTGTGCATCTTTGCACCTTCCATGTACTTGGATCTGTGTGTCTGTTACTTTTCTCCTGAAAAAGCATATCCAAAGCACTACCCTATTTCTCATCCTATGCCTCTATCAATATCTTTAATCTACCTATACTTACTTCCTTTATGTATCTATATACTTTTAATGTACTTCTGGATCTATATATTTATCCCTTTCTTCTAATTTAGCACTACCTTATTTCTCAGCCTACACTTCGCTAAATATATCTGCTAGCTCAACCTCTGACTCATCTTAAACTTGTTTCTACTACTCTTTCCAATGCACTACCCTATCTCTCATCCTATACATCTATCAATATATCCTCTACATCCACTCTCTCATTTATCCCAAACCCCATACCACTACTATGATCGGCAACATTTCTAGACTGTCTCCTACTATACCCCTCCATGCATCATCTGACACCTCTTTTTACTATAACGATCCCCTAAAACAAACCTTTCTAAACTCTTCCCTCTGACTCCTCACCGCCAAAACTCCTTTTTTTTCATCCAAAAGCCTCGTCCTACTGCTAAGACCTAAAAAAAGAAAAAAAAACGTCACTCTTTTATCCCTCCACTATCCTTTTCAATCAAAATTAACAGACTAACATGTTGACTTCTCAAATTCCATATTCAACTATACGAATATACTACCCAAATAACTGAATAACATATCTACTACTCAAATTACTTCATGTTGATACTATACTAATTTTCAACACTAATTCTTTATGGGTTCCGGAGTGGCGTGCTGTCACCAGAAAAGAGCTTCAACACCCATCAGGGGTAACAAGTGCTATATGAATGCAAATCTTTCTTCCCCTTTTATCCCTCCTCTATCCTTCTCACTCCAAGTAACAGACTAATATCCACCACTGAAATTACTTCATATTTCACCATATTAATTCACCACTAATCCTTTATAGGCTTCCTGAATACCGTGCGTCAACAAGCACTAAATAAATACAAACATTTGTCCTCCTCTATCCTTCTGCTATTATTCCAAATCAAATAACTGACTAACCTATCCACCACTCAAAATGTACTTGCATGTTTCACTATACTAATTCAACATTAATCCTCTATGGGTGCCGGAGTAGCGTGCTACTCACCGAAAAATTGCTTCCACGCCTTGTCAGGGGTAGTAAGCGCTATACAAATGCAATTAAAATACAATATAATCCTTTGTAACACTGGTGACAAGCAACGCTTGTGGGGGAACATGTTTGCCACCAACTCTTCCCATTTTCCTATGAACCCACGGATCACCTTTCTTCTTCACGATTATCGAGTGGCAAGAGAAGAAATGCCATTATTCTGAGAATTTCTGATATCTGATTCAGTTATTCCCATTTTCGCGTGAGTTTGGAACTGGAATTGGGCAAGTTACAACAATATTTCCCTTTTTTTACAGTTCTCGCTGCTCGCGACACTACTCGTGCACTCGGAGCAATGCGTTCAGCTTCAAGTGATATTTTATGCTCACAAGTGGCTTTTAAATTAGAAATGCTTTTGCTACAAGACTATATTTCCGTATTCTCCTAAGGATCCCACAGGTACTGTGTTATTTACTTGCAGCACTTTTTATTTTGACATTTACAATTAACTTTTCTCAGCTACAATTGCCTTGTCTACATTTATTAACACTTTCAACCATTTTACAAGGCATATTTTTCTTGTATACATTTTTGGGGTTTTTTGAACAAATATTGACTTATATACTGCCATCATGTCAACAACTTCAATGAACCAGCCTCCTCCATTTTTGTGTGAAAAGGGTGAACCATTATTACCATGCAAAAGTTGGAAACTGTGGTTCGATTCATATTTGGTGGCTATTGGAGGTGAAAAATTCTCGGCCCATAGAAGATAAGCTATTCTCCTTCATAATCTTGGAACAGAAGGATGTAACATTTATGAAAGCATTGACGTAATTCCTATGGGTGAAGGTGATGGTGAACCATCTGATGTGTTTGAAATGTCCATACAAATGTTAGAAATGTATTTTATGGCACGCATCAACGTTGTTTTAGAGAGACTTACATTTTTTATGAGAACACAAGAGAGCAATGAGAAGGTTGGTAACTATATAGCTTCTTTAAAGACACTTGCACGCACCTGTGAGTTTGTGACCTCACTGGCTCGTTGATCAACTGGTTAGGTGCACCAACAGTTCCAGGGTGCAGGAAAAACACTCCTCCAGAAACTCTTCCCTCAAGGAAGCAGTAGCCATCGTAAAAGCGTTGGAAAACACCTCTGGTTGGGTCAAAGAGATGAAGGCTCACAAAGGCACTACTGACGACATTCCAGCTCCCAGTAGCATTCATGAACTGACCCAAAGAGAGACACCTCAGGATTCTGTTGACAACGTCTCTAAACTGGTGGGTGCAACTAGAGTCAAGTCTTCCATGGATTCTAGGATGAAACATTATAGGTGTGGGAGTACCAACCACTCCTCTAATTATCCTAACTGCTATGCAGGAAATACTACATGCCATAAGTGAGGAATTAAAGGTCAGTATGCAAATCTGGTGGCAGAGTTTGCACTGTGGAGAATGTTGAGACTATTAATGAGATCTCAAGAACTGTTATGTTAAGCGTGAGAAGTGATGGTATGGTTGATGCAGATCTCATCAGTATGGCAGAATCTGATGTGGTAATTGGGGATAAGTTATTTGTGGTTCTGGCAGACTCTGGATTCCCTTTTACCATGCTGGGCAATGACCTCTGGGACATAATCATTCCTGAATCACAACTTTTTGCCCCTGGTATGGTGACTCACACATAGATGTAATAGGCTAAGCCACCATGAAGATTCATTTCAAAGGAAGGGAGACCATTGGGAAAATGTATGTTGCCTCCACTGTTGAGCCCATCCGAGCCCTTTTGAGGAAAAGAACACACTTTACCTGGTCACCTGAGTGTGTTCCGGCCTTTACCTCCAATTGGTAAAATGCCCACCCTTAGCCATTTCGACACCACAAAGCAAACCTTCCTTACAACTGATGCTAGCTTGTGTGGCCTTAGGGCGTTGCTTTCCCAAACTGTGGGAGGTGAGGCCAATCTTGTTGCATTCTTCACTGGGGCATTAAAAAAACCTGAACAACAGTATTCATGCATTGAAAGGGAGGCTTTGCAATAGTGTGGGCGATAAGACATTTTAAGTTTTACTTGTGGGGCATTCCCTTCTCAGTGAGATCGGATCATCGCCCCTTAGTTCAAGTATACTTGTGTGTGAAGAGTGAGAAACTTATACCCAGACTTAAACATTGGAGCGAGGGGTTAAAAGAATACAATTTTCAAGTACATTATTTTCCTGGTTCCACCACCAAAGCAGTGAATTGCTTGTCAGGACTGCCAATTGAGGTTAGCGCAGATGCTCTAGACTATGTCTCTGCTGTTGTCTGCTGAGTTAGGGAGTCTGCAACAGAAGAATTGGAGTGGAAAAAGGTCTTATCTGAGGATGTTTTGATTCCTGTTGTAACAACATTTGTTATCAAGGGGTGGCCTGACAGCAAGAAACTTGACTCTGACCTGTTACCTTTCTTGTCCATCAGGCATGAGCATACTCTTTGTCAAGGCCAACTCATGCTTGGTGAGAGAGTGATACCTCCTGATGCCTTAAAATCAAAGCTTGTCAGCCTTGCTCATGAAGTACACTTAGGTAGTAATCTCACTAAGTCACATCTCTGTTAGAGGTATTAGTGGCCCAGGATGGACAGTCAAGTGGAGAAAGGGGTTAAGAAGTGCTGTCAGAGTGCCGCCAATGATAAATCCCAGGTCACCAATACTGCTCCTCTGTCACCTGTTGAGGTTCCATATGTGCCTTGGGTCAAGCTTAGTTTGGATCATATGGGTCCCTTTGAGCTTTGAGGTCCCACAGAAAGATTTGTAATTCTTTTGGATGATTACTCATCAAAGTTGGTATCCTCCAAATGTGTGAGTTCTATTAATACTAGGGTGGTTATTGACTTCCTTGGGATGAATTTGCAAGTAAAGGCTTTCCCATGTTCCTTCTTATGGACAATGGAGTGCAGTTCATCTCCCAAGAGATGAAAGATTTTCTAAGTGACTTTGGCATCAGCCATCAGAAAACCACGCTCCATGCACCCCAAGCCAATGGTCTTACGGAGCGGATGAATAGGGTTGTAAAGGTGTGTGTACAGATGGTGATTTACATGAAAGTTCCCCTAAAGAGTATCCTAGGAGATATTTAGTGGGCACATCGTGCTGCCCTCAATGCGGTCCCCCAAAAGTCTCCTTTTCAAATATTGGGAGGGAGGGTTGCATTATCCAAACTCAATCCTGGCTGTTTACCCCTCATCGAAGGTCATGTTTTGGATAAGGAGGAGGTGGGTGCCAGAATCAAGTCCTACTAGCAGAAGTACAAGGAGAGGTTTGATTTTAAGTGATCAGCTATGGCCACATCATGGAAGGTTGGTGAGTGGGCACTTATTAAGAGACCACGTTGGCATAGAAAGGGTATCACTGATTTTATGGGTCCTTTTGTCATCACTTCTGTATATAAGAATGTAGTTACTGTTCATAAAGATGGTAAGTGGAGCATGTCTCGCCCTGTGAAGTTTTTGCCTGGCCCAAGTTTTCCAAAGTGTAGCTTTTCTCTGAGTTTCCATTCTTGTGGCCTTTCTCCAAGGTCTTGTTGTCCTCCAAAACGTTATGATGATTATATAATGTATTGATTTTTGGGATGTTCTTGAGTTGAAATTAATGATGTCATGTTTTGACTTGTGCATTTCTTTCCTTTTTCTTCTGTTTATTCCTTTTTCCTTTTTCTTCATCTGATACTCCTCTTTATCCTTTCTATTTTCCCATTAAGGGGTGTGTGTTGTAATGATTCAAAGTGCTTTACCATTTCATCTCCATGGTAGTGCTCCTAGGGGGAGTTGCTGCGGGGGAACAGACAGGTGAGCTGCTTGAGTTGGTGGCTCTACAAGAAGAGTAATAAAGGTCTTGACACTTACCAGTGTCATCCTGTGTAAGAGCTTCCATCTGAAATATATGGTGGCAGCCCATCAAACTTTCAGTGCCTTCAGAGGAGCCACCATGATGGAGCTCCTCTAAAGTCAAACAGATCTCTGCAAGGTTGACAGAGATCTCATACTATGGTGAGCAGTGGTTCTGCAATGGTGGATTGAGTAAATGACCTTAGCCACCCTGGCTGAGTGCGGCCTCCCCACCACACTTAAACTCTGGCTCGATTACAATGTTTATTTTTATAGTTATGGAATTTGGTTCTAATGTTATAATTGATGGTTAATGAATGTATCTGGTGGCAGGGTAAGTGTTTTTTAACTTAATTTTCTACCTTGTTATTTAATGCTTTCGGAAAATTAGAAGAGGTTTATCCATCATGTTGTTAGTTTTGCAGACAGTAAGCAGTCAGATTGTAAAGCTCTATGTGCAAAATGTTCAAAATTCCCGCATGTTTGTTAGAATTAGGCATCAATTTCTCTTGATTTTCGTGAATGTTAACCCCCAAAAATGTTTTTGTTTGCTTCTTTTCCGTAAAACGTTGCTCTTTTTAAAAAAAAGTCAAGAGAACAAATGGAATTAGTCAAGTCAAGTCAAAAAGGCTTTATTTCGACATATAAAATATCTTAAAAAGCATACATACAAGTAAAATTCATTTCAAAGCATTTAAGGATAAAAACGTATTTTTAAAAGAACCCCTTGCATGATCTAAGTCTGCAATTTTTACTATTATTTTTTTTAGGGGAAGAATATTTAAATTACCTAAAATAGGCATGGTTATGAAACAGGCCGTATAAGTAAAAGCATAATTAAACAATTTGTCTGAGTCTTTTTGACCGAATCCGCCATGCCCACCCAAGATACTT
The DNA here is from genome assembly GCF_964263255.1 of Lissotriton vulgaris. Classification (NCBI taxonomy): domain Eukaryota; kingdom Metazoa; phylum Chordata; class Amphibia; order Caudata; family Salamandridae; genus Lissotriton; species Lissotriton vulgaris. The sequence goes on from NC_141689.1 coordinate 682,953,580, forward strand.
CGAGGTGGCGCATGCATAAAAAGTGCGAGTGTCTGAAACAAGAATCCTTAGTGCCTCATTGCAGTGCCTAGTTCCCAGTGTACGACACATGGGTTTTAACCATTTCATCCTTGGGACTTTATAGGCAGGACACTCAAATAAAAAGTGAGGGACAGATTCATGGCGCTGTGGGCAGAAGGGGCACCACGGAGCAGTCTGGTAGGGAATTTTCCAATGGCTAGTGAGTTCCTTTACAGGGAGAAGACCAATTCTAAATTTAAAATACAGGGATCTTTCCCAAGGGGCTGAAATAATGTCCAGATACAGTTCTCTAATGGGGACATCTTTGGACTCCATAAAATTTCTGGTCGACTTACAAATCGAGGCAGAAGAATTCCTTCTATTTACCACCCAATTCCAATAAAGCTGTTTTATCGTTGATTTGGGCGGGGCTGTCTGTTGGTGCCATGCTTCTTCCAGGCCCAGATTGGTGAGTAGTGCTTTGATATCCGTTAGCCACTTTATTTTCGCCCAACCTGTCGATCTCATTATCTCCCGCAGGCCATCCGCATAGCTTGAGAGCTCGGGGACTCTCCAGATGCGGGCCCACAGAAGCAAAGGGCGTATCTTTGCTAGATCTTCAATCGCCCGACAGCCCATGTCCAATTGCAGTGGCAAGATGGGGACAGAAGGACCGAGGGACATCAAGCTTCTCAAGAAGGTGTTCTCAGCTCGAGTAAGATCTTTCAAGTTTGACATTCCCCAAAGTTCCGCCCCATACAGAGCGGCGCTTACTCCTCTGGCCGAGTAAATGTCCAAAACTGCAGCTATAGGTTTAGTTGAGGCAGCTCTCTGCTCTTCCAGCAGGGTCCCGGTTACTCTTTTCAAATTTAGCAGCATTTTGGTCAAGTGCTGGTCCCATTTCATAGAATCCACCAGCCGGATACCCAGATAATCGAAAGTCTTGGTCCTATCCAGAGCAACGGAGCCCAGTGTTGGTGGAGGGCCAGGTTTTTGCGGGGGATTCAAGATAAGATACTTTGTTTTGTCTGTGTTTATACAAAGTCCTCTTTGTTTACAAAAGTCATCAAAGCCAGAGAGAAGCTGTTGTAGGCCCATTGGCGATTTTGACAGAAGCAAAGTATCGTCCGCAAAAAGCAGGGTGGGAATTAAACGACCTGCCAAGCGAGGTGCATCTGCTGATATCCTTGACAAGTGGTCCACCACCCCATTAACATAGAGCGAAAAGAGTGTTGGGGCAAGAACGCACCCTTGCCGCACGCCTCTATTCACATCTATTCTTGAGGTCTTTTGACCATTCGGACCCCAGCGAATTTGGGCATAGTTTTTTTCGTGGAACTTATAAAGATGATTATACTACCAAAGGTAACTTTCTTGTTTAATTCAATACCCTTATCTTTCGACACAAAGGTGGTGGGAAAACTACAAGGAAAAATAGGTTCATTCATTTGGAATTCCAAAATGCCCAGAATCTCTGCTAAAAAGTTAAGAAGACAATTAAAAATGGGAGGTCTGGCGCTACCTGACATCTTGCATTATGCCCATTCCTTCCACTTTAAAAATTTTAGAGTTATGGCAGGTAAGGCAGATACGTCTTTTTTGGGTCGTCTGTTTCAAGCAATACTGCATAGTATCCCCCAAGGCCACGAATACTTTTTATTTAAGTTTGGAGACCCCAGATTTTACAAAAAGGTTAGGCTAAAGGTTCTACTTACGGCTCTGAAGAATTGGGTTTTCTTCAGGAGAAAATTACAAATTCCATACTACGCCTCTCAGGCCCCAATATGGGACTCTCCAGGGACCCCAGAATGCCTTAGAGACCAACTGTCAACCCCCCTTAAATTAGCAGGGTTATTGCAGTGGAAAGATTTACAAAACGATCAGCAGCTATTGGGGTGGGACTCCTTCTCTAGATTGACGGGAGGAACCCTTACAAGATTTAAATATTACCAGCTGTCAAGCTGGTGGTCTACGGAAATACGGGATTGTGCATCTAACCCGAAATTTGATTTTGTAAATAGAAAGGGGCGTTGGGATAAAGAACTCGCTTTTTGGTACGAGACTTTGATGGAAAAAGAGGGAGTTACGGATCTGGAACTTCAAAATCTCTGGGGAAACGGTCTGGGGCTGGATAGCAACAAACTGGTAGACCTGTGGGGGGACTCTTTTAGTCTGGTGAACGGAATAGTAAAATCCGCTCCTCTTAAACGAAACCATCTGTTTACACTGTACAGGGTGTATTTCTCCCCAAAAAGACTGACAAGGATCACAAACCTACAATATAGCTGCCCAAGGTGTAATTTGTTAGAGGCAGATGATATGCATATGTTCGTAGAATGTCCTAGCCTTAACTTGTTTTGGAAACAAATTGAGGGTTTTTTGATGGATGTACTAGGAACACAGATTGTGGTTTCTCCGGCAATGATCCTGTTTGGTCTGGGGACGGGTTACCAGCTTGCAAATCAGCAGACTAAATTTATTTTCTACGTGATGTTATTGGCTAGGCGAGAAATATGTAAAGCATGGAAATCTGAAGATGCTCCCACTTTCTCTGGTTGCTTAAGGTATATCATCTATATTAGTGAGTCTGATATAGCATGTGATGTTTCCTCTGAGTCTAAGATCTGGGAGCCCCTGGTGGCATGGCGGAACAGATGAGAGTATTCCGATGATTTCACCTGGGTACTGTTGGTGCTTAGTCCTCAACCAACCCGAGGGTCGCCAAGTTACAGAGGCTGAGGTGGATAAAGCAAACAGTAAATACTAGAGGGGAGTACCTTTTTCCGGCTCTCTCTGGCGTCAAATTTTGTGGTCGTAACATCGTGATGCCAGGGGGAGGGGAGGGGATCTCCGTCTAGAGCACCCAAATTGGTATATGAGGAATAAAAAAAAAAAAAAAACAAAAAAAAAAAAGAACGCACCCTTGCCGCACGCCTCTATTCACATCTATTCTTGAGGTCTTTTGACCATTCGGACCCCAGCGAATTTGGGCATAGTTTTTTTCGTGGAACTTCATGATCAAGTGGAGCAGGTAAGGTGGCAGGCCAAGATCACTAAGAACCTTCCATAAGTTATTTCTGGGGACCAAATCGAAGGCCGTCCGGAGGTCGATGAAGGCAAGATATAAAGTGCCCTTCCCAATCGTGACGACCTTCCAGTAAATCATGAATAGCCTTAACGATTGTTCGATTGTTCCTGTACCAGTTCGGAACCCTGCCTGGAGATCCGAAAGTATCCTGTTTTCATCTGCCCACTGCTGTACTCTGGTTAGGAGGACCTTGCCTGCTACTTTTTGCGAACAATCTATCAGGCTAATCGGCCTGTAATTCGCAGGGTCTTCTCTTGAGCCTTTTTTATGCAGAGGGACCACTTCGGCGGCCATCCAAGAGGCGGGCAGTGGAGCACCCGCCATGGCAGCGTTCAATACTGATGAAATTAACAAACTCCAATCGCCTAAGTCTGCACGGAGCAGGTCGCCCGGAAGCCCATCGGGACCAGCCGCTTTGCGAGGGACGAGAGATTTTATAGCACCTTCCGCTTCTTTCTTGGTAAACAGACTTTCCTCATAGCTCTCATCACCTCGAGAGATCTGTGGTAATGCGAAATCCATCGCTTCAGCTACTGGTGCTGTATACAGTTTCGAAAAGTGTGAGTACCAGAGATCCTCAGTTATGTTGCAGGTGATGACAGTATCTAGGGGTCTGTTTTTCTTGCGTATTAAGTCCCAGAAACCTTTTGCATTTTTTCCAACACTGGCGATACGGAGTTCCTGCCAAAAGTCATCTTCCCAGTCTCTCCTTGCTGTTTTAAGCTCCGCTTTATAACTCTTGCGTTTGGTGGCTATTAAGGTTGCATCTCCACTTTTTACAGCCAATATCAGTGCTCTCTTTCTAACACGACACTCCTTCGAGTACCAACCAGGTTTGCCCTGCCGCTTATCCCGGTTGGTGTTTCCCTTTTTTACTTTGGTCTTGAATAGGTCCCCAATTGACAGCGAAATCTCGCTAAACATTGCTGTAATCCGATTTGGGCTGACAGGCTCGTTTTCAAAAATGGCGCAGGCTGTAGAAGTAACAGCTCTGATGCATGATAGTTTCTCTTCATCTATTGCCACTTTGTCCCATTTCAAGCGTCTTAGGCAGTTTGATGGAACCACCCCTCCCAATGGACCAGACGCTGGTATATCATGGTTTCCACAAGCTGGGTGAATCTCCCTCCACCAGTATGATAGGGACAAGGAGAGTGCGTTATGGTCACTATCCAAGGAAGGTAGGACTATCATATCCTTCATGTGAGCCCACAAAGAGAAGTTTAAAAGGATATAATCTATCCGGGATGAATGACCAACCCTATTATATGTGTGTGCCCCCGCTAAGTCTGAGCGTGTCCTCCCGTTGGCTGCTCTCAAGCCGTGCTCAAGTGTGATAGAATTTAGCTGGATAATTTTGGGGGTCCAACTGTTTATGATTGGAAGATCAAGTGACGGGACACCTCTCCTTGAATCTTCATCATATAAGTCCAGAGATTCGTCGGGCAACAGGGGCTCGAATGTACAATTAAAGTCCCCCATGACCATAATTAACGAATTGCTACTGCACTCACCCAAGACTACCTCCAAGTCCGAGAGAGTTGGTGACAACGCTCTCCCAGAGGCCCCTCGTGTGTAGATGTTAATAATCTCCAGTTTTTCAGCTTTCCTCGGGCATGTTACAGTGAGGCACATCAAGTCTGGAGATTTTTGGGGATGATGTTGTACCCTCCATCCCAGGGAAATATCTACCCAAACTAAGAGACCTCCATAGGGGCGACCTCTTCCCGATGCTGGAATATCTGCCGGGACAAAGAAGGTGGCATGGCCCACTCGGTGCCTTGGTTCTACGCACCACGTCTCTTGGAATGCGCAGACTGAATGGGGTTCAATGAGCGCCACCCAGTCCGGGACATCTAACTTACTGTTAAGGCCTGCCACATTCCAACTAATGGCTTTCAGGGATGCATGATGCAGGGGCTCAGCGCATCCTGCATTCCCGCCCTGTGTACCGGGAGTCTGAGCTCCATCCACTAACTCAATATTCTCAGTCCCATCGCCTGAGAGAGAGGGCATAATTGAGTTAGGCGGGGATTGGGGCACAGGAATATTGGACAAGGGTGCCCGCCCAACTGTGCGTGGTGTATTGACCCTAGGAAGGGGGGCATTTGTTGCCGCTAAATTACCAAGTCACCAACCCCAACCCTGTGGGGGGGCTGCTTGAGTAGGTGTCCATGCCCTTGCTCTGGGGTCCAATGTTGGATAATGAGGGAACCATGCTCCTCTGCCCCCATCTTGTAAAGATTTTTTGGGCCCCATTAGAGGAGGGGGGTGATAGAAGTACCCCAGGTCCCTAGTTTGAATGTCGCAGAAATTGTGATGCGACTGCTGACTACAGATCATACCTGCTGCTCTGGGGTCGTTGAAATTGATCAACACGCAGTCCCCGGTAAGATCCTTACGTCTGTTCCCAATCCAACCCACACGTCGGACAAAGGCTATTCTACCATCGATATGCCCTGGGAGGGGTCTATTAGCTTTAAGCCAGGAGAGCGTCTTGTGTTTAAGGTCAGAATATAACTCACAAGAACCCTCTTCAAGCTCAGGGACCCCCGTTAAAATTACCACATAAGGCTTACAACCAGGGGGAAGGCTAGCATTTGGCGTGTGCCTTCTTCCCCTGTCTTTAGCCGGAGATTTTACCGTGGTTTTCACTGGAGGTTTGGGCACAGCCTGTTTGGCAGGAGTTGGGAGGGATGGGGTTGTATCACCCTTCTTTGCGTTCACTGTGTTTCCTGGTACCTTGGTGTTTGGCACTATAGGCTTGGAATTTGCGGCAAAATTAACCTTGAGTGCCTTGGGTGCCTGGGTACTAGCTTTGTTCCTTGGTCGGGCTAAACTAGACTCAGGAGTAGGAGTTAGTAGTGAGGGTGTGGTTCCGCTTTTGGGATGCTGCGATTGGGGTGCCTTTCCCAGGCCGGGCGTCTTTAGGCAAGATGTGGGCTCAGGGTGGGCTATGGTGACAGAGGGAACTAAGGGAACAGCACCACTCCTTAGCCCTCCGTTTTCTTCAACCTGGGCCTTGGCGTGAAATTTGACTAATGATTTCACCGCGTAAAAATTGTCCAGCATTGACTGTTCAAGTGAGGCTAGTTTGCGTGTGAGGCCATCAATCTTATCTACGAGGGGCATCACCACAGACTTAATTATGCTCTCAACTTGAGGGAAAATGCTGGTATCTATAGAAGCCATTTGACCGGGAGTGCCTTCCAATGGAGAATCTCCGGTGAGGGTCGCATATGGTTTTGGGTAAGGAACCTGATTCGAACTGGTGCTCCCTTTGGATACAATGTTCCTACTTACTTTACTGTGGGGCTTTAGAGAGCCTCCCCTGCGGGGGCTAGCGGGTCGCTTTCTCTTCTTTTGTGGGACTGGGCCTAAAGCTAGATTCCCTGCGGGTGTGGTTTGGTGAGCTACTACTCTGGGAGTACTGGCTTCGGTGTGTACTGCAGTGGGTGGGGAGTTCATGGCTTTCCTAGATAGCACAGGGGGACTAGAGGCTACATGGGTTTCAGGATTGCAATCCAGAGTTTGCCCCCCCGGCGATGGGTTAGTTTGGACGGAGGAATTGGAGTGTGTCGGGTCAAGTACAATGCTTGGTGCGGTGGTAGTTACCCTTTCTAAACTAGCCCTAATCCGGCTCACTCTCTCATCAATTGTTGGGGAATCAATTATCACCAATGGAGTTAGGGAAATATGTCCAGGGCTAGCAGCTAGGGCAATGGCGCCCAGAGATGAGCGCTTGTTGGACATACTCATAGAATCCCGGGATAATCTTCGTTCAGCCAGGATTATCTCTTTTTCGACTATGGAAACTGCTCGAGTTATGAATTGGTCCATAGTACCTAAAACAACGTCTCCTGCAGATTTCTTTGTTTTACAGGATCGAGTACCTGAAGCCATTGTCCCGTTGACTGAGTGCCCACTTTACAGAGCCAAGAGATGTGGCCCGGCCCGGCCTCTTCTGGCCCCTGATGGCCTGAGATGGTCCCGCCCTTGTCCCGGGCTTCTCCCGCGATGCTCCCGCGTGCTCCCGCACAGCGGGGAAGGGGCGTTCCTTTATGGGGCGTGAATCGATTGGTGGGAGGGGCAATCGGTCTGCAGGTGTGCCGTGGCGCAGGGACTCCTGGTTAGTTGAGTCCCTGCAGCGGCACCGGCGGCGCTGGTGGATAGAGCGCGACCCTGCTCCCTGATGTCCTTCCTAGGGGCTGTGAGCAAACGTGCTCCCAACAGCCTTGCTCAGCCAAACTGCGACGCGGCACCCGCGCAGCGGGTGCGGCTAGCTGTTGCTTGAACAGAAGGCGGCTACAGCAACACTTGACTGCAAACGAGGGAAGACGCCGGTAAGCCCTCGGCGTTTCTGTGTCCCGCTGGGAAAGGGGAATCAGCTTCCTTTTCTTCCTCTGAGCGATTGGTGGGAGGGGCAATCGGTCTGCAGGTGTGCCGTGGCGCAGGGACTCCTGGTTAGTTGAGTCCCTGCAGCGGCACCGGCGGCGCTGGTGGATAGAGCGCGACCCTGCTCCCTGATGTCCTTCCTAGGGGCTGTGAGCAAACGTGCTCCCAACAGCCTTGCTCAGCCAAACTGCGACGCGGCACCCGCGCAGCGGGTGCGGCTAGCTGTCGCTTGAACAGAAGGCGGCTACAGCAACACTTGACTGCAAACGAGGGAAGACGCCGGTAAGCCCTCGGCGTTTCTGTGTCCCGCTGGGAAAGGGGAATCAGCTTCCTTTTCTTCCTCTGAGCGATTGGTGGGAGGGGCAATCGGTCTGCAGGTGTGCCGTGGCGCAGGGACTCCTGGTTAGTTGAGTCCCTGCAGCGGCACCGGCGGCGCTGGTGGATAGAGCGCGACCCTGCTCCCTGATGTCCTTCCTAGGGGCTGTGAGCAAACGTGCTCCCAACAGCCTTGCTCAGCCAAACTGCGACACGGCACCCGCGCAGCGGGTGCGGCTAGCTGTTGCTTGAACAGAAGGCGGCTACAGCAACACTTGACTGCAAACGAGGGAAGACGCCGGTAAGCCCTCGGCGTTTCTGTGTCCCACTGGGAAAGGGGAATCAGCTTCCTTTTCTTCCTCTGAGCGATTGGTGGGAGGGGCAATCGGTCTGCAGGTGTGCCGTGGCGCAGGGACTCCTGGTTAGTTGAGTCCCTGCAGCGGCACCGGCGGCACTGGTGGATAGAGCGCGACCCTGCTCCCTGATGTCCTTCCTAGGGGCTGTGAGCAAACGTGCTCCCAACAGCCTTGCTCAGCCAAACTGCCACGCGGCACCCGCGCAGCGGGTGCGGCTAGCTGTTGCTTGAACAGAAGGCGGCTACAGCAACACTTGACTGCAAACGAGGGAAGACGCCGGTAAGCCCTCGGCGTTTCTGGAATTATGTATGTTGCCATTCGAATAAGAAATAGAATTATGCCAGCCCTTTATTGAACTTTTAGCTTTGCATGACATAAGCAGTTTGAGTAGCTGCTCTGCCATTCTTTGCTGAACTTTGGTAGACCTCCTAACTGGACAAGCTCAAAAGACTAGTATTCTGGGTGCTAAAACTAACAGTTTGTAAAATTCAAAATTCAATTTGCTGTGAGATATATATTTGCCATACATTATGCACAATTGCCTGTGAAAAAAAGAAAAAAAATCCCTGCGAATGGAATATATTTTATTACATTAATCATCTGTAGCTCAAAAGTATGTATTAATTTTACTTCTTTTTGGCGACCTCCGGTAACTCTGTAACCCTTTATTTGCAGAGGCTTCCTCTCTACTGCTGAGCCTTTTGAGACTTTCTAAGTGGTAGTTGTTGGAACTGATCCTCTCTGCAGCGTCATCCTCAAATATTTTGCCTTTACCCCTCCATTTTTTGCATAATTAATTTTTGTTGGCTTTGGGACTCTGTGCAATTTACTACTGCTAACCAGTGCTAAAGTGTGTGTGCTCGCTCTCCCCTAATCATGATAAAATTGGTGGTTTATGGCTGATTGTCATTTTTAATTTACATATATGTAGCTTGAAAAGTGGCATATCATATACACAGGACCTGCAAATTATATGCTACTAGTGGACATGTGACACCTATTTTGTCACCCTTTTCAGTAGCCCCTTAAAACATGTCCCAGGTTTGCCAATGCAGCCTAAAGGCGTTTTTAAAGTGCAAATACAACTTGGCACTATCAACCGCTTGTCAATAATTTAACTCTTTTATCACATATAAGTAATGCCTAAGGTGGGCCCAAGGTAGCACTAGGGCAGGGTGCATTGTAATTTAAGGTTAGTCATGTGCTTTTAACTTTTACATGTTCCGGTAGTAAAAAAAAAAAAAAAAATCATAAATTAGAATTTCACTAGTGTGATGACTATCTGAAGTCTTTTGATTGATGAGAAATAAGCATTACATGTTTGATATCTATGAAATTGTAATAAAAATACTTTTAATTGTAAAGTCAAATTTTACATTGTAATTTTGTAAAATGACACTTTTAGAAAGTCTGCATTTTCCTGCCGTTATCCATATGGAGCCTGAAACCTCTCCTGGGTCACATGACTGCGTGTAACTGACAGTTAGACTTTGTGAATTCCTCTCAGACAGTCACACAATAGAAGGATTTGGCCATCAGCTGGGAGCATGGGGGTCCGAGCTAGGCACAGCCCCACATGCAGCTGTACTCTGGCCAAGGCTGTGTTCTGCCTTTACCCAAAGGGCTAATCACCTTCACATTGTCACTGCAGCCAGCTTGGAGTCAATGCAGGGGATTCAGGAAATTCCAAGCACTTTAAGGCAAAAACTCTAGAAACCTCTCCCAACTTCAAAGGAGGACCTATATATACAAATAGAATCATTAGACGACCGTCAATTCACTCCTGGATCTGTGAAAGAACTCTCAGAGGACAGCCTGCTGCTGCAACCTGCTGTGCACTTTCAAGACTGCTTAGCTGTACCTGGAAGGACTCCTTTGCTGTCTGGAGCCTTAAATCCTCTGAGTCCAGCTTGTTTGTTTGTTGCATCCTCATCTGAGCCCATGACTACCAGAGTGACTTCAAGGGCTAGATTGATTGTATCCCGTTCACAGCCCAAGGGGCATACAATGTTCCTACCATTTCGAATCTGCACTTTGACCCAGTTTGATTGAACCCTGACCCCCCAAGTGGTGTCCCACAAGTCCTGGAATCTTGGTTGTGGTGCTAAAAGTGCTCAGATAGCCAAAATCCAAAGCATGGGCATAGAAAGCGTCTGGCTTAAAAGTGCTCTGAGAACCAAGGGGAGACCGGCACCAACCTGCTTGTCTATCCATCAAAGGTGCATCACTGATTGGCATGACTTTACAGTTTCTCCCACTATGTTCTTCTCCACAGCAGCAAATCCCATTCAGTGGTCCATCCCTAAAGGGTTATCAGGGGTCCTGGATTTGTCTTCAGCTACAGCCTTCAGCCATGTCCGTCTGGGGATTTTTGACTTCCAAAAAAGAAACTAAGGGCCATATCTATCAGAAAGTCATTTTGCGATTCTCAAATAGCTATTTTTTGTGAATGGCTATTTGAGAATCGCAAAAGGCTTTGTATGTAGGATTTGCAATACATTTTGCGAATCCTACATATTCCTTAATTGCAAATCTCAAATTGCGATTCGCAATTAAGGAATACCTCCCTATTCATTCCTATGGGCCTAAAAGCCCATAGGAATGATTGGGAAGACATTCTTAATTTGCGATTAGCAATTAGCGAATCGCAAATTGAGAATGCAATTTCAAGGGTGCAAGGGTGTCAAAAGGACACCCTGTTGTACCCCTGAAATAAGCACGGGTGCACATGTGGCGCACATACATGCCCTAAGGGCATGTATGTGCTTCACATTGCACTTTGAAAGATGCAAAAAAGTACATTTTTCACAGAAATCTCAAATTACCACCAACTTGAAGTTGATGGTAATTTACGTGCCCTTAAGGCCAAATTGTACTTTTTGGTGCTTCTTACATTGCATTTAAGGAATCGCAAATTTTGCGATTCCTTATTTTGCACGCAGATGTGCCTCATACATACCACAAAGCAAAATTGCGATTGCAAATGCCGAAATTGCGATTGCAATTTTGCATGATACATATGGCCCAAAGTCTTAACATAGAAATTCTCACTGCAGCTTCGACCCAGGGTTCACCGATGACCTCAGGCATCACCCGCAGCTTTTCCCTGCTGAACTTACATTTCTCAGAACATTTTCTTCAAAATTACTTCTAAGTCTGAAGGTAAGCACCAACAAGGCCCAGCTCACTTCTGTTATCTGACCTGCTTGCCAATTTTTTCAACTGTGACCCATTCTTGTGCGACTAGATGTACGCGGTTGGCACTTTGATCTTTTAGACACTAGTTTTGACAAAAATATGTCAGAATTATTAACTGCAGTTCTACTGATTTGATTTTTGCCATTTTGGTGTCAAATAATTTATTGAAATGTACTCTAGTGTTCTAAATTGCTGTTGGAGTCTTCTTGTGTTGTGCTTTCACTTCATTACTGTTTGTGTGCTGCATAACTACTTTACACATTGCCTACAGTGTAAGCCTGACTGGTATTTGTGCCAAGCTACCCTGGGTTAAGCACATGCTAATTTAGTGACTTTTCATAGTTCACCCCGGCAGTGATTGTGGCTGTTGTGTGACCAGGTATCACATTCTAGTCAACCAACAACCTAATTTCTTACATCTCTCAACCAGGTATTACCATTGGATTGCATTTTAGAGTGCATTTTTTTAAACTGTGTTCTTTCTTCAAAACTGACATACATTTGGAAGCCAAAAATAGAACAAATGTCAATAGGTAATAACAAATGTTGTACTATTCAGTGATTCCACACTTCTGCCAATAAAAACACAGCCCCTCTTGTGTGGATAGGCATATCGCCCGCAAAAGAAAAGGACCCAAAAGACAATATGGAGATGCCAAGATATGTCAATGTCAATCTTTCTCGTAGTTGGGTAGCTGAAGTTTTTAGGCCAGGGTTGCTTGGCATCGAGAGATACCTACCAAACCCCCCTGAGGTTTCTTAAATCTAGATGCCCGGGGGGAGTCAATGTGACTTACTTGGATGACATTACTTTTCATACCCAGCATGCCCTACGAACATCAAACTTTGACTAAAATAGCAAATCCTAGATGAGAGGGATCGGTCCGACCTGCCATCCAAGAACGTGACGTGCGCGCAAGGCCGTTCTAATCTCGCGTAGGAGCTCGGCTGAGCCCACATCCTCTATCTTGTCATCAAGCGATTAGCTGACAACAAGAATAGGTGCACAAATCCTCAAAGATCACCCACACTCCTTTGCCTTATTCCCCCTATCCTGAGCACCACAATGTGTAAATACTTGTATATATACTGAGCACAATCTCGAAAAGATATATGCAACAGGCTGCTATTCACAATAATAGCACAATAAATTGGGAATTAATTCCACAAATGAAACTTGATATCGTGGATATGAACAACTATGTGTATCTATTATTGTTTTATACTACCTGACCAGGTTTTTGTGAGGCAAAGTTGTGGAATCAGCGGGCATTGATAAGTATCCTTCTACTAAATGTTCTCACACTGCCGAGAAAAATGTGGGCAGGCATATCGGCTGCTACAGGAACAGTTAAAGCAAGGACTTTGTGAAGTCGATGTAGTGCCATATGGCTACTATTTTGGCCTGTTTCAATAATATTCATTAGGCCTACCCATACCTTTCGGTGCCATTGTGATCAGAAGAAATGTTGAAATACAGATGATAACATTATGGCAATTGGCTTGAAGAGCCCAAGATTTCTGTTGCAAAACTATTTAAGAATATTGGGTGGGCGTAACTCACTAACTTTTTTTTTGTAGCGTAATTACAGGAATTTACAGAAAAATTCGCCAAGATTACCCAATTGCTACTGTAATGAAAAGTTTGCTTGTGCTTTTTTAAAAATGTTAATTTTTTCTTTATTTCTTTTTATGAATTATCTGTCCTATTTGTTTGACTTCTTTTTGAGATAAAATGAAGCTTTTCTTGAAGGTTCACTAGACTCACAAAGGTATTTTTTTCCTATAGCCTGAAAAATATATATCCTTTAAAATAATCCACTGGAAAATTACTTGATATTTCGTGTGGATGTACCGTGCTTTAAATGTGTTTAATGTCATCAGAAGCTACAGAAAGAGCAGCGGAATAAACACCTGCGCCTTTTCCATTCTCCCCTGATGTGACTAGTCCATTCTATGTGTCTCCATTTCTCTCACATAAGGGAGCCTACATCGCTATAAATATATGCATTCACCCTCTTTGTCTGCTTTCTTTCTTTGACAAAAATATGGGGCAAGTCATAAGAATATTCATTGTTTTCTTTGTAATTATTATTAATGGTGAGTCAACAAAACATTCGTTTTAGAATTGAAGATGCAGATTTGATAATAGTGTTGAAAACTGTTCATCCTAATCCAAAATGGCTGTCACATAGCATACATTTATAGGTAACTTTGCAACTTAACAAAGGTTCTTTCACGAGCCTTAGATGTAGAGCTGCAGTGGTGTAAAAGATGCAGGGTTGCCTCCCTCCCAGAGGATCAAGCAGCGGTGAGGGCCTCTCTGCTGCCATTGTTGGAGAGATGGGGATTGCTTTCCAAGCTACACTGGGAAGTGGTGACAGACTGCACCTGATCTCTGTAGTAGGCGTGGCCCTGAATACCTATAAGCAGAACTGAGAAGGGAAATATACTAGATTATTGGGTGGCGGCAGACAGAGTGGCAACCTCAGAAACAACTTGCCATTTACACAATAAGTGCCTTATTTATGAAGCCCTTGCTCCGCCAGGGTGTCACTTATTCCCATTTTAAAAGTGACGCACCAGTGGCGCAAGGGCTTCATCAACTATTCAAAGTTCATAACACTCACTGGGCAGCTTCATCATATCAGAGTTTCTGTCGGGGAACCTGATGCCTGGAAGGGGGAAAGGGTTGCAGCACAGTCAATCACATGCTTGAAGATGGACTTGCGAAAATGGTACAAGAAACTTGGAACGATGTTGTATAATATTTGGTATCCCCTCAGGATTGTGTATCCCCTGTACTTTGGCAATGTTTTGAGGTCTTGCCTATTTGACAGTTTGGACAGCTCAACACCAGTCCTGCCCATTGAAGAAGAGGTCTTTGACCCTCACTCGGCTTTAGCAGACAGATCCAGTGGCGCTCTGAGCTGAGCTGTTGTTAGAAATTCACCCATTGCTCTGCTTACAAGGATACTAAAAAAACATTCGTAAATGCATTAGGTTTCGCCTTTGTGATTAATAATAAGCTGTTTTTCTGGTGTAAGTTGTAGCTTGCTGAGTAGTCGTACAATATAGGTTACAGAAAGTCTGTTAACGTGTTATGGCTTGTTCATGTACAAAAAGGCAATCTATTGTGCTCTTACTAGTGGTATTGTGCTGGTAAGTAAAAGCAACATTTTGAAAAATGTAATAATTGAGGGAAAGCATAGAATTAACTGATGTAATAAAAGTATTATGTTGGTCCTGGTACCACTGCACATACTCCACCATTCAAATCATGCCCCTGGTGCCTGCAAGAGAACTGAATTTTTGACTGTCTATTTAGTAGTAAAATAAAATAATATTTGGTGTTTAGAGGAGTTATCACAACTTCTGCTCATGGTGCCACTGCACCTGTTGCACCATTCAAATCATGACTCTAGGGTAACTGCACTTGTGACTGCCTGTTTAGTGGTACAATATTGCAATATTTGTTGTTGCTTCCTAGAACTTTGGACCCAGTGTCGCTGCACCTGCTGCACCATTAAAATCATGGCCCTAGTTCCTGCAAGATAACTGCACATTTGACTGCGTATTTAGCAGTTAAATATAGGAATATTTAGTGTTTAGAGGAGTTCGAACAACTTTTGGCCCCAATGCCACTGCACCTGCAGCACCGTTGAAATTATGGCCCTAGTGCCTGATAGATAACTGCACTTGTGACTGCCTGTTTAGTAGTAACATTTTAGCGATATTCTGTGTTTAGTGCGGTGGCTAGAACTTTTGGCACTAGTGCCACTGCACCTGCTGCACCATTTAAATCAAGCCCCTTTTAACTGAAAGATAACTGCAATTGTGTTGGACTGTACCACAGTAAAATAAAGCAATATTAGGAGTTTAGAGGAGTTCTGACAACTTCTGTGCCCGGTGCCACTGCACCTGCTGCATCATTCAAATCATTATGACCCTGTTGTCTGCAAGATAACTGTACATGTGAGTGCCTGTTTCATAGTCAAATATAGCAATATTAGGTGTTTAGTGGGGTGCACAGAGCTTTTGGTCTTGGTGCTTCCGCTCCTGCTGCACCATTCAAATCTAGACCATATTGCCTGCTAGATAAATGCACTTGTGACTGTCATGTTTAGTAGTAACATTTAGCAATAATCTGGGTTTAGTGGTGTCCCTAGAGCTTTTGACCCCAGTGCCACTGCACCTGCACCTACTGCACCATTCAAATCAAGCCAATTTTAACTACATGGTAGCTGCAATTGGGACTGCCTGTTTAGTAGTCAAATATAGCAATGTGATGTGTTTAGAAGAATTCTGCCAACATTGGGGCCTGGTTCAACTGCACATGCTGCATCATTCATATTCTGACCCTGTTGTCTGCAAGGTAACTTCACTTGGGGTTGACTGTTTAGGAATAAAATATAGGAATATTGGTGTGCCTAGAGCTTTTGGTCCTCGTGCCACTGCACTTGCTGCACCATTGACATCATGACCCTATTGCCAGTAAGGTAATTGCACTTGTGACTGCCTGTTGAGTTTTTCATTTTTGCAATAAGCTGGGTTTAGTGGGGTCCCTAGAGTTGTTGGCCTCAGTGCCACTGCACCTACTGCACAATTCAAATCGAATCCCTTTTAACTGCAAGGTAATTGCTTTTGTGACTGTCTATTTAGTAGTCAAAAATAGCATTATATTGTGTTTAGAGGAGTTCTGACAACCTTTGAGCCTGGTGCTACTGTACCTGTTGCATCATTCAAACCATGACCCTGTTGTCTAAAAGGAAACTACACCTGTGGCGGCCTGTTTAGTAGTTTAATAGGAAAATATACCATAGCTCTTGTATATTACCTTCATTTTTAACATGCAATGTTTGTTACTCCGGTTAGAATTTGATCATAAAGACCAAATAGATTAAGACAGAAAAATCAATCCAATAATGCCTAGAAAGTGCAAAGAAAGGTACTGAGACATGAATAGGAAATCCAACAAATGCTCTAAGGCTAAAGAATCTGCTTTGCACAACTAAGTATTAAAAAGCAGGCATTACAGCTTACTGTTAGAAGTTGTCTGCCTTTTATGTGGGAAGAGATCTTATCTTGACAGTGAATGGGGCTTAAACCATGTGAACCACTTCAGTAGAAGTATAAGAAATGCATGCAGCCAGGAAAACAACAAAAAAAAGTTCCATGTAAAAGTGAATGAACACAGTATTTTGGTAATGGGAAGTTATAAGAGCTCCCTTTTAAGATGTAATAAATACAAGAGCCCCTTTTAAGATATATTTAATGCAAGAGATTACA
Source organism: Lissotriton vulgaris (assembly GCF_964263255.1). Lineage (NCBI taxonomy): Eukaryota > Metazoa > Chordata > Amphibia > Caudata > Salamandridae > Lissotriton > Lissotriton vulgaris. Next base: position 682,970,221 of record NC_141689.1, read on the forward strand.
CAAGCACAGGTAAAACCTAAAAATAAGGTCTCAATTGAGTGCTTAACTGTTCCATTTGCTTATCCTGCCTTAACCTTTAACTATTTCTACGATATAAGTTAAATGTAAAACCAATGCGAAAAATAAATGGAGAATCCGAATGCTAGCCAAAAAGGAAAGATTTGTTTAAGGAAATGGAAGGAAATGAATACGAGGAAAAGAGAATAAAAAGGGAGGAGAAAGCACCACAGTGATGGAAAAAGCAGGGTAATAATGCAAAACAAAAGAGGCAAACAAGGAATGATTGCAGAAATAAAAAATAATGATAGAGAGCGCATTGGCTTTTTAGTAACAAAACATGTTCAATGTTTTAGACATACTACATGAACAGAAGCAGGAGAAGCATTCCTTACTTGTATGTAGAACGTGCCTGAATACAGCACACAAGAATTTTAACACATTCTCAGGTTTACCATTGTAGTTAAATTCAGGAATGCACCAAAATCCATAGGTGAATGCATAGGGACACCTAAGCTCCACCTATGGATCACCCCCTTGGGGCAGAGTAATGTGATTTGTGCTGCATTGTGTGACAATGGATTTATCAAGTCATATAGTGCCATGCAAGGTGGCATTGCGTCATTTCATAATTCTGACTAAGGTTTTGCGTCACCCTTGCACAAATTTGCCTGGCGCAAGGGCAATGCAAAACCTTCATAAATATGCCTCTAGGTTTAATTGTTTTCCCCACATTTTATGTATACTATACAATGCAGCACAATGCAACCCTGGAAATACGAGGAGAAATTAAAACAATTCTCCTTGTTATGCCTGCCTTAGGTAGTCTTAAGATTTTGGAGCAAAGTCCTCTCTACCAATGTTTGGAGGTAGAGAAATGCATAAAACCTCATAGGTTGCTGCATGGGAACACCCATTCCCCACCCACGGAAATTCCACTTGCTGCTAAATTACCCTGGGATACTGATTTGCTTTGGATAGTAAATCCCATCCTAACTCTCTGCTCTGGATTTGCATCAAAAAGTGATGCAAAGTAAACACAGTGCAAAGCATTAGTAAACATGGAACTGACTCCCAGTAAGTATGAGTGATTATGAGTAAGATTAAGAGTGAATGCAAGTGACTAAGTGAAAATGAATGAGAATTATTGTAAGCTGGTGTAAGAGTATGTGATAGTGATGATAGAGTCATGTTACATGCCTTCTTTGAAAAATTAGGGTAAATGTTCATATGACATCACTTTTAATGATAAAAAATAGATGGGGGGTTAGCCCTAATCACCTAGCATCACAAGGGCTATAACCAAATGCAAATCACAAAAGAGTTGAGATGCGGAAATAGATACATGCAATACAATTTCATGTAATTATTACCTTAACCCTTTCGATGCTGATGACGAGCTCAGCTCGTCATCACCCACGGGTGTTGTGTGCTGATGACGAGCTGAGCTCGTCATGGTGCCACTAAAATGGCATTTTCCAGCACAGGGGGGGGGAAACGCCCAGCAGCCATGTGGTTAATTAATCATTGACTACAATACAAATTTCATAAAAATGTATTTAATCATTTAAAGCTGTAATCACCCTCTCCTCAATTAAAATATTGCTGCATGGTGTTGCATGACAAAACACAAAATGAAACAAAACAATTGACAGAACTGTATCTGAAATCCACAAAAATCAAAATCACTGCAATTCTAGACCTACATATAATTTTTTTCATTTTTTTAACTTGTCTACTCCAATCTTTCAATGGGTATAAAGTGTTGGGTGGATGAGCACTAACATGTAGGAAGCTCAGAAAAAGATTATTGTCAACTATGAGTGAAGGATTCAACTAATTGTGTATTATGAGCTAATTTTGCACATAAAGAGTTTTAGGAAATGTATATTTTAAAAAATGATGGCGAAGAGAATGTGAAGTATGTTGTTTATGTTCACTAATGTCAAAGCACGTGTGCACTGAAAATTGATGATGAAAAATTGCACTGTCAGTGTAAGCAAAGAGGCGGAGATGGCCAAAACACAGTAAACAATAGCCTGAATAAACATGATTTGTGAGTATCTCGAAGGTGTGCCACCCTTCTGTCAAATATTGAATGAAGTTATGTGGTAAAAAATGTGAGAAGACTGGCTGAGTCTGCATTGAGCTGCCTACAAATGGTCAGCGGTGACTTGGTGATCAACATATGGTGGAGCGACATATATATATATTTTTTTTCCCTGAAAAAAACAAAGGTTAACGTCCATCATCTCCTTATGTTTGCTTTGTTCGCCCTAAGTTGGCAGGGTATGCCCAAGACTGATTTGCATATAGCTGTGTCTGAACTGGGATGGTGAATTGAGCTAAAGAACGATGATGGATTGAACCCAGACCTGTGACTGGGGTGAGTGTCTAAAAAGTTTCAGCGCCCCGTCCATCATCTCCTTGTGTTTGCTTTGTTCACCCTAAGTTGACATGATATGCCTAGATGTGGGTCCTTTGCTCACTTTGCCACTGGATTCAAGCAGGCCTGGCGGATGAGTGCTGTTAACCCGATACCGGTCCCAGGATGCTTGTTAGAAACGGGACCCTGGCCGGCCAAGACTCGCGTCGAGGTCAGTCAGGGATCACCATTTCTGAAGTCAGGGCAAGGGAGTTACACGCCAAGATAACCCCTCACTCGCCCTCTAGGTAATGTGGCGCGAGCAGTCATGGCTAAACTTGGAGGCGATGTAAGTTAAGTATTTGCGCACGCACCCCAGCAACAACACCCAAGGCCCACCACAAAGGAAAACTCCACACAAGGTTATGTAAAAATAGCCTTTGTATTATAATAAATATACATCAGATAAAACACACATCTTATTACACTGTGCCAATAGGCACGGGCGGAATTTACAAGGGATATTTGTACAGGACAGGGCCACTTGGACCACTGTCAAGGGTATCAGCACTTTTAGAAATAATACTTTCAGAAGGTAAAATCAGTGTAGCACACAATATAAAAGTAGAGCATACAACCAGTAATCACTGGTAACAGGACCTCGCTAGCACCACCTGTACTAGGGAGAAAACAACCACCTACATGTCACAATAACTATAGGGGTGTAAAAGCAAAACACATGATGCAATGCATGACATTCATTCAGAGGTGTAAAGGCACATGACGCATAAACAATACATTCAGAGGTGCAGAGAAAATACCATTGCGCCAAACTCACAAATCACCACCTGTGACTGTCCCGGTGTCCCAATGTCAGGGCCTAAACGTGGCAGTTGCCCACAAAGTGCTGGGCAACGGGAGCAGGGAAAGTTAGGGCAACGTTGGAGCCTCTCTGGGCTCGACGAACCACCACTGTGGCACTGGTGAGCCTCTCAGGGCTCTCAATCAGATAAGGGTGCTGCTGAGCCTCTCAGGGCTCCAGCAACAAAAAGGTGCAGCCTCGCTGGGCTGTGGGGTCCCCCTCTCTGGGGACCCAAAGCAATGATGCTGGCCAAGAGCCTCACTGGGCTCTAACGCAACTGGTGCCCCCGGGGCACCTTGTGGCTCCAAAAACGCGGAGGTGCTTTCTCTCGTTGGAGCCTCTCTGGCTCGGGTTGGAGTCCCCCTCTTGGGGACTCAACTCGCTCACAAATGCCCCCTAAGAGCCTCTCTGGCTCTTAATAACTACAGGCGCGAGGTCGCGCTACAGAGAGGGGGCGGGGCGGACACCGGCAATGTGTCCCGACGCTCCCCCTTCCTCTGCAGGCACCTGCACTCACCGGGTTCGCGCTGGGCTCTCCAGCGAAGGCGGGTCTCTCCCGCTGGTCCCGGGGCTCTCCTCTCCCCACTCGGGGAGCCTCGGCAGGCTGCTTCTCGGCTCTGCAGCGGGGGCGGGACTTCGGGTTGACTCTCCCGGGCCGCGCGGTGATTGGACGGCCGTCTCTCCACTTCCGGGTCGCCGCGGGCAGCGCGGCGGCTCGCTTTAGGCAGGCAGGCGGGCTCCCAGATGATCCGAGGAGTGGGCTCCCTCGTAGATCAATAAAACCGGGCAAAATAAAGCGGCAAGGAGCGGGGTGGCACCCGCGCCGCCAAAGCACATATAAAGCGAGGTAGGCACTCGCTAGGCACCGCAATTTCGGGCTGATGCCGGGTGGGCACCGGTTGGCTCTCAAAGCGCTAGCAGCGCTAGCCTCTAAGAAAAGACGCTCCCAAGCGCCACCGGGCCAAATGCAGCGCTCTCAAGCGCTAGACAAGGGATTCCAGCGCTCCCAGCGCTGAAGGGCAGAGAGCAGCGCTCTCAGGCAAGAAGTCCTCAGTGCTCCCCAGCACTGGGGGACAGGACAGGGCTCCAGCAGGGCTGGAGGCAGGCAGGGGAGCAAGGCTGGGCCAGAGCCAGCACACTGGGTCTCCGGGCAGGGAGACTCCCCAAGTGGCGGTCCTTCTGGCCCCAGCAGCGGCACAAGCCCCCTCTGGCAGGATTCAAAAGTAGAACATTTTCCAAGGGGACACAGCCCCTTTTATACAGTAAATCCTTTGTTTCAGGGTGCAGGGTGGGGGGAAAACCAGTCGCAGCAGGTTCTGGAGCACTCTTGATGGCCCAACCACCCATTTCATTCACTGGGGAGGCTAGGGTCGTTAGACACACCACAGGGGGGCGGTGCCAGCATTGTGTGGGGAAAACCCAGCCCATCCAGGACCCAGGTACACTCCTCCCACACATCACTCATGCTAATCTCCCACTCACCACCGGGCAAACCCATCCAGACTTCCTGGAGCCTGGCATGCCAGCCAGCTCCAGCCAATCACGCTCCAGCACCCTCACTGCACACATATCTCAATGTCCAGAAGTAGCACTTCCCAACTAGACACACACATGCCGCAGACACCATCTTGCAGCATTCACTCTCACGAGTTTACACATACTAAACTCGAGCCTGTACTCCCCACGCATCAGGAACTACTAGAGACACACACATTCCCCATGCATTCCTATGGGAGGGCAGGCCAGCCATACTACACGCACGCACTTTCACTCTGGGACTCAGGGGAAAGTGCGCAGAGACCCAAAAATCACTAACACAGGGTCACAAATAAGGCAAAATGTCTAGGGGTGAACCTGCCCTGCGGGCCAAGTCCAACAATGCTTGTTTACAGTCCAGGGAAGACATGGCTTGGCAGTTCGGGCTGGACTGTTCCCATGAGGCACAGGGTTAAGACTGATTTGCATATAACTGTGTCTGAACTGGGGTGGCGAAGTGAGCTAAAGAACAATGATGGATTCAGGATATGCCAAGACGTGGGTTCTTTGCTCACTTTGCAACTGGATTCAAGCTAGCCTGGCTGATGAGGGCTGTTAGGCCGAAACCGGTCCCATGATGCTTGTTTCCAGTCCAGGGAAGACATGGCTTGGCAGTTTGGGCTGGACTTTTCCCATGAGGCACAGGGTCAAGACTGATTTGCATATAACTGTGTCTGAACTGGGGTGACAAAGTAAGCTAAAGAACGATGATCGATTCAACCAAGTGTCTGAAAGGTTTCAGCGCTCCGTCCTTCATCTCCTTGTGTTTGCTAACATATCAATTTGACATCTTTGGTGTGGTGTCCCCTGACTTTTTGCCTCACCTCCTATATCGTTGATGCTGTGCTGGATATTGTTTTTGCTGGCTTTGGGCACTTTGCCACAGCTGTCAGTGTCAAAGTGCAAGAGCTCCCTGTGTAAATTGTTATTACTATTGGTTCTCCCAGATTGGCATATTTGATCAGATTTACTAGTAAGTCCCCAGCCTCTTTATCCCAATAGATATCACTGTTGCCCACAATCTGTACTCTAATGATTTTGAACTGAATCGTCAATGGTGGTCAGAAGCAGGCTGGATCTGGATGAGGTAATTTTCCAAAAGAGAGCAATTAAAATGGAGATTTTTCTTTTTAAAGATATATTTCAATGGATGCTGTCAGCATGAAAGTGAATAAAATTGGTAGGGTGTGCGAGGCCTTGGCAAGAAGTCTTATTATTGGCTGTGTTTAAAAAAGAAATGTAATACAGAGATGGATATGCTGTTGAATATGTGTTGTAAAGCACACCTTCTGTGTCTTATTTGGAAGTAGCATGTTCTTTCTAGAGCTATGAACTTGTGACCTCCTGGTTCTACTGGGTTGCTAGGTTCACTGAGCTAAAAGTGAATTGGGGGGAAGGGTGTTAAAGAGACAAACGGTTTTTTGAAAGTTGAGGAGTGATGACACCATTTAAGTAATTATCTTCTAATTTATTGTAACACTACTTATATTTAACTTTTGCCAGTCATCATTATTTACTTTTTCACTTTTTAAATATAAGTCAACAGTGTGTTTAAATCTCCTACAAAGTGCATTGCATTGACAACGTTTGCAAACATACTCAGTTTTTTTTTAAATACACTGTGTTAATTTTTTTAATCTCTACTTTAAAACTATCAACTGTAATATGTGTCTTGGTCTGCAACCTCTCCTCTTAACACCTTTTCATTTTCTCTAGAATTTTGATAAAGATCAAAGAAAAGAAACTGCACATCACCACAAACCTTTTCTACGTCTGCCACACTCCCATGTAAAAGTGCTCTATTCATTTCTCCTAAAAATAAAGCAGGATTTTTCACATAATACAGACTCCTACTTAAAGTTTGCATTGGTGACTGTTGTAAATGATTTTGTGTTTTAAACTTCGCCATGGACAGATACAAGTTTCTTAGTATATCAATAGATTGCTGTCTAATACTATAAACACTACTGCAATTCCATTTACATACAGTACCTTGACTACGCCTTCCTTATACCTCTTCTGCAAAAACTTCTTCTACATTTCCAGATACCATCACCTCTATTGCTATAGGAATGCCATTCTTGATTTCATAACATGGTCCTCTTTAATCAATAACATGAACTAATCTGTTATCCCGGAGATACATTTCTTCATTAAAGAATGCCTCTGTACAAGAAGTATGTATCCATTCTCCACTAAAAACTGTACAACATTTACTTCTATTCACTAATCTTTTCTTCTGGTTTTGTCTCCTCATGCACAACACTATTTTGTCAAGAGTCTTCATTCTATTTAGAATCAAAATGAATAGCATTGCCTTCAAACAGGCCTTTTCAACTACTCTCTCAACTCGTGTTATCAGTTGCACAGCATCTCTCATTCTTCTACACTTGTTTTAATGTATCACAACATTTACAAGGCTGTAACCATGCAATCATTATAACATTTGCACCGATATGTAGTCTTTAGACAATATGGGTGATAGGTTTACTACAATGGTACTGTCTACCTAATTAGATGATTGCATAGTGACTGCCTTGTTAATTGCTTAAGTCAATGGTTAGTACCTAGGTGATTAGATGAATGTATAGGTAGTGCCTGCATACTTGAATGACTACACAATTTCTGCCTGCTTGTTTGCAAGAGTACATGTGTAGTATCTGAGCAATTTAATAACTCCATGGATAGTGAATCACTATTTGATGACTGCCTGAGTAGTGGCTTGGTGATATCATGAGTGCCTGAATACAGCCTCACGGCATGCCCGCTTTAGCAGATCCTTGCTGCCACTGCCACTGCCCTTTCCTGGGCTAGGACTACTGTGCCCAGCATCCTTTGGGGCAGACTACGCCACCAGAGCGTGCCAGGAGATGCTCAAGTTCGCGGCTGGGCTCTCGCTGTGCGGGACAGGCGAAGGCGTGCCCAGCCCAAGGATGGGTGCGTCTGCGCCCATTAGTGACTGGAGGAGGTTGGGCTGGGCCACCCCTCTAGATCGTCTGCAAAGGCTAACTGAAGACACACCTTTGAGGTAGGTGTTTACTGGTTCTAAGCAAGGGTTCCGAGAAGGGGAACTTCAGACAGCTAAGCAAGTGGTCGCCAAGTGAAGCAAACCGCAAGTTAAAGGTCTGTTTAATTTTGGGGTGAAGAATTTGACTAGATTGCTTACTATTTATTTCTGATATTCGAAAAAACCTGAACAAGACTAATGTAGAGTATTGTAGATCTCTGGGGCCGACTACATGTTGTGGTGGTCCCTAAAGTTGATTAGTGAAAAAAACTATTATATCTGTGCTTTGTACCGCCCGGGCTTTAGAGAATTTACTGACCTTATTTGCTGTTATATGGTCTGGTCTGGCAGGAAGCTTGAAAAAAATTAAAGGGACAGATAATATCCTCATTGTGTCATCTCAAATTTAAATTCTTGTACCGGGATAGATCCTATATTGCACACGGTTGTGAAACGATTTACTGTCCTGCATATACATTGTATACTGTGAATGTAATAGTGGTCACTAAAACATAATTATGGGGAAAAGGAAATTACCACCGGAGCAAGGAAAGTCCGATACTGCAACACAAACCTCACTATTGAAGTTTATAACTGGTGCCCTGGATACAGTAGAAAAACAGATCACTAGCGTTGAAGAGTAACTTTAATTATGTGGAGAACAGAATCTGTCATCCCCAGTGACAGCACAAAGCTTAGATAATGGAATGGTATAGCCAATAGATAAAGAATCAAATGGGTGTATTCAGAATATATCTGATACCATTAACTCCTCTAAATCAGATTCACCACTCCCGGCTAAACAGATTAAAATGTAATGTATGTGTTCATCAACCAATACTCAACATAAAGAGATTACTAGTAGCAAAAGGACTAAACCCCAATGTAAAATTGCCAAAAAAGTAATTATGGATACTCCCGATCAGTCTAAGCAGACATTGCATACATTGTTTCCAGCTGTTAAATCCCTTAACCTATTTATGAGAAACAGTGTAGAAAGTATCAACGTACGATTAACAGAGCTTAAAGACAAATGTGCGACCTGCTTCGATAAACTGAATTCCGAAATAATCAATGAGCCTACGAGGATAGTGATGGCTAACAATAATGCAAATGAAACTAACCTAGAGAGGCAACTAAACAATGTAAGCACACTAACCCCACATTGCTCTACATCGCAGGGCCAATTAAGCAAACCCGGGAAGAAGGGACAATCCCGGTTAGACCGATGCCTCCATACAATAACCCTATTCCTACAGATGCATTGTCTCTGTACCCAACTGAATTTCTAGATCTCCCACCTTCTGCCACCCCATATGTTGATGCACCACCTCTAAATCATAAGACCACTGAATCCTGGACCTCTCTTAAAAATAAATCCTTAAATTGTCTGGGTTAACTTAACACATATTTGCCGACTTAAAGATGGCCGGAAGAATTAAAGGGGTGGGTAGATCACAGAAATCATTACCAGGTGATTGCATAGTCCTGTCCTTTAAAACACTGAAAACTTGTGGAGACTGTGATAAACAGAACTATGTTATCCAAAGAGGAATGGGATGAAGTACTAGTAGATGTAAATAAACAATTGGATGCCTACACAAAGGAGATAAATGATCGCAAAATTCGAAAATTCAAAAGGGACTCTACTGATTACAGAACAGGTGAAGTTTACAATTGGGCAGACATATACGCCCGGAGGCGTCAGCAAAAACCCCAATACCAATCTTCAGATGAAACAACATCAGATGACTCACATTCAAACAGGAGAGATCGTTCAACAGCAAGGAATGCTCCCAGATCAAGAGATGAAAACCAAGCATCAGACTCCAGCGAACAACAAACAGCATCTTCCTCAACCTTATCGGATCCTTTTTTAGAAAGAGGCCAGCCGCACCCAAAAGAACCAGGAGGGGCAGGAGCAGGAACCACAAAAGGACAACAATCAGAGAGCGTAGCACGGAACACCAGGAGTCAAAGGAGCTAGTTATCAACATCTCCAGCTACAACATAGATAAATTCCAATTGAAAACCTTACAAAAAGGCACTTCATTTGTACCCACCTACCATTCCAACCTATTGGAAATACAAATTTGTGTATATAAATTCTTGAGGAATTTACGACTTCGACATTTTTTCTCAAACGTGGTAGAGAGACCAATTACTGATACAGAACCAAATAAGTTGATGGGACTAAGGAACCCCAGCCGCTTTGTAGCACCAGTAAGCCACAAGGTACTGGATGCTTTTGAGAAAATCGTTAACCAAGATCTAGTAAAAATCTTCAAAGCTCCAAGACCCAAAAGAACAAACATCACGCAAAAAGAGAGGCAGGCCATACAAACTCTGGCGGAAAACAAAAACTTAACCATAAAACAGGCTGATAAGGGCGGTGCCCTTATAATTATGGATACTGATTTCTATGAAAAAAATGTGAACGAACACGTCAATGACGCTAATACTTACACGAAACTAAGGACAGATCCTACGAATGAATACAAGAAAGTTCTGATGACAATCATTGAGAAAGCAATAGATCAAGGAACCATTGGTAACAAAGAAAAACAATATCTAATCAAACAAAATCCAGCAATACCCTACATTTACATGATTCCTAAGATACATAAGCACCCAACAGTACCACCTTTCCGGCCCATTGTCTCTACCATCAATTCTATTCATGAACCTGTAGGCAAATTCATTGACAAACACTTACAACCATTGGTGCAACAGATTCCTACGTACCTCAAGGACACGACCCATTTTTTGAATACTCTGGATGCTCACAAAGCTTCATTCACTACTGATATGATCCTCACCAGTATCGATGTCAAATCATTATACACTTCGATACCTCACGAGCTAGGATTAACAGCACTAGAGAACATTTTAGTCAATAGTGAACTAGATGAAGATTTGAAACTACTAATCATGGAACTGATGCATTTCACATTATTCCACAGTTATTTTGAATGGAAAAATGAATTTTTTGCACAGAGCAATGGTACCTCAATGGGAAATTGTGCCGCTCCGGCATATGCCAACATCTTTATGTATCATTTTGAATCAGAGCACATTCTAACTAAGCAGATTTGGAAAGAAAACCTCATACTGTACAAGAGGTACATAGACGACATTTTCCTATTATGGAGAGGATCAACAAATCAACTTTCATTAGCTATTGAACAACTTAACAATGTGAATGACCGAATACAATTTACTCACAACATCAACAACAAGCAGTTGTCATTCTTAGACGTATTAATCATTAAGGAACAAGACAAACTACTGACTACAGTATTCCAGAAACCAACGGATAAAAACAACTTATTGCACTACCAGAGTTTTCACCAAGCGTCTCTAAAAAAGCATCTCCCATTTTCCCAACTACTACGCGTAAAACGCATTGCCTCCTCTCAGGAACTATATGAAGACCAAAAGAAACAAATGATTAAGAAATTCAAAGATCGAGGATATCCGGAAGCCACACTGGAACTAGCAGTGGATAGGATAAAACAAATAAACAGACAACAACTGTTGACACCATCTAGTCCAAAGGAAGAACAAAGATCAGTGTTCATTTCGAAATACTCTACAAGAAGTTACAACGTCAAAAAAACTATCCTGAAACACTGGCCGCTACTGGCCTTAGAGGAAGACTTTAAAGGAATTTTCTCTACAAACCCTAAATTTGCATATGAAAGAACAAAAAATCTAAAAGAACTTTTAAAACCCAAATGTCCAGAGCTCACAAAATCTTACAAAGGTACACTACCATGTTATAATTGCGGCAGCTGCAATTCAATAATAAAAGGGAATGAAATAAATCATCCATCGAGAGGTAGCAAAATCAAATTAAAAGTTAACGGCACTTGTGATAGTACCAATCTAATTTACATGCTCAAATGCCCATGTGGACTTCCATACGTGGGCAAAACTTCAAGGAAAATAAAGACCAGACTAACGGAACATCGAAGTAACATCAGACTTAAATCTACCAAATCAACTGTGGCAACACATTTTAATGACCACCAACATAACCCAAGTCAATTGAAGTTTTGCATTTTAGAGATGGTACCACAACTCCCAGGAAGAGACAATGACCAACATCTATTAAGACGTGAACTTTATTGGATCAACAAATTATCTTCGATAGCTCCGAGAGGGCTTAATGAACGTTTGGAATACAGCTGTTACCTGTAGCTCACTATAACAGAAGAACAATTCAGTGTACAGAGAATAACCATTATTAAACACCTGTTTTGAAAGTTTCAGGCATAACACATAACAGTAACGTGGTGAATTACATGAAGTGTTAGCAATGTAATCACTTGCTGTGTAACATTTATTATTCAGAGTATAGTAGACTGATGTTAATTTTAAATCGTAGATAAATTATGTATTTTGCTTTTCACATGCCACTACATACACACCAGTTTCGTAAAATATAGCACCATACACTGATTCACTACCACCGTCAGATTACACTCAAGATATCGGAATTCAAATATGTCTGCACTGTTTTACGTTAATTTTATCGTGAACAACTTCAGCTTTAATATTATCGAGAATAACTTCAGCATTAGACGTTTTACCGACCACGGGTTTGTTTACACACGTGAACGTGTTTTAACCTATCACATCCGCTTTACGATCGAACCCTTTCAGCGTGAGCTGAACCAATCAGCTATGAATATATATTTCAGAGTCCTCGGACTCTTGTTTACCATTCGAACGCAACTCGCCGGCTGAATCTCTACGACGTGCAGAAACCTTTCGGTAAGCCGCTAAACCTCAGCTTAAGCTATACTATACTTTTCCGTCTACCGCGGAGAAACGTTGTTTGAATGTATTATCATTTTTTGCAGACTCACGTTACCCGCTAAGAACTACGAGGCATTCACTGTCCTATTACAGGTCAGATTCAAACGTAGACACAGAGCACTTTTTCGAGCACCGTGTTCGTTGTAATACCCCGTTCACCTTACACCCCTCCTCTTTTTCACTCCTGTGGCATGTATCTAGAATCACCTCTTCACCTTTTTTAACACACTTTCTGCGTTTATACCCGCGTATTCACAGACATCATGTGACACTAAAAACACAGACTTTGCTCTTCCTCTGTACATGAACTAATGTGAAATCTAAAAGACATGTTGATGAATTTGCTTTGTGATACAGTATTCATATCATTTTGTACACAGGGCCCCCGAAGAAGGGCTATGCCCGAAATGCATTGGGCCAACAAGTTGAAATGCTAAAAACATGAGATGAATCATGCTAAGATAAAATGAACTACGTGTTTAACAGAAAATTAAAAGATATGAAGAACCCAATATCAAGTTTTTGAACATTATTTTGAAAAAGTTGCTATAGAGTGCTCTGGGGAGACACTTTTTTTGAGGAAAGAGTGCATCACAACCTATAAACAGAACTAGGCCATCTCATAATACTCCAGACCCAATCTCTGCACTACCTTTGGGTTACTTCTTCCAACCAGGTCTACTGGGAATCATCCAACGGCCTGCACCACGAAGCCTTATAGTGTCCCAACTTTTAACAGATTTCAGGCCCTTGAAAACCTAGAGGACATAGATTGACACCAGCAAAGGGTCACCAGGGAATAGAGTTGAGTCAATTGGGGACAAATGTACTTAATCATCTGGGAGAGGGTAGGCATTAGATCCACCCCACTTGCCCGATGAATGTATTGGTTTGCTGTTCTGGAAAGTGCCAGGGCTTAAGAATAAAATTAATAACCAAGAATGGTTAGACTTTGTAACAGGGTATAATTGTATACGTATGCAGGAGACATGGGTAACAGAACCCTTACATATAAACGGTTTAGAATTTTTTTTGTCCCTGCTGTCGAGTTATGGTAGACCTAAAGTTGGTTTATGTATTTTTGCCTCTAACAGCTTACCACCCACTAAACCAGTTATTGGGCAAACTAACCCTTATTATCATGCGGTCATATGTGAAGGGTCAGGCCCAGCCAGGATGGTGGAAGTGAAATTTTATAACAACTCCCAAAATGGAGATGTGGTGTCCCATCTGAATAACCTATATGAGTGTCTGGAAAAATTGGACAATGCTAACAATAAAAAGGTTGAGAAAATATGCGGTATGAATAATTTAGATGGCTGAAGTAAAACGCATTTTTCAGATAATAGCTATGGAGACAAGCTAAATGAACTGATTTATTTTGTTAGACTTATCATTTTATAATCAGATGTCAGTACCATATTCGCCTTTTAAATGTACTTGTAGCAGATGTAGTAACCCCAGTATTTTTGATTACGTTTTGAATAATCCGAGCCCCGAAGTTTCACATTTTAAAACCCACTCCATCCTATTAAGTGACCATCCCTCAATCTGTTCAAGTAATAAACACTCTACTAAGGTAAAAAAAAGTCCCTGATAAGGCTTCCTGCAGTGACCTAGAGTTAGCCACTACTAATGTTTTTCATTGCGATGACATAAGATCATCCCAGAGGACTTCCTCAGAAAATTAATTAGAGACGCAGGTGAAGCATTTGATATATGCCTGGAAGACAGTGCACACCCAACAGACATCATTAACTCCTTGATAGCTATTACTAAGACTGTGAAAGAAAATCTTGAGTCGACAACAAAAACAAAGAAGACTAGAGATGGATGGTTTGACACACATTGCACTATGGCAAATAAGAAGCTTAAAGAGGCCCTCCACAGAATCCCCAGGAACACAAACAAGGTTAAACCGTCTAGATCGGACTACAGACAGGCCCTGAAAAAGCAGAAAATAAGGCTAAGAGAAGAGGCCTGGGATGCACTGTGTGAAGCAAGTAGGTCAAACGATAATACATTCTGGAGGTTAGACAATTCTGCCCCACTGAGCGAAGGTATTGGTCCCAGGATTGTGGTCACAATCCCTGAGCATGATTGGATCAAACACTTCTCTGCTATTTATGCCCCACAGTCTCCCCTAAACTTCCTATCAATTAAGGTAATACAGACATCGTATTGCTACTAATTATTGCCACTTTTACCCTAGACAAGGTGATAGAGGCAATAACTTCTAGAAAAGGGGGCAAAGCATCAGGTGCTGATGCATTTCAGGTGGATCTGTATAAAGCGAACATTCCGTTGTGGTGACCCATTTTACTATTGTTTTAAAAGCTTTCTGTATGTCAGCATTTCTTCCAACATGGGCGGATGCTATATCAGTACCCATTTACAAAAAAGGAGATTGTCATAACCCTTCCTGTTACAGGCCTATCTCGTTTTTCGACTCTTGTCAAAATATTTGTAGAATTATCTTGAATAGACTACAAGAGTGGGCTGAAAGCAACAGAGTCTTAATTTGTCCATCCTCATAGGGATGTACTCGAAGATCAAAGGTGGCAACGTGTATTTGGGTTTTGTTGATCTTTCCTCCGCCATTCCAAGCTCTGGGCAATGAGTGAGATGGGTGTGGACCCCAGATAATGTAATATTCAAGGGAGCTATACTTAGGAGCCAAGGTTAGGATTAGATATGGAACCCAATGTAAATGCACCCAGCAGTTCAGCGTAGCAAGAGGAGTGAAGCAGGTCTGTGTCCTTGCACCTTTCTTGTTCTCACTTTATATCAACATTGTGGGTACTGCCCTGGTACTACAACCGAAAAATCTTGCCCCAGTGAGACACCACCCTGTGCCCACCCTTATCTATGCTGACAACAATGTACTGATGGTGTGCACTCCAATTTCAATGCAGCGTGTACTCAATGACTTTGTCAAATACATGCAGGATCTTTACTTACATGTGAATCAGTCCAAGACTTTCATGATGAACTGTGGGAGGAAATCAGGCAGCTCCTGAGCTATTATAATCCAGGATACTATCATTGAATATACCAACACTTTCTTATATCTTGGTGTGTTATTTTACAAAGGTTGCTCTTGGAGTAAAGCCATCAAAACAAGGGTGATACACTTTGGAAAGTGCCTATGAGGCTTTACGTAAATTTGCTTTAAGATTGGGTACGAATCCCCTGAGGGAAATGCTCAGCATCTATAAGGCAAACTGTATCAGCAAAGCAGTTTATAGGGCAGGCATATGGGGCCATGTAAGCTGCACACTAATACAATTAGTGGAGAGTGAATTTTTAAGGTAATTACTAGGTACTCCCAAATCTGCACCAACCTTTGTTTGTTATGCAGAGCAGGGACTATCATTTCTTGCGGCTCTAATTAAGACCCAATCGCTCCTGCTCTGGCATAAGGTAAGGATATCTGAGATTACTATCCTAAATCAACTTGTCATTAGGGATTGCCTAAATTTTACTCATTATGTAAAAATTCCCTGGTTAAAATATGTTGTGTGTTTTTGCAAGGATCTGGGTCACCCTGAAAATTTTAATATTCCCGAACGTCTAGAGAAACTGAACGGGAAAGACCTAAAAGCTGACTATTTAGCACACCTTGAGAATAACAGGATGTGTGCAGAACGTGTAAAACCTTCTGTACAAATAAATCAGCTAACTCTAGCTAAGATATGCAACTATATCTTAGGCAGGGTCCACACCAAAAGTACAGATATGTTTTAACCCGTTTTAGGACGGACACATGGTTATGTTTCCTGATTGAAATGATTGGTACCCTGCTCTATTGAACTGCCCCTGCGATAATGCTTCTTCACAGACAACAATGCATGACGTTCTCTTTTGTAAATTTTATAATGAATGGAGGAAGCATTACATATTAAGGTATTTAGCCCTTTCGATGCTCATGACGGAACGGTTCCGTCATGAGCATCGGTCGAGCTGTGCTCATGACGGAACCGTGTCGTAATGACCACACCCATTACCATTGGGGCCCAGCACCGGCGGTAAATCGGGGCACCACGGATGCGGTTAGAGCATTTAGACTTTTATTACTGCCACCCAGCATATTTATTCCTACAGTTTATATCAACAATCAACATTTGTACAAGAATGGCATCGTTTTTGTGGAGTGTTCTCAATGGTAGGAATTCCATTTTAACAACTCTTTGATATGTTGGCTACTGACGATTTATATACACTATAACAAAAAGGTATTGCATCGGGAGAGCACATCAGGATTGTATTGCGGGTTCTGCTTTGAGGTTCTTGCCCTCCTGTATGTTGCTCTACAATCTTGTAATTAGAATTTTTTAATGAATATGAGTCAATATTACCACAAGATGAATTTTAAGTAGGTATTGAAAGGGCTATTTTTTTTGTTTGTTGTATGAACGACGGATGATCAACATGTATTTTATACTCTCTTTTTTTATATATGTGAGTTGATATGATATGTGACAGATTATGTTGTATATTTATATTTTGCTTTTATGGTCTAATATTTTTTGGCTGAATAAAGATTATGATGATGAATACTGCCTCACTGACTGTGAAAGCAACTTTATTGATGGTAGATACATAACACTTGTCAATATATCTCTGACTCTATTGGTTATCTCCTTCTGTCATTATCAAACTACCTGTTTTACTGTACATGTGCTTTTCCTCTGAGCTATGTGTGAGGGAATTCTAGTTATCACACTTGATATATAATTGCATACATGGCTCTCTTGAAACATATATTGCTTTGTTACTGAGCTTGCACATGCATCAGTAAGTTTCTAAAACAGAAAACAACAGTTTGACATTTTTCAAAGAACAAAACCTTTCGCAAATGGCATACTTACGTCATTTCTCAAATACTTCTGCTTCCCAAAACATATATTCAGCATATCTCAAACAAAAGTTACACTCAAAATGACGCTAGGACAAGAACTCTCGAGGCATTCTGCACAATTAAACTTTCTCACTTTTAAACAAACCATGTTTAAAGAAAAACACTACCCTCACCATCCACATGTAATTTTCATCAGCCCTACTGAACATAGATCACCATGAAAAGATATATCCAATCTCATAATAGATGTACACCTTCAAGCCAACTTTCAAAAATGATATACTTATCTGCATCGTTAAGTATCCTCAAAAGTCCCACTGTATATGTAGCTATGTGCAAGCACACATACTATATCCCACCATCTAAGCATATAACAAACAGTCACCTAAGCTAAAACCCACATTGACAAACATTTCCCAATATATACCTAACAAGTATTACTTCTTTCTAATTCATATACAGGCGGGCAACATGTTCTCATCTTTTATTTCTCACTATACTATTCCTGTTTAATAATGTTACTAAAAGTACTTCAACTCCCAGAATACAAATACCAGATGTATCTATTCTGCACATGATATTTGGACAATTAAAACTTTCTTAGTTCCTACTTGCAAACTTTCCACAAGATTGTACTGTTGTTTTTCAATAAAATACACAATGTAATAAAGAGTCACTAATTCATGTTTCTGTTACTTCACAAAACATTCACCACTAACCCCTTAAACACATAAACTCTTGTAGATACAGTTCATCTCATATATTTTTTCACATCACTTTGATACTCCACTTAATCAAACTCACATGTACATCTTCACTTCTAATGTAGATTTTTTAAATAATTACAAAGTTATATACATACGAGGGCATTTAGTTTGTAGGTTATGTTATTGTTTTAGCTCTTTCTGGATAGTTTTAACTGTTAAGATTTGTTTAAACTAAGCACAAAAATGGTACATATTTTTCGTGAAAAGCAACTCTAAAATGGCAACCTCTTCAAATTTCCACTCTATCATCATTAGAAAGGCAGCAAATAAAATCATGTATTTCAGTTAAGACTACTGCATCTCCAGTTGTGAATCGTTAGCATCTGCAAACCCTTTTCCTCTCTGTCAAAACAAGGTTCCTTATAAACCTATATCTACCTTCATTTTCAGAAATGTTAATGCTACTAAGTTTATTACTTAGTACTGAGTTGAAAATTAAAACTTGCCATTACTTACATTGTGTCGTCACTCTTTAACCTTTTAAACGTGCTGTCTCTTTAACACCCACCCTCCAAACAACTCTTAGTTCAGTGTACCTGCGAACCCAGTGTAACTAGAAGGTCACAAGATCACGGCGCATTCTAGAAGGAACATGATACTTCCAAATAAGACACAGCAGGCGTGCTTTATTATACATATTTAAAAACATATCCATGGTTGTATTACATTTCTTTTCTTAAACATGAGCCAATAATAAGACTTCTTGCTAAGGCATCCAACACACTAACTAATTTTATTCACGTTCATGCTAACAGCATCAAATGAAATATCTTTTTTTTTAAAACACCTTCATTTTAACTGCTCTCAAGCACCTCACCTCATGATTGTGCACTGTGGTGGCAATGACCTATGCAAATTGACTGGGGTAGGGCTTGAAATCCTAATGACATTTGCATCAGCCCTATTTAACATAGATTACCATGTACACATATATACGATTTCATAATGGATGTAATTCTTCAAGCCATTTTTCTAAAAATATATACCTATCTGCATTTTTAAGTAAACTCAAAAGTTCCACCGTATATATAGCTATGTGCAAGCACAAAAACCATATCTCTCCATGTAAGCAAAGGCAAAGCAATCATCTAAGTTAAAATCCACGTAGACAAACACTTCCCAATACATACCTAAGAAATATGACTTCTTTTTATTTGATATACAGGCAGACACCATGTTCTCATCTTTTATTTCTCACTACACTAGTCCTGTTAAATAATGTTACTAAAAGCACTACAACTCCCAGAACGAAAATAACAGATGTATCTATTCTGCAAATGATGTTTGGACATTTAAAAAGTTCTTTGTTCATCATTGCAGCTTTCCATAATACTGTATTGTTATTTTTCAATAGAATCCACAATGTAATAAAGAAACCTTTGCAGAACAGATGTTGATTCTCCCACACACTGTTTTGGTGTACTCTAATATATGCCAAAGACAGAAATGGAAGTGGTCAAATTAATTCTGTCCACAGATTGATGAGGCCAGGAAACATGTTAATAAAACTGTTTCTGCATTCCTTAGCGTCCATCGCACGGCCTGTATCTATAACAACAATCTGTGCTTGACCTGCATGATATTTTTAGAAATTATGGAGTGCACTTGTTAGTTTTCTTTAAAAAGTTCCTATTTATCAGTTTTTGGGGGAAACATCACTTACAACGCATTTATTACAACGCACTACCATTACAACGCAACCATTACAACGCAAACCATTACAACGCATTGCGCTGGGGGGCGCTCTAGGATAGGGAATATATTTAATTTACTGTCCAACACCTTCCCTACTATCCACGGGGACTGGAGTTGGAATTGTAAATTAAATAAATCACTATCCAGAGCTTAAAAGCACTATGCGTTGTAGTGGTATGCAATGTAAAAACCGCGTTGTAACAGCAGGCGTTGTAATAGCCTGCGTTGTAACAACACCAATCCGTTTTTGGGGATCTTCATGATAACGTTGTGTTGCCCGCAAATATGTCAAATGAACGGAACACAAAAGCAGGCATTCAATGGCCATAAACACTTCCAAAATTAATATGGAAAAAATCCATTCTGAACATTGCACTACAGATATTACTATATACATTCTTCTTTCAAACCCTTGTTAAACTCATATTTTTGTACTAAGTTTCTTTAAAAACCATCTTTCAGACCTATTTATCATTTTCACGGTTATTTGGGACATCACAATGATGTTGTTAACCGCGACGATTGCACTTTTCCTTAAAGTCTAGAACACATATATTCGTACATATAACAATCTTGTTCACACTAGGGGTTTATTACTGTACACTTCATAATCATGTTTTTCTAGTATATTTCTAGAACAAACATCTCTAAAACCTATTTTCTGTTTCACGTGAGGTGATCGTGATGACATTGGTAATTGCATTATCCCGGACATTTCGTGAAATTGGAAAGCAAAAGGAGGAATTCAATAGGCACCAACACACACAAAAACTATAACTATATAAATAATTCTAACCATCACAGTGTGGAAGTTGTCTGGCCCTCTCAAAGATGACATAAAATCACCAGCCAAATGCCTGTACTTTTCCATTGCTCAAAGTAAAGCTGCTCTTGTAAACGCAAGGCTTGCTCAAGAATTACATTACAACAGCAGAGGATGCAACCCTATTATGTGCTAGATATTGCAATCATTTCTATGGAAAGTACTGAGGCTAATACATTCATTAGAAAGTCCCAAAGTTGTCACCTACTCAGGACACGTGGTCCGAAACCGTACATCTCAGACCATAAAAGTTATAACACAGCTTAGGCCTCCTCGGATTGGGCATATATTCATGATTAATTTGTCTTACATGCATTACAATGCTTTTTCCTTTTGTAGTCTGTACCAATAAAAGTTGTCAGAAGTGTCTCCTCTTCGGACACTCAGCTGCTATGCTGACTGTCATCTTGCTGCATGTATTTGCATTATCTGGTTGACCTATAATAAATTCTATTAATCGTATGTGCTGATACAGATTTGGTATTATTTGTTCATTCTTTGTTTAAGGATTCTACGACAGTAGATAACTCACTATATAAATAACTCTATAAAAACATTTATCAGAATCTCAATAATATACAATGTGTATTCATGATTTACTTATATATTTTTTTATATTTCCACCAATCTTCGCCGGTATTCACAATGTTCCTGCGATAATATACAAGGGGCCCGCACTTTCGGTGGCAGCGTCATTATGAATATTGAGCGTGATTAACAAAAATCAATTTTATACACATAACTTGTGTCACTAACGCCCCAATTTCTCAACCATGGGGTTAGAGTATCTCAACCCTGAGCCCTTATGTGGCCTTTCACACAAATTTTCAGCCCCTGGAACCGTTCTAGAGCAATATAATTGTGGCTGCAACTTTCTGTTCAGGTTGCTTCCAGCCAATCAGAGCATTCCCTTTGGCACATTCAATCGTGATTAATCGTGGAACCACCATAAAATATCTGTGGTTAGAGATATCACTATAATTTTAAACTTAGGTTGCTCAACAGCTACTGCTCGGATTTAAAACAAATAAGCAAAAGGTGCTTCTTTGAGCTGACGTCTACCTCCAAGGCAAATTTGGTGTAAGTCTGTTCAGCAGTTTGAGCTGTAGGTGAGGCTGAAGGTTCCTATGGGGAATTAACATTACAAATACACCCTTATTTCAAATTCTCATTCCCCACCGCACAGATAACCCACGCCTTTTCAGTAACAATAGTACCTACTGTGACACTATTTGGGGAAAATGTCATGCAGATTGGTCGAACAATGCCAAAGTTATAGCCAAGTCAAAAAATGTTTTTCCTATGGAAACTAGGTCCTAACTATAACTACCTACAGACGACCTACATAAGGTAATATTTATATCTATATTAAATGAAAAAAACAAAGGTTACAGGCACGTTATAGTTAGGAGACAAAATTTTTAAAAACTTAGAAATTCACTCAAAAAACACAGGTTACAGGGACGTTATAGTGAAGCTGACAATCCACTCGTACAAAACCAGAGAAATTCAGCAGTGACAGTTAGCTAAGTTAACTATAACTCATGCCCCTAAGATGCAATGCACTGCTTTAGACCTCACATACTACATTACTCATGACATTACCAGCGACACCACTGCTGACATCTCAAATTACATCACTGACACTGATGACATCATCCAGTGACTGTGGGTGTTTTAAATAAGGTTTTTGAGCATCCCTTAAGGTTACTGAAACTTTACCAGGCTCACCACCGAGGTTCGACACTTGTACTCTGGCGGAGTTGGAGGCACCTGTGCACCACGATGGACGAGCCGGTTTTCCGGACGAATCCACGCCATGTTCCTGTCATTTCTTCGGAGGTTTGTGCGGGTCAGGGGACCGGAGGGGACACTTTGTAAGGAGCAAACAGGACACCAGTGGATGCCAAGATGATGTGCCTCCGCCGCAACAGCACCCTAAAAATCCCCCCTCCGCATCACTCACCTTCATGAAGCGCTGCATCCTGGGATCTGTAGTTTCGCTGCAGTCACCCTGCTTCAGGTGCAGTAGATTGAACATTTGGGAGGAGGGATCAGTGGCTAACCTATCCGTGTGCGGCAGGACTGTGTTTAAAACTTTCATTATGGCCCACACCCTGTTCATAGAGTCTGGGCGCTGAGGAAGGCTGGATTATGCCGAAATGCATACGCCACTAAGAGTCACAGCTTCATTAAAGGTGTTTCCTGTCCCCCCCCTACTTGGCCTCTGCTTCTTTTTTTAAAGGAGTGTTCTGCATGTTCCACGCGATTGCCAGTATCGCGTTACAGGGGTCACCGCACTTGAAGCAGGCCTGGACTTTACTGGTAACCGCTTCGGTGCTGCATCCCTTCAGGTTACTGAAACTTTACCAGGCTCACCACCGAAGTTCGACACTTGGATTCTGGCGGAGTTGGAGGCACCTGTGCACCACGATGGACGAGCTGGTTTTCCGGACGAATCCACGCCATGTTCCTGTCATTTCTTCGGAGGTTTGTGCGGGTCAGGGGACCGGAGGGGACATTTTGTAAGGAGCAAACAGGACACCAGTGGATGCCAAGATGATGTGCCTCCGCCGCAACAAGCACCCTAAAAATCCCCCCCCGCATCACTCACCTTCATGAAGCGCTGCATCCTGGGATCTGTAGTTTCGCTGCAGTCACCCTGCTTCAGGTGCAGTAGATTGAACATTCGGGAGGAGGGATCAGTGGCTAACCTATCCGTGTGTGGCAGGACTGTGTTTAAAACTTTCATTTTGTCCCACACCCTGTTCATAGACTCTGGGCGCTGACTCGCCACTACGAGATCAGATAAGGCGGCGCCTAGCAGCGGAGTGCATTCCAACATTGGAGGTTTGTGGCGCTGACGACGGCCAAACACCGGCTAGAAATGCATCCGCCTCTTTCCATTAAAGAACCTCCAACAGTTCCCCTGGGTCTCTGCTCGTCTTTTGGGAGGAGATTTTGTGACAAGTAACTGTGCACCGGCCAGTGATGCACTCCAGAGATCCCTGCTTCGCATTGGGCTTGAACACACTGGCACCCTTGTGGCAGGTCCCTGCCATAACAAACTTTCCTCAAGTGCACCTTGAACAGTTCAAGTCCGCCTTAGCGCCCGGGGAACAACGTTGGTGGTGACGAGGATATCCAGACCTCACTTTGGGCTGCCTGCACGGTCAGTGTAGTCCCTGCCGCATTTATCCCTGGAACCCGAGGCTGAGGTGGTATAGGGGAGCCGAGGAGGTCATTTGATGGACAACCTACCTGGAAATGTAAACCGCCACACTTTGGTTTTCTTTTCTTTTTTTGGGCACACTTTGCTGCACTTTCGCCGAACACAGTGGATCTGCACTACTCGATCCATCCCCCTGAGCAACACCCCCGGGGACCCGCTACACAGGACTCTGGGACTTGCAGTTTCCTACAGCACACAGGACTCTGCACAGGTGTGCTGCTTTGTCGAGGGGGCGGTGCTGACTCGCCACTACGAGATCAGATAAGGCGGCGCCTAGCAGCGGAGTGCATTCCAACATTGGAGGTTTGTGGCGCTGACGACGGCCAAACACCGGCTAGAAATGCATCCGCCTTTTTCCATTAAAGAACCTCCAACAGTTCCCCTGGGTCTCTGCTCGTCTTTTGGGAGGAGATTTCGTGACAAGTAACTGTGCACCGGCCAGTGATGCACTCCAGAGATCTCTGCTTCGCATTGGGCTTGAACACGCTGGCACCCTTGTGGCAGGTCCCTGCCATAACAAACTTTCCTCAAGTGCACCTTGAACAGTTCAAGTCCGCCTTGGCGCCCGGGGAACAACGTTGGTGGTGACGAGGATATCCAGACCTCGCTTTGGGCTGCCTGCACGGTCAGTGTAGTCCCTGCCGCATTTATCCCTGGAACCCGAGGCTGAGGTGGTATAGGGGAGCCGAGGAGGTCATTTGATGGACAACCTACCTGGAAATGTAAACCGCCACACTTTGGTTTTCTTTTCTTTTTTTGGGCACACTTTGCTGCACTTTCGCCGAACACAGTGGATCTGCACTACTCGATCCATCCCCCTGAGCAACACCCCCGGGAACCCGCTACACAGGATTCTGGGACTTGCAGTTTCCTACAGCACACAGGACTCTGCACAGGTGTGCTGCCTTGTCGAGGGGGTGGTGCTGACTCACCACTACGAGATCAGATAAGGCGGCGCCTAGCAGCGGAGTGCATTCCAACATTGGAGGTTTGTGGCGCTGACGACGGCCAAACACCGGCTAGAAATGCATCCGCCTTTTTCCATTAAAGAACCTCCAACAGTTCCCCTGGGTCTCTGCTCGTCTTTTGGGAGGAGATTTCTTGACATATATATATATATATATATATATATATATATATATATATATATATATATATATATATATATATATATGAGCAGAACTCCTCCAAGCAAATGAAGAATAGAGGCCACAGCAGGGGAAAACAGTGGAGGCACCTTTATTCAGCAGCAGTACACCCTTAGCGAATGCATTTCGGCGTCTGTGTCGCCTTCTTCAGCGCCGGGGGTAAGTAACAGGATGTCCATCTGGGGATAAATGCCCTGCCCCATCCTGTTAAGTAGTGCACAAGTCCACCCCCAAGTAGTTCAAGCATACACATATATATAGGTGAATAAGTGTGTGTAGAAGTACCTGATTAGACACTTCAGTGGGTGCATGACTAACTGTATAAGTAAGTGAATATTTTTCTCAGTGAATGTGTGGGTGAGTGACTGGTTACATGAATGTCTGTATCTGCCTGTCAGGTGGTGTCTAAGTAATTGTATAGGTGTGTGAGTTGGTTGTTAAGTGTCTGTATGTGTGAGTGATTGGTTATTTGAATACCTCTATGGGTGTCTGAGTGTCTGTATGGGTGGATGAGGGGGTTGTGACTGCCTGTATGGTTGAGTGAGTGGGGGAGCCAGTGGGTCCCTAATAGCTGTGGATGGTGGAAGGAGATTCAAGTGGGCACAGATAATCCCAGATCAGTTTGATGTGTCCCTGCTCCCCCAGTGCCACAAAGAGTTTGCTTCCTTATTATAAAGGCTGGCCAAGACAATCGATATTATAAAGGCTTTCTGTGCAATATCAGATGCCCTAACTAATCTGCCACAAGATGGTTTGACTATGAATTTTCATGTGCCTTAAGGAACTTGAGGGAAGCCCTAGGTACTAAACCAAGAGATCCCTGTGTAGTCAAGGGATGTCATATAAAATATAAGCCTGCCCTAGCCAAACTTAAGTCTGCACTGAAAGATGAGACCTGGCCATAACTTATAGAGGCCAGTACCCTGAAGAATAGCTCAAAGTTTTGGAGCATCATAAATAATCCCTTTTTGGCAGCAGATAGCACCAACGTATTAGAAGCCCACCTTACTGAAGATGACTGGACATGTTTCAGTTCACCCCTATTTTGAGAGAAGTTCAGTATATGGGTGAGGGTAAATCGGAAGTGATATTCACTGTGGAGGAAGTAAGAGTGGGTATAGAGGGGCTGTCTAAAAACAAGGCCGTGGCCCAGAGGGGATCCCCGGACCTTTACATCTTGAATTTGGAAATGTGGGTACCCGCCCTTACCTCGATTATTAATGCTCTAGTTATGACTGGACGCCTGGGATCCTAGGCATTATCCACCATTGTCTCTGTTTTCAAAAAGGGAGATCTGGATAGCACCCACTGTTATAGGCCCATCTCCCTACACGACTCTGTGGTAAAGGTGGTGGGACACATGGTAGTAGATAAGCTTTTGAGATAGGTAGATGATAATAACATTTTGCCAGAGGTCCTATATGGCTTTCGCCCTAGACGTTCAATGGTGGACCAGAGTTTGAATATCTATATGGTCCTTAACAAGTACACTATCACTTGCTATCATCTACCTAGCTTTTATGGATCTGTCCTCAGCATTTGATCGCATTAACAGGTCCAATCTTTAGTAGATCACACTGTCTATTGGTGTTGACTCGACAAGTTTTAAATTCGGAGAGGTGTAGGTGTAGATCCATTTTCGTTATAACCTGTTCGTTAATAGTCTGGAGCAGATCCTTTTTAAATTAAAAACAGATTGTCCCCAGGTGGGTCAGTGTAGTCTGCCTGGCCTACTGTACGTTGTTCTCATGGCTAGGACAGCTAGGAAATTGCAATCTTTCTTGAACTCTTTTGACCTTAGCAAGGGGGTCTCCACCCAGTAAGATCTAATACATCATGGTATGGTGCATGCCGGTTCCTAAAACTGACATTTTCTCTCACCTGGGGGTATTGCCCTCAGATAAGTAAAAAGAAAGGGTATTTCGTCAGGGTTAACGCCGCTGTTTTTACTTTTGCCTCTAGACTGGGTAGTCGACCCATTGGGTCCTTTTGTAGATTTACAAGGACAAATTCATTTCTAAGGTGGTTTTTGGCAGCAAGATCTGGGGCTACATCAAGCATGACGTGGTGCAAATTGTTGGAAACACCTTCCTGAGATGAATACTATGCTTACCGCCGCTGTAGCTCATGAAGTACTGAGAATGTCCATTCTCTCAGACATGCTCGTGTACCATCCTTTATCGTTGTGGATGAAAATCTTGCTCAGGGAAGGAATTGCCCTAAGTAAGGAAATCTTAAGCCACAATCTTTTCCTTGGCTCAAGTACATCAGAAAATGTTTCACCAGTCTGGAAAGGCTAAATTTATTTATCAACTCAGAGAAAATCTGAAGGAGGGACCTTTGATGGGTGAAGGAGAACTTTTAAAAAAAGCAAATGCTAACCAGAGAAGAAGTGGGTATTCTATATTGAAAACCTTGTCATTAACTTAGTCCTAACTTTTAATGTTTAAAAGCAGCCATGATCCTTTCCTATTGACTAGATTTTACTTGGTCACAGTGTGGTTCACTGGTTAGAGGCGGCAGACCCGAGAGCAGAGGACGGCCCGGGACCAGGGTTCGATTCCCGGTGCGGCAGGTTTCTGGACCAGGGTCAGCGGACTCGATAATTCTCTCGCCTCGGTGCCCACTCTGATCAGCGATCACACTCGGCAACTCTGGGCATTAGCTTGCCTCATCTTCACTAACGGCCCCACCAGACCGCCGGGGATGCCTGGTCTCACCCTGGAGATACCCATTAAGGGACCATCTCTCAGGGAAGCCAGGAAGGGTTTTGCAGCGGTCGAAGCGCCTTGGGACCCTCCGGGTAAGTAGTGCGCTATATAAATGCCTATACATACATACATACATACATATACACATACATTATCTTCTGGCCTACTTGCTTAGGACACACAAAGGTCAGAGTCTCTTACCCCATGGCTGCAAAGGAAAGTCTCCACAAACATGATGATGTTTTTGATGTTTTGGAGCTTTTATGATGCACTAAGAAAGTCTTTTATTATCCCCATTGTAAGAAAAGTAAATTTTAGGCAGGTTAGACCAGTTTTTATCTTTTTACAATTGCTATCAAGTAACTCAATATTATATGTTCTCATGGGCAGACATACAAGCCCCTTACATCACTTTTGCACCACTGTTGCATCACTTTTTATGATGCAGCGGTGGTGTGAACAATGAGCCATGTTGTGGCCCATTTATAACATGAAGCATGTAGGGAGATGCATCACCTTGTAAAGCCCTGCATCTGGTATAATGTATGCAGGGTGGGCCTTCCCACCCAAGAAAGCCTCGTAGAAGTGATGCAGTGGAATCAACGAGCTATCACTGAGCCACTTCTAGGATGCCACTGTGTCAAACCCTTACCCCTGCTTGTAGCAGGCATAAGGAGTGACTCAGCACAATAAGTATAAGCCTTTTCATGCTTTGCTGGAGTTGTGTCATGCTCGTGACATGATTCCAGCAATGCGTGAATTTTGCAACAACAGATGCGTCTGTCAATATGAATGCCATGGTACGCCATGGTGCACCATATTATACTGATCCATCCGTACAGATGAGTCCGTTTCTTGTTAATCTGCCCCTCAGTTTTTAAGGGTCGCGGTCAGGCTTAGGTCCAGCTGTGATTAGGCTATTCAGGGCAATCCTGGCTACTGTGGCGAGATGAAATTCTATCTATGAACTCATTGGTTTTTGACATAGTCTTGTTTATTAACTTTGTATCCTATGGGGCTGTAATGGTTGGACTGTATTATTTCTTAGTCTTTTTATGATGTACTTAATAGTTTTTAACTGTGGTTGCCTGACTTTTATGGTTTCCTGTGAGTGACTCTATGGGTAAGCGAGTGAATGTGAGATTGGCTGTATGGGTGAGTTTATGCTTGGGCCAGTGACTGTATAACTGAGTGAGTACATGTTAGTATCTGTATGAGTAAGTGAGTGAGTGTGTATGTAACTGTATGTGTGAGAATTCACTGACTGAATGAGTGAGTGAGTAGTTGTGTGAGTAACTATGGGTGACTGACTTATGGGTCGATTACAATGCCAGTTGGAAAATAAACCGCCTGACTCCTTGTCGGATTCAGTTTCGGCCGACTTGCTGTTGGCAGTTCTGAAAGACCGATTATGATGCTTTCTAACACCGTTTGGAAGGTCTCCCATTGACTTCAATTTGAGCCATTGCTCCAACCAACAACACAGGCTCCTTATGGGGAAAAGGGGTGGTTGCAGAAAACCTTGCACCCTGTCGAAGGCACCCCAGGGTGCCTGCCACACTGTGCATGGGTTTGAAGGGGGGGTTCCATGGGTACCCCCAGGGCCCCCAACCGGAGGCTTCCGTATGAAGGGAGGCCTGCTAGGGTCCTCCAAAGACAGTTTCCGATAGACTTTCCATGTCACACAAACCGAGTAAGAAACCCTGTCCGAATCCAACATCGCAATCGGTTTGTCGGAAATGCTGATGGTAGAGCTGTACGAGTCAGCTCCGACTGACTCAGAGTTTCCGAATGCTGGTCAGAACCGATTCAGAATTTCCGAACCATTTCCTTTCCAAACGCATGCATCATAATCTGTTGGTGGAAATTGTTTCTGACCGAGATGGTCGGAAGGGTTACGAGGCAGTCTTGGGGAATTTGAATGCATGTCAGAGGCTTTCCGACCTACATCATAATTGGCCCCTTAGTGTGTGAGTGGCTGTATGAGTACATATGTCAGTGGCTGTTTTAGTGATTGAGTGGGTGTGTGAGTACCTGTATGGGTGAGTGAGTAGATGCATGTACTGATCTATTAATCAGTGATTAGCTGTGTAATTACTAGTGTTGGTATGTTAATGGGTTTGAGAATAGTTATGTGGAATTTGGAGTGGGTGTAGGAAAGGTTATATGGAGTGTGAATGGATGCGTCAGAAATTCTGTGAGTAATGTCATCAGGAATGTAATATTAAATGTCATCAGTGATGTCATCAGGGATGTCACTGACCTTGTCATGAGTAATGTGCAATACAATATTTTATTGATTAATGTAATAAAAACTATAAAAATATTCTGAAAGACTCTACGGGGCATATTATCAAGAACGACGTTAAAATTATCACTGGTTTAGTGGCAGAAAACTGCTGCTAAAGCAGCGATAATGGGCTTGATAATATGCCCTGGAGAATTCCAATAGAAGCCCATGTTCACACCAGAACATGGACTTCTATCAGAATTCTCAAGGGCATATTATCAAGCCCATTATCGCTGCTTTAGCGGCAGTTATCTGCAGCTAAAGCAGCGATAATTTTTGACACTGTCCTTGATACTATACCCCTTAATTTTCAAAGACATTTAAAATTAAATGAAAACAAGTTTGGTGTCATTTATGACAAACAAAAGCAGAATCTATTACTATAGCATATAAATAAAAAGTGTACGATATTGCTATCACATTGGTTCTTGATATAAAATGCATTAGTATTATTAAAATCCAGACAGTAAATTGATTTATTAACAAAGGGCTTAGATAATTTTAATGGGCGTACATGATCAATATTTCGTCAGTGGATCATAAGGAGCCACTTTTTTCCTTGGTCCATATTATCTTTTTATAAAGCATAAAAAATGTCATTTTCTTACAGTTCAGTTGGGGGTCTCTTCGATCAAGACCTATAATTTCAGCTGATCTGCAGAACGAAATGCCCCTATTGTTAAAAGCTTTTGCATAACAAAACCCAAATAGATTTTTAAAATGGACATTTAACCAATCAGATGAATACAATCTTGCATTGCTGCACCACATAAGTTACATATCTTGGGACAATTATACTTCCATGTCGGTTGATCGGTCAAACTTGGTAGAGACCCAAACCTAGTACCCATTAACCTTTGTTTCAGATGAAGTGAATTTGTTGTGTTTAAGTATTGTGCCAAAAGAGTTGTTGTGTAGGATTGAAGAACGATCCAGGTATGTAACCAATTTGCTAATTTGCATTTGTCTTCTAGTAGTCAGTGAAGTTTGGCCATTATGTTTATCACTCTGCGAAAAACTGGGAATGCGAAGTTCTGAGCCCAGAGTTCTGTTGTATATATTTCCTCCAGTCCTGTTTTCAGGAATTTGCCATAACTCAAATGAGGATCTTGTTCTTAGGCCCGCCACAAGGCACCATGTAAGACATTAGATCGACTTAACCAGATGTTACGACCATACCCGAAAAAGTATGTAAATATGGGCACACAAACTCACATTCCTGTCACTATATAGAAGGCATTGATACTATAAAACACCAGAACCGTTCTATTGACTCACAACAAAACGTTTCCATATACGAATCGGAGCCCGGAAGAAGTCTGTGAAAGGACAAAATGTGTTGCTACTAAAATCATTATACACTGGCATTTCTTTTTAAAGATGGAGAAAAAGAATAAAGAATATTTGAATTGAGACACTGTCGTCAGATGCTGTGATTAAATTTTGTACTACTTTCTTTTGATATGCTCCTATTGCAAATCATTGATGAATATAAGCCGAACTCTCGTTAAATTGGATATATCACTGACAGTATTGTGTGTGCTGGACCACTAGTGGAAAAAGATTTTATACCATGTTTTAATAGCAGCATATCTTCTCCCTATCTCTTGTTGCATAAGTCCAAATTCCAGTCGCACCTGTGCCAGGGATGCATTCTTTGGTAGGCCAAAGACTTCTTTGTACATTTTGTTTGAAGATTATCTAAACAGTTTGCTTCTTTACGATTTAAAACAATGCTTGCATAAGCTACTGTTGACAATAGTTTGGCAGCCATAATAGCCACTATTGGTTTAAAAGATGGGCCCCTTATTTTTTTTGCAAATGCACAGAATGCATAGATTAGACCATTTCCATTTCCAAGGTATTTTTTGTGAAATTGGAAATTCATTTGATCATCTATTATATCCCCAAATATTTGTAAGTGATGACTACCCCTAAGGTTGTTTCTGTCAGGTGAATCAAGTCACTCTTACCTGTATGGCACTGTAATCTTACCTGTAAGGTGCTTGACAGGTTTTGCAGAGACGCTATGAGCCAAACTCCCTGAAACCTATCCTACCTCTGGTGGTCTGTAGAATTACGCGCCAAGATGCTGGATAGCTAATAGGGAGAGTGACCGGATCTGACGCTAATGTGAGTTCTTGTAGTCGACCTGCAAAGCAACAAGCTCACCTTTAGTATCTTGTCTACAACTGGGCTGGCACTCTCCTACTTTACTCTATAACTCTCTTACTTTTTTCTAGTTTTAAGTATCCTACCTGCGATCTACTAAGAGAGGCTTCGCGTCCTGGAAGTGGTGTGGAGTCTGAACTGGTTAGCAGAGATGACGAGATGACGAGGAGATGACGTCCTTGTTGTTACATGCAGCGTAGCATCCGTATCACTACAAAGATACAATTACACAATTATATCAATTCTATTAAGAAGATTTTAAACTAACTTCCTTTCTACTTGCACTTACTTTTTTGCTAACTGTAATGTCTTCCACCACTCCCACGTTTTCAGATGTCTTTGGTTTCCTGCTTCAAAAAACTATGAGGATATACACAGCAAGAAACTGGGAAATATACATACAGCTAAAACTATAAACTATTTCACAATGAACACATTAGTCCAAAAGGCTTTCTTCCATTAATTCCCCTCTTGTGAATTCAGAAGGAATGTTCCAAAAATTGTTCTTTCCAAAATAAACGAGTTGCTAGCGTTGGGCGCCTTTGAAGAAAAGAGTTTGTACTTAGCTTTCTTTATCTTGTTGCTGCATTGTCCTGAATTGCTCCTTCAATCGAGTTTCACCAAGCTGCGTCCTTTGAAGGAATCCTGAAGGTCTTCGGAGGATGCGCGATGTTTCCCCTAACAAGGCTGGAAGGCTAAGCGTTTTCCAGAAGCTCGGGTGTGGCTTTTATAGCTGAACCACACCCGAACGTCGAGACGCATGCGTGCCATCTGCCGCTTGAGTTCTCTCTTTGCGTAGAGAAAAAAAGTAAACAAACGCGTCTTTCACGCTTTCAGCTGAAGCGAAGCACACGCGTCTTTCCAATTGTCAGCTGAAGCGAGGCAGAGACTCAAATACTTTACAAGTTCAAGCATGACGAAGCATACTGCCAAAAGTCACTTCCTAATCAACTAATTATAACAAGCTTACACCACCAAGAGTCACAAGAGAAAATACGTGTAAAAACAAAATGATGCATGCACTTTCAAATCACGTTTAAACATCATAATAAACGTATCTTCACATACATATTCACAAGGAGTGCTGGATGCACGGGACAGGGGTGGGTTTCATAAATAGAGTATAAACTCTGCTTTTAGATGTGCGCGTTGCAGGTTTTTACTTCTATGGGGATTGAGGAGGCTGTGAGTGTGGTTTCATGACAGTACCCCCCTCGTAGAATCCCTCCTAACACTGTCGGAACCGGTTTGGGCTTGTCAGGGTATTTAGCATGAAACACTTTCAGAATTTTGGGAGCATTTTGCAGGTTCACCAAAGGTTCCCAAGTTCTTTCCTCGGGACCGTAACCTTTCCAATCAACTAGGTAATGTAATTTTCCTTTTACCCTTTTGGAATCCAAGACAGCTTTTACTTCAAATTCTGGAACTCCATCAACATCTATAGTCGGAGGATGTTTAAGACTTCTGGTTCCGGGATTACATGGTTTTATCAAAGAGATGTGAAATACAGGATGAATGTGAAACCTAGCAGGTAACGTTAACTCCACACAAACTGGGTTGATTACTCTTTCTATAGGAAAGGGGCCAATGAATCTGGGGCGGAAAGTTTTGTGACATTTCAACCTAAGGTTTTTAGTTGCCAACCAAACCTTGTCTCCTACAGAATACAGTGGTGACTTAGAGCGATGCTTGTCAGCATACAATTTTTGGGTTTCTTTTGCTTGTGCCAGATGTTGTTGTGCTTCTTGCTGAATACCAACTAGACCTTTTACATAATCAGAAACTGCTGGAACTAAGGTTGAACCCAAATCTGATCCTAGTATCTTCTTTGGATTATTACCAAATGTGCAAAAGAATGGGGACATACCAATAGAGGAGTGATCCGCATTATTATATGCGAATTCTGCGGCCCAAAGAACCTCTGACCAATCCTGATCATGAGTGACTAACATGCATCGTAACAGCTGTTCAACAGTTTGATTTGTGCGCTCTGTTAACCCATCAGTTTGTGGATGATAACTTGTAGAAGTTCGAACTTCCATGTTTAAAGCCTTCCCCAAATTACGCCAAAAATGGGAAATAAACTGTGGACCTCTATATGAAATTAAAACTGATGGTATTCCATGTAATTTTACTACCTCTTTCATGAATACTTGAGTTAATTCAGAAGCTGAGGGAAGCTTAGTAAGAGGTATGAAATGAGCATAGCGAGTGAAATGATCTACTACTGTGAGTATTGTAGCCTGACTTGGAGCGAGGTAATTCAACAATAAAATCTAACGACACTGTGTGCCAGGGTTGAGGTGGTAAAGTTAACGGTAACAGGAAACCACTGGGAGCATGATGTACCGGTTTGTTCTGACTACAGACGGTACAAGTGTCCACATAAAGTTGAATGTCTTTATACAATGAAGGCCACCAAAACTTTCTCTTGATCAACTGGTACATTTTTGTTACTCCAGGATGTATAGACAGAGTAGTATCATGATACAACTGTAAAACTCTTTTCTGAAGAGATTCAATGGGTACAAACACCTGATTATTCATGTATAATAAATTTTCTTTCCACTGTAACAATGGATAGACTTTATTTCATTCTTCTTTCGATTGTGACTGAAAAGCTTCCTTAAGATCTAACACTACATCAGAGTTTACAAGGCCTACAAGAAAACGTTCAGCAGGAATGATTGGAATTACAGGTTCTTGTTTTATGTTCATATCATCACTACCTCCAATTCTTGATAAAGCGTCCGCTTTATTGTTTTCTTTTCCAGGACGATAGGTGATGATAAAGTTGAAATCATTGAAAAACAAAGTCCACCTTAACTGTCGAGCTGATAAAGCCTTTACAGATTTAAGTGACTGTAGGTTTCTATGGTCTGTGTAAATTGTCACAGGATGTCTGGGCCCTAGCAAGTAGTGTCGCCATTCTTTGAAGACAGCTTTTATGGCTAGTAATTCTCTATCTGCTATGGCATAGTTTTGTTCTGTGGGATTTAATTTTCTAGAGTAAAAAGCAACTGGATGCATTTGACCAGTACTCGTACTTCTTTGGGAAAGAATACCTCCAATAGCAAATTGAGATGCATCAGCCTCTACAATAAACGGTTGGGAAGGATCTGGGTGTTTTAGAATCGGAGCGGTTGTAAATTGAGTTTTCAATTTCTGAAAAGCTGTTTTAGCTTCAGCCTCCCATTCAAATGTTGTGTTTTTTCTCAGTAATTTAGTAATCGGGGTGATGATTTTTGAGAAATCCTTAATGAATCGCCTATAAAAATTTGCGAATCCCAGAAAACTTTGGTTTGTTTAACGCTGTTTGGGATTGGCCAATCAATTATGGCTTGCACTTTCTTTTGATCCATTTCTATGCCAGAAGGACTGAGGATATACCCCAAGAAATCCATGGTGGTAGCATGAAACAAGCTTTTCTCTAATTTAACAAATAAAGAATTCTGCAAAAGCTGTTTCAAAATGGCTCGTACTTGCTTCACATGCTCAGATGTATTTTTGGAGTAAATGAGGATATCATCTATATAGACAATACAACATACATCAAGAAATTCCCTTAATACCTCATTTATGAAGAATTGAAATGCTGCTGGAGCGTTGCAGAGTCCGAAGGGCATGACTTGATACTCATAAAGTCCAAACTTTGTACGGAAAGCAGTTTTCCACTCATCACCCTCTCGGACTCTTACTAGATGATATGCTCCTCGTAAATCTAACTTTGTATATACTGTTGCATCTTTAATTTGGTCAAGTAAAGTCGGAATCAAGGGCAATGGATACCTATTCTTGACAGTCATGTTGTTAATTGCGCGATAATCGATGCAAGGGCGCAATTCTCCTCCTTTCTTTAGTATGAAAAATAAAGGGGAGGAGACCGGAGACTTAGAATGTCTGATAAAACCGTAAGCAAGATATTCATCCAAATATGCCCGCAGATGTTCATTTTCTTTTTCTGTAAGGGCATAAATTCTACTACATGGTAATGTGGCTCCAGGAATAAGATCAATTTGACAATCATAATCCCTATGCGGTGGCAAGGTATTGGCCTTTGTTTTGTCAAATACATCCAGTAGATCATGATATTCTTCTGGAACCCCTGTAATTGTTAGTACACTCTGAATCTTTTTAGGAAAATTACAGCCCTGAACTATAAGTTCTGTACCTGGATATTGCCGAAAACATCTTGCATGACAGTAATCAGATTTGAAGAGAATGGTTCTATTTATCCAGTCAATGTAAGGGTTGTGGAGTACTAACCAAGGAATACCCAAGATTAGACCAAACTGAGGGGCGTCAATAATATCAAAGGTTATATCCTCACTGTGTTTAGTTGCACATATCATAGTCAAGATCTCGGTGTTGTGTTGTATTGGACCTGAAGTCAATTCTTTTCCATCCACAGCCCTGACTATTTCTGGAGACTTTTTCTCAGTTCTTTGCAACCCTAATTTCTGAAATAATTGAGTGTCGATAAAATTGCCTGTGGCTCCTGAATCTATTAAGGCATCCACAGACCATGAGCGAGTGTTGTCTAATTGTGATTGAAGTAGAACTCTCACACTGAGATGACTATGTGAAATGGTTGGAGCGTTAGAGGCCAAACTAAGTTGCTTACCCGATAAACTGACCTCCTGATTTACCGAGTTTACAAGTTTTCCGACTGTGATATGGTGTTGACATCAGCTGACTTTGATTTAGGTTTTGAGGGTCGAGTTGGGCACTCCTTAACAAAGTGCCCAGATTTTCCACAATACATACATTGATTCAATTTTCTTCTCTTCTCCCTTTCATCTTTAGACAAAGTCCCTCTAACTGTCCCTATTTGCATTGGTTCAATTGGATCTTGTTTTGGTATGGACTCATGTTTAAGATTTGACTTGTCTTTTGATAAGAAAATTTTGAAATCTGTCTTACCTTTTTCTCCCTTCCTTTCTATGATGCGATGATTTAATTTAACTACCAGATCAATAAATTCCTCACAGTCAGTGGGGGGATCAAGAATCTGTGTTACCATATCTTTCAAATCGTCTCTCAATCCCCTATAGAACAAGGACACTCGTTTGTCTTCTGGCCATTCTGCTTCTATTACTAATCTATTAAAGGAAGAGATATAATGTAAAAGATCTGAGGACCCTTGTTTCAAGCTAAGCAGTTCGTAATCAGCCGACTGCACAAAGACATGTTTGGCGAATAGTTTTTTCATGGTATTTTTGAAACGTCTTAGATCATATAGAATTGCATCATTTCTTTCTACATAAGGTACAGACCAAAGAGCTGCTTCACCACCCAAGTAAGAAAGGATAAAAGCTACTTTCGCCGAATCATCAGGAAATGCTGTGGGTTTGGCTACGAAATGTAAGTGGCATTGATTTAAGAAGATAGCAAATTTGTTACAGTCGCAATAAAATCTCTCTGGCGGTGCTAGGGGTACAGGAACAGGGGTAACCACTTGAATTTGGGTATTTGCAGAAGGGGAACTAGATGTGTTACCACTATACAAAGTCTGCATTGCAGGTTGAAAGGTTGCTGGCCTAATAGGAGAAGTCCAAGAAGTTCTAGAAGTTTGTAAGTTACTTCGTAGTTCAGAAACATCCCTACGTAGTTCTGCATTCTCGTGTCTTAACTAAGCTAACATAGCAGCTATGTCTTGAAGAGACACCTGATCTGTTTGGTCCATAGCGTCTGGGCAAAACTGTTCCGTGGGCTTAGCCTTCTGTCAGGTGAATCAAGTCACTCTTACCTGTATGGCACTGTAATCTTACCTGTAAGGTGCTTGACAGGTTTTGCAGAGACGCTATGAGCCAAACTCCCTGAAACCTATCCTACCTCTGGTGGTCTGTAGAATTACGCGCCAAGATGCTGGATAGCTAATAGGGAGAGTGGCCGGATCTGACGCTAATGTGAGTTCTTGTAGTCGACCTGCAAAGCAACAAGCTCACCTTTAGTATCTTGTCTACAACTGGGCTGGCACTCTCCTACTTTACTCTATAACTCTCTTACTTTTTTCTAGTTTTAAGTATCCTACCTGCGATCTACTAAGGGAGGCTTCGCGTCCTGGAAGTGGTGTGGAGTCTGAACTGGTTAGCAGAGATGACGAGATGACGAGGAGATGACGTCCTTGTTGTTACATGCAGCGTAGCATCCGTATCACTACAAAGATACAATTACGAAATTGTATCAATTCTATTAAGAAGATGTTAAACTGACTTCCTTTCTACTTGCACTTACTTTTTTGCAAACTGTAATGTCTTCCACCACTCCCACGTTTTCAGATGTCTTTGGTTTCCTGCTTCAAAAAACTATGAGGATATACACAGCAAGAAACTGGGAAATATACATACAGCTAAAACTATAAACTATTTCACAATGAACACATTAGTCCAAAAGGCTTTCTTCCATTAATTCCCCTCTTGTGAATTCAGAAGGAATGTTCCAAAAATTGTTCTTTCCAAAATAAACGAGTTGCTAGCGTTGGGCGCCTTTGAAGAAAAGAGTTTGTACTTAGCTTTCTTTATCTTGTTGATGCATTGTCCTGAATTGCTCCTTCAATCGAGTTTCACCAAGCTGCGTCCTTTGAAGGAATCCTGAAGGTCTTCGGAGGATGCGCGATGTTTCCCCTAACAAGGCTGGAAGGCTAAGCGTTTTCCAGAAGCTCGGGTGTGGTTTTTATAGCTGAACCACACCCGAACGTCGAGACGCATGCGTGCCATCTGCCGCTTGACTTCTCTCTTTGCGTAGAGAAAAAAAGTAAACAAACGCGTCTTTCACGCTTTCAGCTGAAGCGAAGCACACGCGTCTTTCCAATTGTCAGCTGAAGCGAGGCAGAGACTCAAATACTTTACAAGTTCAAGCATGACGAAGCATACTGCCAAAAGTCACCTCCTAATCAACTAATTATAACAAGCTTACACCACCAAGAGTCACAAGAGAAAATACGTGTAAAAACAAAATGATGCATGCACTTTCAAATCACGTTTAAACATCATAATAAACGTATCTTCACATACATATTCATAAGGAGTGCTGGATGCACGGGACAGGGGTGGGTTTCATAAATAGAGTATAAACTCTGCTTTTAGATGTGCGCGTTGCAGGTTTTTACTTCTATGGGGATTGAGGAGGCTGTGAGTGTGGTTTCATGACAGTTTCTCCAAGCTTAATTGGGCATTGATTCCAGGGCTGATTCCTGATAAACATGGTTTTCGTTTTTTTGTGATGTTAATTTCAAGAACATTGGCCCTAGCAAACGTTGACAATTCATTAAGTGCTCTTTGAAGGCCAACTCTTGTTAGGCTAAGCACAACTATCTTGTCAGCATAGGAAAGATACGTTATGGAAAGAGGACCCAGGCGTGGTGGATGGAAATTAACCTCATAAATAGATTGGATAGATGAGGAGCACAGCCTTGATATAGTCCTCTGTCTGTATTTCCCTTGACAGTCTTGTATCAGTAACTATTTTTACAGAGATCCTTTGTGCCAGTATACAATTGTACAAAGGCTTATAGTATTGTTTTAGGAAGTCCAGATATCTTTAGATTTCTCCACAACAAGCCACAGTCTATAAAGTCAAACGCTGCTTTAAAATCCATAAAGAATAGTAATTTTCTCTGCAAGCGCTTGCACTTTTCCGCTATTAAAACCAGGGCTAATATGTTTGTTGTTGTACTGAACTGTTTGCAAAACCCTGTCTGATTAAGTGAGATCAACTTGTTGTTATTGGACCATTCCACGAGATCCTCCAGGATTAATGATGCATTATATTTGGCTTCAGCATTGATAAGTGCAATTAGCCTGTAGTATGCCAGATCGGACCTGTCACCACCCTTAAATATCAGTTTGATTATTAACTCTTTTTAACTCCTACTCAGAGTTCCATTATTCCTACCTCTCTATATAGCTCAGTCAGTGGGATCGCCCAATAGTCAGGATCACATTTGAAGATGGCCTGCAAGATGCCAATTGGCCCGGGAGCCCCATCCTTTTGTCCCAGTTTTATTACTTTGGATACCTTTTCTGCTGCATGGAATTGGTTGTCCAGGGCTATTGGAGGTGTCTGAAACTGCACACACCTATCTAATGTGTTGAGACCTAATAATGGTGTGTCCGTTGGGCTCCAAGGCTTTGTGGCTGTTACCCATCTCTTTGTTTACAATTGGTATAGCTCTTTTGAATGTTTTACTTAGGTGATCTACCCAACCTAACTCTATCACGCATGAATTATTTATAGTTAGCAGTTATCTCATTGTTCCATTTATTATTTCCCAAAAGGCTCTATTATTGGTTTGTGTAGAACAGAAGAGCAGCTTTGTCCAGAACATTTGCTGTTTCATTTTCTGATCCTCCTAAATTTCCTTTTTGTATAACTTCCTAAGATTTTTCATATTATCCCAAAAGTGTTTTGAAGCATTGAGGGTTCTCTTCTTTCTGACCACCTTTCTCAGTTCTTTTCTTAATGTGAAGGCTTCTTTTGAGAGGATTTAGGTGTGCTTATTCCTTGTCTTCCTCGCATAATCAGTTTTGGTGCCTGCGTTACCAAGTTTGTTGTGAAAGTTTTCCAATTCACAACTTGACTGCTTTCTGAAATTGTGTTAGTTTCTATTATCTCTTTAGCTAGCATTGTTAATTCTGGTAGAGTATCTGCAGACCATCATATATGTTTCAAATTAGTTGTTTGTTGTGACCTAAATCTGTAGAGGCTGGCTGGTCTTTAGGAGGGTTTATTTTTAATTCTGGTGCTGGTATAAATGGTCACTTCAGGTTGTGTATTTTATAATATATTTCAGTAGTGGCACCGTTAGAATTGTGTAGTATATTGTTGACTGCGCATTTGCACCATGATAAGTCCATCGTGGGAGGTGTCATCTTTAGTTCTACCATTTATTACTCTCAGGCTTAGATGTTCCAGGGCCAGAACTTTCTTTTGCCCATTCAAATCATGTCATTTTGCTTCTGAGGAGGATTGTGGAGGGACTGTCCAGAACACATTGTATTCTACTAAGTGCTTATCTTCATCCAGGGTGTAAATTAAATTTGCGTTGAAATCACCTGTTATTATTATTTCCAAGCTGGGATCCCAAATCTAATATTGGTTATTATAAAGAGTGACCCATCACATTGTATCACTTTTTTTCCCTGCATTTGGGTGCATGTATACATTTATTAGTATTATTGCTATTCTTTGGTAATTAGACCACTGATCCAATATGATTACATGTAGCTCTGATGTAGTACTTCAAAGCTATTCTGACCTGATATTCAGTGCTGTGGATACATACACTGCAAGGCTGCCTTTTGATCTCCTGTACCGATCGTTCTTATAGCTTTTATGTGATGGAGTATGTAGCTGGCCACTTCCTGTGGTTCGATTAGCCAAGTCTCTTGGAGCACAATGATTGTTGTTCCAGTTTGTGGGGAGGAGACATTTTCCTGTAGTTCTCCTTTTGCCGCTGCAATGATCCAAGATAAAAGCTATAATGAAGCATTAAAACACTTTTTATTTGTGCAGAAAGTCATTCACTTCTGGTGGCATTGAGAGTTGAGGCTATCCATTTCCATTTGTTTGTATCCTGTTCCTGTATTTATCTGCTCTTTATTGTCTGGGTTGTTATAACTCTGTTCTGATATTACATTTGAATATGCTCAGCTTTAACTTTTGTTTAGTTGTTATAAGAATGAGGGACTTTATGCAACTTTAGTCTGTGATTGTTTGGTTAGTTGCACTGTACCAAGTTTTTGAGAGAGTGTCTCTGGCTCACACCTCACACCACATGACTCGCCCCTTCCTCACTCCAAATGTTAACCTAAAATCGTCTCACTTCTATTATTGGGGGTGAGTGGTGGTCTGCTTATTATTATCAAATAAAGATCACATCTAAAAAAAAAAAAAAATAAAGATCACATGTGGTGGGTGCAGTCTTGTTTGTGAAAGCGGGGGAGCTCGGCAATGCACAATATCTACCCCTAACCTACTGGTGTGCTTCACACTACTCACTCACCGTGTTTACTTTAACAATATAAGAATATGTAACAGAGTGCACCTTTGAATGTCAAAGTTAGAGGAGCAAAGTTTGTTTACTGCTTTTACCAGCTTTTACCAGCTCTCGACGGTGCCTCTACTCAAAGTTCTCACTGCTGGCACTGGTGCTGACGTTGGTGCTGCTCTTTCTACTGGCACTGATGACACTTGGGTCTCACTGCTGGTATTGTTCCTGCCCTCTTTGCTGAAGCTGCTGCGATGTCACTCGTCTCCTGTTCTGGATCCCAGAACTGCAAGAAGCAAATACCACACTTAGGCAGCAGTCTGCGCTGTAGGAGGCGACCAGCAATTATGCTGCCCCTGAAGTTCTTTGTATCGTATCAATACCAGTGCTCTTTTCTGCTCACGGAGCTCAGAACATGATGATACACCTCGCCCCGCCTTACTAGCGGCTGAGCAGACGCCTGATACTGCAAAATGTTGAGTTGCACGTTGGGTGTTAGAGGTTAGGGGGTGAGACTAGGAGGAACCCCAAGGCTGAATCCAGAGCTTTTGGGACTCGCCTCCGCTCTCCGCTGGTGTCACTTGCTGTGTGTCAGCTGCTCCAATCCAGGCAAGCTTAGCTTGAATCATTGTAGCAGGAGAAAGCTTTGTAGAGAGAAAATATGGGATGATGGAAATCAAACGTGAGGAGTCATCCTTTCTAGTCCTCCAGAAACTCCATAGCTCTACATGTGAATTGCTCTGGTCCCTCTTTCTGAAATGTGTCATGAGTGATGTAATATGTAAGGTCACAAACAGTGCATTGTGGGGGCACAAATTATAGTTAGGTCAGCTAACTATAACTGCAGAATTTCTCGGGTTTTGTATGAGCAAAATGTCAGCCTAACTATAATTTTCCTGTAACCTTTGGTTTTTTTAAGTACATTTCTAATGTTTTTTAAATTCCAATTTCTAACTACAACATCCCTGTAAACTCTGTTTTTTTCTGTGAATTTCCATGGTTTTTCAAAACCGATTTCCGAACTATAATATCCCTGTAATCTTTGTTTTTTCTGTGATTTTCTAAGTTTTTTTAACTTCTATTTCATAACTATAACGTCCTATTTCTTTGTATATAATTAGATATTGAACACTACATATGCATGATGCGCCACTTATTGTTTTAAATGTTATCTATTCATTTAAAAAGTGCATTAATCAGCTTATTTTAAGATATTATTGTTTTTTTGGATGACATTGCTATTGCTGAGGACACTCAGCGAATACCGTGAGTTGGTGTGTGAGTCTCAGAGTATATCAGTGACTGTGTGCATATGTTTCTGAGTGGGTCTGTGAGTGGGTGTATGAGTATCTGAGTGAATCTGGGAGTGGGTGTATGAGTGTGTCAATGGGTCTATGAGGAGCTTGTACATAAGTCTCTGAGTGGGTGAAGGAATGGGTGCATTCATGAGTGTCTAAGTGGGTCTGTGACTAGGAAGGCAAGGGTCGGTGAATCGATATTTGAGCCTTTGAATGGGTGCATGTATATCTGAGTGAGTCTGTGACTGGGTATGTGAGTCTCCGAGTGAGTGACTCAGTCCATTTATATATTTGTAGAGTTTCATATAGCGCTGGCTAGATCCGAAGGTATCAGAACGATTACATGAGGATTATCAATTTACAAAATTCCATCAGTTACAGGAGCCTAGTAAAACATTGAAAAAAACAATGTTACACAATAACATGAGCTACTAGTGATATCTTAAACAAATACACATATCATAGGAGAAAGAGGAGAAAAGTAAAAAGGGGTTGGAATGAATATTGGGTCAGAAAAGACCAGCAAGGGGTAGAGTAATTCAGGGGAACCAAAAAGACAAAGTCAAAGTCAAACAAGCCGGCTGAATCATCGGAAGGCAGGGGAGGAAGGAGACACTGTGGAGAGATGAAGGAAAGTCTGCCCAATGTCCGGCTGGGTAGGAGATGGCCTCAGTGGAAATACATAGTCCATCTCTTCTATAGCTAACTAGGTAGCTCCACCAGGGATAAGTCAAATTGCTAGGTCCCCGCGGTCAGTAGAATGTTCACAAATTTCTCCTAAGTTGCTGAGGCTGGTTTCAAATTCAATTGGGGAATCAGAGAATTAAAGGATTGCAGTCCTTAGAACCCCAGGTGTGTATCAAGGTTCAAGGAGGGGTACGTCATCGGAGGAAGGAGAAGGAAGGAGACACAGCAGGGAGATGAGGAGAACAGTGCCAAATGTCCTGCTGGGTAGGTGACAGCCGAGGAGGTGAACCAGAGCTGATCTCCTCTATAGCTGTCTAGGTAGCTTCACTGGGCATTGGCCATAGTGCTTGGTCTCTGCGGTCAGGATAATAATCCTGGTTCCTCTGAAGAGTTTAAGTTTAAATGCGATAGTTGGAGAGATGAGAACCACAGTCAAATCTAACCCCAGGTGTATGTAAGGGCCCAAGAAGG
This sequence comes from Lissotriton vulgaris, assembly GCF_964263255.1. Lineage (NCBI taxonomy): Eukaryota > Metazoa > Chordata > Amphibia > Caudata > Salamandridae > Lissotriton > Lissotriton vulgaris. The sequence continues at coordinate 683,014,958 of NC_141689.1, forward strand.
GGGTAGCTTCCAGAGATCAAAGGCAAAAAGGCAATCCCTAGCTGGGGAGATTCATGGCTGGCGCTGATCAGCTGTCGGCCATCTTGTAGATATGCTGTATAAGATACATTGTGGGACAAGCTAGTACCCGGCTGAACAGTATTGGCAGATTGATTCCACAGCTTGGTGCCATAAGGAAGGGTTGAAATGAAGGTCCGCGTCGCAGCAATCACAGACTGCTATATTGCTATTTGGTTTGCCAATAGCTACATCATGGGTGCCATCTAAGGACCAGGACCCGTCCTGGGGAAGAATGTTGTGCTGGTGGAATCGGATTTGTGCAAAAAAGAATTCCTTAAAGTAAGCGGACACAGTCCTACTTAAAATATTGGTCTTTTTTGCTGATATTCACAGCACAACTCCATCCGGAAAGATAGAGCGCTTCCTGTACCCTTCAGCTGCCATCTTAGGGTCAAGCCACTTTAATTGATGATTGCTGCAAGGTTAGGAAACACTGGTCATGGCAACAAAAGTAATTATGCCTTGTTACAAAGTAAGGTCAGTAAAATCCTTACAAGGCAGGCACTCAGGAGGGCAATTCAGTTGTAATACAGTGCCTTCTGTGCTGGTTTTGCTGATGTCTCTTGTAATCTGCCATTTTGAATTGCCACGTTACTTCATCAGATGAGGATGCAGCAGTGATTCTTCTTTAATCAGCACCTTACATCAAGTCACAATACCACCATTGTGGCAGCGCTCCACCAGAGATCGTAGCCTGGTATTTTAAATCCAGTCACTGGAACTCCAGAATCCATACATGATATCTCCATACAAGGCAGAGAGCTTGAATCAAGCTGCCATCTTCCACTTCGCCCTGCCCCGTCTCCCAGTACATAAGTTTCTAAGATGGTGTGTGACTAAGAATGTGAATGACTGTATGGGTGGCTGTGTGGATCTATGAGTGGGTATATGAGTGTCTTAGTGGGTCCGTCAGTGGGTATGTGAGTGTCCTAGTTGTCTGTGAGTACATACATGAGTATGTTAGTGGGTCTATAAGTGGGTGTGTGAGTCTTTGAGTGGATCTGTACATGGGTGCATGAATGACTGGTCTGTAAGTTGGTGCATGAGTATTTGAGGTCATTTGAGATGTCATCAGTGATGTCACTGGCTATGTCATGAGTGATGAAATGTGTAACGTAATAAACAGTGCATTGGAGCCGCATAGGTTATGGTTAGCTCAGATAACTATGCTGCTGAATTTCTATGGTTTTGTATGAGTGAAATCTGAGCCTAACTATAGCTGCCAAATTCCTATGGTTTTGTACGAGTGAAATCTGAGCCTTTAACCTTTGTTTTTTTTCACTGAAATTCTATTTCCTAACTATAACAAACCCTGAAACCTTTGAATCTTTTAGTGCAGATCTCTTGTGGACAAACGCTGGGAAACTACTGTCCTCATCACAATGAATAGTTGTTCTGTCCTACTAGAAACACTTTTCTGACAGGGCCTTTTTCATGCCTCAAAAACATACAGCTGCTGTATCGTTGAATGCTTCTACTGCATACACTGGAATTAGGTAGACCATTACCAGGAACTTTATCCTGACACCGGTGGAGACCCTGTCCAGTCCTCCTATATGTGGTGAACTGACCTAATCCCAGCATGTGGTCTACTTCACAAATCCTGAAATTATACTAGCTGTGACAATGGGTAGATCTCCTGGACCTGTACAAATGACTTACTGAATGTTAATGTAAGGAAAGTGATACATTTGACAGTGGGCTATTTTCACAAACATCACCATTTCAAAATATGGACAAAGCTCGAATTTATCAATAGCGTATGCTGTTAAACATTCCAAAATCATTCAGACTTACATCCTGCAGCCCACATCTACGCCATAAATGATGTTTCTTCTACTTACATCCTGCAGCCCAAATCTACGCCATAAATGATGTTTCTTCTATAACAATGATGGTGAGTAGTTGCATGTGTGCCATGTGAGTTTTCGTGCTCTTCTTAACACTCCACACTTTTGTTACCTCCAGCTTTGTCAAACCTCCTACATTATACTCAGTGGTCCCTGTTTAGGCCAATCTACAGACAACAGCCTTTACGAAAGAACTTGAATGGTATATTATGAGCTGGTCATGGCTAGGGAATGAGCGGGCTAAGTCGAGAGACACTAAAGGGAGACCAGACAGCTATTTTTGTTCAATTGACCCCAGGCAACATTTTATTCTACCTAATCGCTAATTTTGTGTCACTAAAGCCATGGTATGGTGGAGTCAGGGGTGTGTTGGGATCACTGACATAATATCGAATACAAAAATATAACTTACCAAAATATCGTTGACAAAATATAGAATGCAAAAATATCGAATTCCTATCTACAAACAGGTAAGTACAAAAATATCGAATCAAAAATATTGTTGTAAAAAATATAGTTAGTCAAAATATCCATTTTTTTTTAAATGTCTTAAAAGTATTTTAGAATTAATGAAATAATAAATATAATTAACTGAAACATACTTAAAAATACTTAAAATTAATATATAATTAATTTAAGTCAAAAAACCATACAATTTTCTTTTTTAATACATATATATATATTGACGTAATATTAATAACACATTTACAATGTTTTTACTGTAAGATAGCGTTACCACTACAGTGAGTGCAACAGTAGGGAAAGCGTTGGATGGCGTAGGGGTAAGAATTACTATTCCCACTCCAGTGGATGCAACAGTAGGGAAAGCATTGGATAGCGGGAGGGTAAAAATTACTATTCCCACTGCAGAGAGTGCAACAGTAGGGAAAGCATTAGATAGCGTAGAGGTAAAAAAATACTATTCCAACTCCAGAGAGTGAAACAGTGGGGAAAGCATTCGATAGCAGGAGGGTAAAAATTACTATTCCCACTCCAGAGAGTGCAACAGTAGGGAAAGCGTTGGATAGTGTAGGGGTAAAAATTACTATTCCCACTCCAGTGAATGCAACAGTAGGGTAAGCATTGGATAGCGGGAAGGTACAAATGACTATTCCCACTCCAGATAGTGCAACAGTAGGGAAAGCGTTGGATAGCGGTAGGGTAAAAATTACGATTCTCACTCCAGACACTGCAACAGTAGGGAGAGCGTTGGATAGCGTAGGGGTAAAAATTACTATTCCCACTCCTGAGAGTGCAACAGTGGGGAAAGCGTTGGATAGCGTAGGGAAAGTAATGATTTAATACATTAATAAAAATAAATTAAATATCAATACCAATAGAACATTAATTAAAATTAATAACAAATGTAATATTACTTTAAGTAATTAGAAATACAACTAAATATGAGTTAATAAAAATTAAATACATATTCATAATTAACAACTAATTACATTTCAATAATTAATAATAAAAATTAATACAAATTAATCATTAAAAGTACATTAATTATCAATACACACAAAGGGGCCGATTCCGATCCGGTAAAATCCCGTACGAATAGCCGTACGGAGCATTTTTCCTGTACAAATCGTATCCTCGAACGTCCTCGTACGTACAATGTAGTACGATGCGTACCCAAAGCAGTTCCCCATCCGAATTGTACCAAAGCCCGTACGACACAATAATCCGTACGAATCGCATTCGGAACGCGCAGTACACAATGTCCGTATGGATCGAAGCATCATTTTCCCACCCATCAAGTACGATTTGTCCTGTCAACACTCCGTAAGGCTCTTTTTTTATAAGACCTCAAACATCCAAAAAAACAGGATTCGACTTGAAATGCGTACAAAACGGACCCCTGGTACGGTTGGTACACCCTATGATCGTAGGTGTACGGTTCGTACACCCCATGATCGTAGGTGTATGGTTTGTACACCCCATGATCATAGGGGTATGGTTTGTACACCCCATGATCGTAGGTGTATGGTTCATACACCCCATGATCGTAGCCCTACGATCATGGGGTGTATGAACCGTACACCTCTGATCATGGGGTGTACGAACCGTACACCTATGATCATGGGGTGTACGATCCGTTCCCTATGTGATTGTGTGGCTCTTCCTATGAATTGCTCATACGCGACTTTTACCATACGAATCCCGTACTCATTCCACGGTCCGGATCGTACTTGTCTGGATGTACGGCATGTTTACATTTCGTACGGTTCACTTTCAGGCTCAGTATTGTACGGAATTTCCCTTGCTTTTTGTACGGTTCGGATCGTACTACGCGATTTGGACCGATTTGTACTATTCGTACGGAAACAGCAACGAATTCGGATAGTCGTACGGATTTGTTTCCCGAATCGGAATCGACCCCAAAGTATTTTTAATATGTAAATAATTACAATTACATTGCTTCCCACCCTATTCCCCAATAAACCCACAAACCACTACAGAAAATAAATTAATACAATAATCATAATTATCAAATAATTAATTGATAAAAATGAATTACCAATTAAAAAACAATTTACTAATTAAAATTAGTTAACAATAAATTAAAAATCAATACCAATAAATAAAAATACATTATTTACTTAATTACAATTAAATTAGTTCCCACCCTATTCCCCTATAATCCCACAACCCACTAGGGAAAAGAAATTAATAAAATGTACATATTTATCAATTAATCAATTAATAAAAATAAATATCAAATTAATAAAAATGTATATCAATAAATAAATAAAAAATGTTTAAATAATTAGAATTAAATTACTTCCCACCCTTTTCCCCTAAAAACCTACAACCCGCTACAGAACTAAAAATCAAAATTAAATAAAAAATAATTAATAATTGCTAAAAAATATTCTTTAATTTAATATAAATAAATTGTAATGTAATGTAATGTAATGATGTCTTGTAAAGCTCATGAATCATCCCACATGGGGTATCTCCACATTGTAGACCGCTGAGGAACCCTTCCTGGCTTTCCCTGTGAGATGGACCCTACTGGGTATCTCCAGGGTGAAACCAGGCATCCCCGGCTTATGTGGGGGGCCATTGTGGAGATGAGGCAAGCTAATGCCCAGAGTTACCAAGTGTGATCCCTGGTTAGAATAGGCACCGAGGTGAGAATTATCAAGTTAGCTGACCCTGTTCCATGACCCTGCCGTGTCAGGAATCTAACCCTGGTCCCAGGCCATCCTCTGCTTCCGGGTCTGCCGCCTCTAACCAGTGAGCCACACCACTCCACTCCACTCCAAATTACTTCCCACCATATTCCTCTATAAACAGACAACCCGCTACAGAATTAAATTACGCAAACATTTAGTAACATAAAATTAATTACTTAAAATAAATTAAACATACGTTACAAAATTAATATACACTTTTCACACATATAGTAAAATACAAAACACTTTAAAAAATTCAATTGTATTAAATTGTGATATATTTTAATGCCTATATTGTGCTAGTGCCTATTACACATAGATCATACATGCCATTTTGAATCGCCACGTTACTTCATCCGACGAGGATGCAGCAGTGATTCTGCTTTAATTCGGTCCAGTTGTTTAAGCAAAAAATTGATTTAGTTCACTGTCTTTTGCCTGAAATTGCTTCTGCTTCAATATTAACCATGGGGGCAATATATTCCCAGTCCTTTTACAAATCTCCCATGACAATTTTATTTTTTGCCCAGAAGAAAAAGGTGTCAACATACAAGGGCAGCCAAAGCAGCCCTGTCAAGAACGGGGGAGGAAGGACTGGAGACGCAGACTATCTAGGCAAACGTAATTCAAATGCCAAGGAAAAAAGTTTTCTGTGATTTTCTAGATAACATACATGTCCACTCCAGAGTAGAGTTTGGGTCATTTGGGAGCACTCCAGTTAACAGGGAGGGATCACACTGCCTGCTTTCTGCAAATCTATGCATGACACATGTAACTGCATTCATCCAGGCACTAGCAACAGCACTCTCCAAGGATTCACCCTCATGATCCGACTTCTACGCTGCCCCAGCCCTGCATGTTGCAGATCCTCAGAGATAGCCAGAGTGCTGCTTACAAGTTTGTGGCTCATCCTGCACGCACAAACAAACCTCTGTGCTGCTACCTTCCAAACAGTGGTGCCTTATTAGCACCAACAGCCACATGCACTGGACAAAAGGAACCTAACAAGCACTAATTCTATGAGAACATTGGCTGTGCTTGAACGCTGGGCAGAGCAGCACCAAACGAAGCATGCCATGCACACATTTGGGAATAGGTTCAAAGAACATCATGTTTTAAAGATGCTTTGAAGCACCTCAGCTTTATAACTCTCCTGTAGATTAGAATTTCAGCATGCCCCTGGTACCTGACCCACACGGGGTGATAATGGAAAGGGGCGACCATTCGGTCCCCCCGAACGTATGGTGGAGTACCACGATCACCCCGGGAAGCCATCTTGGGCGGGATGCGAGTCTCGGCTGGTATGCCCGAAGCGGCGTAGCCGGGCGCGCCTTTTCCCGCCCTGGAGTGGGTTGTCCTAGACACTGACGCGGCCGGCCACGCCCTCGGAGGCAGGCGGGGGCGGGTTTACGCCCGCCCGAAGATGGATAAAAGGAGCAACAAGCCAAGAAAGCATCCTCTTGTTCCTGTGCTCTGAAGCTGCACCTCCCCGCTGCACGTGAGCTCGAGACGGAACGAAGAGCCAATTTTGAGTGTTGTAATCTTTCTTTTTGTTTTACAGATATCTTCGTTTGAGAATGCCAGGCAAGAAGGTCGGAAAGCGGGTCGGTACCGATCAGATGCTCCGCATGCTCATAAAGGAGGTAGCCGATTTGAAGAAGCAGATGGAGGCTAAGAACGGGGAGGGAGGACCGAAGCGAGTCATCGGACCAGCTTTGCCAGGAGTAGTCCCTGGTGGGAGACTCTCCCCTTACACTTATCTGACCATTCTGCGGTGCGTATGAGAATGGACGGCTTTTCCAAAGTTTCCCCTAGAATTTGGTCGTTAGACCGTTCCCTTCTCTTAGAAAACGCGGAGATTTCTTTTTTGGTAAAATAATCTGAATGCTTTATGAAGGTGAACCTTGGCTCAGCCGCATTAGGTTGTCTCTGGGATTCCTATAAAGCCTTCTTGAGGGGACACATAACCAGTAGGGCTACGTACAAGAGGAAACTGTATAGAGAAGAGCTAGCTTCTAAAGAGGCAGAAATTGTAAAGATACAAGGGGAAATAGATCTATACTCAGACGCCTCAGTTAGTACTTTACAGGATTTACACCACAAGCTTTTGCAAGCAAAAGGACATTTGGACTCAGTGTTGAACACACGTATCATGCAAAGGTGGGAAGCGAGTAAAATCGCCCCCTTTCAATATGGAGAGGGAGCAGGTAGACATTTATCTTGGAAATCTAAGACTGACCAAGTACGTAACAACATTAGTTCAATTACCCAGGATAACTTGGTTTACACATCGGATGAAGATATTCGGGGGCTTTTTAGGCAGTTTTTCCAAGACATCTATAGTGAGAACTAAGTTATCAAGGCGGGTAGTATCGAAGGCTTTTTGAGGGAGATACAACTCCCTTCACTGACCTTGGATCAACGTGATTCCTCAGACCGAGTCATTACGCAGGATAAGGTTAAAGCGGTTATTATGGGCAGTAAAAATAGAAAAGCGGTAGGTCCAGACGGCCTTCCTGCTGAGATTTATAGGTCTTTGGAACCAATACCTGTTCCTTGTCTAACTACTTTATTCAATCAGATTCTCCAGGATGGGATGTCACCTCCAGCCAGCCTCATGGGATAAGCCATCTATAACTCTGATATTAAAGCCAGGCAAACCGGCATCAAACTGTGGGTCCTATAGGCCAATTTCTATACTTAATGTTGACTATAAAATCTTTGCCTCCATCATGGCCAATAGACTGGGGTTGGTTGCAGGTGACATCTTGCACCAAGACCAGAGGGGTTTTGTTAAGGGTCGACAACTTTTTGAATTAACCTATGACCTGATAGGGGCTAAAGATTTGGCGTCCACCTGTTCCATACCATTGGCTGTTCTCACGCTCGACGCTACTAAGGCCTTCTACAGGGTGAATTGCTCATACCTGTCAGAGGTCTTAGATAAATTTAACATCAGAGACGGATTTCTTTGTGCTGTGAGATTGCTCTATCAAAATCCTTCTGTTTGCCTCCTGGTAATTGGAGTATTGTCCGACCCGTTCAACATCACAAGGGGAACAGATCAGGGCTACCCACTCTCCCCTCTCCTATTTGATCTATATATTGAACCTTTCGCTCAAAAACTGAGGGATGATCTTAACATCAAGTCCTTCAGATATGGGGAATGGGAGAAGAAGGTAGCCCTGTACGCAGATGACATTCTGATCTTCTCGGAATTGTCAACAGCCCTTCCATCGGTGATCAAGCTTGCTCAGGATTTTGGAGAGATCTCTGGATATGAGATTAATGCCTCCAAAACAGAGATTATGGGCTGGAATATTGAGGAGTCAGTGAAGGAAGTACAGTCTAGCTCAAAAATGAGGTACCTTGGTATCACTATTGTTCAGGATGTTAACAAAATCGGCGAAACACATTTTTGGCAGTAGCAAAAGACTGTAGGAAACTGGGTTAGAAATATGGCACGGGAAATAAATCGACATTCTTAATAAATTACAGATAAGAGTATACAAATCTGTGTTTAATCTTTTCAAAGGAGCATCCCCAGCACAAATACGCCTGGAATTCGGCCTACAAAACCAAGTCTACCAGAGGAAAGCTATCTTTGCAAAATGGTGCTGGAAACTTAGAGCATCGGAAACAGGTACACTAAACAACCTATGTTGGCTAGAAATCAAGAAACAATACGCGGAAAAAGAACCAAACACCTGGGGCACCTATTTGCGAACTGCCCTCGAAGAACTAAACATCAAGGAAGTTTGGAACAGCCAGTTGGAACGAGCAACGTTCAACAAAATTTGTAAATTAAATGCAAAGTCACTATCCCTGATAGAGGACAAAAGAACCTTGGCTAATCACCGACATGCCTGGATGTAATTAACTCATATAAAAGACTAAAACCACAGTTTTATCTAGAAGCTCACTTCCGGCTATTGCTAAAAATGAAATTCATGGCATATAGACTGGGCGATCATTGCTCAATGGACCTAAGCCCAACCTGGAAAGTAAAAAAACAAGAAAAGACATGCAGCCTCTGTGGGTACCACACAGAAAGTTTGTATCATCTATTGTGCACTTGCGAGACCCTAAAAGCCGAAAGAAGAACTATGCTGAAATCAGTTCTAAAAGCCTTAGGAATCCGCACCTGTAGGCAGGCGGTCACAATTTGTTTGGGTGCATCTTCGAACATTCTAATATGCCGTGGAGTAAAATTTATGACTCTTGTAGAGACTTTACTATCAGAAATTGAAACGGATCAAATTTTGAATCTAGAAAGCGATCGTGTTTTAGGAACTGTAAAGTTTTGGTGATTTATGCAATTTTATCTTGTTTGTACATTTATGGTATTTTATATGTATACTTTAAGGTTGTGAAAAACCAAATTAAGTTAAATTTGATGAAAAAAAAATGAATGTAGGAACTGATGAGAACATGGTCTACATTACCTTTGTCCATTCTGGATAGAGTTATTCTTATAAAAATGTCCATTTTGCCCAAAGTCACTTTTTTGTTTAATACTATTCCCTTATATTTTGAACTCTCACTTTTATTAAAGTTGCAGAGCGACGTCAACTCATTTATTTGGTCACAACACATACCTAGGATTGCCTGGAAAAAATTAAGGCGCCGAAGGGAAAAGGGAGGTTTAGCAGCCCCTGATCTTCAACTATATCCATGGGCATTTCAATTTACCCATTCTCGCATGCTATTGAAGATGCCCGTTAACATTGGGATAGACCACATGTTCAGAGCTATGCTTGGTGGGGCAAGCCTTTCACAGGAGGGATTTCCGTTTAAATTTGGGGACACCTAATTTTTAATGAAAATAAAACTAAATGTTTCACAAGGTATGGCTAAAACATGGTTTAAATTGCATACTTCCGTCCTGTTGGGGTATTTCTCCAGTAAAGCACCTCTGTGGGATTCACCGGGGGGCCCGAGTTGGCTTAAAGATAGTCTTGCTTTACCCTTGAGGGAGGCAAGGGTGAAAGAATGGGTCGATCTGTTTGTAGAAGGGGTTCTTTTACCATGGAAATCTCTTAGAGATAGGACTGGCTCAGACCTTTCAAGGTTTAAATACCTGCAGATAGCTAGCTGGGCTCAGTCACAGTCCATAACCAAGAGTAGATTCCCAGTAGGTGGAGGTAACCATCCTGAGCTCCAACTGCTAAATAAAATCCCTGCTAAGAAGGAGTTCTCCTTTTGGTACCATACAATTCTAGGGGAGATTGACGGCGAATTTCTTTAGGCCGACAAACTCTGGAGGAGCTCCTTGGAAGCCCAGGACGTGACTAGCCTTTGGCTAGATTCTTTCAGGATACTGTGGGATATTGTCAAACTGACCTGGCTTTGACGGAACCATCTTTTTACATTGCATAGGGCATAATATTCACCGCAGAAGCTCTCAAAATTTTCACAAGAAACGTCTGTATCTTGCATGAGGTGTGAATTCTATAAGTAGCTTACTGTCAACTTCTCTCGATCTGCAAATTGTTATAAATCCGGTACATGTCATTTTCGGCCTGATAGATGGAGTCATGGGACCAGCCAAAAATCTTCTGTTCAATTCCATCCTTTTGGCCAGAAGAGAAATTTGCAAAAAGTGGAAAGACTCTTCACCACTTTCCTTACATGACTGGCAGACATCAGTATTGCAAGTTTCTAGGCTAGACCTAATGAGATCGGGCAATCGAAATAATAGAGCCTTTTGGCATCTTCTGAAGTGGGGTTACCAGTGAGAATTCCGACGGGTTTTTTTTTCCCCCGGCCCAATGATTAAGCTGTCCTCGCCTTCACCCATGGTTTATCTTGATACATCAGGTTGTGTCCTGCAGCTTACCTTTGGTCTCTGTACGAAGGTCTTGGTGGGCATTACATCACTATTGGCGCAGCCTATTTTGATCTAAGGCTTTGTCACCCAGATCTCTGAAGTAGTGTGTCACTCCCTTTTAGACCTCAACGGTATGACCAGGGTAGTAAATGAGGACAAAAAAAAATTGTGTAAAGTTAAATTTTGGGAGATTATATATATTAAACAAAGTATGCTCAGGATGAATGCAAATGATCACATCTTATCTAAAATGGAAAATGTCATAATATTCTCAACTCACAATAATATATATAATATTTGATAAATAACAGAATGGCAATCAGGTACATTATAGTGTATGGCAGCATATTCTCTGAAGGTCACTACGCAATAAAAAGAAACAAAGGGGCATATTTACAAGCCCCTATTGTCACCACAGCGTCACCTTTAGTGACATTGTGGTGCCGATAGAAGGTCCCCTTATTTATAAGGCAGTGTTAAGCCACTTAACATGACTTAAGTCTTGTAAACAAGGCCCACTTTCATGTTACACTTAGTGTGAAAGGGGCGGGCAATCAGTGTTGTGGTGGGCGTTCTACCCATAGATTTTGATGCTGCTCCCTATTTACAAGGGCAGCATAAATAGGAGGCAGTGCCAAAATGAAGAGCAAGGAGAACCCTGTCTTGAACATGAAAAACTAGGATAAATGCTTTATTTTTGCTAGTTTTTGCTGTTTTCATGTTTGCTGACTTGTGCAGCAGACATAGAAACAGCAACACGCCAATGCTTCGCTACTTTCTTGTAAATATGCCCCAAAATGTTTCTAAATAACTGTATACCTCTCTAGCCTTTTTAGCCACCATATTATCAAATAACACAGCCTTTGGAGTAACCTATTGGTGATCTTAATCAATAAGGAAAATGTCTTCCTTGCCAGTGATGCAACATTTGGCACGTAAATGTTCGTACATGATGTAACTTCGTTACATACATGTTTACCTCCATTTATTTCACAATTGAGAAATTGAACATCTAGCCATGTGGGACCTCATATATTGAACCTTAACAGAGTGACTATTATTGGAATTCAGAAATAAAAATGGCTATCCTCTAGGATAGGCACATGTGAGTAGGCCTGGAGAGCAGACTGTTGGCACTACACAGGTAAATGTACCAGATGTTGAAAGAAAAAATTCATGAGGTGGGCAATTAAAGAAAATAGATTCATTTCCTTATAGCTATCAAACGTTTGTAGTTGTTTTAAAGTTATTTTGTTGCCAGTATATTTCATCTGTCATCCTGGCACCTTAATTGTAAATGCCAATTTTATATTAAAAATTAACTGTCATCATAGTTAGGCTTTGAGAGTGGGCAGTTATATTGTGTAAGCCACAAACTTTTAATTTGGAAGAAAACGTTATTGGTAGTCCCGACGGTCCCTTTAGAGTGTTAAAATAATCTGTATCCATATAGAGGGATTCAACTTAGTGGACCTTTTGTAGAATACTGATAATTGAAATGGTAGGATCCTGAAAGTACATTTTTCAGAAACGGAGTTAATAATTTTAGGGGTAACTTATCAACTTACAAACACAATCTTGTTTTGTCACAGCACAGTTCTAACAGACTTTTCATTTGTCTACGGATAGTAAAGACACAAGCAGCATTCAACTGCCCAGGTAGATGTGTGGCAAGTACAAGCAGAACTACACTAATTTAAATTTGACAAACCAGAACAATAACATTCTGGAACACATTTTTTTTAAATCATGAGCAATTTGAGAAGTTTTCAGGAAAAAAGAGCCATGAAAATACCTTGCAATTGATGGACCTTGGCAGTAATGTTTTGATTGCGTGGATGGAACAAAATAGCTCCCACCAGTTTAAGATTATACCTTTTCACATTGCATATTTTCTGTGACCCCAAGCACTCCAGCAAGTATGAATCACCACTGGATCACCTTTGGACTTAGGGCCTTAGGGTCTTAGGACCTGATTTAGATTTTGGTGGATTTATTATTGCATCACAACGGTGATGGATATCCCTTACGTCGAAATATTAAGCCCATAGGATATTATGGAATTAATATTTCAGTGGACGAGATGGCAGTCACTGTAATGATGGATCAACCAGTATGTTGAAACCGAAATCAGGACCTTAGTTAGAATTTGGTGGATGGGATGTTCTGTCAAAACATTAATAATATATTCAGTCTATTGTGTTAAAAGTGCCATAGGTTACGAAGCACTGATATATGGGATATCGGGTACATTTGTGAGGGAGAATACTGTTGCCAATCTCTAAATAGGCTCTTTGTCACTTTGGTTCTCGAACTCCTCCTCAGCGATAGGAAGCTGTAATCTGGCAAGGATTCCATAGGCTTGATACCTGCACTGCGATTCCTGCTAAAGCCTTTTTTCATTGGTAAAAACGGGGGGCCCATTCACCAACTGCATTTTGTACTATGTCTAGCAGTACTACAATAGTATGACTAAAGTACTTCAAAATGCTATTCACAAACCTACACAAGTGCAAATTTCCGCCACCACCTCTCTTATCTTTTCTATGGGGAGATCCTTACTTATGTAAGTTTATTACTTAATAGTAAATGTAGGATGGACAAGGGAAGTGGCTGGGAAAATGGCCATACTTACTACTAAATGGGCGAGGATCAAGTAGGAGTAAGGAGGGATTTAGTGGATTTAATGAGGGACATGTAGCCACCCACAAAAGAGTAAGCTCATTCCTATTCACAAACTGAACTTCTTAAGTCAGTAAATCCTAAACAACACCCTAAACAGTAGTAAATTCCTTCAGCTCATAGATAGAGTGTGTTCAGCACCAGACATGTCCAACCTCTGGTACTAATACATCCCCCATAAAAATGATGAAGGTAGGGACTTAAAATGAGTCCCTTGAGGAAATAACGTCATTGATTTATAATAGGTAGAAAATATGAATAAATATAATTTAATGTTAAAAAAATTAAAAAGAAAACATATTGAAGGCCCAATTAACAGAGGTAAACTTAGACCTAAAGGCTAAGTATAGACCTTAAGTTTAACTTTTGACCTGAAGTCTATGTTTAGACCTGAAGTCTACATTTTGACTTCAGGTCTAAACTTAAAGTTCAGGTCTAAACTTAGACTTCAGGTCACGCATACCTTTGTGAATTGGGTTCTTAGTATTCATATTTTTTTAACATTTATTTTGAATTTGTAAATTAATGTAGCATTATTTATTTGTAAAATATAATTAACCTACTTTTAATTAATAGTGTACATCATGTTTAATAATTGTTAATGTATGATAAAAAAGAATGTATTAAGTTTTGATAATAGACAAGATTCCATCATCATGAGAAGCAGCCCTGCCATTTGTAGTGTGTATTCATTACCTGCAGCAACCACAGATTTACACAAGGAGAAGAGGGATGCCAAAGTGATCACAAAGTATTTAGAAGCCTACCTCCATTGAGGCCCCTTGAGGTGGTTCCAAGCTGGACCTATTTTTCAACTGTCCCAGCCACAGCAGCAAGAGATGGAATTGGTTAGTGAAATAATGAAGGGGAGCAGTTTAAAGTCCATTCATTGCACCACAGATATGTGGACCAGTTATCAAGCTACTGACTAAATGTGCATCATTGCGCACTGGCCCACCTTCCAAGGTGTTAAGCAAATATCAGCTGCTGGTTCAACCACTGCTGATGCTTTTCAAGACATTCATTTGCATTCAACAGTTGCAATTTTCTCACAGAGATTTCTATACAAAATTATTTGAAAGACTTCAGCATTGGAATCGTTGCCTGTGACAATGAAGCCTTGGAAAATAGAGGCTATTTCACAGTTCTATGTTTAGCTCATACTTTGCTTACTTCAGCCAGAAAGAAGAAGCAATCTCCAGTATACTGGTCACCTGTCGCAACATTTGCAGGTAATTGAGCCATTCGTTTAAAGCCAGAGAGCTGGTGAGGATCATTTAGCATGCTAATAGTGTCCTCATTGGAACTCACACATAGAAGGTCCCAATCTTTTTAAGCACTGCATTCTATATGCTGCAATACTTGTTTCCAATGCCATGATGATGGAAATTGCAAAATGGGGACTAATTGAGTGTTTGATTCTAATGTTAGTGTTTTTTTTTATTTTGATACAAGTAGTCAGAAAGGAGTTTCGTACCATGGGCCAAGCCATCTCGTTGCTGCATTTGTGTAAGATGGAAGAATCATGTACCTTTGTCAATGAAGATGCAACTGGGCTGGTCAGCACCTTACTATTTAGTCTGGAACAAATGTCAAACTGCAATAAAGGATCATGTCCTATAAAGAATAGATCTGTGCAACTATGCTGGATCTACTCTGCATACAATCTACTTGCATTGCTTTTTCAGCACTGGATGTTACCATTTATAGGAACTGGATTGTGAAGACAAAATATAGCAACTTTGATGGAAATTCTAAATTCTGTCTTCGCCTCTGGAGAGTACTGTGGTTGCTCTGAGTTCAGAAGCATACCACAACTGCAGCACCAGCACTAGCCAGTGAGAAAACAATTATCAGTGCAAGAGACGCCAATGGTATCACTTGAGGGGAACATCCTTTATAACGCAACTTTTACCACGCAGAGCCTTTACAACGCAACTATTACAACGCATGCCATTACAACGCATTGTGCTGGGGGGTGCTCTAGGATAGGGAATAGATTTAATTTACTATCCAACACCTTCCCTACTATCCACGGGGACTGGAGTTGGAATAGTAAATTAAACAATTCACTATCCAGCACTAAGCATGGGCTGATTTCGCGGATCCACGATCCGCGAATTTGCGGATTCCCAAATCCGCAAAATCCGCGAATTTGCGGATTCGCAGATTTTGTGGATTTCTTTTATGGGGGGGGTCTTCTGTGCGAGTTCAAGTGCCTCTTGTGTGTATAAATGGTCAGAGACCGATCAGAGCAGCAGATGAAAAGAAAGAAGCTCCTGGTCACAGGAACAGCACGAGGATTGCGCTCGTGAAAGTCAAGGATACAAAGGCCTCTATCCAGCATCACAGCTGATTTTCGACGGTAGATTTGGGAAGAAGGAACACCTGCCCAGCCTCGACGACGCTCATGATTGTTTTTGGGCTGATGAATGAGTCACTGAATTTGAGCTTCAACATGTGTGTGTTACTATGCAATTGCCCCGAAGGGCGCAGGGGTCCCTTGAGTGAGCTGTCCATCCATCATCCTGTACCTATTTTAGGATGGCGCCGGCAAGCTGCCAGCGCCATCCTAAAATAGTTACCAAATTAGCTTCATCAGGAAGCACTAATAGATAAAATAAAGAAGGTGCTCGAGCACCTGCTTTATTTTATCTATTAGTGCTTCCTGTTGAAGCTAACTTAGTAACTATTTTAGGATGGCGCTGGCAGCTTGCCGGCACCTTCCTAAAATAGTTACAACAACAACTTCAAGCTTGAAGGCTTGAACTTTTGCCCCCTGAATCCATCGCTCGCGGATTCGCGGATTTTCGGTAAATTCGCAGGAGTTCGCGGATTGCGGATTTACCGAAAATCCGTGAAATCCGCTAGCGGAACGGGTTTTGCGCTCACGCTTATCCAGCACCCCTCAACACTATGCGTTGTAAAAGCATGCGTTGTAAAACTTGCGATGTAAAGGCATGCGTGGTAAAAGCATGCGTTGTAATGTCATACATCCATCACTTGAACCAACCTCTGTAAGGGCACAGGGCATTTGGAAACAGCAAATGCTAAGAACTGTAACAATAGAGAAGATTATACAAGACTATTTAAGATGACTCTACAGAATGCTGATTCAATAGAGCCATTGTCCTATTGGCATGGGGTAAAGAAAAAAGTAATTATTCACTAGAGACCATCTCATCTGGACACCTTTTAATCACTTTGTGGAACCCAAATCAATATCTGGTTATTGGGCACTGTCAAAGATTGCCCATCAACCTCATCTTAAACAAAAGTAAATTTAGGTATAGCTTTATCTGTAAATGTTGAAAGTCATTTGATGCACTTCATAATGGGCTAGCAGCCTGTACAATACATCATATGTGCACACTTAGTTTAACACTCACCAGATTGCTAGTAATCCAAATAGTTTCTTCTATGTGTATGCATAATCCATTTATTGAAATCAACCTTAGTCTTAAAAGCTAAATTCAGCTAATTATCCAAATTCCTAATAATCTATATCATTGCTGATACGTTTATGTGTAAGAAACCCCTTTCAGAGGGCCATAGGGTGGGCAGGGGTTACTGGGCCCCACTGTGTTGACCTTTTACTCCTGCTATCCAGGGGTCCTGCCTACTATGAGCTCTGCACATCTGGGCCAAGTACTACCCCTCAAGCACTTGACTCAGTGGAAGCATTGGTCAAGCAGTCTAGTGCTTCACAGAGGGAAGTAACATGTCTGTATAGACATAATAAATCAATGTGCCTCCTAGCAACCCCAATAAATCAGGTTCGGCCTAATACTGAGTTTTGTTGTAAAACAAGTAGTTATTATACACACTAGTTAACATTTACCATAGTGAAATATTCAACACAATCCCTAGCATTGTCATGCCTAGTGCTTTGGATGAATTCACCGGAGTCCCTCCCGTCTAGACTCTCTGTCATAGCCACACACCTGGAGACTTGTCCGCAAGAGCCATGCTGGACCTTCACTCACCTCCAACACAATTTCCAACCAGGAAGGATATCCTGAGTCAGGAGGCATCTCAGCGGGAATAGTGGGAATAGGATGAGAAAGAGAAAGTGCCTTAACTTCAAGATCTGGTGTTGTCAGCAGTCGGAAAATCTTCTCCAATCTGATTTCTGGCGGTCTTCTGCAGACCATAGCATGTCTCATATCTGGACTGTATCAAGCACTAGCTATGAAGAGAGAGAGAGAAAGTCAGACTTCATGTTCCCAAAGGCAACACTCCCTGCATCAAGGTACTTCACAAACATCATTACATTAATAGAGGGACTTACAATTGGTGAGTGATTTCTATGAGGAATACTCAGAACTAGACTCTTGCCTGTAATTGATCATGATAACAACCTTGCTTAGGTTATCATACGTTGCAGGTGTAATCTTGTTTGTCCTTGGAAACACAAAGACAGTATTGCACTAAACAATGTCTTTATTGTGTAAAAGTTCATAAACAGTTCAAAAGTTTAAAGGGTTGTTTATAGATTATCACTGTTTATTACTGACTAACCTTTAATTAGTTGAATTGGGTTCTGGTGACATGGTGTTAATGCAAGTTCTATCTTTGTTTCAGTAAGTCTGTTTCTGATGAGGAACTCATAGTGGGAGGACACGCAACATCAGGTGGGTGTTTGAGGGAATTTTAAGTGGAATCTTGTTGTGAGATGCACTGTGTCCATTTGAGGGGGAAAAAAGAGGAAAGAGCTCTGAATGAATGAATGAATGAATGAGGGGCATTTGCAAAGCGCATGGCTACCAAAGGCCTCCCAGCGCTGCTAGACACACCCAAACTAGAGTTAGTGACACAATCAAGAGAACAGAAATTTTCGGAAGCGAAGATGGTTTGCCTCAGATAAAATCAGGTAGTTGATTACACCTTTGAGCAGAAATGACAGAAAAGAGACGACCCCCACTCCGGGCTAGATTAAATCTCGGGACAATGGCAATATACTTCAACTCAGAGCATAGGGTTCTTCTTGGAACATATAAAGAATCTGAGGTAGATTTGCCGCTAGTGATTTGTGGACAATGCATAAGGCCTTACATTGAACTCTTTTATCCACTGGCTGCCAGTGCAATGCCAGATATCTGGCTTGGCAGATTCTCTGTTGTGGGCATGCATCAGAAGTCGTGCCACACAGTTTTGGACCATTTGGAGTTTTTTTATGGTCAGACAGGAGGAGCCCAGATAAAGCACGTTGGCGTAGTCAAGCCTTGATAAAATCAAGGCTTGAACCAGAAGTTTCCTGGGTAGTTCTTCCAAAAAACATCAACTCAGTTTTAGCCGAATTTAGTTTAAGGATAGAAGAGTCCATTGAAGCCGAAACTTTCTCCAAACAATTAGACAGGGTCAACTTATTGTTGTTCATCAGGTTAAGAGACACAATAAGCCGAGTATCGTCGGCGTAAGTGACGATCTTAACCCTAAAAGTCTCAACAATCTCAGCTAAGGGGCGCATGTAAACATTAAAAAATGTGGGGCTAGGTGAAGAACCCTGAGGAACCCCACACTGTAATGGCATCCAGTCAGAGGAGGCGTTGTTCTCAAACCTGCTCTCTATCTGGGTCAAGCTAAGCAGGGCCTCATAGTTTGGGTGCGCTTGTAGTACAGCGCCGAAACAAAATAGTGGCCAAAACCACATGATACCCAAAGTCCTGCAAGACTTCAGGGGCCATAGTTACCACCTCGAGAGCATAGGCCTGATGGTCATAAAGGCAAGGGCCCAGGGGGATACATGTTTAGGTAACCATAACAGGTGAGAAAAAAGCCCAGGTGATAACATGTGAGAACAAAAGGGGATAGGTCCGTGAACGCGCAGGGAGGGCTAGACCTTATTTTAAATCGCAAAACACACAGTGCCCACACCACAATTACTCAATCAATGCTTTAAAAGGGTAAGAAACCAATTTATTGTAACTTCCCTTAGAAACGTTATTTTGTGTCCATTATTTTATACTTTTTGTATTTTTCCAAAAATCGTAACAGAACAAAGGACAATAAATTCAAATATTTACAAGACTAAATACACTTTGTACATATTTCAAAGACAGACATTATTTACACAATTTTGCATCAAACATTAATACACAGACAACAGAAATTACATTCAAAACATGAGAAAAACAAATTTTGAGGGGGAATATAAACAACTTAATGACTTATAAACATTTGAATACTGGACCAGTCGGTCCTAGTGTGTTTAAAGATGGCAATTTATTCCACCCAAACAAAACTGCTGACGCGTTTCAAGACCAGGCGTAGCGTCACTGGTCTTTCATCAGGGCTGTGGATTCTTAATATCTGAAAGATGCAAAAACAATGTTTTGCTTTATCGGGCATATTTGTAAGGGGTTCCTTTTTCATTCGTGGCTAAAGGAAATTTTGAGCTACATACCAATTTTGTTTAGAGGAGGTCAAAGCGATGACTCTTCTAGTGGTCCAACTCGCTAATATTGTAGTGGCCAGACAGGGATGTCTAAAAGTATAAATTTGACCCGCTCGGGTCTTAAATTAACATGTTTGGAGACCAAACTCAAGGGAAGTAGGTGCGTACCTTGATATTTGTAAAGTGCCGAAGCACGGCGGGTTCGCTCGTAAGACGTCACCATCAAGTTGAGATTCTAAAACAATAAGGCAAGTTGTTTAACTCACGGGGCACTTGCAAAAAGATTTGTACAAGTGGATGCGATCTACTAAGACAGGGAATAAGCCTACCTTGCTAGAATCTCGTAGTCTTAAAGATGTGGAGTGGAGGGCCAAAATCTCCGTCCTGTAACAAAACAAAACGTCGTACTTAGGGCTATTATCCAAAAATGTATGGGTGCAAGTTAGAGGGGCAGTAAAATGGTGTTTCCAAATACCTGCTCCTTTGCCACCTCACGCCGCTACTGGGGTCTGCTTTCTCGCAATAAAGATGGGTGCTGCACTTTTGTGTTTGTTTTATACTCGAGCTTACATAGGTGCATTCTGGGACTTGTAGTCGGAAAACCAACAAAGTACATGTTGTAAGCGCCACCTGATTGTTTCTATCTGTCTTGTTACTGCGCTCAAATATATGTGGTAATTTAATGATTTGATGGATGTGCGCGCTAATCAATTGAAAGGCGCGTCGGTACTGCATCCCATGTTAATTTGAAATAGGGCATATTGTTACTCGGACAACATGTAATAAATTTATCATTCTGAAGACATCCCAGGGCCGTGGACCATACTAATGTTTAAATACTGAAATAGATCAGCGATGCCATAGTGACAACCAGGGATGTCGAACCGATGCAAGTCAGCGCAATCTCTGTACCACCCGGGATGGTTATATATGCGCTATCTCAGACAGGCTATTTAGACCGGTCTGTGCGCTATTTAAACTTTAGAATGATGTACGCCTCTTTCTGTAACAGAGCACGCTCGACGTCATGTCATTAAGACTTATAGTTTAAGGTGTACAGTACAGACCATTTGAATTCTTGTTCTTTGTGGCCTTTTTCGCAAAAATGTTCTACCATCGGTGCGGACATAACCTTCCTCTTAATGCGAGATCGGTGCTGGCTGATTCTTTGATTTACTTGTGGAAAAGTTTTTCCTACATAAATTAGCTGGCACGGACATAGTACCACGTAGACAGCATTTTTTGTTCTACAATTAGAGAAATCTTTATGTCTCCACTTTGAGCCGAGGTGAACGAACTCATCGCCTTCAATTGTGCTGGAGCAAGCAACACAATTACCACACTTGTGATGGCCTTCAATCGGCTTGAGGTTCCATTGCGCCAGTAGATCACTTTTGGGCTTTGGAATGACAATGTCAGCTCGAAGGAGTTCATCACCAATACTGCGGTTTTTTCTGTTGCCAAAGATAGGTTTGGGGAACGGACAGTTCAACCCCTCCAATAAATGCCAGTTCTTTAACACAGCTTGTCGTAGCTTGTGTGTGTCGGGACAGAAGGTTGTGACGCACACAAGTTTATTCAAAGGTGTGTGTTTGTTTTGCAAAAGGCATTCCCTTGGTGTGTACTTAGCATGCTTAAGTAAATACTTGAGGAGCTTCCTAGGGTAGCCCCTTTCTTGCATATCAGAACAGAACGCTCGTGCATGTCGCTCATACTCTTGTACATCTGATCAATTGCGCCTAATTTTAAGTAGCTGCCCATAAGGCAGATTAGCTTTTAAACTGCGTGGATGTGAGCTCTTTTGGTGCAAGATAGTGTTCCTGTCGGTATCTTTCCTATACAATGATGTTGCCAACAGTCCGCCCTCACATCTCAACTCAATGTCCAAAAATGTCATGCGGGTGGAGCTACTCTCTATTGAGAATTTAATGTCTCGGTGCCTTGTGTTGAGCCATCCGTGGAAGGCCATTAGATTTGATTTGCAACTCTATTTTGACTGAAAATTGTGTTTTGTTAGTGCCCCAATGTGCTATCTGAAGTGGTGTCTATTTTTTACATTTGTTATTTCATGTCACAGTAAAGTCTGCTATTTGCTTCCAATTTTATGACACTTTAACACATGCACTTTCTTCCAAGATGTAACCCTCCATATACATTGCTATTTTGTGTTTGTGAAATGGGTATATTGATGCATCTGTGCAAAGCATTGAGCTCATAATAACTATTTAGGTCCAGCAACCCGGTGTATAATATTGTTCCAACAACCAAAATAGAATTAAAAAATTTCACCCAAAAACAGAGAAACTAGGGTGTGTCTGCCCCTTAAACAGGACCAAACCTGTCACAGACCGTCCACTAAAACACATGCAACCCAGGCTCCCCATACAGCCCAAAACACATAACAAGTATTGCCACCAATGGCACAAGCACACTAAGGCACACAAGTTTCAAACTTATGATATTAACATAATCAAACACATAAGGAAACACATTCACACTAAACCTGCAGGACAGTGGGCCATATTTTAGGAGGTATAATCCTACCCCACAGACAATAATTAAAGTTTCCGCACCTCTCCCGCTATATGCAGGTATGGAGGTGCTCTCTCCAATGCCAGCTATTACCATATTAGGACACACTAACCCACCAGTTGAGGGGGTTAGAGGACCCCTTACGGAACAACCGACAGTTAGGTCTAGGCACAGCCATTTTTCCACCTGCTAGCCTGTTGGACTGAAGGAAAGGACCAGTGTGATAGGCCCTGGCCAGAGAAGGGATCCTTCAAACCAGAGGACTTTGCTGTTGCAGAAGACTGCATCAAGCACGGAGAGGGAGATCCCAAGTGGAGCATTCCCTACATGCAGAATTGGCTAAGAAGATGGGAACGCTATGTTTGAGAAAAACCAGTGGAGCTTCTCCACGCCAAGATGTACCCAATACTGTAGAAGGGCACGTCATGACCATCTATTTGGTCTGGGCTTAGATAGATAAAAAAAAAAGGGTTAAGGACCAAATATCCACCCTTGCTGAATGGGGCACAGAAATAGATCTCTTGTTCTCAGAAGAACACCACCAGAGCAAATCTTGCGATAGGCGATGTTAAAAGTCTGCTGAACAGCCTCATCGGTGAACAGACTAACACAGTGTTTGCCCGAGCTTGCATCTCAGCAGTCAAACTGACAAGCACCGAGCATGATAGAGCCATATTCATTTGCACAGGCTCCTAGACTCTTCGGCTTGGGCACCACCCTTTTTCTGGGGCCACAAGTTGTATTTCTGCACTCCAGGCACTGCTTCATCAACAAAAAGGGGCAGAAACTCAGAATCAGGGGGGCACCGTGACTCAGAGTTGGTTGTATTGAACACAGAGTGATCTGAGGCAGCATTTATCTCCGGGAGAATCGCCTCTGACAGGGCAGCGTCACTCTCCTCATCCATCTGCGCCCACCTCAATCAGGCTTCAGAGAAAGGGACAAAAAGTGGTACCCTTTTGCATACCTGGTCAGAGATGCCGCTGGTAACCCAGACCAATTCAGGTGCACCATTTTTATACTCTATTACTTTTAACCCTTTTGCTGCTAGGCCTCCTGCCCCCTCGCCCCCCCCCCCCACCTGTGCAAAGCATTTTCTGGGCTTTTTCTGGTAGTTTGCACTTAGGCCCCTTTATCTTTTTGTCCACATAAGGTATCCATGTCAAATATGCACCCTTTTCTTTAAACATCATGGGGATTTCAAAGGTACCCAGTATTTGTGGGTTCCCCTGGAGGAAATCCAGAAATTAGCCAAAATACAGCAACATTTAGTTTTTGGGTGGACAAATGGGGGAAAGAGCTTCAGATGAAAGTGTCTGTTTTTTCTCCTGCAAATGGTATCAAGAAAGGGTTTGTAATGCTAATATCATCATCTTCCCAGCTTTCAGGGACATGCAGACTTTTGTCAGAAAGCCAACATATTTTACACAGTTTTGGCACTTCACTAGGACATAACCTATTTTTGCTACTTTTTGTGCTTTCAAACTTATTCCAGTTAGTGGTAGAAATGGGTGTGAAAGCAATAATGGATCCTGGAAAGTTATACATTTCTGAGAAGTAGACTAAGTTCTGAAGTCAGCTAACGGTCATTTGTGTATTTCCTTTTTCTATAGAAACTAACATTTGAAAATAAAAATAAAAGAAAATGAGTTGAAAGAAACAGCCATTTATACCAAAGTTTTCACCTTGTAAATTCTTCTAAATATGGCAGATGTTTGAAAGCAATATTCAGTTACATCTGCTGTACCTTTGTGGTTTTGGGGATATATAGGACTTGTAGGTACCCCAAGAACCAGAGGAACCCAGAGCCCAAAACTGAGCGTCGTCATGCAGTTCTTTTCCATTTAATTTGGTAAAATATAAAGAGTGAAAAATAGGTATCAAAAACACCTATGTATTTCTGAAATGGAAGCAAACTATAGAGTTTAGAAACAGTAGCTATTTGCACATCTCTAAAAATGGTGGGTACCCATCCTAGCCTGTGAATTGTAGGACATTTTTCAAAGTGACTTAATTTTTACACATTGTCTTACATTAAGAAGGGAGAAATGCTTAGAAAGTCAATAGGTAATAACAGTTGCTTTACAATTCTTCCCCTAAGTCTCCCGATCAAAATGGTACCTCCCTTGTGTGGGTAGGCCTAGTGACAGGAAATGGCCCACAACACATTGTGGACCCACCACATTCTTAAAGTGAAAACAGTCCCTCTTTTTGCAAAGTGCCTAACTGTGGATTTTGAACCCTAGCTCATCTGGCACCTAGGGAAACCTAGCAATCCTCTCCATTTTTGAAAACTATACACAAAGGGGAATCCAGGAAGAGGTGAAATGTGTGGCTCTCACCAAGTCCTTTTACCCAGAATCTCCTGCGAACCTCAAACTTTATTTAAGAAAACCCATTTTCCTCACATTTCTGTGACTGGGAAGGGCCAAAACCATAGACATCAGGGTATAGCACAGCAAATTCTAAGCATTATATATTTTTTTAATACGTTTTTAACAAATTCTGCACTGGACACCCACACAAGTGAAGTATCATTTTACTCTGGATACTGAGAGGAACGCTGTGTGGTAGGACATTTATGCCGGCACAGTGATCCCACACAAAGATATGTAGAAAAAGTGATTTTTCCAGCTAAATTTGAGGTTTTCAGGGGATTCTGGGTAGGAAACTGGTGGAGGATCCACGAAAGGCATACCTCCCTTGACTCCCCTGGGTTTCGCTCTTTCAGAAGTGTGTGGGCATGGTAGGTTTCCCTATATGGCCCTTGAGCACAGGACCAAAAGTCCAGGTGACCCTCCCTTGCAAAACCAGGTCATTTTGTGATGGGTAATTTTGATGTCTCCACAATAAATGTTGGGCACTTGCCTGTCTGGGTACTTGACCCACCCACATGAGTGAGTTACCATTTTTATCAGGAGACCTGGGGGAATGCTGAGTGGTAGGAAATTTGTGTCAGCCAGGTGATCCCACAACTTTCCCACATATACATTTGAGAAAAATGTGATTTTCTCAACTAAATTTGAGGTTTGTATGGCATTCTGGGTAGAAAAACGTTGGCGGGGTAAATGCAAGATATGCCTCCTTGGACTACCCCGGGTGTCTAGTTTTTAGAAATGTACAGGTTTCTCCACATGACTGTCAAGCCCAGGGCCAAAAACCCAGGTGACCCCCTTGCAAAACCAGGTTGTTTTGTGATAGGTAATTTTGATGTCTCCACAATGAGTTTTGGGCTCTTGCCTGTCGCGGGTACTGGCACTTCCACGCGAGTGAGGTACCACTTTAATCCTAAACACTGGGTAGAGGACATTTGTGGCAGCCAAGTGATCCCACAACTTCCCACACAGAAATTTGAGAAGATTTAAATTATTTCAGCTAAATTTGAGGTTTGCCAGGGATTCTGTGTAGGAAAACATTGGGGGGTCCACGCAAGACATACCTCTCTGGACTCCCCCAGGTATCTGGATTTCATAAATGTGTGGGATTGGTATCTTTCCCTAGAGAGCCACCAAGCCCGGGGCCAAAAACACAGGTGCCCCATGCAAAACCAGATCATTTTGAGATAGGTAATTTTGAAGTCTCCACAGTATGATTTGAGCCATTTCCTGTTGTGGCCACTATGCCTACCCACACATGTGAGGTATAATTTTTATTGGGAGATCTGGGGAAATGCTAACTGGTAGAAAAATCGTGGCGACACAGTGATCTCACAATTTTCCGAGACGGAAAAGTGTGGAAAATTACATTTCTTTAAGAAGAAATTTAAGGTTTGCAGGGGATTCTGGGTAGGAAAATGTTGGGAGATCCACATAAGCCACACCTCTCTGGACTCCCCTGGGTGTCTAGTTTTCAGATATGTGTGGATTTGGTAGGTTTCCTTGGATGGCCGCTGAGCCCGGTACCAAAAAATCTAGGTAACCCCCTTAACAAACAAAGATGTTTTGTGATATATAAATGGGCACCTGTGTTTTTGGTTCACAGACATCTAGGGGAATGAAAAATTGCAGACAATTCTGAAAACTAGACAGCTGTGGGAATCCAGGGACGTGTGGCTTGCGGTGATCCTCCAAAATTTTCCTTCCAATAATTCTGTGCAAACCCCAAATTTAGCTAAAAATCAAATTTTCCTCTAATATCTCATTAGATTTGAAAATCCCATTCCCGCAATGCACTCGTTTCATGCTATATTAGGTTAGCAGTGTGTGGCTAACTAGATGCCTTTTGTATTCACATTATGCAACCAACTGAGTTATCCCATAATGTACAGGCTTCAGTTAGCGAGTGTGACTCCATTTTGTATGTCATAATCCTATTAGGCAGCTTAGACTGTGTCTGAACTAGGCCTCATTACTTGAATTGCTTGCCTCAGCAGAACACTGTATTTCGTTGACTTACTAAGGAATAGGCCATTCTGCCCTCGCATACCTTTCCGAGTGTGTAGTTCTGCTCCAACATTAGGAGACACTGAGGTTCAGCACGATAACCTTAAGTATGTACCCATCTGGCAAGTGGTAGCTCATCCCTCTGTGTCCTCTTTGATCATGTTCGGCCAAGGTCGGTAACTTTTCACTGTTGGCGTGGTTGGAGGCTCTGGGGAAGAATCATTACATGTTGTAGACTGTTGGGGGGGTCAGTCCCTCTTCAGATATCTTAGGGTACAGGTCAGAATGGACTCCTCTGAAGAGTATTGCTCATAAATTTATGTTTGTATTCTCTACTGTCTGACCGACTCTTCATTACTTGGGAAGGCATAGCAGGTGGTTGTTAGTAACCTGGATGGCCCCTAATCAATCAATCAATCAATCAAGCAATCAATCAATCAATCAATCAGTCATTTGTAGAGTGCACTACATACCCGCGAGGGTCTCTAGGCGCTGGGGGGGCTGCTACTGATCGAACAGCCAGGTCTTGAGCATCCTCCTGAAGGTCAGCAGGTCTTCGGTCTGTTGTAGGCTCATTGGGAGGGTGTTCCATGTCTTGGCTGCGAGGTGGGAGAAGGATCTCCCACTGGTGGTTGTTCTTCTGATGCATGGGACGGTGGCGAGTGAGAGGTCAGCGGATCGTAGCTGGCAGTTGGGGATGTAGTAGGAGAGCCGTCTGTTGAGGTAGGCTGAGCTGGTCTTGTGGAGTGCCTTTTGTGCGTGGATAAGGAGCTTGAAGGATATCCTCTTGCTGACGGGGAGCCAGTATAGTTCCCTAAGTGGGGGGTGATGTTGCTGTGGCATGGTATGTCGAGGCCCAGTTGTGTCGAGGCGTTTTGGATGCGTTGTAGTCGTGTGATGAGCTTGGTCGGGGCTCCCTCGTAAAGGGCAATTCCGTAGTCGAGTTTGCTGCTGACGAGGGCCTGGGTGACTGTTTTTCTTGTATCTGTTGGGATCCACCTGTAGATCTTGCGGAGCATGCAGAGGGTGTTGAAGCAGGAGGAAGAGACAGCATTGACCTGCTTGGTCATTGAGAGCGTTGAGTCGAGGATGATTCCCAGGTTGCGTGCGTGGTCGGTGGGTGTCGAGCCGTCGGCTACCAGTTGTCATCCCAGGCTGAGGAGGAACTCCGTCTTGTCCGAGTTCAGCTTCAGATGGCTGGTCTTCATCCAGTCGGCAATGGCCTTCATTCCTTCGTGGAGGTTGGCGTTGGTGGTGATGCGGTCCTTGGTGAGGGAGAGGATCAGTTGAGTGTCGTTGGCATAGGAAATTATGTTGAGGTTGTGCTGTCGGGAGACATGTGCGAGCGGGGCCATGTAAATGTTGAACAGTGTCGGGCTGAGGGAGGATCCCTGGGGTACGCCGCAGATGATCTCGGAGGATTCAGACCGGAATGGGGGGAGGTGGATGCTCTGGGTTCTGCCGGAGAGGAAGGAGGTGGTCCATTACAGCACCTTGTCTCGAATCCCTGCTGCGTGGAGGTGTGAGAGTAGAGTGCGGTGGCAGACGGTGTCGAAGGTGGCGGAGAGGTCTAGGAGGATTAGTGCCTTGGTCTCGCCGTTGTCCAGCAGGGTCCTGATGTCATCGGTGGCAGCGATGAGGGCAGTCTTAGAGCTGTGGTTGCTGCGGAACCCCGACTGGGAAGGGTCCAGGATTCTGTTTTCTTCGAGGTATCGGGTTAGCTGCCTGTTGACAATTTTCTCGATGACCTTGGCCGGGAAGGGGATCAGAGAGATGGGCCGGAAGTCTCTAGGGTCAGCTTGTTTTTTTTTTCAGTAGGGCGTTGATCTGGGCCTGTTTCCAGCTCTCTGGGAAGGTGCCGTCTCGAGGGAGAGATTGATGACGTTGCGCAGGTGGGGTGCGATGGAGCTGCTTGCTTTGTGGAACACGTGGTGCGGGAAGGGGTCTGACGGAGAGCCGGAGTGGATTATGCTCATGGTCTTGATGGTTTCATCTGTGCTCACGCTGGCCCAGGCTTGCAGGTGGTTGTGATCGATGGTGTGCGGAGGGTTTGTTGTGTTGCTGTCTGTTGGGTCTGTCTAGGCATTGAAGTTGTGTGGCTGTCTGATATCTTGCGGTGGAAGAAAGTGGCGAGGGAGTCGCACAGGGCCTGTGACGGCAGGATGTTGTTGGTGTTGGAACCGGGGTTGGAGAGTTCCTTCACGATATTGAAGAGCTCCTTGCTATTGTGTACATTATTGTCGAGGCGGTCTTTGAACGAGGTTCTCTTGGCGGCCCTGATGATGTGGTGGTGGTTGCAGATGGCATCCTTGTGTGTTGCGCGGTTGTCCAGAGTTTGTTTGCAGTGCCATTTCTTCTCTAGTTTCTAGCAGGCTTGCTTGGAGGCTAGGAGTTCTGGGGTGAACCAGCTGGCCCTCTTGCTGGTGTCCCTGTGGGGGGGTTTCTTCAGCGGGGCGAGGGTGTTGGCGCAGTCTTCGGTCCAGCGTCTGAGGCTGTGGGCAGCATATTCAGTGTTGGAGGGTTCGGTGGGTGGGCTGAGAGTGAGATTTGCATGTAGTTGCTCTTTGGTGATTTTTCTCCGGCAGCTGCCGGGAATCTGTTGGGTGCGGTGGTGTGTGGTAGGTTTCTGGAAAGTGAAGTGGATGCAGTGGCGGTCGGTCCAGAGGAGTTCTGTGGTGTGGCTGACAGAGACATGCGGGCTTCAGGAGAAGACGGGGTCGAGCATGTGGCCGACGGAGTGGGTGGACGTTGTGACAAGGTGCTTTAGTCCGAGGTTGGTGAGGTTATCGATCAGGGTTGTGAAGTTGTTGTCATTGTTGTTCTCAAGGTGAAAGTTCAGGTTTCTGAGGAGGATGTACTCGGTGGAGGTCAGGGCATGCGTGCTGATGAAGTCGGCGATGGAGTCGCTGAACTGCGGGTGGGGTCTGGGGGTCGGTAGATGAGGGTGCCTCTGAGGGTGGAGTTGGGGGTCTGTGTGGATCTGGAAGTGCATGTGTTCGGAGGTGCTAAGACCGTCATCGGTGCTAGTCGAGACCCTGATGCTGGTCTTGTGGACGATGGCGATTCCTCCTCTGACTCCGTTGGTGCGGTCTCTGTGAGTAATCTTGTAGCCGTCTGGGATGGCTATGGCGATGTTAGGTGCTGAGGGGTCCTTCAACCAGGTCTCTGTCAGGAAGGCGACGTCCGGGGATGTTGTGTCGAGTAGGGGTGGGCGGAATTTGCGGAATCGCGTTACGCAAATCTCTGCAAAATGGTAAAAAAATCTCTGCGAGCAGGCAGAAATTCCGTGAACACGCGGAATTGCTTGTTCGCAATGCTTTTTTACTGTTCGCAACATCTGCAAGCGAGCGATGAGTAAAACTTTGTAGAAAGTCTTTAGTATCTTCTTTTCCAGCTTTCCAAACACAGATACAACTTCCAGAGGCACCACAACTGGCCCAAGCACTCTAGGAAGGAAAGAACTCTCTCAGTAGAGTTCAGGGAAGCTGTGGGTGAAGTCCTTTTGTTCCTGGGACTTCTTAACAGGGAGCCAGCTCAACTCAGGCCCTTGGAGACCTCTTCAAGCAAGGGGACACACCACAAAGCAAAGTCCTTCCCCTCTCCTTGGCAGCAAAGCAACTGCAGGTCAGTACACAAACAAACAGCAGGACACTCCTTCTTCTTCAGTCTTCCAGCTTTCTCCTTGGCAGAGGTTCCTTCTTGATTCCAGGATGATCTAATTTTCTGTAGTCTGGGGTCCTATACTTATACCCCTAAAAGTCTTTGTTCCCTTTATGCAGGAAGGCTCTGAGCCCAGTCTGAACCAGTTCTGGGTGTTCCTTGAGCACTTTGTTTTCCTGGCCTCTCCTTTCCTTTCAGAGAGATGGGCATGGTCGTCAGCCGCCCAGCAGGAGGTGGAGCCAGCATTGTGGAAGGCAGGCACAGCCCTATTCAGGCCCAGGTGCTATCCGCTCCCACCACTCTATTCAGCCCAGGGATGGCCCACTCAGCCTCTGGGAGCCACCCAGACCCTGCCACTCACAAACTACACAGTCAATTCGCACACAGGCCAAGGCACACAAAAAGGTCAGACAAGAGAACAGCAACATTCTTAAAGTGCTCTTCTCAAACACAGTAATTAAAAAACACCTTTCCTAAAAGATGTGTTATTAAATTCTGAGTTCAGGGATACCAGACTTTTATGTTTTATCTTGCTCCTATGGAAGATATGCAGGTACCCACTGGACACAGCATTCACCA
The DNA here is from genome assembly GCF_964263255.1 of Lissotriton vulgaris. Taxonomy (NCBI): domain Eukaryota; kingdom Metazoa; phylum Chordata; class Amphibia; order Caudata; family Salamandridae; genus Lissotriton; species Lissotriton vulgaris. The sequence goes on from NC_141689.1 coordinate 683,046,112, forward strand.
TGATAGCCTATGGGCAAGATAGCCTTACAATAGTGAAAAGCGAAAATGGCTGTAATTCACTACCAGAGCATGTCACCTGCACTGGTACATGCTCTACCTTTCACATACACTGCACCCTGCCCAAGGGGGTACTTTGGGCCCTCGTTAGGGGTGACCAATGTGTACAGAAAGGGAAGGGTTAGGCCTGGTCAATGGGGACACTGGCTAGGTTGACATGGCAGTTCATAGACTGCCAACAGGCACTGCGGTGGCAGGCCTGAGACAGCATTTTAGGGCTACTCATGTGGGTGGCACAATCAGTGCTGCAGGCCCACTAGTAGCACCACCCCTGGCACACTCAGTGCACTTTACTAGGGACTTCTTGGTGATACAAATATGCCAATCATAGATAACCAATTACAATAACAATTTGCACAGGGAGAACATGCAGTTTGACACTGATTAGCAGTAGCAAAGTGCCCCAAGCATCTAAACCAGCAAAAACAAAATCCAGCACAGCATCAAAAATACAGGAGGTAGAGGCAAAAAGACGGGAATCCACGCCAAAGATGCCAGGTCTAACACTGGATATTAGGAAATACGTGCCTGCGCAGTGATCCTACAACTTACCCACTTAGAAATGTCAGGAAAATATGAGTTGGTAAGTAAATTTGAGGTTTGTGCGGGATTCTGGGTAAAAAAAAACTAGGGGATCCATGCGAGACACACTGCCAGTCAGTACACGCACACCACCATCCACGCACACTACCAGCCAAGTGCCATCCACTCACACCGTCAGCCAAGCTCCATCCACACACACCATCAGCCAAGCACTATCCATGCACACCGCCAGCCAGGTGCCATCCATGTACACTGCGTGCCAAATGCTATCAATGCACATAGTCAGCCAAGCAATTTCCACGCACACCGCCAGCCAGTGCCACCTATGTACTCTGACAGCCAAGCGTCATCCCTACACACCGCCAACCAAGCAGGGCTGCACTGGGGACAGCAACCAGCCCTGGCAGATTGCTGCTCCACCAGCCCTGGGAGGTAGGGGTCATGCTAGTAAAAGGCACTGCTCCCGCTTGTGTTACTGGGGCCTGATATTGCAGCACTGCTGCAAAACAGGCCCCCAGTGACAAAACCACCCCCATGGCCAGATAACAGGCCCCCACCCCTCCGGGACACTAGGGAAATGACCAGTTCCCACTACAGCCAGTCCGGACCTGCAGCCAAGTACCATCCATGCACACCACCAGCCAAGCACCACTCCACACACACCACCAGGCAAACGCCAATCTTCACACACCGTCATTAAGCGCAAGTCCACCCATACCATTAGCCAAATGCAGGTCCTCACACACTGCCAGCAAAATGCCAATCAGATGTCAAAACATGCAGAATGTCAACCAAACTCCAGTTTACACACATACAAACACTCCCAAGTTTCTAGGGGATTTATGCCCTTCCTGGTTGCAGCCGTAATGTGTGCCTAACAAAAGTGAGCCACCCTTGCATATAGGGCTTCTCACTGGCATGCCCTTAAACATATACCTGGTGTCTTGTGCGATTTCCCCCCCCCTGCGGGGAGCTGATAGGGAACTATTGCCCCAATCGGCCTTTCAGGGGGGTAGAAAGCCTTTTCTGGGGGTGGGGGCATTAGCACGCCCATTCTCGGCATCCCCCATCCCTACAAATAAAAAAAAAACCTGGTGCCTAGGCGGATTTCTGCCCCTCCGGGGGACAGATTAGGGACTATTGTCCCCATCTGCCTTCTGGGGGTGGTAGAAAGGCTGTGAAATTCCTTTTGGGGGATGGGGTCATTAGCATGCCCATTTGGGGCAGCCCCCCCAATGCATAAATAAAACAATCCCTGGTGCCTAGTGGGCTTTCTTCCCTCCCCATGGGATAGATCAGGGGCAGTTGCCCCCTCTGCTGTGCAGAAAGTCTGTGGAATTTTTTTTGGGGGGAGGAGCATTGGCATGCTCATTTTGGGCAGCCCCCAACCCTATACACATACACACATACAAACATCCCTGGTGCCTAAGGTGTTTTCTGCGCCCCCGTGGGGGCAGGAAGACTGTAGAATTTTGCAGGTGCATTGGCATGCCGATCTCAGGGAGGCCCCACCCCTAAATAAAATAAGACAAACAATCCCTGGCATCTAGTGGGCTTTATGCCCCATTGGAGGCTACTGCCCACATCTGCCATCCAAGGGGCACAGAAACACTGGAATTTTTCTGGGAGGATGGTGGCATTGAGATACCCATCTTGGGAAGCCCAGCCCCTAAATTAAATTAAAAAAAAATCCCTGTCTTCTGGTGGACTTTCTGCCCCCGGGTGGCATTGGCCTGGCCATCTTGGGCAGCCCCACCCCTAAATTCATATTATTTTTTGGCCCTGGCTTCAAGTGGGCTTTCTGCCCCTTGGGAGTAAATTGGGGACTACTGCCCCCATCTGCCCCCGAGGGGTGCAGTAACACTGGAATTTTGCTGGGAGGGGGGTGGGGTGATTGGCATGCCCATCTTGGCCAGCCCCCCACCTAAATAAAACTTTTTCTTAAATTCTTGGCTTTTAGTGGGCTTTCTGCCCCCCCCCCCCGTGGGGGGTGGAAAGACTGTTTTTTTTCAAAATATTTTGAGGTGAGCAAAAACCATTGCCAAAGGGGCCGCTCCCCCTCCCAAAGCAGGGATCCACTAGGGAGTGGTACCATTGGAAAGGGGGGGAGATTCTCACCCTTCCAATGATACCTCTCCAGACTTTCTACATGCTCCGGTGCTGAGATAACCCCCTGAGCATTGTAGAAAGTGAGACTGAAATGAGCCTATCGGCTCATTTCAGTTTCGGTTTATGTGCAATGACGTCAGCGCGACATGCGCAATGATCGTCATTACACAGAAACCAGGGAAACAGCCACGGAAGTTGGGGTAGCTCTTCCCCATCACCCGAGGCTGCTGGGGGGGATAGGGGATTCCTCTGGTACCTGCACCAGAGGGATTCTCTGTGCCATGTAATTGGACAGCCGGGGGCCATCCCATACACATGAGCATGGTGCGTCGGATGGCCTCCTCCATCCGATGCACCCAAGGGGTTAAATCCTCGATATAAATATTTTGAACTGTGACTGTTCCCCCCATATTTCATTCCAGTCTTGGCAACTAACTTGAAAGTCTGTGGGCTGCTAAAGACAGTTTAAGTAGCTTAAATTGTCTATCATTGTCCTATCATAAACCTGATGTGACCCTCAAGTGGCTGAATGCTTTGTTGCTCTCCAAATCTTTTATTCTTTCATTCACAATCCATGGAATTGAAATGCGTGGACACTGCAACACTAACAAGTACGGGGTCCTTAACACAGTCGGGGAAAAAAGGAAGCATACAGACCCTATTGGGACTGAACAGCGCCCTTTGGGCCAACTGCCCAGGGTCAAGAGGACAAAGCAAAACTCCCCCGTTCTTGCGGGAAAACCTTGAGGGGGAGGTGAGCCTGCAAAGGTAAGACCCTCACCCAATATGGATATTATGGCAGCTCAACTTGGGAAAATAGTGGTAGATGCATTAAAGCCTGTTGTACTGCGATTGGCCCGCATAGAGGAGCAGCATGGCCAACTCTTACCTCCACTCGGGTGTTTGCTAAACAAACTGTGCCTAATGTATGATGTTCCTGGGGCAAATACCCGACAGAGATAGAAGAAAACATCACCCCCAATGCTACTGAGTGTGAGAGGTCAGCTATATATAAACGAATAGCTACAAGAGTAGAGGTTAATAGATCAGACTCCGACCAGGGAAGCATTATTACACCGACTCCTAAACAGGGCTGCAAACACACGCAGGTAGGCTAGTTAGGAGGGCCAACAGTGCTCAAGGGGAATCAAATTCCCTGAGCACCGAAAGGGATCCTAGCGGAAGCAATGGTAACAGGAAAGGGTCCAATAAAGTCCATGAACAAAACCATGCTGAACAGAATCCCCCTTCCTGATCCCCCACATGGCTTTACCCCAACCTCTTTGAAGCTTTGTCAGGATTAACAGATGTTGACTGACTACCCTCGGACCCACTTAGTCCAAGCAAGGTGGTGGGGACAGGAGGGTTATCCAGGGAAACCCGCTGCCAAGTGAAAAGAACAGAAGGGAATAGGCTGGAGCCATACCACCCGCTTTATGACATTCATTCAATAGCTGGTACTTCTATCAGCACTGAGAAGCGGTTGATTGGGAATGACCGTCCTGGCCCCTCTACCTTGTTTGACGGAGGTAGGGGGGCACCCGTTTAGACCTCGTGTCTGCTAGTAATAGGGAGGACTGGGTTAGAAGGCCACGAAAAGCCATCCCCTTAAATAGGTCTCCTGGAACGTTGCAGGCATCTGCTCGAAATTAGAGGATGAAATGTGGCTAAAGTATGTGAAGGACTTTGATATTATCTGTATCCGGGAAACATGGGTGTGGGAGAATATTGAACTGGATGGTTATTGTTCCCTAAATGTGCATGCAATTGCCTCACCTGCGGGAATAGCGAAAGGAGGGCTGGCGACCCTGATTTCTCTCAAATATGGGTCTATTAATGTCAAGTCTGTAATTAGTTTATCTTGGTACCAAATGATTTTGATTTTTAACTTGTTTCAGGTCAAGACTCTTTTAATTAACTGGTATTACAATGTTTTCGACCCAAATAGAAGTGATATTATCTTAAACCTTATGAAGGAAATTAATAAGATTGCAGGGAAATGGCAGCCACTGTGCATCTATTAGGTCGGGAATTTTAATTGCACCTTATGTAGGTATAGCTCAGATAAGGTATGCAGTATAGCAGACATTGAGGGTCAACCTCTAATGCATTTTATATATACTCCACAGGGAGACGCCTTAAATTATATCATTGTTGTAAATGATTTGTCCTTTGTTGATACCCTGACCAGCAATTCTGAAATCCAATACCCCACCTATATGGGCAGAGGCAGGGAAAGTATTATTGACTTTATGTTAATATTTAGAAACTATGCCTTTCTGGTAGACAGCTTCGAGGTGGAGCCAAACAATGCCAGCGACCATATCTCCCTCATCGTATTTTTACATGTAGCTTCCCAGGAGAAGGAAGGTGACTGTTGCTCCCTCCAGTATAATGCAAATCAAGGGGTGAGAATGAAATGGAATAAGATAAATCTGGTAAGTAGACATTATATCGAAAATAAAATATCGATGTGACAGAATATCGATGTTTTAATATCAATGGTAATATATATCGAACTGTTTAATATCGATTACAAAAATATCATTAGTAGTATGTGTGTTTTAATATCGAAAGTAAAAATATCGAATCATAAAATATTGTTGTGTTAAAATATCGAAATTGTGTAGTTTTTAGTAATATGTGTATATTTATGTTTTAAAATTGTGTTTGTATTTTAAATTAGTAATTTTAATGTGTTAATTAATTGTAATACATTTATGTTTTTTTAAAAATAATGTATAAGTTTAGGAGCAGGATGTTGGGTTTATAGGGGATAAGGGTGGGGAGTGTTTTAAAAATGTATAATAAAAATTTAATTAAAAAAATAATAATATATATATATTTTTTAAAAATCAAAAAATGTTATGTATTAATTTATTAGATATTTTAGTAGCGGGATGTTGGGGTTATAGGTGATAAGAGTGGGGATTGTTTTAAAAATGTATATTTACATTTTTTTAAATGTATACATTTTTTTGTAAATTAAATTAAAAAAATGAATTACAAATTTAAATAAAAATATGATTGAGTTGTAGTGTTTATAGTGGAAAATGTTAGTTTTTTTTATTAAAAGTTAAATATTTAGGATAATACTTAAAAAACAAAATAAACATTTCAAAAAATGTAAATTTGAGAATTAGTTTCAATTTAGGATTGAGTTGTAATGTTTATAGTGTATAAGGGTTATGTTTGTTTGTAAAAAGTACATACTATAGGAATAATTTTAATATTTTGTAATTTATAAATACAATAACAAAAATTTAAATATTAAATTTCGAAATAAAACTTCAACATTTAGGATTGAGTTGCAGTATTTATAGTGGTTAAGGTATGTGTTTGTAATTAAAAGTTCATATTATAGGAACAAAATTTCAACGTTTTTTAGAAATTAAAAAGAATTGATTAATAATTTTAAATGTACAAATAAAAAATGTTTTAAAATAGGAGGAATATTTTATTTTATTATATGATTATTTTTATTTTATAATTAGGATTTTTTTGTATTATTAATATTTTATTTTTGTACTGCATTTACTCCAAATTATTGTAGAATGGTGGGGGAATAGTAAATTATATGTAATTAGTGTCCAGCACCTGCCCCAAATTAATGTAGACTGGAGTGGGAATAGTAAATTATATGTAAATAGTGTCCAGCACCAACCCCAAATTAATGTAGATTGGAGTGGGAATAGTAAATCATATTTAATTAGTGTCCAGCACCTATCCCAATTTGATGTAGATTGGAGTGGAAATGTAACGAAAAGGTGATATCACTTGAAAACGTGCTCCCTGAGTTGGAAAAATTGTTTAGATTACTGCTCACCCCCATAGAGGATAGAATTGCCAAGCTTATAGATAGGCTGAACCATTTCGAGCAGACAACATTAGACAATTTCTATTCTACAAAATCGCTGATTAAAGCAAACAGGGTGGATGCAAGCTCAAAGCCCCAGGTCCTTAGCAACCCTGTTATTCAGGATAAGGGAAGAAAGCCCCAAAATAACTCTCCTTTACCTCCCAAGCAAAGCAATCTTGCAGCCAAAACAACTGTAAAACCCGCAGATAGATCTGACAGACCGAACGTTGGTTCTGTTCCATCCCAGCCGACCACTATGCATCCTACACAGTCCACAATTCCCCTGACACAAAATCCACCAACCGTTATGAGTGCTGAGGCTACAGCTCGCCCCCAAGCGGGCAAAGTACCAACAACTGTAAAAGTATTTAATAACATGCAGATAGCCTCAAACATCCCGGTGGGAGGGAATAGGGCTAACGTATGCCCGCTGGTAGATAAAACTCCAGTACCGACCCAATCGAATAATAAACAACAGGCGTTGAAGCCTGTCCCCCAACCCATCCCCCAAGCTCCTAAACCAATCCCACCGCCCTTGGCAAAGCCACCTCACAGAAAACCCCCGATTAATCTCACCCCAGATTCCTTCCCCTATGTAGCTGTTCTTATAAATGTGCCACCATTACCCCCAGGACAGAGAGTAACTTTCCAGATGCTCAAAAACAAGATCATGCACTGGTTAAAGGAAAATCGTCCTCTGCCTGGCGACATCGATGGGTTAATCATAGGGGTAAGGAGAATAGACTGGATGGGATATACACCGAAAACCTTGGGTGGGGACTGCATAGTGGTTAATTTCCAAGATCCAAGGGTGGTGGGATGGATAACTAGGCAGGGATGGGGAACAAATAAGGGAGGTATTGGAATAGTAGACCTTACCTTTTTTTACCCCCGACCCACCAGTGTAACGACTAGTTTGCTCAACGAACCCCTAATCCCCCCCACTGTATCATGGCCAGTCAATCTCTTACCATCTCTTTCAGTCGGTCATAACCACACCACATATACAAATTACAACTCTCATGTAGGATGGCAGGACCCGGGATGGGGATATTGACAAACCAGTACAGATAGGACAGGAGGGAATAATATTGAGCCAAAAGGGGTTTGTGATGTTTATGTTAATACAGTTGTTACAAATCTAACGGTCAATAATATCATGACGGGGGGTTTGGCTGAAGAAGGTGGTTCTAGACTGGGAATCTCAAATATCAATGTTATGACACCATACCCAGCGACAGTTAACACGACTGTAGATCCAATAGATGACCTAGAAAGGCTGACCAATTCCATCGAAAGCCCAATGACAGCCCAAGTATTTCCAATCACTAACACTCGAGATGGGCTAGAGGCTAGCATTGGTACGCTTTTATCCTGGAATGTTGCGGGGTTGGGCAGTAAGTTGGATTCCCAATCCTGGGTGGATTATATAAGTGGGTACGATATCTGCTGTTTTCAAGAAACCTGGGCTTGTGATCCCCTCTTTTGTTTTGGTTATCTGAACTATTGTATACCAGCGTTAAAAGGTGGAAGAGGGCGGCCCAAGGGAGGCCTAACTGTATGGGTTAGACAGGACCTGCGTATTAACATCAAAATGTTGGACCTGGGAAGTAGTGACTTACAAGTATTAAGAATCTCTACAGGCAAGGGTCTACCAATAGATTTGTATAATATTTATGTGAGAAGTAACAATGTAACCAATTCACCCACTATTGAGCTGTTGTCCGCTGCCATAGAGGTCAAGTCCCAAGAAAGTATGATGATTATAGCTGGGGACCTCAACAGGACTTTTGAACCTTTGGACTGCACAAATGACCCCTTGGAGAATGAAGAGGATAATCTCTGGGGAGTACCATCTCTATGCCTAAAACCTGTAAAGAGATGGACAAAAGAGATTTTATTATTGAATGGAATTTGTATGGAACATGGTTTAAGAGCACTAAATGGGCGGACACCTGGGGACAAGGAGGGTAGCTACACTTTTGACAATGGTATCAGTAGGAGCCGAATTGACTACATATTGTGTAGTCTCCAGCTATGGAATGGGGTTGTTGATATGACTGTTAGGCCCCGGGTTGAAAGTGACCACAACCCCCTCTGCGTGACTCATAGGTGGTGGAACACTGGTGTGGGAAACTCTATTGAAATAAACAACGAAATCCCGGTAATGAGTAATGATGAACGGAGGTTAAAATGGCCCAAGGTACTGGCAAATGAGGCTACTATGACCTACATCAACAATGCGGTTGATAGTGCAATTTCCGCGATGGAAGCAGCGGTCCCAGTGGTTCCAGGGGATAGTAGCATCACTGAAATCCACAACAAGTTATTTTCCCTCCTGAGACCATGTTTCTTCATCAAAAACAGGAAAGGGAAGAAAGCAATTGATGTGGGAAGGTGGTTTGACAGTCAATGTAGATCAGCACGACTAGAACTGGGACAAGCTATAAGGAATAGGGACCGTGCTGCAGTGATAAAGAATAGGAAACTGTACAAAATGGCGATTTATCGAGCCAAAAAGAAATGGGATGAAGACCACTGGGCCGAACTAAAAGAGGCCTCAGGTAACAAAGACTCCAGGACATTTTGGAAAATTATCAAGTGGGGTAGAGGAGCTGGTCCTGCGAAGCTAGATAATAACGTAGCAGAGGATGCTTGGGTTGACTATTTTAGACCACAGTATGCTGAAGTCAACCATTCTGTGGTGGTTAACAGTATAACACCAGTTTACGCAACCGACGATCTCTTTTCCCTTAAAGAAGCGGAAATTGCCATTAGTTCTGCGAAATGTGGGAGGGCGCCAGGTCTGGATGGTATTCCACCTGATCTTTTTAAAAATGATGTGACCAGATGGGCGAGATATACCTTCCTTGTAGCAAATGCCCTAGCGAAGGGGGAAGTGGTCCCAGACCTCTGGAAAGGTGCAACCATTATCCCCATCCACAAGAAGGGTGATCGCTCACTGCCTGCTAATTATAGGCCTATAAGCTTAATAGCTACCATACAGAAAGTAGTTGGGAGAATGGTAACAAATCAGCTTATGGACTGGGTTGAAGACAACAATGCCCTTTCTCCATACCAAGCAGGTTTCAGGCGAGCAACCAGTACCATTGACCAGGTCTTCCGCTTCACCATATTGCGGTGGAAGACCGTTGTACTGGGAAGGGGCTGCCTGTACGTTGCGTTTGTCGACCTGCGGGCGGCATTCGACCTAGTCCCTCGGTCTAAGCTATGGTTGGTCCTGCAGAAGATGGGGATTCCTGCCGATCTGCTTGCATTAATCATGCGATTGCATGAATCCAACTTCGCAAGAGTCCAGTGGGGTGGAAGGGGGGAGACAACCCCGGATTTCCCAGTGGAAAGGGGAGTCCGGCAGGGCTGTTCCATGGCCCCTTTACTTTTCTCGTTATTTATCAACGGGATTGTTGAGAGAATGTTGAAGGCTAGTGTAGATGCCCCGTCGTTAGCGGACACCAGGGTTCCGATCCTGATGTTCGCTGACGACACTCTTATCTTGTCTAAGACCCCCATGGGGCTGCAACGTGCATTAAACATTTTCGATGCTTTTTGCGCAGAGCATGGGCTAGAGGTTAATGTGGGAAAAACAAAATTAATGGCTTTCTCCCCAGGTCGCAGGAATTATCCTAAGGTAACCCTAAATAGTAGCAGGTTAGATACTGTTGCGGAATTTACGTACCTGGGAGTACAGATCGCAGAGGGCACTGGCTGGACGCATCATGTGGATAAAGTGGTCTTAAAGCACCAGCAGCTCTCAGGTGCTTTAAGGGGGGAACACCGTAAATCCAAAACAAAACCTATAAAACCCGCACTTATAGTGTATGACGCGAAGGTCTTGGGTGCCACATTATATGGTGCGGAGTTATGGGCCTGGGATAGTCTAGCGGCTCTTCAGACCTCTGAGAACAAGTTCTTGCGAGGGATCACAGGACTCCCACAGAGCACCCCCCTAACCCCATTGTTTTTGGAGCTGGGTAGGCGCCATATTGTCGACAGAGCCCGATTGCGCCCAGTCCTCTACTGGAGACGCCTCTGGACGACCCCAGAAATAAGACAATATGCGGAGGGTTTTCCATGGATAATCAAGGAAGATATCTTCCATAAGATAAAATGGCTAAAACATCTGAAGTCCATGCTAGTTAATTTAGGGTTTTCTAATCTCTGGAACAACCCTGTGGGAGAAATCTTCCCTAGCAAAGAAGTCCTCAAAGAACAATATTGGGACTGGGTGGATGGTTAGCAGTTGAAAGACGCCAGGGCCGACTCTATGTCTGGTCGATTCCTTGAGACAAAAATCTTTCCTGTCTTAGAAAATTACTGGGATAACATCACGGTACCAATGGACAGGAAACTCGTGTTTCAATTAAGATCTGGATCTATCCCCCTAAAGAAACTGACAGCCGGCTGGCACAGACCCACCAATAACTTATGTCCAGCATGTGAAAATGCAGAGGAGAGTATAGGCCATTTCCTTTTCGCATGTCAAGCTTACACAAATCCGAGGAGAAAATGGCTTACGCCGGTATGTAAAAACTTGGGGACACGTGATAGCGCAGTGGCCTATGTACAGCAACCCAGGATTCGATAGTCATAGGGGTGGCCAAATACCTGGGCTGGGCTTGGGCAATTAGACGACGGTCTCTGGGGGGAATCAGGTATTCCTTTTAATTATGATTCATGTAATATTACTTGTTACAAATGGTTTTTATACGCAAATAAAGTATGAGCTGCACCCTATGTTTAACGAATTTTTATGTTGTAATTATGTATTATTGTGTAATTGTTTTTTTTTATGTGCTTTTATGAGAATTGTCTCGAAAAAAAGCTTATACAATTTATTGAGTGGAAATAGTAAATTATATGTAATTAGTGTCCAGCACCTACCCCAAATTAATGTAGACTTTAGAGGGAATAGTAAATTATATGTAATTAGTGTCCAGCACCTACCCCAATTTAACGTAGACTGGAGTGGGAATAGTAAATTATATGTAATTAGTGTCCAGCATCTACCTCAAATTAATGTAGATTGGAGTGGGAATAGTAAATGATATGTAATTAGTGTCTAGCACCTACTCCAAATTAATGTAGATTGGAGTGGGAATAGTAAATTATATGTAAATAGTGTCCAGCACCTACCCCAAATTAATGTAGATTGTAGTGGGAATAGTAAATCACATTTAATTAGTGTCCAGCACCTATCCCAATTTAATGTATGTTGGAGTGGGAATAGTAAATTATATGTAATTAGTGTCCATTACCTACCCCAAATTAATGTAGACTGGAGTGGGAATAGTAAATTATATGTAATTAGTGTCCAGCTCCTACCTCAATTTAACGTAGACTGGAGTGGAAATAGTAAATTATATGTAATTAGTGTCCAGCACCTACCTCAAATTAATGTAGATTGAAGTGGGAATAGTAAATTATATGTAATTAGTGTCAAGCACCTACCCCAAATTAATGTAGATTGGAGTGGGAATAGTAAATTATATTAAATTAGTGTCCAGCACCTACCCCAAATTAATGTAGATTGGAGTTTGAATAGTAAATTATATTTAATTTGTGTCCAGCACCTACCCCAAATTAATGTAGATTTGAGTGGGAATAGTAAATTATATTTACTTAGTGTCCAGCACCTACCCCAAATTAATGTAGATTTGAGTGGGAATAGTAAATTATATATTTAATTAGTGTCCAGCACCCACCCCAAATTAATGTAGACTGGAGTGGGAATAGCAAATTATATGTAATTAGTGTCCAGCACCTACCCCAATTTAATGTAGAATGGAGTGGGAATAGTAAATTATATGTAATTATTGTCCAGCACCTACCCCAAATTAATGTACTCTGTTGTGGGAATAGTAAATTATATGTAATTAGTTTCCAGCACCTACCCCAATTTAATGTAGACTGGAGTGTGAATAGTAAATTATATGTAATTAGTGTCCAGCACCTACCCCAAATTAATGTAGATTGGAGTGGGAATAGTAAATTATATTTAATTAGTGTCCAGCACCTATCCCAATTTAATGTAGATTGAAGTGGGAATAGTAAGTTATATGTAATTATTGTCTAGCACCTACCCCAATTTAATGTAGACTGGAGTGGGAATAGTAAATTATATGTAATTAGTGTCCAGCACCTACCACAAATTAATGTAGACTGGAGTGGGAATAGTAAATTATATGTAATTAGTGTCCAGCACCTACCCCAAATTAATGTAGACTTTAGAGGGAATAGTAAATTATATGTAATTAGTGTCCAGCACCTACCCCAATTTAACGTAGACTAGAGTGGGAATAGTTAATTATATGTAATTAGTGCCCAGCATCTACCCCAAATTAATGTAGATTGGAGTGGGAATAGTAAATTATATTTAATTAGTGTCCAGCACCTACCCCAAATTAATGTGAATTGGAGTGGGAATAGTAAAGTATATTTAATTAGTGTCCAGCACCTACCTTAAATTAATGTAAACTGGAGTGGGAATAGTAAATTATATTTAATTAGTGTCCAGCACCTACCGCAAATTAATGTAGACAGGAGTGGGAATAGTAAATTATATGTTTTTAGTGTCCAGCACCTACCCCAATTTATTGTAGATTGGAGTGGGAATTGTAAATTATATTTAATTAGTGCCCAGCACCTACCCCAAATTAATGTAGACTGGAGTGGGGATAGTAAATATATGTAATTAGTGTCCAACACCTACCTCAACTTAATGTAGATTGGAGTGGGAATAGTAAATTATATTTAATTAGTGTCCAGCATCTACCCCAAATTAATGTAGACTGGAGTAGGAATAGTAAATTATATTTAATTAGTGTCCAGCACCTACCCCAAATTAATGTAGACTGGAGTGGGAATAGTAAATTGTATGTAATTAGTGTCCAGCACCTACCCCAAATTAATGTAGATTGTAGTGGGAATAGTAGATTATATTTAATTAGTGTCCAGCATCTACCCCAATTTAATGTAGACTGGAGTGGGAATATTACATTATATTTAATTATTGTCCAGCACCTACCCCAAATTAATGTAGATTTGAGTGGGGATAGTAAATTATATTTAATTAGTGTACAGCACCTACCCCAAATTAATGTAGACTGGAGTGGGAATAGTAAATTATATGTAATTAGTGCCCAGCACCTACCCCAATTTAATGTAAAATGGAGTGGGAATAGTAAATTATATGTAATTAGTGTCCAGCACCTACCCCAAATTAATGTAGACTGGATTGGGAATAGTAAATTATATGTAATTAGTGTCCAGCACCTACCACAATTTAATGTAGACTGGAGTGGGAATAGTAAATTATATGTAATTAGTGTCCACCACCTACCACAAATTAATGTAGATTGGAGTTGGAATAGTAAATTATATTTAATTAGTGTCCAGCATCTACTCCATTTTAATGTAGACTGGAGTGGGAATAGTAAATTATACTTAATTAGTGTCCAGCACATACCCCAAAATAATGTAGAGTGGAGTGGGAATAGTAAATTATATGTAATTAGTGTCCAGCACCTACCCCAAAGTAATGTAGATTGAAGTGGGAATAGTAAATTATATTTAATTAGTGTCCAGCACCTACCCTAAATTAATGTAGACTGGAGTCGGAATAGTAAATTATATGTAATTAGTGTCCAGCACCTACCTCAAATTAATGTAGACTGGAGTGGGAATAGTAAATTATATGTAATTAGTGTCCAGCACCTACACCATTTTAATGTAGACTGGCGTGGGAATAGTAAATTATATGTAATTAGTGTCCAGCACCTACCCCAATTTAATGTACACTGGAGTAGGAATAGTACATTATATGTAATAAGTGTCCAGCACCTACCACAAATTAATGTAGACTGGAGTGGGAATAGTAAATTATATGTAATTAGTGTCCAGCACCTACCCCAATTTAATGTACACTGCAGTGCAAATAGTAAATTATATGTAATTAGTGTCCAGCACCTACCCCCAATTAATGTAGATTGGAGTGGGAATAGTAGATTATATTTAATTAGTGTCCAGCATCTACTTCAATTTAATGTAGACTGGAGTGGGAATAGTAAATTATATTTAATTAGTGTCCAGCACCTACCCCAAATTAATGTAGATTGGAGTGGAAATAGTAAATTATATTTAATTAGTGTCCAGCACCTACCCTACATAAATGTAGACTGGAATGGGAATAGTAAATTATATTTAATTAGTGTCCAGCACCTACCGCAAATTAATGTAGACTGGAGTGGGAATAGTAAATTATATGTTTTTAGTGTCCAGCACCTACTCCAATTTAATGTAGAATGGAGCGGGAATAGTAAATTATATTTAATTAGTTCCCAGCACCTACCCCAAATTAATGTAGACTGGAGTCGGAATAGTAAATTATATGTAATTAGTGTCCAGCACCTACCCCAATTTAATGTAGACTGGAGTGGAAATAGTAAATTATATTTAATTAGTGTCCATCACCCACCCCACATTTATGTAGACTGCAGTGGGAATATTAAAATATATTTAATTACTGTCCAGTTCCTACCTCGAATGAATGTAGAATGGAGTTAGAATAGTCAATTCTGTATGAGAATAAATACATTTTATACTAATTGTGTATAAAAAAATAGACAAAAAACATTAGTATTATATTTTTATTAAATACAAATATATTTAGTCATATATTTGTTATAACATTTTATGGTTAATTTTAAATTTCACATTTTTATTGAAATAGAATTTGTTATTGAAAAAACATATTTTATGCACTTGTAAGTATGGTTTGAAATTAAAAAAAGGTAAATATTTTCACAAATTATATACAATTGTTATATTGTCATACATGTTGGTTGTACATAATATTTTTATATTGATATTAATAAAAAATAATCATATTAATTTTTTAACAATATATTTAAATAAAAAACATATTTTATCACAGCTTTATTTATATACATTTTGAAAACATTTTGAAAGAATTTTTTACAAATTTTCATGTTTTTGAAAATTATAATATTAAATATTATGTATTTTATAATATTTATTTTTATAATTTCACAAAATATGTAGATATTGTTTAGTATTTTCATAAAAATAAAAAATCACAATTTATTAAATATATACCATTCATTTTTACTCTGTAAAGGAATATTTTCAAACATTAAATAATATATTTTTATGTTAATCTTTTTATTTAGTTGTGGGTCTTGTATTTTGTAACTGCTTTGGGTCGTTTTGTGTCATTTGGATGAAGACTAGCTCGCGGTTGGGAGACACTTCACGTCGCTGAAGGTAAGGTTTGTTTCATATGTTTTAAGTGTGTTTTAAGTAATTGTTGATAGTAGTTTGGTACTATTTAATGTGGTTAGAAGTAAGTTAGTTGTATTAGGCGTTTTGATATGTTGTATTTACGTATGGTAGATGTACGTAATTTTTAGCGTTGTATAGGCTTGTTTGTACAGTTAGTGTATCGATGTTTAAAGTTTATTAAGTGAAATCTAATGTTAATATTACTGTTAGTAGGAGTTTAGGGGTTGTTTTGTGTGAGTGGGAATGTATAATTTATGTATTTTTGTTGCAGGAGCTTGTAATGTCGGAAGGAGTCGTTTTTTTTTTAAAAGAAGTGTTTGTTAGTTTTAATAACTTATGGATTTTTACCACTTCTTTAAATTTTTTGGTTTTCCAGAAGCGTTTCTTCTATTTTTCATCATTTTTCGGGTTTGTATGGTTTTTCGAAATACCTTCATGGAATGGACTATTCTGTTTTGGAACAGTTGTATTTTTTCATTTTTTTGGGGTACAATTTTTCTAAACTGGATTGTTTTGGTGTAAAAGTATTCTACAGCCTTTGGGATATGTTTGGTAAGTGTTTTACATTTCATTTATTGTGGGTGGGTAATGTTATTATGAATATTGTTACGTTTTATTTATGCCAAATATTATTAATGTGTGTATATATATTAAAAAAATTATAAGCTATATTGCACACATTCATTATTTTCCAGATACAATATATGCTTGTGATTTACATTGTATTGTTTGTATTTTATTTAGGACTGCTTTGTTGGTTACAGTACTTTAGAGTAGTGTTTTGGCTGTTATGTGGAGGTATTCAATGCATTCTGTGCTAGGGTACAGCTTTACTTGATGTTCTAGGTATTTGTGCATTTGTTTGTTTTTTTTAGATGTTTTTGGAGTTAGTTCAGTAATGGATTGTTCCATTCTGAATTCTTGATAACTTTGTTCTTTTTGGAGGCATTTAATACATTTTTCTAAAGTTGGTTTAGTTCTGCCTTTTGATTGGAGGAAGGCATTGTGCCAGCCTTCAACAGCGTTGTTTGTTTTAGATTCCCCATTTAAGATGCTTCGGTAAACTTTCCACCAGGCTATTAAGAATTTTGGATTTCTTCTGTGGCCAGATCTATGGAGCCTACCTACCCATGTGTCCTCAAAGTAGTTCTATTGCCCTTAATTTAGCTTCATTTTGTTTGTAAAATGTGCTATCAATTAAAATGTTGTAGTGTTCGGCAACATATGTTTCTGGAACAAAAGCCAGTGCTGTTAGTTTTTTGATTTGATATGCAAAAGATGAATTGGTTGCATATTCTATGCTTAGGGTTGTCTTTTGTAAATGTCTACATAGACACTGATTAAAGTGATAGTAGAAGCCTTGTATACATGTATGGGGTGTATTTTTAAAATACTTGAAAGCATTGCTTGTTCTAATTCAAGTATTATTTTTTCTGGGGAATAGTCATTAGTTTTCTGTTTGATAGTGTTTAATAATTCCATATATGTTGAATTAGTTTTATTTGATAGCAGAGCATAAAGTAGAGGTATATTGCAGTTTTGATATAGGCCATGTATCGTGTATAATTGGTAAAAAGGTTTGGGACAGAGTTTAAAAGTCCCACCCATCATCCAATATTGGCTTTGTTGGAGTTTTATGAGGTTAATAGCTGTGCCAAAAATTATTAGTCTTTTTTCATTGTTTTCGTTGTCGTAAATGACAAAAGGTTGTTTGTTTTAAGTTATAATTTGGTCAGGATTTAAATTTATATTGCTATATGTTCTAGGAGGTAGAGTGGTAGTGGTACTTGTTCTTTTGGTACGTGATATTGTTTTTTTGAGGGAAACTATATTTGGCATTTGGGTAGTGGCTGTTTTAGGTATTTGGGGTATCTGTTCTTTTAAGATTACGCTTGTTGGTTTTTGGGAACCTGTACTTGCTTCTTTAATGGTTTCTAATGCTGTTCTATCTTCTATTTCGGTTATGTTTGGTGGGTGGTTGTGTACCCTGGTGTAAAGGACTATTGCTTCCCTAGTTGTTGCATCTCTATAACATTTGTTGGAGTAATATTTGCAACATTTCCAATTACCTTTCCTCCCAAATTGTTTCTCTTGGGTATAAGTGTAACCCATGTAGCAGAGTAAACGTTTTCCTTTCTGGCTGGTAACAAATTCAGCTCCTTCTGTCATTTTGGTGTTTGTTAACCTATAAGAAATATATTTTATAGTTATTTAAAATAAAGATGTATCTAAATTAACTTAAAATTATTAACATTTCTATTGTGCATGCTTACCTTTTTGGAAATTCAGTCTTTGATTTTGATGTTGTTTACTGTTTAGTAGTGGTCTGTATTTTCTGTGTTTTCTTTACCTGAAAAATAAAAGCATTTAATTATTCTGATACATTTTTTAAGTTGCAGTTACAGTTTTTGCTATAAGTTTTAGCTTACACTTATTTTACGTTTTAATAAAAGTATTTGGACATACCTACTATGTTAGTTGTATCTTAGTTTTCAGAGTTCTGTTTTCTGTTGTTTGTTAGTCGAGTATTCTTTTCTGGTGCTAGAAAATAAAAAGTAGATATGCATTAGTAATTTGATCATGTTTGTTATTTTTTACAATTTAGCACTTCGTTTTATTTACTTCATTTTATTACTTACTTTTTAATCACTGAGTTTTAGGTTTGGTTTTGATGTTCTTGTAGGTGTAGTCGAATGTATCCAATGTTTAGTTGTTCCCTTTATTTTCTATATTTTGTTTATCTGCAAAAATAATGCATTAATTTTTTTTAACTGTTTGGAAATAATGTTTTAGGTTGCAGTTTCATTTTTTCCTATACGTTTTAGTTTAAACTTATTTTATGTTGTTATAAAAAGCTTTGGATATACTTACTTTGTTAGTTGTATCTTGGTTTTCTGAGTTTTGTTCTATGTTATTTGTTTGTAGTGTATTCTGTAGTAGTAGGAAAAAATAACAAATAGATAAGTTTTAGTTATTGGATCATGTTTTTTTATTTAACATTTTAGCAGTTAGCTTCATTTAGTTTTTTTAAGTTACTTACTTTTTATCCTCTGAATTGTAGGTTGAATCTTGATGTTCTTGTAGGTGTTGTCGAATTAATCCACAGTATTTTCTCCTGTCGTTTTTTTCCAGGTGGGTTGTGTTTAGTGTTTAATTGTTTATATAGTGGTTTGGAATTAGTAATTAGTTTGCTATTGGTCAATTTGTATTTGTGGTGTTTTTATTGGTTACTTAGTATTTTTGAAAATATGTTTGAGTATTTATTTTACATATAAGGGAAAAGCTAATTAATTGTCTGGTTAGATAATTTTATATAATTTATTTAAATATTTTTAGTTAAATTTCTATAGAATTTAACATATTTAAATTGTGAAATGTAATTGTATTTACAGTTTGTTACGAGAGTTGTGTATTTTTGTGTTAATTGTATTTTTAAATGATCAAAAGTGTAATTGTATAATAATAATTATTTTCGATATTTCTAAATTAACGATATTATTGTTGTCGATAATGTTACTCTCGATATTTTTAACTTATTGTGTATAATATTTAGTACTCGATATTTAAATATTTCGATACGTATGTTGTCGATAATAGTGAGATCGATGTTTTTGTAGGTCGATATTTCATATTCGATATTGTTGTAATTTTTTAGTTATGTATAGGAAGTCGATATTATTGCTACCGATATTTTTGTGTCGATATAAGTGTATGTCGATATTGTGTCTATCGATATTATGTCAGTAATTCGATAAATCCACCTGAATTCGAGGAGAACATGGTCAAGCCAAACTTAAGTGATATCCTGAAAGGCCTCGATCATGATTCCTCAGCTGAAAGGGTTATACAGGGATTTCAGGGTATTTGTAGGGATATATCTAGAAACCTGACAATGCAATCAGTGCTGCGGGAACCCAGAGGTATCAAATGGTTCAATGTCGAGTGCACATGGCTCAAAAGAATCTAAAGAAGGCACTACATACAAACCCGCGAGACCAGGCCTTAATTAAGAGTGCCAGACAGTCCGATTAGACCATAGTTGCACAAAGGAAACAAGATCTAAGAAAGCTGGCCTGGGAGGACTAAGAGAGAGCAAGTGCATAAAAAAGGAAATAAACTGCCCATTGTTCTCAAGGGGCATTGACTCATTAATATCAGGGGATGTGTGGGAATCTCATTACATCAAGACATTTAATCCAAATGGCTTTATTATTCAGGAAACAAGCCAGGAGGTCCCACTAAACCTAACATCTGCACATCATTTGAGCACTTCCCTCTTAGTGAGGGAGGTGGAGGAGGCCCTTAAAAAAGTGATACTTCTAAAAGCCCCTGGGCCAGATGGGGTGCCTCTTGATTTATTTAAAACGAATCTTCAACTATGGGCACACCTCCTCATGAATGTCTTTAGGTCAGCAATAATTGGCCCCCTACCAACAACATGTAAAGAAGTCATAGTGGTACAAAAAGGGAAAGAAGGAAGATCCGGACTGCTATAGGCCCATTTCTCTTATTGACGCTACAGTCATGGTACTGAAGAGGGTGATCTTAGCAAACCTTGAGACGATAAATGGCTAATATCCAAAACGGATTTCGAAAAGGCATGGGGACAAATTAACAGTGCCTCAATTTGGCACTGATCATAGGCAAGTACATGAAGACAAGGAAGGGGTCGATACAACTTGCCTTCAAGGACTTGTCTAGTGCCTTTGATAAATTTAATAGCGGCAAACTGTGGTCTATGTTGGAGGATATGGGTTTCGAGCAACCACTTATTACCCTTTTGGGTAGGTTACACGCATCCACCATGGTTATCCCATGGCTCTGTTATGTAAAAAGGAAAGTTAATGAAGTAGACCTTGGGGATTATTATGACAATCCTAAAATCAAAGACATTAATATGAAATCAATCATAAAAAATGCATATTGTCGTGGGCTTGAAAATCATCTACAATCAGCAGGGCTGCAACCCCACATCGATCAGCCACTCTTACATCCCCAATTTTATTTATCTTTTACCAGAAGCGTGCAGTTTAGATTTCTTTTGACTAGGTTTCGTCTTTGCACATTGCACTTTTTAGTGGCCTTTCCTAAACAGGCTGGTTGGTGTAATAACCTCATTTCCTGTCCCTGTGACAATAGAGCACAACAAAGCACTTTGCACTTTACCCTATTTTGCCCAATTTACAAGGAAGCAGCCGCGGTCGGTAGTAGGATGACCTGCAGGGCGGTGACGTGGGGAGGGGCAGGGTTGGAGGTAGTAATGTATGGATTACGGAGTTTTACAGGTAAGTAAACATATAAATAAAGAAAACGAATTTCGCTGTGTGCACTGCATCACCAAATGCAATGCAGTGCGTGCAACGAAATTCATTTTATGTATTTATATGTTTACTTACCTGTAAAACTCCATAATCCATACATTACTACCCCCACCCTGCCCCTGCCCCTCCCCCTCCCCACGTCACCATCCTGCAGGTCATCCCACTACCGACGGCGGCTGCAAGGAACCAAGGGCCCGGTTCCTTATTCCTTTTCTAAGAGAAACCCGCCCACTACATTACCAGGAAGATTTTAACATTTTATTATCTTTGTCTACCGAAGCAATCTGTACGGGAGTACAACATTTCATCAGGATTGCACTTTTAATAAGACAATGGTATCAAACGTAATTAAAACTAGGATCTCCGTTTTGTATTTTTGTATTTTAGAATTTTATGATTAGGCATTTTAAATCTCATTGATAAACTGTGGAGTATTTGAGTTAAACGAAATGTTATTGTATTAACTTGAAATGTAATTTTATATTCTATCTGAATGATATACGTTTATGGTTTGTTCAAACCGAATAATGGTATTCTTGACTTGACTTGACTAGTAAGAGGTTCTTAAGTTTACCACATAAATATTTATATTAAAAAAAGTGCAGCCACTCCCTTGACCCACAAGATGTGTACCTCCTCCATAAACCTATACAATCAGTATCCTAAACTGTCCCTTCCCCTAAGTCATTTGATTTACTACACTGACAACAGGCCCATCCCCTATCTAAACCCCAAAACACTATCCAAAACTATACCTACTTCAATTCATGCCATGTTCTCCACCTTTAACAAACCCACTGCTTCCCTAAATGCTATAAAACCCAAAATAACTGGCCCATCCCACCACTCATTCCACTGGCAATGAACACACACCCCTTCCTCAAGAGAAACCCTCTAGTCTTTTCTACCTATCCATTGTTTGTCTGAATGCCCTATTGGATATACTGGAGGAGGACCTCTGTGTGTGTGAGTGGTTTGGGGTTGTTACCAGCTGCTGTAGGTGATAGTGGTGGTATGGCTTGTCTGTTATGGAAGCCGGGAGGACTCATTGCTGGGATGTTGAGGAATATATGTTTTTGCTTCCTCCTCTTTCAAATCTTCCAGGAAAAGAAGGACTGCTACATAGTCCGAGATGTTCTCCAGGTGCAGCCGAGGAGCTTTCTCCCACTGGCTCCTACCACGAAGGTCTCTCTTTCTCCTACAAGCATCTTTTGAGAACAGCAGAATGGTTTAAGGAAAGAAAACCCAATACACAAGCATGTGTTTGTTGTATCCTAATACCACAATGTTGCTTGTTCTCAAAGTCCACTGGAATGACATGATTCTGCGTCCCTGAGATTTTTTTTAGTATACATAATTACTATTTGTGGTACTTGACATTAATAATCTACAACAGCCCGCATAAGTAAAAACTTGTTTTGCCCATATGCTTGAACAAAGTTTAAAAATTAATTTAGAAAGTGACACTTTTGCCATGCTCCTAATTTTTTGTTTTTAATCACTGAAGTGTAAACAACCATGAAATAATGTATTAATGCAAAACCATTTTCTTTACTTTTACATTCAACATAATTAATTAAGCTAACCGAGCCGTAGGATTTCTACACAACTATTGCACACAGTAATGATTCTAGTACCCTGCACTTTCCTTACCTGACGTCTGAGACCCAACCCACACCACATGCTTCCCGCAAATTAAATACAGTAGAACAAATATTGTTCCTAGGCTAGGAAGCAAGAAAGTATTAGTACGTTTTACTTTAGCCCAGGACTTGGGCAACATTTGGTTTGGCTATCGAAGGGTTATGGAGTAAATAAAAAGTAGACAAACAAGTGTAGGAAATGTAGCTAGAAGTTTTTGGTAAATTGCAGCACATGCCAGAATGGGACAAGATGGGATACAACACATATTGAGTGGTAAAAGCCTCTTACAGTGGGTGCTGGTTTGATTTTTTTGCCAGGGTTGATTTTGCACTCCAGTACTACCTAGATAGTACAGTAGCCTGCAACATGGCAAAAGTGACGGCAAAAGTTTACTAAAATATGGAATCAAGAATAATCCAATTTTTCAAATGTTTACATGTTGCCAGGCTTCATGTGCAATAAATGTGCAGTGAGAAGCACATTTAGATGCATGAAAAAACGTAACCTTTGCTGTTACTCTGGTTGGAGTGATTTGGGATTATGTTCGCCGGTAGAAAACGTGGTATTTTACACTGACCTTTAGATGTACGTCAAATCTTATTTTTGAAGCTGTTGAACTACATAAAAACATTTCAAAGTACGTGAGGACTTTTTTTGAATTGTTGCTGCGTCTTACTTAAAATAGCAAACTGAACGCTTTTTCTCATCCCTTTTTGAAATTTTTCTCTAGCTTATATACTTTTACTACGGAAAAATACAAGGAGATTGGAAACATGTTTTGGTAATTTCGTGCACTTATTTAATTTTCAGAATGCAGTGATTGCCTCTACAACATAAAATAAGAGAGATGATCATTACAGTTTCTAAATAGCCCTTTGCTGCTAGCTTAGGAGTATATAAATGCATTACTGTGGTATGAAAGTACAGGCTATATATTTGGCTCATGCAAAAAAAGGATACATTGCTACATAACAGAATTAGGTTGGCCGTGGAAAGTTCAACAAGTTAGCTCTCAATAATAATAAATAATAGGTACATTTCTTTTTTTTTTGGTTTAAATCTGCTTTATTGTTTTTCAAATAGTATTGCGCGCATATACGACACATACAATTTTAGCAGTGACAGTGTAACATGCTGATAATGATGATACAAATCATCCACGAGTTCATTGCACTGCTTGCTACATCTCGGTACAGAGTAAGACAATTCATTTCTGGCATGTATACAGCAATTGCCTTTGGTTAGCATTAGTAGATACATTATCATGTAGTATGTTTTGATTACAGAGCTAAACAGTTTTCCTTTACCTCTTCGCTGCTAGGCCTTTCCCCCCCTTTCTTTTGGCTATATGGGGTAGTTCACGCTTAGGCCCCTGTAACTTATTCACGCCAAATTTGCATGCTTTTCTTCCAACATCATGGGTATTCTAAAGGTACTCAAGGTTTCTTGATTCCCCTGGAGGGGACCCAGAAATTTGCCAAAATACAGCTAAATTTTGGGGATTGTGGAAAATAGGGCTACAGATGAAAGTGTCTGTTTTTTTCCCTGCAAATGGTATAAACAAAGGGGTTCTGGTGGTGACATCAACATCTTCCCAGATTTCGGGAACAGGCAGAGATTTGTCAGAAAAACCAAATGTTTTACAGTTTTGGCATTTTTCTGGTACATAGCCTATTTTTGCTATTTTTTGTGCTTTCAACCACCTTCCAGTTAATGGCAAAAATGGGTATGAAAGCAATAATGGATCCTGGAGAGCTATACATTTCTGAAAAGTAGACACAATTATTAATTTAGCAAGGTGTCCTTTGTGTAGATCCTTCAAGGTGTTTGTATAGAAACTAACAGGTGAAATTAAAAAGAATTGAAAATGAGGTTAAAAAAAAAGCCTTTTGTGCCAACGTTTTCACTTGTAACTTCTACTAAGTATGAAAGATGTTTGAAAGCAATATACTGTTACATCTGCTACAGCCTTGTGGGGTTATGTAGGACTTGTATGTTCACCAAGAACCCGTGGAGCCCAGAGGCAATAACTGAGCAACATTTTGAAATGGTTTTTTATTGAGTACCAGGTATATAGCAATGAATTTGGGAAAATATAAACAGGGAAAAGTGGGTAGGAAAGTCACCTATGTATTTCTGAAATGGGAACAAAATATAGAGCTTAGAAACAGTAGCTACTTGCACATCTCCAAAATTGTGGGTACCCATACCAGCATTTGAATTATAGGTCATGTTTCTTCTTTTTTACACACTGTGTTATATTTGGAAGGCAGAAATGCATTGAAAGTCAATAGGTAATAACAGTTTCTCTGCATTTTGTGTTACCCTAAGTATCCAGATAAAAATGGTACCTCACTTGTGTGGGTAGGTGTAGGGTCCGCAACAGGAAACGGCCCAAAATGCAACATGGACACCACATTTTCACAGTGAAACTGACCCTGTTTTTGCAAAGTGCCTGTAGAATTTGAACCCTAGCTCTAGGGAAACCTAGAAAACCTACACATTAAAAAAAAAATAGGTATCCAGGGGAATTCAGGATGGGGTTATTTGTCTGGCTACCCAGAATCTCTTGCAAACCTAAAACTTTGTAAAAAAACAAACATGTTTTCCTCACATTTCTGTGGAGGAAAGTCCTGGAATCTGCGTGGATCCACAAAATTTGATGCATCCCGTATTCCCCAAAGTCTTTCGAGAAAAATGGCACCTCACTTATGTGGGTAGGCCTAGTGTCCGTGAGTGGAAACGGCCCAAAACGCAATGTGGACACAACACATTTCCACCGTAAAAACTGAGCCTTTTTGTGCAAAGTACCTAGCTGTGGATTTTGAACCCTAGCTCTGTCGGCCCTAGGGAAACCAACAAACCTATAAATATTTTAACACTAGACACCAAAGAAATCCAGGATGGGGTGACTTGTCTCGCTCCCACGAGGTTCTGTTACACAGAATCCCTTCCAAATCTCATATTTTGTCAAGAAAACCATATTTTCCTCACATTTCTGTGGTGGAAAGTTCTGGAGTCTGCCTGGATCCCCAAAATTCCACCCACCCTGCATTTCTGAAAGCCTTCTGAGAAAAATGGTACCTCACTAGTTTGGGTAGGCATAGTGCCCGCAACAGGAAATGGCCCAAAACCCATTGTGGTACAAAAGGGGGTGGTGGTGATGATGGACGGAGCATCTGAATCAATCAAACACTCACACCCAATCAACAGATCTGGGTTTAATCCATCTCCGTTCTTTAGCCCACTCTGCCACCCCATTTCAGACATGGCCATATGCAAATCAGTCTGACCCTGTGCCTCATGGGAACAGTCCAGCCCGAACTGCCAAGCCATGCCTTCCCTGGACCGGAAACTAGCTTCCAAGGACCGGTTTCTGACATTTCAGCCGTCTTCAACCCGGCTTGCTTGAATCCAGTGGCAAAGTAAGCAAGGGACTCACGTCTGAGCATACCCTGCCAACTTATGGTGAACAAAGTGGTACAAAGGGGGGTGGAATTGAACAGAGCATCTGAATCAATCAAACACTCACACCCAGTCAACAGATGTGGGTTTAATCCATCACCGTTCTTTAGCCCACTCTGCCACCACAGTTCAGACATGGCCATTTGCAAATCAGTCGGACCCTGTGCCTCATGGGAACAGTCCAGCCCGAACTGCAAAGCCATGCCTTCCCTGGACCAGAAACCAGCTTCCGAGGACCAGTTTCTGGCATTTCAGCCGTCTTCAGCCCGGCTTGCTTGAATCCAGTGGCAAAGTGAGCAAGGGACTCATGTCTGAGCATACCCTGCCAACTTATGGCGAACAAAGTGGTACAAAAGGGGGTGGTGATGGACGGAGCATCTGAACCAATCAAACACTCGCACCCAGTCAACAGATCTGGGTTTAGTCCATCACCGTTCTTTAGCCCACTCTGCCACCCCAGTTCAGACATGGCCATATGCAAATCAGTCTGACCCTGTGCCTCATGGAAACAGTCCAGCCCGAACTACCAAGCCATGCCTTCCCTGGACTGGAAACAAGCTTCCGAGGACCGGTTTCTGGCATTTCAGCCGTCTTCAGCCCGGCTTGCTTGAATCCAGTGGCAAAGTGAGCAAGAGACTAACGTCTGAGCATACCCTGCCAACTTATGGCGAACAAAGTGGTACAAAAGGGGGTGGTGATGTACGGAGCATCTGAATCGATAAAATACTCACACCCAGTCAACAGATCTGGGTTTAATCCATCACCGTTCTTTAGCCCACTCTGCCAACCCAGTTCAGACATGACCATATGCAAATCAGTCTGACCCTGTGCCTCATGGGAACAGTCCAGCCCGAACTGCCAAGCCACGCCTTCCTCTGACTGGAAACAAACTTCTGAGGGCCGGTTTCTGGCATTTCAGCCGTCTTTAGCCCGGCTTGCTTGAATCCAGTGGCAGAGTAAGCAAATGACTCACGTATGAGCATCCCCTGCCAACTTATGGCGAACAAAGTGGTACAAAAGGGGGTGGTGATGGACGGAGCATCTGAATAAATCAAACACTCACACCCAGTCATCAGATCTGGGTTTAATCCATCACCGTTCTTTAGCCCACTCTGCCACCCCAGTTCAGACATGGCCATATGCAAATCAGTCTGACCCTGTGCCTCATGGGAACAGTCCAGCCCGAACTACCAAGTCATGCCTTCCGTGGACCGGAAACAAGCTTCCGAGGACCGGTTTCTGGCATTTCAGCTGTCTTCAGCCCGGCTTGCTTGAATCCTGTGGCAAAGTGAGCAAGAGACTAACGTCTGAGCATATCCTGCCAACTTATGGCGAACAAAGTGGTACAAAAGGGGGTGGTGATGGACGGAGCATCTGAATAAATCAAACACTCACACCCAGTCATCAGATCTGGGTTTAATCCATCACCGTTCTTTAGCCCACTCTGCCACCCCAGTTCAGACATGACCATATGCAAATCAGTCTAACCCTGTGCCTCATGGGAACAGTCCAGCCCGAACTGCCAAGCCACGCCTTCCCATGACTGGAAACAAGCTTCTGAGGACCGGTTTCTGGTATTTCAGCCGTCTTCAGCCCGGCTTGCTTGAATCCAGTGGCAAAGTGAGCAAATGACTCACGTATGAGCATCCCCTGCCAACTTAAGGCGAACAATGTGGTACAAAAGGGGGTGGTGATGGAAGGAGCATCTGAATCAATCAAACACTCACACCCAGTCAACAGATCTGGGTTTAATCCATCACCGTTCTTTAGCCCACTCTGCCACCCTAGTTCAGACATGGCCTATGCAAATCAGTCTGACCCTGTGCCTCATGGGAACCGTCCACCCGAACTGCCAAGCCATGTCTTCCTTGGACTGGAAAAAAGCTTCAGAGGACCGTTTTCTGGCATTTCAGCTGTCTTCAGCCCGGCTTGCTTTAATCCAGTGACAAAGTTAGCAAGGGACTCACATCTGAGCATAACCTGCCAACTTATGGCGAACAAAGTGGTACAAAAGGGTGTGGTGATGGACGGAGCATCTGAATCAATCAAACACTCACACCCAGTTGACAGATCTGGGTTTAATCCATCACCGTTCTTTAGCCCACTCTGCCACCCCAGTTCAGACATGGCCATATGCAAATCAGTCTGACCCTGTGCCTCATGGGAACAGCCCAGCCCGAAGTGCCAAGCCATGCCTTCCCTGGACCGGAAACAAGCTTCTGAGGACTGGTTTCTGGCTTTTCAGTCGTCTTCAGCCGGGCTTGCTTGATTCCAGTGGCAAAGTGAGCTAGGGACTCACGTCTGAGCATACCCTGCCAAATTATGGCGAACAAAGTGGTACAAAAGGGGGTGGTGATGGACGGAGCATCTGAATCAATTGAACACTCACACCCAGTCAACGGATCTGGGTTTAATCCATCACCGTTCTTTAGCCCACTCTGCCACCCCAGGTCAGACATGGCCATATGCAAATCAGTCTGACCCTGTGCCTCATGGGAACAGTCCAGCCAGAACTGCCAAGCCATGCCTTCCCTGGACTGGAAACAAGCTTCCGAGGACTCGTTTCTGGCATTTCAACCGGCTTGCTTGAATCCAGTGGCAAAGTTAGCAATGGACTCACATCTGAGCATACCCTGGCAATTTATGGCAAACAAAGTGGTACAAAAGGGGGTGGTGATGGACTGAGCATCTGAATCAATCAAACACTCACACCCAGTCAAAAGATCTGGGTTTAATCCATCACCGTTCTTTAGGCCACTCTGCCACCCCAGTTCAGACATGGCCATATGCAATCAGTCTGACCCTGTGCCTCATGGGAACAGTCCAGCCCGAACTGCCAAGCCATGCCATCCCTGGACCGGAAACAAGCTTCTGAGGACTGGTTTCTGGCATTTCAGTCGTCTTCAGCCGGACTTGCTTGAATCCAGTGGCAAAGAGAGCTAGGGACTCACGTCTGAGCATACATTGCCAACTTATGGCGAACAAAGTGGTACAAAAGGGGGTGGTGATGGACGGAGCATCTGAATCAATCAAACACTCACACCCAGTCAACAGATCTGGGTTTAATCCATCACCATTCTTTAGCCCACTCTGCCACCCCAGTTCAGACATGGCCCTATGCAAATCAGTCAGACCCTGTGCCTCAGTCCGAGTCTGAGTCGAGCCCGAACTGCCAAGCCATGCCTTCCCTTGACTGGAAACAAGCTTCCAAGGACCAGTTTCTGGCATTTCAGCCGTCTTCAGCCCGGCTTGCTTGAATCCAGTGGCAAAGTGAGCAAGGGACTCACGTCTGAGCATACCCTGCCAACTTATGATGAACAAAGTGGTACAACAGGGGGTGGTGATGGACTGAGCATCTGAATCAATCAAACAATCACACCCAGTCAACAGATCTGGGTTTAATACATCACCGTTCTTTCGCCCACTCTGCCACCCCAGTTCAGACATGGCCATATGTAAATCAGTCTGACCCTGTGCCTCATAGGAACAGTCCAGTCCGAACTACCAAGCCATGCCTTCCCTGGACCGGAAACAAGATTCTGAGGACCGGTTTCTTGCATTTCAGCCGTCTTCAGCCCGGCTTGCTTGAATCCACTGGCAAAGTGAGCAAGAGACTAACGTCTGAGCATACCCTGCCAACTTATGGCGAACAAAGTGGTACAAAAGTGGGTGGTGATGGAAGGAGCATCTGAATCAATCAAACACTCACACCCAGTCAACAGATCTGGGTTTAATCCATCACCGTTCTTTAGCCCACTCTGCCACCCTAGTTCAGACATGGCCTATGCAAATCAGTCTGACCCTGTGCCTCATGGGAACCGTCCACCCGAACTGCCAAGCCATGTCTTCCTTGGACTGGAAAAAAGCTTCAGAGGACCGTTTTCTGGCATTTCAACTGTCTTCAGCCCGGCTTGCTTTAATCCAGTGGCAAAGTTAGCAAGGGACTCACATCTGAGCATAACCTGCCAACTTATGGCGAACAAAGTGGTACAAAAGGGTGTGGTGATGGACGGAGCATCTGAATCAATCAAACACTCACACCCAGTTGACAGATCTGGGTTTAATCCATCACCGTTCTTTAGCCCACTCTGCCACCCCAGTTCAGACATGGCCATATGCAAATCAGTCTGACCCTGTGCCTCATGGGAACAGCCCAGCCCGAAGTGCCAAGCCATACCTTCCCTGGACCGGAAACAAGCTTCTGAGGACTGGTTTCTGGCTTTTCAGTCGTCTTCAGCCGGGCTTGCTTGATTCTGGAGTTCTGGACTTTTTGGTTCCGTCTAGAGGTGTCAGGGAACAACACCCAAAGACCCCGGAGTTCCACCTGCCTTGGTGCACAAATGAACAGAAACACGGGCTTCTCGATGGTGGCGTCAAAGACCAAAGGTTTATTACTGCAGGGACACAGAAGTCACAGAAACTACACATGGGCAGTAACTAGGAGCCTGTTCGATTTGTACAAAGAGGGTTGCTCCTTATATACTAAATTTTGGCCTTTAGGCGAATTCTTCACATGTTAGTACATTCCTAAACCTTTGTGTCATGAACAATAAATATTTGGCGTACACAGGAATCATCGACAATATCTGATGACAAAACATTACGAACGAGTGGTTCCCACTTTTCCATCATAATCCAACACAATAGCCTTGTGGAGCGCGTTTAAATCTGAAACTGCGACCTCCTAGACAGAAGCCGAAAATATCTCTGCTTTCCTCGGCTATCGGAATGCTGAAAAAGGCATTCTTCAAGTCGATGACTGAGAACCAAGTAGCTGTAGCTGGAATCAGTGTTAACAAGGCAGTAATGTCTGGCACTACAGGAAACTGCGGGACCACAATTTTATTAACCTCTCTAAGGTCGATAACAAACCTATAAACTGGAGGCTTTGTAGGATCAGTTCGTTTCAAAATCGGTAGTACAGGACTGTTACAGACATTTCCTCTCGTTTCTTCAATCACACCTTTTTTAATCAAATCTTGCACAATCAATAAAAGTGCACGCTCACCTTCACTAGATATTTTGTATTGAGGAATTCTTGGAAATTTTACATTCGCTTTTAAAGTTACTACATATGGTGGTATTTCTAAAAGGCCTACATCATTAGGACCAGTCGCCCAAAGAGAATCAGGGAGTGAGCGTAGCTCTGGCGGGAGTGCATCCATTGACAAGTACATCGGAGAAGTGATATTTTTACCCAACGTAAGCTGTACTCCCTCCGGAGAACAGTACAATGTCGCATATAGTCGTTTTAACAAATCTAAACCAAGCAGATTTTCATTACAACCTGTCATCAAAATCAGAGGTGCTTTCAAGTGACATGGCCCAACAGAAATAGACAAAGGACCAGATATCGGGTTGTAAACAGGGGCGCCTGAAAAACCTACAGAAACATTTGTTGAGCCAGACAAAGGTGCGCCAGGGAGTTTCGCATGAATGATAGAACTTTTTGCGGCACCAGTATCCAACAGAAACGGTTCGACTACACCTGATGTTGCTACTGCGACATAAGGCCCACTCTGATCCACTGGAACTAATACTACTCCCTCTCTCTGTCCATGGCTATCCTAGTACCCATTTTGCTGAAATCCCTCATCCACTTCACAATAGTCTTCAACAAGATACTGTTGAGATCTATTTTGCTGAGTAGACTGTCCATTTCGTTGATCAAAGTGATTTGAAGGACGATCATTCGTTTGTGGAGGCATAGCACCTCGCCCTCGACCTCTAGAATTTTGCACAAAACCACCACGACCTCTCTGAGCTGCTGCTGCATTATTTTGCGCTAAGATCGGACATTCATTTTTATAGTGACCCTCTTTCTTACAGTAAGCACATTGGTTCCACTGATATTGAGGTCTTGATGTACTATAGTCTGTTCTTTGATATGAATTCTGTTGCATATTAGTCTGATTCGTACGAGGCGGATACGCCTGCTGTAAAAGAACTTTAGTTTTTAAGTCTTTCGTTTTCTTTTCTGATTTCTCCTTTTCCTCTTTATCCCTGTTTTCGTAGTACTGTGCAGTCGCAAGTATTTGCGCTGTTGTGGACACAGCCCACGCACTCTCTGAATCTTTTAATTTATTGCATAATTCAGGTAACAAATTATGCACAAATTTATCGACAAACAGTCTTTGCCCTCCTTCTGTGCTCATGTCCTGACCACTATGATCTACAAAAGTCTCTTCAAACCTCGTGAAGAAGTCGGAGACACTTTCGTCTTTCTTCTGTCTGCATGCTGATAACTTGTCCCAATTAACACGCAATGCGGGCATCAGAGTCTTCATTAGATCAATTATTCTACCTGGAAGATTAGCAATTAGGGGTTCGGGTTTTGCACCACCTACTTGCTGACCATCCGCTGCAGTGATAGCTGCCCAGTCACCACCTAAGGCAACTTGATGATCCTCTCTACGAATCTTAGCCCACACTGGTTGCGGAACTACGTTGCCAAATAACATATCGATGTCTGCTAAGTTCATTATACAAGCCTCAACTGTCTGTGTTAATTCCTTATAGTATCCAGCAGGATTCTTACGCGGATCTGGCAAGGCCTGCTTCACTGCTAACACTTCAGCTCACTTCCACGGAATGTGTATCCACACTCTTTGGAATTGCGCCGGAGCGGCTGCAATACCAAGGACTGCATCAGCTTGCACAGCATCGCGCCAAATTGGAGGAACCTCCCTCATTGGATATTGGCGACTTAATTTCGTCTTGCTTTTCTCTAAATCTCTTGGTGAACGAAGTGATGGATCATTCCTATAACTTAAAATCAGTTCCATCGCTTCTTCTATATTATCACCCACTATCATTCCAGCAGCAAAGTCTTTCTGAACCTTGATTAAATCTTCTAAATTAGATTCAACATCGTCTTCTTCTATTTCTTCACGTAACAACGAGCACATCTCGTCAAAGACATACCGTTGCGTTGGCTCTTTCCACTGCATAAACGTATCTAGCACATCTCTCGTACTATATCTCCTACTCTTCGAAATCCATCTGAGAGCCGTGGAATCTAAAATTCCCCGTTCCTCAGTACTCGGAAGCTGACTACGTCTCTGAACAGAGTCAGAAGTAGGAGTCTTGATTAAAGTTTTATAGAAAGGAGACAGCATATTAGACACAGAATCAGTGATTCTCCGACGAACAGAAAGTGGAGTCAACACACTCGCAGATGCAGAAAACACAGTAGAGGTAGGAACAGATAACGGATTAGTAGAAGTATCAAGGAAAATAGTTTGCGGAACAGTAGGTGTAAGCGAGACAGATACAGGTATAGAAGTTGGCAATCCAGGAGGAGGAGGAGGAGCCGTAGGAACATTTACATTGACCATAGGAGGTACAGGAGCTTGATTCTGAGGGACAGGAGCAGGAACACCAGGTTGTCCAGCAACCGGCAATTGAACATTCGGTAAAGGTGGAGCCGTAGCACCTTGTGCATACGGTGGAGGTGACCTTAACAAATAAGATAGCAGAGGATCGTTTTCGGAATCCTCCAGTATCTTAGCTGTTTTCGATGGCAAGGCAGGATAGCACTTGTCGATCGCTAAATTGTGCTCTCTAATGGCCACCTCTATGGCTTTCTCACACTCGTTAGCCTGCAACTGCTTAGTTGCTTGTTCTAGGGTCAACTCTTCTTGCTCTTTTTGTTCTTTCTTTAACCTTTTCATTTCTCTCTGTTTGGATTCTTTTCGCCAGTAACGGAAAGAATCAAACATTGCCGGCCGGGCTTTCTTCCTAAACAATTTCGCTTCTAAATTGTCGAGAATTTCGGGTTCAAAACTACCATGCAGTGGCCAACTAAGGACACCATCCTTCTTACAGTAACGGACCCACACCTCATTATAAGATATAGGACCCACACCAAATTTACAATACAAGTCATATAGGGGAGTCCCAATCGGAGGAACCAGACATGAGTCCTCCAATCGTGAGTCACTGTTGCAACTAAAACAGGACAACATACAGTTTTTCCGACTTACCATTTTCAGTCTGGAACACAAAACAAACAAAACACGA
Organism: Lissotriton vulgaris; assembly: GCF_964263255.1. Taxonomy (NCBI): domain Eukaryota; kingdom Metazoa; phylum Chordata; class Amphibia; order Caudata; family Salamandridae; genus Lissotriton; species Lissotriton vulgaris. Next base: position 683,080,453 of record NC_141689.1, read on the forward strand.
AACAGATATGTGCACTCGAACCAAGAACTTAGGCCTACCAAAACGAACTGATGTATCGATACCCAAACTAAACCAAATAGATTATCGTAACTAGAACAACCAGTGATAATCTTACGAAACCAAACCAAACCAAGAACCGATTAAGGATTTTAACAACCCTCACAAAGTAACTAGCTAGCTAACACTAAATACTTAACTGAGGCACTGAAGACGTCACCAAGGAGAAACCCGTCACGTTTCGCTGTACTAAGGACTGCACCTCGGGTCCAAGACAGGGCGACGGTCAAGGCAACGGCCCACTGCAGCCGTCCTGAACGGGAAACCCTCGTGGAAGAGAACGTCGGGCCACTTTTGCGATATGCCGGGATCGATGAAGTGGGGCGCCTCCCTCAGGAATCTTCACACGAAGCTTCTCGAACTCTTCAGGCTTTTGGACCGGTACCGAATGACGTCGCCCCACGTCTCACACTCACACCCAGTCAACAGATCTGGGTTTAATCCATCACCATTCTTTAGCCCACTCTGCCACCCCAGTTCAGACATGGCCCTATGCAAATCAGTCAGACCCTGTGCCTCAGTCCGAGTCTGAGTCGAGCCCGAACTGCCAAGCCATGCCTTCCCTGGACTGGAAACAAGCTTCCAAGGACCAGTTTCTGGCATTTCAGCCGTCTTCAGCCCGGCTTGCTTGAATCCAGTGGCAAAGTGAGCAAGGGACTCACGTCTGAGCATACCCTGCCAACTTATGATGAACAAAGTGGTACAACAGGGGGTGGTGATGGACTGAGCATCTGAATCAATCAAACAATCACACCCAGTCAACAGATCTGGGTTTAATACATCACCGTTCTTTCGCCCACTCTGCCACCCCAGTTCAGACATGGCCATATGTAAATCAGTCTGACCCTGTGCCTCATAGGAACAGTCCAGCCCGAACTACCAAGCCATGCCTTCCCTGGACCGGAAACAAGATTCTGAGGACCGGTTTCTGGCATTTCAGCCGTCTTCAGCCCGGCTTGCTTGAATCCACTGGCAAAGTGAGCAAGAGACTAACGTCTGAGCATACCCTGCCAACTTATGGCGAACAAAGTGGTACAAAAGTGGGTGGTGATGGAAGGAGCATCTGAATCAATCAAACACTCACACCCAGTCAACAGATCTGGGTTTAATCCATCACCGTTCTTTAGCCCACTCTGCCACCCTAGTTCAGACATGGCCTATGCAAATCAGTCTGACCCTGTGCCTCATGGGAACCGTCCACCCGAACTGCCAAGCCATGTCTTCCTTGGACTGGAAAAAAGCTTCAGAGGACCGTTTTCTGGCATTTCAGCTGCCTTCAGCCCGGCTTGCTTTAATCCAGTGGCAAAGTTAGCAAGGGACTCACATCTGAGCATAACCTGCCACCTTATGGCGAACAAAGTGGTACAAAAGGGTGTGGTGATGGACGGAGCATCTGAATCAATCAAACACTCACACCCAGTTGACAGATCTGGGTTTAATCCATCACCGTTCTTTAGCCCACTCTGCCACCCCAGTTCAGACATGGCCATATTCAAATCAGTCTGACCCTGTGCCTCATGGGAACAGCCCAGCCCGAAGTGCCAAGCCATGCCTTCCCTGGACCGGAAACAAGCTTCTGAGGACTGGTTTCTGGCTTTTCAGTCGTCTTCAGCCGGGCTTGCTTGATTCTGGAGTTCTGGACTTTTTGGTTCCGTCCAGAGGTGTCAGGGAACAACACCCAAAGACCCCGGAGTTCAACCTGCCTTGGTGCACAAATGAACAGAAACACAGGCTTCTCGATGGTGGCGTCAAAGACCAAAGGTTTATTACTGCAGGGACACAGAAGTCACAGAAACTACACATGGGCAGTAACTAGGAGCCTGTTCGATTTGTACAAAGAGGGTTGCTCCTTATATACTAAATTTTGGCCTTTAGGCGAATTCTTCACATGTTAGTACATTCCTAAACCTTTGTGTCATGAACAATAAATATTTGGCGTACACAGGAATCATCGACAATATCTGATGACAAAACATTACGAACGAGGGGTTCCCACTTTTCCATCATAATCCCATGTCAACTTTTCATTCAAGAGCCGGACCGCCTCATCGTAAATTTCGTTACCTCCCCCTAATAAAGGCCCAGAAGGAAAGGAGCAGAGCCAGGTGCAGAAGATAGAAAAGCAGGATAAGGGATGTTTGTGGGTTGTAAATGGGCAAGGCTACCGGCTTCGGCTGCCTAATCGTGATCAGGACAATGGACACGAAGACCAGTTTGGCAGGACTAGCCTCGGGCAGAGGAGGCAGCCTTTGTCGAGTCATGCAGCTACAGCGTGATCTGGTTTAAGGTGCACGTGTCATGTAAGAGGTGAATCTCCGGCTAAGGCTACGTGTCCTTAATCGAAATGAAGTGATCAGAGGTTATTGCGTATGTGAGGGCAAGAAACACAAAATGGCGGCCATGATCTAAGATGGATGCCGTGGGTAGATCAGAAATGTGTTTATAAAAGGAGTGCTCTTGCTCGTAGCGTAGCGAAAACACCAGGATATACTAAATGGATCATTTGCGGTTCGCTGATACCAGTATTATGTATTTCCGACAATATTGAAAACACGGGTTCAAATCGTCACGGAACCTCAATTCCAGTGGCAAAGTGAGCTAGGGACTCACGTCTGAGGATACCCTGCCAAATTATGGCGAACAAAGTGGTACAAAAGGGGGTGGTGATGGACGGAGCATCTGAATCAATTGAACACTCACACCCAGTCAACGGATCTGGGTTTAATCCATCACCGTTCTTTAGCCCACTCTGCCACCCCAGGTCAGACATGGCCATATGCAAATCAGTCTGACCCTGTGCCTCATGGGAACAGTCCAGCCAGAACTGCCAAGCCATGCCTTCCCTGGACTGGAAACAAGGTTCCGAGGACTCGTTTCTGGCATTTCAGCCGTCTTCAGCCCGGCTTGCTTGAATCCAGTGGCAAAGTTAGCAATGGACTCACATCTGAGCATACCCTGGCAATTTATGGCAAACAAAGTGGTACAAAAGGGGGTGGTGATGGACTGAGCATCTGAATCAATCAAACACTCACACCCAGTCAAAAGATCTGGGTTTAATCCATCACCGTTCTTTAGGCCACTCTGCCACCCCAGTTCAGACATGGCCATATGCAATCAGTCTGACCCTGTGCCTCATGGGAACAGTCCAGCCCGAACTGCCAAGCCATGCCATCCCTGGACCGGAAACAAGCTTCTGAGGACTGGTTTCTGGCATTTCAGTCGTCTTCAGCCGGAGTTGCTTGAATCCAGTGGCAAAGAGAGCTAGGGACTCACGTCTGAGCATACATTGCCAACTTATGGCGAACAAAGTGGTACAAAAGGGGGTGGTGATGGACGGAGCATCTGAATCAATCAAACACTCACACCCAGTCAACAGATCTGGGTTTAATCCATCACCATTCTTTAGCCCACTCTGCCACCCCAGTTCAGACATGGCCCTATGCAAATCAGTCAGACCCTGTGCCTCAGTCCGAGTCTGAGTCGAGCCCGAACTGCCAAGCCATGCCTTCCCTGGACTGGAAACAAGCTTCCAAGGACCAGTTTCTGGCATTTCAGCCGTCTTCAGCCCGGCTTGCTTGAATCCAGTGGCAAAGTGAGCAAGGGACTCACGTCTGAGCATACCCTGCCAACTTATGATGAACAAAGTGGTACAACAGGGGGTGGTGATGGACTGAGCATCTGAATCAATCAAACAATCACACCCAGTCAAAAGATCTGGGTTTAATACATCACCGTTCTTTCGCCCACTCTGCCACCCCAGTTCAGACATGGCCATATGTAAATCAGTCTGACCCTGTGCCTCATAGGAACAGTCCAGCCCGAACTACCAAGCCATGCCTTCCCTGGACCGGAAACAAGATTCTGAGGACCGGTTTCTGGCATTTCAGCCGTCTTCAGCCCGGCTTGCTTGAATCCACTGGCAAAGTGAGCAAGAGACTAACGTCTGAGCATACCCTGCCAACTTATGGCGAACAAAGTGGTACAAAAGTGGGTGGTGATGTACGGAGCATCTGAATCAATAAAACACTCACACCCAGTCAACAGATCTGGGTTTAATCAATCACCGATCTTTAGCCCACTCTGCCACCCCAGTTCAGACATGACCATATGCAAATCAGTCTGACCCTGTGCCTCATGGGAACTGTCAAGCCCGAACTCCCAAGCCACGCCTTCCCTTGACTGGAAACAAGCTTCCGAGGACCGGTTTCTGGCATTTCAGCCGTCTTCAGCCCGGATTGCTTGAATCCAGTGGCAAAGTGAGCAAATGACTCACGTATGAGCATCCCCTGCCAACTTATGGCGAACAAAGTGGTACAAAAGGGGGTGGTGATGGAAGGAGCATCTGAATCAATCAAACACTCACACCCAGTCAACAGATCTGGGTTTAATCCGTCACCGTTATTTAGCCCACTCTGCCACCCCAATTCAGACATGGCACTATGCAAATCAGTATGACCCTGTGCCTCATGGGAACAGTCCAGCCCGAACTGCCAAGCCATGCCTTCCCTGGACTGGAAAAAACCTTCGAGGACCGGTTTCTGGCATTTCAGCCGTCTTCAGCCCGGCTTGCTTGAATCCAGTGTCAAAGTTAGCAAGGGACTCACATCTGAGCATAACCTGCCAACTTATGGCGAACAAAGTGGCACAAAAGGGTGTGGTGATGGACGGAGCATCTGAATCAATCAAACACTCACACCCAGTCGACAGATCAGGTTTAATCCATCACCGTTCTTTAGCCCACTCTGCCACCCAAGTTCAGACATGGCCATATGCAAATCAGTCTGACCCTGTGCCTCATGGGAACAGTCCAGCCCGAACTGCCAAGCCATGCCATCCCTGGACCGGAAACAAGCTTCTATGGACCGGTTTCTGGCATTTCAGTCGTCTTCAGCGGGGCTTGCTTGAATCCAGTGCCAAAGTGAGCTAGGGACTCACGTCTGAGCATACCCTGCCAACTTATGGCGAACAAAGTGGTACAAAAGGGGGTGGTGATGGACGGAGCATCTGAATCAATCAAACACTCACACCCAGTCAACAGATCTGGGTTTAATCCACCACCGTTCTTTAGCCCACTCTGCCACCCCAGTTCAGACATGGCCATATGCAAATCAGTCTGACGCTATGCCTCAGTCTGAGTCTGAGTCGAGCCCGAACTGCCAAGCAATGCCTTCCTTGGACCGGAAACAAGCTTCTGAGGACCGGTTTCTGGCATTTCAGCCGTCTTCAGCCCGGCTTTCTTGAATCCAGTGGCAAAGTGAGCAAGGAACTCACGTCTGAGCATACCCTGCAAACTTATGGTGAACAAAGTGGTACAAAAGGGGGTGGTGATGAACGGAGCATCTGAATCAATCAAACACTCACACCCAGTCAACAGATCTGGGTTTAATCCATCACCGTTCTTTAGCCCACTCTGCCCCCTCAGTTCAGACATGGACATATGCAAATCAGTCTGACCCTGTGCCTCATGGGAACAGTCCAGCCCGAACTGCCAAGCCATGCCTTCCCTGGACCGGAAACAAGTTTCCGAGGACCGGTTTCTGGCATTTCAGCCGTCTTCAGCCGGGCTTGCTTGAATCCAGTGGCAAAGTGAGCAAGGGACTCACGTCTGTGCATACCCTGCCAACTTATCGCGAACAAAGTGGTACAAAAGGGGGTGTGATGGACAGAGCATCTGAATCAATCAAACACTCACACCAAGTCAACAGATCTGGGTTTAATCCATCACCGTTCTTTAGCCCACTCTGCCACCCCAGTTAGATACCCAACCGTGGACACTCTACATTTTCACAGTGAAAACGGACCCTTTTGTGTAAAGTACATAGATGTAGATTTTGAACCCTAGCTCTGCCAGCACCTAGGGAAACCTAGCAAACCTATACATTTACTAAAACTAGACACCCAGGGGAATCCAGGATGGGGTGGCTTGTCTGGCTATCACCAGGTTCTGTTACACATAATCCCTTCCAAATCTCAAAATTTGTCAAGAAAATCATATTTTCCTCACGTTTCTGTGGTGGAATGTTCTGGAGTCGACCTGGATCCATGAAATTCCACCTACCCGGCATTCTCGAAAGTCCTCTGAGAAAAATGTCACCTCACTTGTTTAGGTAGGCCTAGTGCCCACATTTTAACAGTGAAAACTGACCCTTTTTTTGCAAAGTGCTTAGCTGTAGATTTTGAACCCTAGTTTTGCCGGCACCTAGGGAAACCTAGCAAACCTATACACTTTTTTAAACTAGACACCCAAGGGGAATCGAGGATAGGGTGACTTGTCTGACTCTCACCAGGTTCTGTTTGCCAAAATTCCTTGCAAACCTCAAAATTTGTCAGAAAAAAACAAAATTTCCTCATATTTCTATGGTGGAAAGTTCTGGAAGCTGCGTGGATCCACAACATTCCACTGACCCCGCATTACCCAAAGTTTTCAGAGAAAAATGGTACCTCACTTGTGTGGGTAGGCCTAGTGACTGTGACAGGAAAGGGCCCAAAACACAATGAGGACACACCACATTTTCACATTCATAACAGACCATTATTTTCCAAAGTGCTTAGCTGTAGATTTTGAACCCTAGAATAACCTATGGAAACCTAGCAAACCTAGACATTATGGAAAACTAGACACACAGGGGAATCCAGGATGGGGTGACTTGTCTGGCTCTCACCAGGTTCTGTTACCCAGAATCCCTTACAAATCTTAAAATCGGTCCAAAAAAACAGATTTTCCTCAAATTTCTGTGGTGGAAAGTTCTGGGATCTTTGTGGATCCACAAAATACCACCCACCCTGCAGTCTCCAAAGTCTTCAGAGAACAAGTGTACCTCACTTGTGTTTTGGGTCAAGTACCTGCAGCAGGCAAGGGCCCAAAACATATTGAGGAGACATCAAAATTACCTGTCATGAAAACATTCTGGTTTTGCAAGGGTATCCCATGAGTTTCTGGCCCCTGGCTCGGTGGCCATCTAGGTAAACCTACCAAACCCCCACATTTCTGAAAGCTAGACACTCTGGGGAGTCGAATGAGGTGTGGCTTGCAAGGGTCCCTCAACGTTTCCATACCCAGAATCCCCTGCAAACCTCAAATATTGCTGAAAAAAAATATATCTCAAATTTCAGTGTGCGAATGTTGTAGGATATCCGAGCTGACACAAATTTCCTACCAACCAGTGTTCTCCCAGGTCTCTCGATAAAAATGGTACCTTGCTTGTGTGGGTAGGCATAGTGGCTGCAAGAGGAAATGGCCCAAATTGTACTTTGGAGACTTCATAATTACCTATCACAAAGCTTCCTGGTTTTGCTGGGTCACCTCGTTTTTTGGCCCCGGCTCACGGTCAGCTAGAGAAATCTTCCAATGCCACAAATCTTTGGAAACTAGACACCCTGGGGAGTCCAATGAGGTATGGCTTGCATGGATCCTCCAAAGCTTCAATCTTGGAATCCCTACCAGTGTACACTCTGAACTTAGAGACATGTCCAGTCCTACTGTAACATAGCATATACAGCTTAATTCCATAGCGTGCCCTCTTACTAGGAATGTATTGCCCAAATACCAAGTGGCCCTTGAACAAGATACAGATTCATCCACTGCTTTTTCTTTCCCTAGAGAAAGATCTCAGAAAATCGATCTACAAAGTGTTCAATGAAAGGCCAAATCTTAAAATGACTGTCACAATCAGAGTGATCTTGTGGCAAGGCTAAACCATTATCGACAAAATGCAACGTCCGAAGCAGAAGCAAATACCTATCACGACTTATGACTGCCAGAAATATATCTGTTGCCATCAAGGGACTAGTAGACCAATATGAAGACATTGATGACTTCTTAGCAAGCCCATCAAAAAAGTTAACTCCAAGAACTTCTTTAACTCATCCAGATTTGTGGGAGTCCAGCGGTACCTCTAGACTGGGGCCTAAAGCTGGCACTGTTGCCTCTCAAATACTGTTAAGCATACAAATAAGTCTGCTCAACAATCTCTGCCAAACATACATCATCCATATACAACTGAAAAAATGTATCAGCAAAAGGTTTTTAGTATTCACTCTACACCCTGGAACACCAGTAAAGTCTGGCAATGCCAGCTGCACAAAGACTGGGGCAACTCAGAGGTCAGCACTTCCAACGGGAAGCCTTGCAGCCCCAGGCTGCAGCCGAGATTCCTCTTGCTGCACTATCTGCACATCAATGTCCTCCTCTAAAACAGGCACTTCATCCACACTAACAGTAGCTTCATCCGTACTGAGAGTAGCTTCATCATCCGAAGATTCCTCAAGGATGGAAAAAGAACTGCCTGAACCTTCCACTCCCTCCACTGCCTCCGATGCAGAGTCAGTCTCTGAACCATGGTCAGGGGAAGACTCAAAAAGCATACCGACGACCTGCTGAGCAGTAATCCTGTGGCTAACCATAATCCATATTAAGAAAGAAGACTGACCAAACGGGTCAACAACAACCAACACTGTGCAAAATAAGTAAGTAAACAAAATGTGTACCTTTATCACAAAAATCTATGTACTCAAAAACTAGCGGTGGGCAAAATTTGTGTAATCGCGTTATGCAAATCTCTGCGAAACGGTAATAAATGTCAGCGAAGACACATAAATTCTGCACATGGAATTGCTTGTTCGTAATGTTTTTTTCCTGTTTGCAATCGCTGTTTGCGTGCTTGGGGGAAATATCTCGCGAACACGCATTTTGAGACCGTGAACAAGCACACATTTTTGTTCAGTGGCGGAACGCAGAATTTTGGCCAATTTCGCGTTGTCCGCGGAACACGAAATTAACCAAATTCCTCAAATTCTGCGAACGGAATGAAATTTACCGCTCAGGTCTATCAAAAAATATATGATTCACTTGCAAGAGACAGCTACACTCACCAGCACCTACTCTGCAGAGACACAACAAAACCAATGCAATCCCACTAGAAAGAAAAAACAAAACTAATTACTCTCAAGACAACAAAATACACTTCAAGCACAAATGCTAAAACAAAATTCACTCAAAACAGAAGCTAAACATTCAGCTAATATTACCATTTACCAAAAGACATTCATGCAGAGAAATAAAACTCATTTAGAGTAAAATGTACAAAAACATTTTCTTACCAAAGGCATGCAACTACACAAACTGCAGAACCACCAGTGACAAAACCACAACCTGGAACATCAGTCAATAGCCTTGAACTAGAATAAAAAGGAGAAGTAAAACATTACAATCGCAATTCACAAGAAATAAAACAATTAATAATATAACGCACTACGTCACTACTCAAATGGCCAATCTACCACCAAAGAAGAAAGAAAAGCATCCAAAAGTTAATATTAACCAATGCCCCATCCCATTGGGAAAACTCTCACCCAAGGGGCCATGGCAAAACATAAATATATATGCATATCCCTGGTGCAAGCGGGTTTTCTACTCTCCCGGGAAGATGGGTCTTCAAATAGGGCTGACTCGCCCCAGGTGGGGGTCGGGGGGGGGGGGGGAAAGAAACTGTATACAAGTATAAAAAAAATTAGGGGGCAATCCCTTTTCTGCTACCGGGACAGAAAGGCCAAAAAGTCAGGCTGATCTGTCCCCAGGGGGGAGGGGGCTGAAAATACATTGACAAATGTTACCCCCTCTTGGAAGCAAACCTTGCCCAAGGGGTCCCTTCCATTAAAAAAAACGAAAAGAAATCACTGCTTTCAGTGACTGTTAATGATTAGCGTAAAGAAACAGGTCAAACATTTCCCAGGGGAAGCAGAAAACAGCCACTACTGCCCCCCAAAACTGGGGTGCGATCCTTGCCCAAGGGATCGCCCCTAATACTAATTCAAATACATCCCTCGCTGTAGGCTGAAAAACCTGGCAGATCTGTCCCCAGGGGGCAAATTACTGTTTAAAATAATACGCCCCTTTAGGAAGCGACCCTTGCCAAGGATGGTCGCTTCCATTAAATATCCCTGGGGGGATTCCTGCTGCATGATCACAACGTCATGCTTGATCATGCAGCAGGAATGCCCGGCAAAAAGGCATCAGGGGACAGGAAAAACTTGTTCCTCTCCACCAATACCACAATGCATCGCAATTTGTGCACCCTCCCCACCGAAGCAGGGAAACTTACTTGCTTCCTGCTGTACGCCTGGAAGCAAATGGCTTCCAGCGCATCCGGCTGCTCCTGATGACGTTGGCGCACGTCGTGCGCGCTGACATCATGGGATTGCCCGGGGGGTGGGGTTCAGGTCTGGCAGCGGACACTCTTCTGCTACCACACCCACTGTGGCTCACGACAGAACTGCTCCATCATGAGCATAGAAGGGGTTAAAAAGATAACATTATAAAACATGGACTTGGTATATGGCTACCAATAAAAACATTTCCCCTCCATATTCCAAGCAGTCAGTCGCGTCTCATCATTGCTGCATACTGTTTACATGCACATGTGAGTGTGGATAGACTCCCCGAACAGTAAGTGACCCCTACTGTCCTGCTAATCAATTGCAGCTGGCTCAGAATGGCTACATAAGATGCTCAAGAGAATTATCTCTGCTGTCAAGGGTCGTTTCACATCCCTCTCCCAGCCACATAATCTCCATTCATATTGGAGTTGCTGATACACAGGGCAGAGGGTATGTCTTTATGTAGATCTGCCATTAGAGAGTCCCAGTGTGTGGCTAAAGGGTGTTTCCTAAGAACCAGATTGTCCTCTATAAGTAAGGCTGAGCTCTACACCTGCACCCAATTTGTTAATGGGTGTAGCCAGGCTGTAGAATGTAGGGATCTAGGAATTACCACCTGCGGGGAATGAGGCCTTTGGCCAGGATCAGTCCCAGATCATTTAAACGTGACAAGACCTTGTACTTCTTACCCCTGCGTTACCTCCCTAAGGTGCATACCTCCCACATAAACGTGATATCCCTTTCTGTGCAATGTGTCAATGGGTCCAGTAACACATGAGTCAGTAGCCAGCCCACAACATTTATAATAAGTCAGCATTTATCAACTGACTGCGGCAGGGCCTGTCCTAGGGCGGTGCAATCCGTGCCACTGCACCGCTCATTGACTTGAGTTGGGGTTGCCCTGTTTGCAAATATATTATGGTTCGAAAACTTCCTGCTGCCACGTTCCTTGACTCCAGTCAAGGAACCTGTGGAGAGGTGTGGTGCAGCGGCCAGGGCAGCTGACTTCGGAGCACAGGGTTCATGGTTCGATCCTCCGCTCCGGTGGCAGTTCAGCTCAGCACCATGTGACTCTGGGCAATAGCTCACTTTATTTCCACGATGGCCCCCAGTGCCTTGAGACTGGTAAGGGTGAGTAGCTTGCGCTTTACAAATACGGATTTATTTATTAGTAATTTTCAGACATCAATAAAAATGTCAAGATAACTCTAGTAATTAATGTTCTTCCTGGAGAAGAGAGATGGAGTTTTGTCTAGTGGAAGTTTGCCTCCACCTAAGGTGGCTCATAGAGTTAATATGCCTGCTGCTAAGAACGTGTGTCTGCTAAGTGAGTTGCAGCAATCCAATGTGCCACCCATTGTAGTTGCGCAGCTAAATAATATTGTTCAAAATTAGGCAGCGCTAGTCCACCACGATCTGTTGGCTGGTATAATATTGCTAGTGCTACCCGGCATCAGGATTTATTCCAGCTAAAGTCATGCATCATCCCCACATTTGTTCAAAAGAATGATGCATTGAAATATAAAGGAAAGTTTGCAAAAAAATACAAAAGGCTTGAGAGCGCCACCATCTTACATAACTCCACATGGCCATTCACTGACAAAGGTACCGTTCTCGAGAAGATGAAGGACTGGGCTATTCTCAGGCCCAGCGGTGCCAGGGGACAACACCTGAAACCTTCGTGGGTTACCTGTTCCGGTGTACAAATCACAGAGACACGGGACACTTCCTTCGGCGTCAAAGATCAGCGTTTATTTACTGCAGGGATACAGAGATCGCTAGAAGTACAACAGAGTGTAGGTTCTGAGAGTCTGCTTCAAATTGCAAAAGTGGATAGCTCCTTTTATACACATATTCGTCATTGCACAACATAACGAACAAAAGGTTACAACTCAGTTCCCACAGTAAACTTCAAAGGGTTGCATTCATGTTTTCAGAAACCCGGAACATAATTACAGTAACATCGCCGGTTCCCAACTGTAAAAGCACGTTATCCCACCATGAGGCACATTCCACTCTAGTTGTAAACGGGCTAAGAAAAGAGACAGAAACAGGTGCAAGGAAGACAAAGACAGACAACAGATTGAAAAGAGTGTAGGGGCAATATCGGAAGCGTGATCACAAGATCAAAGGATTCGAGCTAAGCATGAGCGAATTTTGCGGATCTCGCGTTCGCGAATTTTGCGGATTTGCGGATTCACAATCCGCAAAATCCGCGAATTCCCGCGAATTTGCGGATTTTTTTTTTTGTGTTCGCCCGTGTTTCTGCCAGTTCGCGAGGGTTTTGTACACTTTCGCAAATTGCGAAATTACCTGTCGGGTCGCAAGTTTCGAGAACTTGTTGTTTCTACGTGTCCAGCCTGTTTGGGACACTCTTCTTCATCACTGCCACTCTCTGTCACCACTGCCACTCTCTGACTACTCATGCCACCCTCTGGCCCACCCATGCCACCCTCTGTTTCATCACCACACCCTCTGGTTGTCCAGTGTACATTATTTTCGGCAAAGCAAAGCACACCTTCCCTGCCTCAAGTGACCTGAATTAATTTGGGGCTGATTAATGTGTCACAGAATATTTTTTTAGCTGGCACCTGCTTCCTTAGTGCGCCCTGATTAGTGATCTTTTGCACTTGCTAAGTGCTTTCATTGTTGCAAAATTAGTTACAACACCTGCCCTGCCCCAACTGACAATAATGAATTAGGGGCTGATTAATGGATTTTAACTTCCAGCCTGGCTCCTGCTTGTCTCCCATAGCTGTAATTCAGGACCTTTGTGGCATATGTGTAACTATTCTGAGGTTCAGAGCAGGGTCACATAATAGTTTCAACTGGCAACTGAACTCTGGAGGGGCCCCTCAGGAAGCACTACAGGAAATGGCTACTAATGATGAGCCTGAACTTTTGAACCTGGTAAGTAGTTACTTTCAGTTTTGCTAAAATCGTATTTCGAACAGTGCGAGCAGTGCGAGCAAAATCCGCTGCTCGCGGATTTGCGGATTTTGCGGGAGATTCGCAAATCTCGCGGATTGCGGATTTCCCGAAAATCCGCAAAATCCGCGAGCGGAACGGATTTTCCGCCCATGCCTAATTCGAGCCTAACGCAGGCAAGGCTGAAACAATAGACCATCACGGCAAGATGAGCCTCGAGCGGAGCCATCTGCGTTTGGCGTGTGATCCCCCTAGTCATAAAGACACACTCAAAGGAATATGCATCTTCCACAAGGGTTTTAGGGATCCCAGGGTCATGAAGCGGACATTGTCTGTTCGCCGACTACGTGAGGGCAAGAAACAAAATGGATGCCGTATCTAAAATGGAACCCGAGGGTTCAGATGGAAAAACCCATAAATAGGACAAACCCTTCCAAGTAGTGTAGCGAAAACGCGTACACCTACTAAACTCATCATTTGCGGTTCATAGATACCAGACTCGTCCATATCCGAACATGCCCAAAACGTTGTTACGATTCTCATGGAACCTCAGACGCTCCTTTTGCCCTCATGTAGGCAAGCACTAGTCGATATCAGAATCGATTTCAATATTCATCAGATCGTTCAGTTGTTGCTGCAACATTATTCTATCCATCAATGTCTCTTTGGTAACAGATGGCCTTCTTATACACGTTGTAGCACAAAGGCCACATAAGGCTGGACCACACTGCACACAAAGACAACACGTGAACAGAATCATCACAACAACCCCTACAATCATCAGAATCTTCCAACCCCAAGTCGACATCAGACCCCAAAACCATCCTAGAAGCGTCAAATCACCTTCGTCCACGTGTATGGACTCGGAGATTTTATGCAACTTCGAGATGGCTTGATAAACAGTTGGAGCGTTATCAGGTATGAAAATACATCAGCTTGAATGGATCACCTTGCACACACCACCTCTATCTGCGAGTACAACGTCTAGAACCATCCGGTTCTGTAACGTCATAAGTCTATCTGCCTGAAGCTCTGCTGTCAGATTACCAAGAGCACTTGCAGTTATGTTAGCAGTCGATTCTACCACTCGAGTCAACTGTCTCAGGTTCCTACTATTAACCATAGGTCCCCAAAACGGCAGGAAACCCTTAAAGAAATCTCCTGCTTCTTGACCGGCAGTATTCTCTTTGCTAATAACGCCTCTCACAACTCTAGTCTTGTGATAGTCTGAGGCAACTGTAAAAGTTGCTGGCAAAAGATTTGCGATATAACAGGTGCCCGAGAAGTCACGAGGCAACCACGTATAAGCGCGATCATAACACACAAAATAGGTACCCTTGGCAGTCAGGAAGACAGGGGAAGAGAGCATCGGTAAAACGTACGTTTCAGTACAAGCACTCTTCCCAAGCTGAGCTCTCGGATTACGACCAAGACCTTGCAGGCAGAAATGACCGAGGTGGGGTACGATCCAGATCGGAGACGAGCTCTTAAGCTGTCTATCACCAACTGACATACTATACTCAGCCTCACTCAGATCCTTGTATGCTCGCACCTCTTCCTCTGGAATGAGCGATGCATCAAAAAATATCCCTATCTATATCAGCAATCGCTATCGCCAAAGACTTGTGGTACGGGCCGGGACCAAGGTCTGTGGAGCGTGGCTCTCGACGGCGGTAGGAATCTAGTGCACTACGGAACATGGTTTGGAAAGATCGAGCTGACCCCTGGGAGCTGTAAGAAAGAACCAAATACGGAATACCCTTATCCATGGTATGTGGCATTAACCCACACACCCAACAGTTAGTAGCATTCATCACCAACTGATGCTGATGTAGAAGTTGGACAAAGGAATTGTTCATAAATTCCGCATGTCTGACCTGTTCATGCTGGGGCAGAAGATGAAAGGAATGTGGAGAAATAGTGGGAACAGAATTCAGATTGTGAGAAGGAGAAGTAGGTGAAGTGGAAGGCAAGACCGACTGAATCCCAAAATACACTCCACCCACCAGTAGCATAGAAACAGTTAGGAACAACATGAAAACCTGAAACAAAAAACATTTTGTTCGCGAAACCTTATGCAATTTGGATCTTTGCGCCAACATCCTTTCTATTTCCGACAGCTTAGAGAACTCCATACTCTAAAGACCGTCCGTAACGTTCTTGACGAACCTCGTTCTGAGTAGCGATTATCAATTCCCGGCAGTTCCCAGAAATCGACAAAAGTAACCGACCTAGTGTCAGAAACCTGCTAAACAGAAGTAGGTACCCGCACGGCCCTACGGCCAACCCAGATGGTAGGTTTTAATCAATTTGACATTCAGTTTAATACAAGTCTCCTAGCTGCACAGAAGAGGAACATACGTGATATATAAAAAGAACTCAAAAATCAGGAAAAATGTAAATGTTCACAATGTTCATAGCAACAGTGAGGGGGTAAGGTGAATTTAAAAACAAAAAGGGAATTTTTATTAGTCTTTGTCACGCGATCGAAGAAAATATCGACTTTTTCCAGGTCGAGTTTGCTCTTCAAACAACGGTTCAGATGGCAAAACAGTGTTCGATCATTCAGATGACAGTTCAGAACTTGAATTCTCCAATGCGGAAGACGAAGGTACAGTTCCAGATGGTTCAACATGTGTATCTGACTGAACTAAATCGTTCTCTACAAGTTGGGCATCACTGAATGGCACATAGCGTGGAAGGGCGTCGGTCTCCGTTGGGGCAAATCTTGTTTTTACCCAGTTATCTGCTGGCAAAGGAAGCGGGACTTTCTTCGTATGGGTGGCATGCACCCAATGCTTCCTGCCGTCCAGCCGAACTGCAGTCCTTGTTGCCAGCAGGACTTGGTAGGGTCCCACAAACCTTGGCTCAAGATTACGTTTTCTCCCAAAGTTGCGAGTGACCACCCAGTCACCAGGTTGGAGCCGATGTCCAGGACCCTCTGTTTGTGCCGGTAGAGCTTCAAAAGCCTGTTGATGAATCAAACTCAATTTAGCAGTCAGATCGTAAAGATAGTCAATCAACATTGGATATTCAAGACTGTCAAATTCCCTAGGCCTCGGAACTCCCCAAATGTTCGCAGGACGGCCGAACACAATCTCATATGGGCTGAGCCCTAATCGAGAGTGCACAATCGCCCTGGTCGATAAGAGAGCTAGAGGCAATGCATCAGGTCATGACAAACCAGTCATCGCTTGGATCTTGGCAAGTTTCAGTTTCAGAGTACCATTGTACCCTCCTACTAAACCCGCCGACTGGGGATGGTTAGTACTATGAAATTTTTGACGTATTCCCAGGCCCTTACACACACTCTTCATCACACTTCCCACAAACTCACTTCCATTATCCGACCATACGATCCGTGGCATTCCATACCTGGGAAAATATTCCTTGGGTAGAACTTCCGCTGTGGACAGGGCAGTATTATCCTTAAGAGGGTAGGCCTCAATCCATCTGGAAAATGCGCAAACCACAACCAAAACATATTTCAGGTTATTGCATCTTTCCATATGAATGAAGTCCAATTGGATAACTTCAAAGGGACATGTAGGAGGAGCAAAATGACCAGGTGGAGTGGGGGTGCCCTTGCCAGAAATATACATCAAACATACCATACAGTTCTTAACCAATCTCTCAGCACACTTAGCAATCCCATCATTCTTCCATACAGGAGACAACAACTTACATATACCTTTCGCGCTAATATGTGACATGCCGTGGGCTATAGTAACAACGGCAAGCACATATGCATCCGGTAACATCCACCTCTGATATTCCGACAAATCAATCCAACATCCATGCGCGTCTAATTTCCCCGTGCTTTCTTTCCACTTAGTCTTTTCAGTCTCGGTAGCCTCATTCTGAATCGCTTTCACACTCTCAACTGTGTCCTCACACATACCAGTCTCTGACGGCCATCTCACTGAACTCGTAACATACATTCGACTCATCAGATTCTTGGCCGTTTCCTTAGCAATCTCGTCTGCAAACGCGTTACCACGACCCACATCATCCGTAAGCTTCCGATGCGCGCGGCATTTAATGATTGCCACTTGCTTAGGCAATGTAAGTGCATCCAAAAGATCGGTAACGAGCTGTCCGTGTTGGATCTTCGTACCATGCGACGTCATAAATCCTCTTTCTCGCCACAATCGACCAAATCTGTGCGCTACGCCAAATGCATACTGACTGTCAGTAAACACATTCACTCGCTTCCCTTTAGACAAAACACACGCTCTCGTTAACGCAATCAGCTCTGCCACTTGCGCTGAATTCTGACTCAATCTCGCAGTTTCCACAACCGTACTCAACGTCACTACAGCATATGTAGTCGTCACATCACCATTCGGCAACTTGAAGCATGAACCATCAACATACAAAGTACCATTGGGATCTACCAATGGAGTGTTTTTCAGATCAATACGACCCTTTGTTTCTTCTTCAGTTCTTAAGTAACAGTCATGTGGTGCTACATCACTTGATTCCATATTAATCGGCAACAATGTCGCTGGATTCAGCACATTACAACGTTTTATCTGTATATGATTTGCCAAAAGCCTCAACTCATAACCAGACAACCTTGCGCTGGTCAAGTGTTGAGTCTTTGTTCGATTCAAGAGAGTGTCAACTGCATGCGGAACCATCACTATAAGCATATTATCCATGACCAGACCTGTGGACTGTCGAATGGACACCGCAGCTGCCGCTGTCGCTCTTAGACAACTCGGCAATGCTCTAGCTACTGGGTCTAAGGTCGAAGAAAAATATGCACATGGATGCTGTTTGCCGCCAAATTGTTGCGTCAAGACACTCAATGCACAACCTTCTCTCTCGTGAACGTATAGTGTAAACGGCTTGCTGTAATCAGGAGTACCTAACACAGGAGCCGAAAACAACGCATCACGCAATTCAGAAAAACTTTTCTGACACTCGTCAGTTCATGGCAAAGGAGTCGGAACATCCTTGCACGTGAGAGCTAACAATGGCTTCGCTAACAATGAAAAGTTTGGAATCCATTGACTGCAGTATGACGTGATACCTAGAAAGGCACGTACATCTCTCTGAGTTGTTGGCACAGTCATTCGAGCAATCGCTGCAATTCTTTCTGGGGTCAACCTTCTTCCCTCCTTTGACAATAAGTGACCTAAATAGGTTACTTCTTGACAACAATACTGTAGCATAGAAGGTGACACCTTGTGATGTAAGTCACATAAATGCTTTAACAGCGATACTGTAGCAGTTTTGCAAATTTGCTCAGTGTCAGCAGCCACTAACAGGTCATCAACGTATTGAATCAAGGCCGCACCAGCCGGTAACACAAATGCATCTAGTTGGCTCTTAAGGGCTTGACTGTAGATCGATGGACTCTCACAGTAGCCCTGTGGTGCGCGTTTAAACCTAAAGCTCCGTCCACCTAATGAGAAGCTGAATAGATCTCTGCTTTCCTCAGCAATCGGAATGCTAAAGAAAGCATTCTTTAGGTCGATCACCGAGAACCAGGAGGCAGAGGCTGGAATCAGAGTCAGCAAAGCTGTTATGTCAGGCACCACGGGAAACTGTGGGATCACGATTTTGTTCACTTCTCTCAAATCAATTACAAAGCGGTACACAGGAGGCTTGGATGGGTCAGTTTGTTTCAAAATAGGTAACACAGGGCTATTACACACATTTCCCCGAGTTTCCTCAATGATATCCTTATCGATCAAGTCATAAATGATCGCTAATAGCGCTCGCTCGCCATCAAGAGAGATACGATACTGGGGAATACGTGGTAATCGCACATTTGATTTCAATTGGACTACATAAGGTGATATGTCCAGCAGGCCCACATCATTGGGACCTGTTGCCCATAAAGACGCAGGAAGGGAACTCAATTCCGGTGGGAGCTTATCGGTTGACAAGTACATAGGAGAGATCACTCTCTGACCTAATGTAAGCTCCACTCCCGTAGGAGAGCAATACAGAGTTGCATATAACCTCTTCAGCAAATCCAAACCCAAAAGATTCTCACCACAACCAGTAGTTAAAATCAATGGAGCCTCTAGTTCACGTGGCCCGATCGTAAGGGACAAAGGGCTAGAAACTGGATTGCTAACCGGGGCACCAGAGAATCCAACGGAAACATTCGTTAAGCCAGACAAAGGTGCGCCAGGGAGTTTCGAATGCATGATGGAACTTTTCGCTGTGCCAGTGTCCAACAGATAAGGCTCAACTATGCCCGATGTGGCAATTGCGACGTAAGGCCCTCTCTGATCAACCGGAACTGATACTACTCCCTCTCTTTGTCTCTGGCTGTCCTAGTAATTGCCGTCTGCACCAATGTCATGCTCAATATAATAGTCATCCACATGATACTGTGCAGATCTATCAGACGATGTATTGCGCTGATCAAAACAATTGTTCGAGTCCGATGAAGGAATAGAACGCTCATTCTGATTTTGAGAGGTGCCACGACCTCTACCTCGAGATGCCTGCTGAGGACCACTACGACCTCCTCGGGCCGAAACACCATTATTTCGGTCACGTAAAACAGGACAATTAAACTTCAAATGGCCCTCACCCCTACAATATGCACACTGATTATACCCAAGCATAGATCTGGATGCAGAGGAGTCAGAGCGTGATTGCATCCTAGAAGACTGCGCTTGCGGTCGATACTGCTGTTGCGAGTCATTTTGATTCAAACGCGGAGGATACGCTTGCTGCAACAAAACCTTAGTTTTAAGCTCCTTCGTTTTCTTGTCTGCATGATCATTCTCTTCTTTTTCCCTATTCTCATAATATTGAGCCGTTGCTAATATTTGGGCAGTGGTTGAAACAGTCCATGCACTTTCAGAGTTTTTCAATTTGTTACATAACTCAGGTAACAGATTTAACACAAACTTATCAACAAACAACCGTTGACCTCCCTCAGTGCTCATATCCTGACCACTATGATCGATAAATGCCTCCTCAAATCTAGTAAAGAAATCAGAGACACTCTTGTCTTTCTTTTGTTTGCAAGCAGACAATTTATCCCAGTTCACCCTCATCGCTGGCATAATTTTTTTTCATGAGCGTAATGATTCTTTGGGGCAGATCCGTGATTAACTGTTGAGGCTTAGCCCCACCAACTTGCCATCCATCGGCCGCTACAAGAGCAGCCCAATCACCACCTAACTCAGCTGCATGATTCTCTTGACGAATTTTCGCCCAAATCGCTTGCGGTACGACATTACCAAACAACATGTCGATGTCAGCAAGGTTCATAATAGAAGCATCCACGAGTTGAGATAACTCCTTGTAATAACCTGCGGGATTCTTCCACGGGTCAGGCAAAGATTGTTTCACCTGCAAAACTTCTGATCGCTTCCATGGGAGATGTATCCAAACTCTCTGGAAGTGTGGCAGGATTGGAGGATGGGCAGCAGCATCACCTGGCATCCACACAGGGGGAACTTCTCGCATAGGATACTGTCCAGATTCCGCTTTTGGATCATCGGAGTCGTCGTCAAACGACACTTGAGAAGGCACTGTAGTTCTAAAAGCTAACAATCGCTCTAAGGCACGCCGTACATTACCACCGACAATCATGCCGTTCGAGAACTGATTCTGAAGTTCAGTCATATCGGCCGGTACGTTGTCTAGTTCATCATTATCCCACTCTTCTCTCAAGGATTTGCACATTTCATCGAACACGAATCTCTGTGTGGGCTCATTAAACTGAGAAAACGTATCGAAGACTATGCGCGAAGTGTACTTAGCAGGGTGTCTAATTCAGCTGCGCGCCACAGTTACTAGCGTACCACTCTCTCGTCCACCTGGAATTTGACTCCGTCTCTGAGAGATGTCAGAGACATCGGACCCAAGTATTGATCCGAAAAGTGGAGAATAGAGATTAGCAACAGTATTAGGGATACAACTACGAACAGAAGGAGAAGAGGAGAGAAGTACAGGGGCAACAACATGAGGACTGAACGTAGGAGCAGTAGGAGTAGCCAAGATAGCAGGAGTGGTAGGAACAATAGACTGAGAAGGTACAGGCAAAGGAGCAGTAGGAAGAAGAGTAGGTAAAGGAGCAGGACCCACTTGAGGAACAAGAGGATTCGGAGGAACAGGACCAACGACAGGCTGACCAGCAGCCGCCGGAACAACGGGTGGAAGAACAGGAGGAACGACAGGGGCTGTAGTACCCTGTACATAAGGAGGTGGTGATTTTAATAGATAGGATAACAAGGGATCCTCTTTCGATTCCTCTCCCTTCTTTTCAGAACTTGACGGTAAGACCGGATAACATTTATCCACCGCCATGCGATGCAGTCTGGTAGAAACGGCCTTTTCCTTCTCTGCTTTATCTCGCTGATACTGTTCAGCTTCTTGCATCATTGTAATGATACCCTCTCTCTTAATCTGTTTGATTTCTTTCTGTTTGGCCTCTTTGCGCCATAACCGAAAGGAATCAAACATTGCTGGCCTAGCTTTCTTTTTAAACAATTTTGCTTCGAGATTATCTAAAATCTCAGTTTCAAAACTACCATGGTGTGGCCAACTAAGGACACCATCATTTTTCGTATAATGGATCCAACATTCATTATAGACAATAGGGCCCACTTCGTGTCGACTATAGAGCTCATAAATCGGAGTTCCAACTGGAGGTATCGGACATGAATCCTCCAACCGGGAATCCGTACTGCAACATTTAAAGAAACCAAACGAAATACTACGGCCAGGCATCGTGCACACTAACCGAGCTTCAAACTTCAAGGGTTATCGAATTACGATATCCTCGCAAAAATACGAGACCCTCGGTTTTTGGCAATTGCAACTGTCAAAGAAAAACTCAACAACTAAGAATCAACAACTAAGAACCACAAATGCAATGGAACCATGCAAACAACCAAGTTTCAACAACAACAACCAAGGTTTCTGGGAGCGACCCACAAATACTTAACTGAAAGAA
This sequence comes from Lissotriton vulgaris, assembly GCF_964263255.1. Taxonomy (NCBI): domain Eukaryota; kingdom Metazoa; phylum Chordata; class Amphibia; order Caudata; family Salamandridae; genus Lissotriton; species Lissotriton vulgaris. The sequence goes on from NC_141689.1 coordinate 683,102,531, forward strand.
CAATGGCGTCACCAGGAAGGCCCGTCTATCGTCTCGCCGTACAAAGGACCACGCTAGGCGCCAAAACAGGTCGACCGTCAGGGCATCAGTCCGTCGCAGCCGTCAGGAGGCGGGAATCTTTGCGGGAAAAATCTTCGGACCACTTATTTCGACAACGGGATCGATGAAGCGGGGTGCACCTTCCCTCGGAGATTTCACACGAAGTTCCTCACGACCGTCAGGCTTTGGACCAGTACCGCTGATGTCGCCCCACATTGGGCGCCAACTGAAGGACTGGGCTATTCTAAGGCCCAGCGGTGCCAGGGGACAACCCCTGAAACCTTCGTGGGTTACCTGTTCCGGCGTACAAATCACAGAGACACAGGACACTTCCTTCGGCGTCATAGATCAGCGTTTATTTACTGCAGGGATACAGAGATTGCTAGAAGTACAACAGAGTGTAGGTTCTGAGAGTCTGCTTCAAATTGCAAAAGTGGATCGCTCCTTTTATACACATTTTCGTCATTGCACAACATAACGAACAAAAGGTTACAACTCAGTTCCCACAGTGAACTTCAAAGGGTTGCATTCATGTTTTCAGAAGCCCGGGACATAATTACAGTAACATCGCCGGTTCCCAACTGTAAAAGCACGTTAACCCACCATGAGGCACATTCCACTCTAGTTGTAAACGGGCTAAGAAAAGAGACAGAAACAGGTGCAAGGAAGACAAAGACAGACAACAGATTGAAAAGAGTGTAGGGGCAATATCGGAAGCGTGATCACAAGATCAAAGGATTTGAGCCTAACGCAGGCAAGGCGCAAACAATAGACCGCCACGGCAAGATGAGCCTCGAGCGGAGCCATCTGCGTTTGCCGTGTCATCCCCCTAGTCATAAAGACACACTCAAAGGAATATGCATCTTCCGCAAGGGTTTTAGGGATCCCAGGGTCATGAAGCGGACATTGTCCGTTCGCCAACTACGTGAGGGCAAGAAACAAAATGGATGCCGTATCTAAAATGGAACCCGAGGGTTCAGATGGAGAAACCCATAAATAGGACGAACCCTTCCAAGTAGTGTAGCGAAAACGCGTACACCTACTAAACTCGTCATTTGCGGTTCATAGATACCAGACTCGTCCATATCCGAACATGCCCAAAACGTCATTACGATTCTCATGGAACCTCAAAGACTATTTGGTACCAAAATGACGTAACTGTACATCCCAAGTTACCCTAAAAAAGATCCGATTGGGAATGGACTATTTGCACTGCCAGCTAGCGGAACACATGAAGCTGCTAGGTAAGTGGGGTTGTGTCTACTGTGAGGCATGGGCCTGGTGTAGTGGGAGCAAACGGGAAGGAACAGGACTTGTTATATTTACCGTGCAAGCTAGAGATGGAAGCAAACTGCCAAAGGGTGCGCACAACTTCCATAGGGACAGTGGTGACATCTCGAAGATATATGAGCAGGTGATGCATACAAAGAAGCAGAAAGCGTACCGGCCCCCAGTGGTATGCCCCATTCGGCTTCAGAGGTGTGCAGGTGAGCTACTAGAGGTTCAACAGAAAGAGAAAAAAGCAGCAGTGAGAGTGTGCACCCATGCCTCATGCCGCGTCCTATGTATATGGGCTATGGTATGAGGGTCCCTGTCTTCACTCAGGCCAGTGGTAGTGTATTCAAAAGCCTTATGTATTTGAGAAACTGGGCACCAGAGACATAGCTAGGTAATACTGCTAGTAAACAGGGCTGTTCCAATAAGTTGAATGCTAGATCAAGATGCAGCACCCAGAGCGAGGCCAAAGCTCTAGGGCATATCTCTGTATACAGAAGAATCGTCTCAGGTTAAGGGAGGTGGTGCCGGTCAGGACAAATCAGTTTTGGTCTGCATGTATTAAAGGGCATATTAACAGGGAGAGCCTATCCACTAGCACCTTCACCAGAATCTTGTAATCTGTGTTAAGAAGGCCAGTGACCTATATGAACTTAGGACCTCTGGGTCTCCCCCGGGCTTAGGCAGTGAAATCAATAGCATCTTGTGCGGGATAACTGGGAGGCAGGACGTTCTCAGCAATTCAGCATACACGACTTGCAGGCGGGGCACCAGTAACAGAGCATAGGCTTTATAAAACTCTGCAGGCAAAAGGTCTAGACCCAGGGTTCTGCCTACTGTCAAAGCACATATTGCTTCGGGTATCTCAAAGGGTGTGATGGGTTCATTCAAATCTGGTTACTGCTGTGGCATGAGTGTGGGTAACGGCAGTGATGAAGGAAAACACATCCTCTGCTGTCGCCAATGTTAGTGAGCGATGCAGCAAGGTATAGTGGTGTGTCAGTTCATTGTGAATGTAATTTTGTGAGTGCAGAAGAGTACCGTTCACCAAGCGCAGGCCACTTATCACTCCTCCATGGTGATCCTAATGGATCAACCAGGTAAGAAGAGAACCTGCTCTGTCTGCCACTGTGGGTGTCTTGGCTGAGTGAGATTCACAATTGAGACAATGCAGCCTCTCAAATAAAGTTGTGTGTTCACCATGTTCTACAGCCAGGCATGGTCCCCCAGAGGGCAACTCTACCGCCACAGTTTTCAGCCAAATCAGCTTACGCTCTATACGTGTTATGTTATGTTATGTTATGTTACATATATTTAAAACGCGTGCGTATACTCATGAATGTCCTGGCGCGAAGCCTAAAGGGGTATCGAGGGAGACTATCAGGCAAAGAAGTGTGTCTTCAATTTCCTTGTAAAAACAACTTGGTCCTGAATAGACCGCAGGGCAAGAGGAAGGGCATTCAAGGCTGCAGTGGCCTGCACAACAAAGGAGCTGTCCCCTAACCTATGATACTTGAAGTGAGGGACCCGGGAAAGAAAAGGGACATGGATCAAATACATGGATGAAAATAAAGAGAAAATCGTCTCTGCAGGTAGAGAGGCGCGGACCAGTGGAGAGCAGGATGGGCCAGACCCAGTGTTTAAATTGAACTCTGTCTGCCAGATCATAGCTGATGGTGAACACTGTTCCATGCCGAAATGCCCAAGGGCAGCCTGGCAGTCCTATTCTGAACCGCCTTTTCAACAGGTAGCCCAAAATACCAGCATAAAGGGCATTGGCGCAATCCAGCCATGGCAGAATCAGTGCACACGTAACTGTTACCCTCTCCACCAGAGGTAGAAGAGGAAAATATTTTTTGAGAGTCTTGAGAAGGCCGAAACAACAATCGGCCAGTTTCTTGATATGTGTCGAAAAATAGAGACTCTCATTGAACCATACTCACAAATTTTTGACGGGCTTCCTTTGGTGGAGGGCAGTGGAAAGTTAGGCGGCCACAGCTGCTCTCAGAAATTGGGAGGGAATATACCAAATAACAGGATCTCAGACTTCTGTTCATTACACTTGAGCTGTGCATCCACCAGCCATTTATGTTTAAAGTATTTTATTCAGCACAACATACAAGGACAAACATACATCATCAAGGAGCGACTAGGTAGGGCGGGCAAAGCCGCAGCCCCGGCGAAGAACTATCAGGTGCAGTTCGTGTGTGCCAGTCCAGTACAGCAGTACATAGTATGCATTGTCGCAGCATGAGGTGACATTCCCATTGCACACACCCCCCCTAAACCCCAACTACCCAACTCCCCGGCCCGACCCCCCCCACCCCTCGTTCAGTGTACAGACCCTAACCAAAAAGTACACCAAAGCCACCTCCTACAGGGAAAGCGAATCTCTCATCAATTCACGGGGCTGGCGTTGCCGGGCTCGTGAGCTGCAGTAGGCGGAGGTATTTGGGACAGGTAAGTTCTTGAAATTCTGAAAGCAGTAAGGAATGAAATGGTTGCCAAAGCTCATTAAACTGCGCTATATCTCCCGCCGCTGTGAGCGACAATTTCTCCATACCCAACACGTGCCACAATCTATGGAGCCAGCCAGTGATAGAGGGTGTAGTGGAAGTGCGCCAATGTATCAGAATGTTTTGGACAGCTGAACCCAGCGCAATGGCTATTTGCCTACCCCTACGGGATCTGAGTGGGTACATCAGTCCATTCGGGAGTCCTCCCGGGGTGTATGCTCGAAAGAGTGGTAGTTCAATGCCAAAATTGGAATCAACCTTGTCCAGCACTTCCTTCCAATAGTTTCCCAGGAGTGGGCAGTCCCATAGAATGTGTGTAAGTGTTCCCCGGTGCCCGCACCCTCGCCAACACATGTCCACTTTGCTACGGTCAAATTCGTGAACCCGCTCCGGTGTATAGTACCAATAGGTGGAGACCTTAGTCAGCGTGTCAGTAAGACCCATGTGGTACGCCGAATGCCGCGCTCTATAGGATATGTGCTCCCATTCTTTAGGGCTCAATGTCCTTCCCAGCTACCGCTCCCAGCGTTTCTTCCCCGGGTTATAGAGGTGTGTTGAAGGCAGTTGTAGCAACCTATAGAGATCCGTAATCAAGCTCGAATCCGATGTACGCGACAGTAGCCATTTTTCATACGGTAGGAAGAGCCTATCGGCTGTCTCTCGCACCTGTGGCTGAAGAGCCCAATCTCGAGCTTGCATATAGCGGTGTCTCTCAGTCTCAGGGAATGAAAACTCCTGGCGGAACTGCGGGAAGGGGACAACCCCCTCTGGGCCATACACCCTGCCCGCCTCCAGTGGGTGAATGCTCCTTTTTCCATTCCTGGGGTAAAGTCCGGGGTGTCCACCAACGGTCTCAGTGGTGACGGGAACGAGGTGAGGCCATACGCAGTGCTAGTGGCATCCCAGACCCGCAGGGGCACTCTTGTAACAAAAGAGGCGTACAAGTTTTTGGGTCGGTGAGTCCGGCGTAGAAATGGGATTTCCTGCAGGGGTCTGCCCACCACTGCCTGGTCCTGAAAGAGCCAGTGCTTATTGGACTCCCACCTACTCCATTCCACGAGATAACGCAACTGCGATGCTTGGAAATATTTACGGAAATCAGGTATTCTGAAACCTCCCGCTTCAGGGGCCAACAGTGAGAGGGCCCAGCGCATCCTGGGATTTTTCCCCTGCCATATAAAGCGCAAGACATCCGTCTGTAGTTGCGGGATCCATCCGACCGGTGGCTGGAGCGGTAGTGCCCGGAACAAATAAAGCACTTGGGGCAGGACAGTCATTTTAACGGCAGCTATCCTGCCCAACCAGGAGAGGGTGCCGTGGTTCCATTGGCCCAATTCATCCCTGATCTTCGCACCCAAAGCCGTGTAGTTGGCCGATACCATGGCCGGCAAAGTGGGGGCTATCTGGATCCCCAGATAGGGTACCGCCTGATGACCAAACCGTGGGGAATTGGTTCTGTAGATGGGCCCTAGTGGTCGGTTCAAGGGAGATATCCAGAGCAACCTACTTTCCCATGTTCATTTTAAACCCTGCGACCGCGCCAAAGGAGGCCAGCTACTCCATGCAGGCCGGCAGGGCTATTCTGGGCTCGTCAAGCGACAAGATGACATCGTCAGCGTAGAGGCTTATAGCGTGTGTGAATCCACCCATCCGCACCCCCGTCACCGCCGGATTGTCGCTGACCCGTTGGGCGAATGTCTCCATATAAAGCGCGAAGAGTAAGGGCGAGAGCGAACATCCCTGCCTAGTGCCTCTTTCGATGTTAAAGTCCCTAGAGTTATACCCATTCACGCGAACCATATCGGTTGGTTGTCTGTATCAATTGAGGATCATGGAGCGGATCTTATCCCCCATGCCTGCCTTCACCAGAACTCGTTCCAGGTAAGGCCAGTGCACCCGGTCGAACGCCTTCTCCGCGTTCACCGCCAGCATCATTCTTTCCCCCGGAATCCGGGAGGCTTTCTCTAATAGGTGGACGATCCGTTTCGTGTTGTCAACCGTCTGCCTCCCCGGGACAAAACCAGCCTGATCAGGATCTATGAGACCGGGTAAGTGAGGGGCTAGTCGGGCGGCCAGGATTCCCGTGTATAATTTTAAATCGACATTCAGAAGAGATATCGGTCTATAAGATCCACAGTGCTTCGGGTCCTTCCCAGGCTTGGGGATAACTGTAATGTAGGCCCATAGAAGATCAGGCGGGATGGCCCCCGGTTCAGCAAACGAGTTGAAAAGACGAGTAAGGATAGGGGCCAGCGACGTGCAAAACTTTTTGTAAAAGAGCGAGGTGTATCCATCCGGGCCTGGCGCTTTACCATGTTTAAGCCTGGTGATGGCAGAGATCACCTCCTCCATCTTGATATCCCGATTGAGGTGCTCTGCCTGCAAGGGATCAAGGGAAGGGAAGGAGACCGAATCCAAATAAGCGGCCATGGCCGTCTCATCCGGTGGCTCGCTAGTGTAGAGATCCGCGTAGAACCTGCGGAAAACGGCTGCAATGTCAGCGTCTTCCGTCTTCACCATTCCCGTAGGGTCAGAGATCTCCTTCACCAGCTGACTCTGGCACGCTACTCGGAGCCTGTTGGCCAGCAGTTTGCCGCAGCGGTCCCCCCCTGTGTAAAAGGTATGGCGCAACCGGAGTGCAGCGTCCTCCGCCCGGTCCAGGTCCAGGGCCGCCAGGAGCTTTCTCGCTTCCCTGAGCTGCCGCCAGATTCAGGGGGCTCCTGTCCGTCGATGTATCTGTTCGAGCTCACGGAACCTATCGGTGAGTTCTTCCCTCTTGGCCTGTCGTTCTTTGTTTTCGGCAGAGGAGATCACCAAAAATTCCCCCCGGAGGACCGCTTTCAAGGCTGCCCACTGTGTGGCCCAGGCGGTGTCAGAGTTGTCATTGTGAGTTAGATATTCCCGGATCGCGTCTACAATGCGGTTCACCACAACCTTCCTGTGCAACAGAGTGTCGCGGAGGCGCCATGTTCTGGGAGGGCGAGCTGTCGGAGGCCCATATCCGACCCCGAGACCAGCGCTTGCACCGGAGACGTGACCAAAAGGTGGTCTAGCCTCGCATATGTCTTGTGTGCGTGGGAATAATATGAATAATCCCTGTCCATGGGGTGCATGTGTCGCCAAAGATCAAGGAGGGCTACCTCCGCCAGCCGTGCCCTACAGCCGGCGGAGAACTCCCCGACCTGCGGGGAGCGCTGCGCCGACCTATCCATAGCGGAATCAAAAACCATGTTAAGATCTCCCCCGAGAATAAAATGCTATCTTGCGAGACAGTAATATCCTCAACCGCCGATTGTAGGAAACGTTCCTGCCGTTCATTAGGGCTGTACAAGGACCCGATCGTAAAAGTAAGACCCCAATCCTAAACCGGTATGCCAACAGCCTGCCTTTCTGTTCGGTGAGCCTGTGGAGGATCTCCCTTTTAAAGTGTCTGGCCACCAGTATCGCCACCCCCGCTGTCTTAGTGGCACAGGAGGAAAAGTATTGGGACGGGAACTTATGGGAGTGCATTCTGTGTGTGTCCTGTGGCAGCAGGTGTGTCTGCTGAAGGAGACATATGTCCGCACATGTATTCTCCAGGAGAGAGAGCACTGCCCGCCGTTTGACGGGATTATTCAAACCCCTGATGTTCAGGGTCACAACCTTAAAAGTATCAGGAGGCATCGGGAAATATGTGAAAGAAGGCGTGAAGACTCCGCTCAGATAAGGCGGCGTGTATAAGCGCCTCCAACGGTACCAGAGGCTGCAAGGAAAAGAAACGAGTGTAGGTGTTTGCGCAGCTTCCCCATTCAGGCAGACCAGGGTGTATGAAATTCGCTAGATTATCTAATAGCCGCACAGTGCACTGGACGACCCACCCCCCCTTCCCAACTCCCGGATCCCCTCCCCCCTCCTCCCTCCACCCCTCCATCCCAACTCCCCAACCGTCCCCAACCCCGACCCGCAACTGCAACCACCCCAACGACCCCCTCCCCTCCCCCCCTGCTCCCCCAACGGTTCCCAAGATTCCATTGTCCGAGTCCGGTCCTCAACGGACAAGTCTGCGGAAAGTTACTCAAGTGGACGTCCGGCCACTGTGAGCCCCCAAACCTGCATTGTCAAAATGGCTATGTCGATCTCCCCCCGGAGAATATTCAGGCCGTCAGAGCGACTTCAGTAGGCGCCGTGTCTCTAGCCACCCCTTGAACTGCATTTGCCATGTCCGCTCGGATAGTGGGTGAGTCTGGACGAGCAGAAGAGGTAGAAGACCTGCGTTCTGGGATCAATTGCCAACCGTCTCTGGTAGCACGCCGTAGACGGGGAGTGGGAGTCGCGTCGTCTGTCGCGGTAATGCCAAGTACCCCGCAGGTATCCTGGAGGGAGCGAAGTTGATGCAGAGTCCCGTTCCATCGGAAAATCAAGCGGAAGGGATGGCCCCATGAGTACTGCGTATTGTGCTCCCTCAGGAAGTCCGTAGCGATTTTGAACCCCTTACGCTTCTGGAGAGTTATTATCGAGAGGTCCTGATAGTGAGCAACCTGGTGCCCCCAGAAGCGCAGGGACTGCTGCTGACGTGCTTCACGAATGATCCGCTCCTTCAGGGGAAAGTCCGGTAGGAAAGCCAATATGTCAGGAGGAGGCGCAGAGGCCCTGCGAGCCGGGCCCACCCGGTGAGCCCTGTCTATTCTGATGACAAAGTCATCCGGCTCTCCCAGTATCTCTCTGAAGAGTTCCCTGAGATACCCAGCAATGTCCTCGCCCTCGTCTCCGGATGGAATTCCCCGGACCCGTATGTTGTTGCGACGGGACCTGTTCTTGAGGTCTTCGTTATGCGATTGGAGGTCGAGTTGCTGATCCCGTAGGCGCAGCATCTCCTGCTCCAGCTGTGCAATCTCCTCGTCCCTGGAGTTACCGGCTTCTTCCATAGTGGCCACTCGCTCGCCAAGACCATCAACCTCTCTTCGCACCTCACGGACCTCCCCTGCGACTTCCTGCTTTAGCGTTTGGAAATCTTCCCTAAGCGAGCTGAAGAGGGATTCGAGGAAGGATCTAGTCACGGGGGTTCTCCCCCCACTGCCCCTTGGGAGCTGCTTGAGTGGCTCAGTGATTGTTGCCCCTTTCTTGTTGCACGGAGCCTCTGGTCAACATTTCAGGCAGTATTTGAAAGAGTAGGTGGTGAGGTATTACCAGTGCATAGCCCATGCAGCAATAAATCTAGAAAGGATTATTCTGAAGTGGCATCAAGGGAACCAAAGACAGCTACCACCCACCGCTGTCAAGAGACAGCAATTACAAAGTAATTGTTGTCACAATAGAGCAAACATATAGGATTCCCTGATTTCAGGCAGTGTCCGGTCCCCCTTCCTGTTACCTCTGTTACTGGCCATATCGCCGGTGAGGGAGCGCGCCGTCGCCTTCCAAGCTCCGTAGGTAGCCTCACTCCTGGTATCGGGCGTCTCAAACCCGGCTTGCCGCAGGTCCCGTTGATCAAACCGGTGGCTGGGTGGGTAACCCTCGTGTCGGAGGAGCTCCAGACTAGGCCCGATATCACGTGTGAGTCGTTCTGGCGCTCCCAACCAAAGTCCGTCGTGTCCCAGCGGCAGACACATGTGCCCCCAACCAATTGTGGAGCCTGCTCTGTTCCTCTAATGGACCATTGATGCTGGGGGGCCGCTGCTGTGAAGATCTCCGCTGGGCTGCGCCTCCGGACTCGCGTAGCGATCAGCACCACATTCTCGGGCCCAGTCTCTTACCCCCAGGCCCTGGCTAGTCGCACTTCCCCAGTCGGTGCGGCAGTCAGCTGCGAAAGTCCCAAGTCCAATCTATCAGCCAGCTGCCACCATCGGGAGGGGTCTGCCTCAAAGGAGCCAGCAGCTAGGTCTCACACAGTGGGCCTCGTTGATACTCCAGGGTCCGGTCTCCCTCCTCTGGGCGCTGGGCCTCTGCGCTTCTCCACTGGGCGCTGTACTCTGCCACAGGGGATTCCGCTCCGGCTCCGCAACACCCTCCGCTTCTGGAAGAAGCGCGCATCAAGGGTGTGTACCGCTAGGCCTCATCCCCAGCCTCGTGTAGTTTCTTGCGTTGGCCTTCCGGTTCCCATTCGCACACCTCCGGGCATCGGGCAACCGCACTCAGCCACTCAGAGCCATGGCCAGCTACAGGGACTCCAACTTCGGACCTCGAACACGTCTCCGCCACCGGTGAAACTTCGCTTCAGGAGAGTTTGCCGCTGGGCCTCAACCCCGGTCTCGCATGAAGATCTGACCTGGGGACCTCGGTTAACAGCCTATCGCCACCGAGCACTGGATATATGCACCTCTCCGTGCGGTACTACGGTCCGCCGAGGCGAGTCCTGCCTCAATACTCCAGCCAACCGCTCCACCGCAGGACTTCCTCGGGCTGATTCAGCCTTGTGGCCGCGGCCCACAGTCTACTCGCGGAGCCGGCTCAACCTCCGCACACACACCTCGGGCTCTCAGGCAGCGGTTCTGAGGGCTACCAGCACCGCTGATGTCCTTGCAGGAAGATCTCACAATCCCTTAGCAGATCCCCGGTCTTTTGGGGGGGGTTATCTGCAAATAAAGGCGGTAAATGGGCTCGGGTTCACGGGTGCTCGCAGAGAGTGCGACCGCTCACTCCGCCATCTTGGCCACGCCCCCCTCCACCAGCCATTTAAAGATAGAAGCTAAGCAATGTTGTGCAACTGAAACAGAGTCTGCATCTTTATCCCAGTTAAAGACCAGCTGGGTATTGTCTGCATAGGCCATCACTTTAGCCCCAAGCTCCTCTGCCACATATATCAGTGGAGTGACATCGATATTAAAAAAAGAGAGGGCTAAGGGAGGATCCAGGCACAACTCCAGTAGTCACTGACTGCGGGAAGGAGGAGGACGGTGGGAGCCAAATCTGCTCAGCCCGCTCTTCCAGGAAAGACCTAAGACAACCATAGACAGCCCCCTACACACCAATCCTAGCCTGTCGCGCTAGGAGAAGTGCAGGCGGGACCGTTTCGATTGATGCTAGAGGTCCAGCAAAATGAATGCCGCTCTCCAACTGGCGTTGAGACACTCCTGCATGGCCTCAGACACCGCCACTAAAACAGACTCAGTACTATGAGCTGCTCACACCCCTGATTGAGCTGGGTGCAAGAGTGCCTCTCTATCCACAAATTCTGTAGACTGTTTATTAACCACCCTGTCACACACCTTGGCCGGAGCCGGAAGGAGGGAGATAGGCCGATAGTTCCCTGGGCTAAGGGGGTCCAAAGAAGGCTTTTTAAGGAGTAGCAGGATCTTAGCCTGCTTCCAAACCTGAGATACAACAGCTTTGTGGAGAGACATGTAAGTAATGGAGTTCACTTCTATGTTCATGCTCTCTGATGCTGCTGCCAGGAGCCTAGCTGAACAGGGGTCGTCCAGGGGCGAAACAGACTTAAACCCCTTGAGAATTTTAAGACATTCCAAAGGATCGACCGGTTTGAATACCGACAGTGACTGAGCGGAATCAGCAGGTTGAACCAACGGACAACCCACACTACTGCTGTCGCAGGGTGGAGAGAGTGTTACACCAGGCAGGAGAAGATGGATGCACACTCGCTTGGGACAAAGGGGACGTGAAGCTCTGAACAATGGCAAAAAATTCTTTGGAGTTGTCACTGGCAGATATGATGCGGGCTGCGTAGAATTGCCCTTTAGCCAGTACAATGGCTTAATATTATATTTTGGCATGTCACTGAGCATCCGCTTAGCTGCTGGGCAGTATCCACTCCTGTGCCAGGCTGACTCAAGAATCTTACAATCATGATTCGCAGCTTTAAGGGCCGAATTAAACCAGAGTATAGAGGGAGATACCCTGGCCAGACTGAAGGGTCGATGGGAGACCACCGCGTTGACCGCTCGAGACACCCAGCGAGTAAACCCCATCAGATGCTCCTCAAGCTCCCCTGACAGAATGGGCCTAGAAGTTTCCAAGGCCAGCTTCAATTCAAGAGGGTCAATTTTACCACAAGCTGACTTCCGGTAGGAGTGTGCCAATGACTCAGCATTAGGAACTTCCCAAAAAATAAAAGATATAAAATGATTACACCATGAACATGGACAAGGATACCTTAGAGGAATAGGGAAGTTGGTACAAAAAGGGTCAAATATATGGTTGGCCTGATGAGTGGGAAGATGACATGCTGATCAAGTTGTGCCAGATAAATATGTCCAACAGGTCATTTACCTACTTGGTGTCTGCTCGGTCAAGGCGGATATTAAGATTACCCATGTAGTAGGAAAATCTTACCGCCCTGGAGACAATAGCGTCCCCACAGGTCTGAAAAAATTATCCCACCGGGGGCCTACAGATCGAGGAGCCTCCCAGGGTAAAATGAGCTGAGAAGCGGATGCTGAAATCAAGCACCTCGCAGCCTCCAGAAGCAGTAGTGTCCCCCAATCAAAGTTCCCACTTGTTTTTATAAATACTGGCCACACCGCCCCCTCTACCCTCTGGGCGGTTGGCTCTAAAGATCTTACAGCCCACTGGAATGGCAAAAGAGACAATGGGATCTGAAGTAGAAACAAGCCAGGCTTCAGTCAGGAGCAACAGATCCACATCAAGCTCCCTGCGTATATTCAAGTTCAGACCCAGACAGATGCCCCGCAATGTGACTTTAAATGCTTCCGGTCCAATAAGCGTGTCCCTGTGGTGGCAGTGTTAGTGTCAAAATAACCTGTAATGACTTCGGCTACTGATTTATGAAACAGTTGGTCTCCAATGTCGCTGGCTGCAACTGTTAATTTGGGACCAGTGGGTACATCACAGTCCAAGCCAATTGCACATATTTTTGGTTATGGTCCGAATGAGTTTGGCTCATATAGTCAGTAGGCGTGACGTGTTGGGCTATATCCGGCGTACCCCCTATTCTATCCAGTGTGACTTACAATGCATGTGATGCAGTGTAAAAAGAATATACTTTAGTTTAAGCGTTACACCTGCGCCAGAAATCTACAAGGTCCCAATAGTCTAACCAGCTTGCAAGGACATTTGATGAGGCAGAAGGTCAAGGCAAAGGGAGAAAGAATCGTCCAAGTCAACATCGAGCTCGCTGTTGAAGTCACCACCCAGTAATCATTGTGTCTCACTTTTCTGTAAAAGGATCCCTGAGAGAGTATATTGTCTGGTCTGTGTTAGTGGCATGAAGCCTGTCAATCAATATGCATCTACCATCCATTCTACCCAATACAAGGATGTATCTGCTCTTGGTGTTTGTCACCACGTCTTCTGCTATGAATAGGACTCCTGGTCTGACCCTCACCAATGCCCCACGTGCAAATGAGGAGAAATCAGTGTCAAATATCTGTTCACGCCATCAACGCTAAAGTTTAGACATTTCCGAGTATGTCAGTTGGGATTCTAACAGCAGCAGGGCTATCTGCACCTGAAATCGCTTCACACAAGACTAGATAGCAAAGTGGCGCGCCAGGGTATGTAGGCTTCTCACTTCCAGGTCAATATATTAAAATTAACCATTTAGTGACTTGAAGAAATGAGATGTGTATGGGCGTAAGGGAGCAACACATGTGTGTACATGAGAGGACATGAATTGCATTGCTGCAACATCAAATTGGAGCCATATTTCATGCCTAACCTGAACATACCAAACAAATCCAAAAAGCATAAAACCTCAGATATCAGAAGAGCAGAACACTAACCCGGCAACTGCCCAAACCAGGCTGAAAGGACAAATGTCCACCAAATAATGCGTTGATGAAAGTGGGACAAAAAAAACAGGAGCAACCCCCCAATGGAGCCCATTCAGGTATGTAAATCATAATCGTTGCTAGCATTACCACGTGGGCAGCATCCGACATTCTGCACCTGAGGCCATCAGGGGTCCACCCCAGGGGGCGCTGTGCATGCTGCTTGGGGCCTATTTAACAGGATTTGAGCTAGTGAAACTGAGGTTCTAAGAGTCAAAGGGTATTACATACAATTTAAGAGATATAGCACCAAATACAACCACATTACATTAGATAATTTCCTCTGATGTTTATGGTGTCACTTCTGGGGGGCACCAAATCTAATCTGAAGGCCATGTTGCAGTCGAACTATCATCAGTGGAGGAGTGAAGCAACTCTGTGTCAGGCCTACAGTGCTGCGACATCCCTGCAATTGTAGCTGCATGTTCTAACACCTGGTGGTGTTCCGTGATCATTTGCTCCAGGGCTGGTGCAGCCCAAGGCATCTGAGCTCATCGCATGGTTGTGCGGCGTCTCCTACATCGACCTTGTGCACCCATGGCACCAGCATCAGTGTCTGCCATAGATTGGCGATCAGCATGTGGGCAGTACATCTCCTCCCATCTCCATATGTCTTCCGTCGAATCAAAGAAATATTTAATCCCATTTGTGACCACTTAAATTCTGGCAGGATACAGCAGCACATATTTCAGAGTCATTTCATGAAGCCCATATTTTATAGCAGTAAATGTGCTGCACTAATTTTGGACTGCCACTGTGTAATCTGGAAAAAACATGACATGTGATGTGAGCTCCTCACTACTACCTCTGGGAGCTTCCATGTCTCACGCAGAATAGCATCTCTGTTGTGGAAGTGCACCACAGTGAATACCATTGGCCCGGGATGAGATCCAGCTGGAGGACTGCATGCTGGAACCTGGTGCGTACGTTCTATGGTAAAGTATGGAGAGAAAGCAAGTGGGGGAAGTAAGTCATGTATCCAGCCCTCTACATAGGTGATAGCATCTTAGCCCTCCACTTCCTCTGCAGCCCCACTACACTTATATTGTTCTACAAACTAAATTCTGGTTACTTCACCAGGCGCACTTGACACAGCCCGTCTCGCCTCAATGGGCATAAGAGACAGCGACTCCTGCAGGACCTGCGGTCTGGAAAGGGGAGACCTAGCACCCCTAATCTTTCACTGCACTAAGGTCAAAAAATTCTGGAATAAGGTGCTCGACTTCACAAACAAAACCCTAGAATGCAGCTTAAAACAAACATTCACCACAACTATCACAGCGCACATTACACAGGAATTTGCCACAAATGAAGACATATACCTGCTAGACTTCCTCCTCACCACAGCAGTCAAAATACTGCTAACCAAATGGAAGGACACCTCCAAAGCCTCTTTCGAGGAGTGGCTAAACTGGGTGACCTTTTTTAAGGGTGCAGACAGCACTACACTTAGACACACACTGTGGAGGCACCCAAACAGAGGGATGTGGTCGAAGTTGGACAAATTCCTAGACACCTACAATCCCCCATAGACAACCAAGGCAGGTCTAACTAACCAGACCAGCTCAACGCAACTTCAATGGCCCGGCTCTCTGTCACCGAGTAACAATCGGTAGCGTAAATGTTCTGTCTTTCAACTTGAAACGCGCCCAACCGCAACAACCTATGTCTTTACTCTTATATGTGAACTAGATTATGTGGGGCGGACAAGAAAAGACTGATAAAATAATCATGGCTGCCCCAAACTACTGACTGCGAAACCGGCTTCATGTTATCTGTAATTAATTGTGTTTTCTTTTGTAATATGTATTCTGTAAATACCAATAAAAATTTATGTTAAAAAAAAAACGTCATTCCAGATATTGCAATTCCAACGTATGCTTACAAGTGACCTCCCCCCTAATTGTTTCCCATTGTTGGTGTTAGCCAAATGACAGGTCCCTTCTGCAGTATGCGTGATGCTGTACCATTCCCAGGATTCTTGGGCATTTGTGCACAGATCTCAATAGGGGTGGGCAAAGGAGAGTCACTCTGATATCTCCAGCAGGCATGCACTACACAATCATCAAGCTGGACTTAGGGCTGAATCGTTTCTGCAGTGGCTTGCAACCCAAACTATGGCACAGCTGGGCAGTCAAGTGGTGCTCTTCCCCTACAATATAAACACTGCCTGTCTGTTGTTTTTAGGCACCTATGTGCAAGGGAAGCCGTGACTCTAACTAAGTCAGGTAATGTGGCAGGGTCCACTTAACCTCACTAGACGAAGGCAGGAGTCTTACAAGGACAGGACATCAATCCACCCTTCATCTCCCACAACATGCCCCATCAACGGACTTAAATACACCACATCAACAGTACGCACAGTATGGAAATAGGTAACGCTGCACAATCGTCTTTAGTTTGGTGTATACTCCAAATCTCGCTGGATAGTGAGGCCTAGGCCTGATATGACTCCCTGATCCCACTGCAATCCATCAACTCATTACTGTGTTACACCACTGAGTTTATGTGCCAGCACCAGCACAGCCAGTTACCAATGGCCACTGCATCCACCCCGCACCAGCTCAAAAAGGCCCAGAGCTTAAGTCATGTATGCACTCTCAACCCCTCGCCAGCAGTAAGGGTCACACGGGCAGTACAAAGGGTGCCACAGGGCCTGGGTCTGACCCCTGACCCCACAGCAGATACACCAGCACCAGGTGACCCAGCCTGTCAGCAGGATTTCGTTGTAACCCAGCAGTAGTTGGCGCATCCACAGTGGCTTTTACCAGGCCCTGACCTTGTCCCCTGTTACCAGGCAAGCGCCACAATAGCACTAACCTATGCCCGCACTGACTTCCAGGACTTGTGCACCCCCTCAAGCCTTCCAGTTCCAACAACAATGGCAGACCCAGTATGAGTGACTTCATGAGGTGAGGGAGCAACTGATGTTGCCTTTGATTTTCCCAATATCCCCAGTACAGTCAGAGCACTGGTGCCAGGAGTTTGTTGCCGCAAGGTGTGGTCTCGATGTGACCCTCGTACCCGCAGAAGCTCCTTGCTCTAGAATGTGCCTAGCATGGCACGGTACACTGCAGGGCAGGTGTCAGGTTACGTGGGTCAGTTTAGGCTTGACCTGGCCCCCGGATCTAGCCACATTCTACTGCCACTCATCCACCAGCGACGTGGTCACACAAGATGGGCCCCTGACACTTCACTTGGGTCCCCACACTCCCCTGAGGGGCATGCACCAGAAGGGGTCTGCCCATTGCCCTAGCTGCCAGAATGTTCACACACAGGCTGAATCTGAGGCACGGTGCAATTCAGGACATGTGTCCGACTACGTGGGCTGGTCTAGGACCAATCAAGCTCCCGGGTTGAACCCCAGCCTTGCTGCCTCTTACACGCGTCACATTACTTTGGGTCCCCCGAATACTCACCTGGGCCACTTCCGCCTGAACTGCTGTCAGACCCCTCATGCTCCACAGAGGAGCATGCACCAGCGGGCGCCACCTCACTCCCTGGTCACATCTGCCTGGGTAGAAGCACCATCTGGCCTGCCCACAGCAACACCTTTGCTAGCCTGTAGACCATAGGCAGAGAGCACTACAACAGTGGTGTCACCAGGTGCTCTGGAAGCTGCAGCGCCAACCACCAAGGGGGGCCCAGCCCTATCGCCCAACACAAGGGTGTAGGCCATAGACAGCAGCCCCCGTAATCCAAATGCCTGCTGACAACTAGGATTGTAAATGGATAGTGGGGAATAGGTGGGGAGCCTCTCTAGAGTGCGTCCACCATCTTGGCCCTGTTTGACACTCCCACATAGGTACAACTCTTCTTATATAATAAATACCATTGCCAAGTTGGTGTCTGGCTTACATTCAATGAATATAATTCTAAAATTTCTCAAAAAAATATTCTTTGATCCCAAAGTCTCCGCTGGCACAGCAGGATGATTGTAGGGCACGTTAAGTGTAGGCTTGATGTACAGGGCCGGGTAGCTGCTCTCAGCAGAACTTTGGGGAGTAGATGGAAATGTATTGATAAGAAGGGTAGCTGCTGAGAGGTCTCCAAAAAGTTTCTCAGTGGTAGACGTGGAGTTCCTTGAAAGATTCAGAAATAAGCTTATAAATGTATTTTAAAATAATACCTAATGGAGAGTTGCATGAACAGCAAGAAAGATTTTCAGCAACCAGGTTTGAGGGCAAGGTGTGGCCCAGGGTCAAACCTTTTGCTCTACCCTTTTTTCTCGAAGGAGCACATGGTTTATGTGTGGCGGTGTCAAATTCCTGACGAAGAGTCCCCTTTCTGTTGATACGTGTCAGGCGGGGCAAGGTGAGCAAGATGAAGCAATGTTAAGTTTTGTTGCAAGGCTAGGAGAGTTTGTGGAATGAGGCTTTCTGGAGGCTAAATGAGTGACAGAAAGGCCCAGCACAACAGGGCCTGTGGCTAGGCCAAGTTCTTCCTCCACAGTTGAGGTCTCTTCATCAATAATTCCAATTACCGAATTCAAATATGTTGGTATGTTGAGCCGTTATGGGTTATGGGGTAAAAGGATTGTGATGGCAAGGTTTTTGCTTACCCATGGTGAGAAAGGCAGCAGCGTCAGTGGGGCAGACAGGCCTGCTCTTGGCCTGGTCTTCACCAGAGCCCACGCCCGCATGGTTCGCACTGTGGGGAATATCTGATGTGGGCAGCAGGCTGGATCCTCCTCTGCTGAAGGGATTCTGAGCCTTGTAGTCCTGGGCCCACACACTGCAAGGCAACATCCTGCACCACGAGAAACAGTAGTGGATTATCCGCAGCCCACCTGATTCTGGCTGCAGGCTGTCTCCTCCTCTCCTGCAGGCCTTTCGGGCCTTGTAGTCCTGGCAGGGAAGTTTCTACAGTTAGGCAAGCCTAGGCAGCCGCCTAGGACTGCAAAATGGGGAGGCCGGCAAAAAACATCATATGCCTGGGAGGGGGCACTTTATGAACCGTTGCATTTAAGTCTGCTATTGGAAATGTGTATCATGCGTTGAACCAGTTGATAGACACTTCGCAAGTAAATTGAGAAAGAACTGGCAGACAAGCAGATGGAATTTGTCAGTAAATGCATGTTTATTTACAGTACAATAGCACCATATCTGGTTGTTGTAGCTCTTTTCTTGTGAGTCCATTGGACTCTGTGTCCACTGGAATGAAGCGTCCAAGTTCACCTTTTTCTTTCTCACTTGTCCAAACGGATTGGATATGCTGGCCTGGGTAATCGTACATAAGAAACAGGGTCTGGGTCGCACTGGCTTATTGGCCAATCTGCCAGCTCATGAAAGCATTAGCACTTTGAAGAAGGCATTGCTCCTTCAAGAGTCAATACCACTTTCAGAAGGACACGGAAAGGGAAGGCTCCTGTTTCAATGACATTCCACCTTTAAGCATTCATGGCCTCATTTCTCACCTATCCCCGGGGACAGCACTAGACAGTTTTAAAACTGTCTAGTGCTTTTGTATTTTGGTACCTTCACTGCTGCGGGGCTCTTCGTCCTGCCCCATTCCATTACCAGCTTGTCCTCTGATCCGAGCGCAGCTGATCAGGTGCTGACGCCGGATTGGACAGGGGGAAGCCGTCATCTTGGAGGGGTCAGTGACTACTGCGGTCTAGTTGTTTCACTTTCTCCCGCCCTCCCTGGGCTTAAAACCGCTCCAGAAACGCCGCGCTTCACTCCTTAGTGTAGTTACTCCTGAGGCGGAAGCCGGGAGTTAAAGGCACTAATATTGATTTTTAAAACAAACTTGTTCGTTTTTAGCCTGTTATATATTTACATATGTTGTGTTTTAAAACTGTCTAGTGCTTTTGTATTTTGGTACCTTTACTGATGCGGTGCTCTTCGTCCTGCCCCATTCCATTACCAGCTTGTCCTCTGATCCGAGCGCAGCCGATCAGGTACTGACGCTGGATTAGACAGGGGGAAGCCGCCATCTTGGGGGGGTCAGTGACTACTGCGGTCTAGTTGTTTCACTTTCTCCCACCCTCCTCACGTCCTATAAATGTGTGTTGGACACCGTCAGCGCAACGGGCGGGCGCAGAGGGCGCGCCGAAGGCGCGCCATAGGCAAGCTCATCTGCGCCCGTCCGCGCCAGTCCACCGCCTTCCGCCAGAAATGGTGGACCTAATTCCTCAGGTAATAAAGCTTATTCTAGAGAGGAGCTTCTAGGTATGCGCCCTGCTAAGAATACAAAATGCTTGGGCACACTCGATTTTTTGAGCGGTCCGGAAACCTGCCCTTGTGCTCAATTTACTTTTCTATCTCCTACCATGACAGTTGCCGCTGCTAATTCTTCCGCCCAGCAATGACTAAAAATATTACAGCTGAATGTTAGGTCTTTACCGAAACATTATGCCGAGGTACATGATCTTTTAGTTGACGAAGTCCCGGATATTCTTTTCTTGACCGAAACTTGGATGAGGGATGACCTTACAACCATTCCTAATTTAGCGCTACCCCCTAATTATTCGATTAAGCTAGTGAATAGAACCACCAGAGGAGGCGGTATCGCCATCATCACTAGATCTGACTACACTTGTACATTTGAGAAAATTGATATGAAAGGTGGTGAATGTGCTTACTTTAGCATCTCTGTTAACAACCATTTTACCTTTACTGGACTTTTCATATATAGGCCTTCTGGACCCATGCAGAGTTTTAATACATCTCTTTTGGAAGTAGTGGAAGCTTATGCGATGGGGTCAGCTAATTTTAACATACTGGGTGACCTTAATTTTCATTTTGACTCCGACCAAGATCAGAGTGTGCGTACTTTAACCTCTGACTTGGCGGCCTTTCAGCTTCTCCAACTTGTTAAAAGCCCCACCCACATAGGAGGCCATTTGTTGGATCCTATTTTTACTAACATAGAACTTTCCAGAACTACCACTCCTAAGCCGTTAGTGTGGACAGACCATTTTCTAGTGGAGCTGTCCGTATGCGCTGCTATTACAACTGCACACAAGAGTCAAAGGGGTATGTGCAAAAGACCGTGGCGCAAACTTCGGCTGGAAGAGTTCCAGGCTCTGCTGGATCTTGACCCCTGGACTCTTTTTCGGACATGGAGATAGGCTATGACTCCTTCTGCACCTGGCTTACCCGGGCACTGGATACGCTTATTCCAGCAAGATGGGTCAAAGGACGTACAAAGAATACCAATCCTTGGTATAACGATACTTTGGCTGCCATAAAAACTCACTGTAAAAGACATGAGCGAGACAGGAGAAAGGATTACTCCTTGCAGAAAAAGACTAGCTATATGAAGGAGCTAAAAGCCTACCATAAAGCCATCTGCAGGGCGAGAGCTGAATTTTACGCCTCTGAAATAAAAGCCAGCACTAATCCTACAAAAGTTATTTTTACAATTCTTAACGAGCTCAACATGAAAAAACTGGATAATGTTACCCAGCCCTCGGCTGTTCTATGTGAAGAACTGGCTACCCTTTTTGTGGACAAAATTCGGGGCATTTATCAGGCTTTTGCCCCGATGCCACATACCAACTCTGGCCCAGGTCCCCCGTTGGGTCTAATTTCTAAGATGTCAACTATTCCCGAACTATCTAGAGAGGAGTTTGACAAGCTTACTAGACAGATTAAATCTGGCTCTCCAGCTGACCCTTTGAAACCAGAGCAATTCCGAGAGCTCTCTCGTCATTGCCTAACTCCCTTGCTGAACCTTGTTTATAACTCCTTTGCTACGGCTACTGTCCCCACTAAGTGGAAGCAGGCCTGGGTTTCACCTATTCTGAAAAAACCCTCCTTAGACCCACTAAAACCAGAAACCTTCAGACCCATATCTTTGTTACCATGGGCGGCGAAGATTGTGGAGTCTCACGTGAATTCAGTTCTTACCAGCATTTTGAATACAGGTGACGTTTTGGACGATACCCAACATGGGTTTCGGTCCGGTCACAGCACGGAGACGGCTCTCCTGGCTGTGACTGAACACCTTCATTCCACTATGGACAATGGTCAAATGGCGGCGCTGGTCCTGTTGGACCTCAGTGCCGCCTTTGACACTGTCTCCCATCAGATCTTTCTCCATCGTCTTGAGGGGGCTGGGATCACGGACGGGGCTCTTGCTTGGTTCCGTTCTTTTTTGACGGGTAGAACATTCTTTGTTTCCACTCCTCCTTTTCTTTCTAGGGCACGTCCGTTTGAGCAGGGTGTCCCTCAGGGCTCTGCCTTGAGCCCCACCCTGTTCAATCTCTATGTTCAACCACTGGCTGCGGTCGCGAAAACATGGGGCCTTAACATCGTTTCCTATGCTGACGATACGCAGCTAGTGGTTGCCCTAACGGAGGGCTCTACTATGGATCATAATAGATTCAAAACAGGACTAATAGCAGTGGCTAACTGGTTAACGGCTAACTGTCTCCAATTAAATGCTGCTAAGACGGAGGTGTTATTGGTTGGTAGGAAGCGGGACTTGTGGGGCGACCATTGGTGGCCATCCTCTTTGGGGACTGCCCCGATACCAAAGAATGAAGTGAAGAATTTGGGAGTCTGGTTAGACTCAGAGCTTAGCTTCCCTGCCCATACTAAAAAAGTTGCAGCCATGTGTTTCGACATTTTACGCAGCCTTAAGCCAGTTTTGAAATTCTTCGACCCCGCTTCCAGAAAACTAATTGTCCAGTCGACGGTGCTCTCAAGGCTGGACTACGCGAGCTTGTTACTTATTGGTGTAAATAAGGCCAAAATTGCCCGCCTTCAACGCATTCAAAACTCTGCGGCTAGAGCATTGATTGGCTTGCCACGTTTTAGTCCTACATCAGCCATTATCCGGAAACTTCATTGGCTTCCAGTGGCTCAATGGATACAGTTTAAAACCTTGTGTATCGCTTTCAAAATCATTAGACTATCCACCCCTAAACTGCTGAGCCCTCTGCTTAATCTGTATATGCCCACGCGGTCTTTGCGGTCGGCAGGTTGTACCCCGGTTTAAGCGTAGTAGAGCAGGAAGTCGTTCCTTTCGCTTTTGGGCGGCTAAGCTTTGGAATTCACTTCCTGTTTATATTCGAGAGATAGAGGAGGTGCTGCAATTCAGAAAAGCCATCAAAACACACCTATTTCCGGAAAATTAGTGGTCCTCTGTCTCTTCTCTTCCTTAGTTATGTTTCTTCACTTGGGACTAGCGCTGGGACGCCCCTTTACTGGGGCAGCTGTGCGCTTAATAAACTGTATAACATAACATAACACTCAAGAAGGCAAGGCACCCTGCTGGGGCAAGTACCTGCTTTCCTTCTAAACACACTGCCCTCTGCCCATTGAAGACGTGCCATTAGCCCATGACATCATGGGAGGACCACACCCCTTGCGTCTGATGCATTATAAATGTCACTACAGAGACTGGGTTTAGGAAGCTTGATGGTCCTGGGGGCGGCTTCCTTATTCTGAGTTCTTCTGCAGTACCGTCATCAGATGAGATGTGCATGATCGCAGAACTCCAAGAAATATGATCATTTTGAACTTCAAAGTTATTTTTTATGAAAAAACTGTCAGATGAAACCTGGTTAGATTTCCACTGGGGACGAGGTCAGCATGAAAATAAATGACTGACCTCGGAATCTCCAAAATGGGTGTAAATATGGCACTGGAGTTTCTTCCATTGGCAGGGCCGGACGGGGAACTGAAAGCAGCCCTGGCAAATTTTGACAGACCAGACCCTATCCGGTGCGTAGCGAATGAGCGCAGCGAGCGTGCCCGACCACTACTTGGAGGGTTTGGGGGGTTCTCCCCCGAGGAAAATTTGGGAAAAAGACAGACCAAAATGGTGAATTTTACAGCACGTTTTCTTTACATATTCAATTATATCAACTTTCAAAGCACAGTAAATAGTACACGATGACCTTAAAGAGCAACAGATTACCCACCCAGTGATATGTACCCATAGTCATTCTTTCAGAGAGCACCAAAAATTGACACAAGTAGAGACCAGCTCCCACATGGTGTGTAGCGAGCAAGCGCAGAGAGCAACCACTACTAGGGGGTGTTTGGGGGGGTTGTCCCCCCAAGAAAATTTTGGAGACAGAGAGGCCAACACAAAGCATTTTTCAACACATTTTTCGATACATATTAGATGGTATTAACTTTTAAAGCATAGTAAATGATTACCTTATGGAGCACCAGGATATCCAGTTATAAATCACAGACATTCCTACCGAGCCTCCAGGTCACTGAGGCCAGAAACTATGGAAGTAGCACACACAAGCACCCAGACCAGAAAGCATGGAAACGTCATACATAAGCACCCAGGTTGCCAGGGCAACCTAGCCAGAAATCATGGACAATTCATACAAAGGCACCCAGGCCAGAGGCACTGGAACTCTTTTCAGAGTGTGGGTGCTGCCATCAATGTTGCCTGTACATCACTGAAGTCATGGGATTGTTAAAAATTCAAGAATTACACAAATAACAAGGGTAGCAATTCAGCTTTGCCTATTAAGGGACATATACAACTTAAAAGTATATGCCAGATCATTTAAATACACTGCACGCAGCACTCTGCCTTATGAAAAGGGCTTCCACTAGTGGTGACATCCTGGTGCCATATGTAGTAAAAGGGAATATTTTTAGGCCTGGGAAAATGTTCCTTTTGCCAGGTCAAAATGGCAGTTTTACAACTGCACAGGCAGACTGCAATGACAGGCCCTGGCCTTGACATATGTTAAAATAGGCTACTTACATGGGTGGCACAATAGGTGTTGCACGCCCACTAGCAACATTTAATTTACAATCCCTTGGTACATGTATAGCCACATTTCTAGGGACTTACAAGTAAATTAAATGTGCCCATTCAGTATAAGCCAATTTTGCCATGTTTAAAGGAAAGAGCACAAGCACTTTAGCACTGATTAGCAGTGGTAAAGTTCACTTATCCCTAAGAGCCAACAAAAAATGGCCTCTTTTGATGTAACAAAGTAGATCAAATATGAATTTATTTCCACACACACCAGGCTGCATGGGACTTTACATATCAATCCATCCATGGTAATTGGTAAATCAGTCATGAAGCGACTTCACAACTGATTTACCAATTACCATGGATTGATGTGGTTTGTGTTGTGTACACCCTGTATGAGTCAAGCCAATTTCATGCCCTATTTATCAGGGGCTCTGACAGCTGACATTGTGCATCAGTTGCCGGCTCTGAAAATTAGCCACAATGTCACAGTATAAATTTGAGGCAGGTCCCCCCTCACAGAGGATCTGCAGCGACAGCCTGGAATTTCCAACAGTCCGTGTGCTCCACCAGTACTGCCCCACAAAGCCTTCAGCACCATGAGCAACGGGCTATCTCTTGGTGGGCCGGCCGTCACCCACAGACTGGGCCCGCTGCACTATGGCTGACACTAACATTTACATTTAAATGTAGATATATAGACGGACAGACAGAAAGACATGTTGACTGACTCCGTAGAATACATAGCATGGAAATCACCTTATATGCATACAACAGAGTATATCGAAGAAAGAACGTGTGAAATCAATGTTAAGGTACAATCAAAAAAAGAGGGAGTAAACAAAGTTAAACGGAGTAAAATCAGGTCTCAACATATCAATGCATAGTAGTGTTACTAGAGAGACAAGACAGATCAGGCAAACAGAGAGGAAAGCATGCAGGACGTCTTTATGGAGGTAACTGGGAAAAGATGCACACCTAAACAGTCCGACCACTGTGTTTAAAAACAGACTAACTGCTGTTTATCCTGAGCACATCTTCAAAGCTGTGAGTGTGACTCAAGCAAGACACATCAGCACATTTAATTAAGGTCATCAAACATATGCCCTTAAAACTACAACTGGAGTGGTCCTCCTTGTGGAATACTTGGCGTGAGCGTGCGTGCATTGAGACAACCGCACCAATCCCAGGGTTTTAAAGCACTATGTTTTGGTAATGCGATACGAAATGGTGTTATTGGCATTTTGCTCCATTTTATCCCCTTATGTTCTCACGTCTCAGGCCCCATTCAAAGTGCGGATAATGACTCTGGAAAATGAAGTGGACCAATTGTACATAGCGGTGAACTCATGAATTGTGATCGATGACTTTGTTTTCCTTTTTAAAAATTGTTCTTCGTGTTTTAATGGTCTTTTTAAACGATATTTGCACATATATTTCTCTTATCTATATTGTCAGTGTCGGTTTTAATGGTTTTATATATGATATTTGCAGACATTCTCTCTTACCCATATCGTTGGTGTATATTTTTACATCTGATAATGTACTGTATGAATTGCAAATTTGCACAATTTTCTCTTGTTTTTAATTGTGGTCTTGACTTTTGATGTCTAGCATACTTTTATGGTTTTTGCTATGAACCGAATAAAGTACTTTTGACTGACTGACTGACTGACTCTGCTTCCTTTGCCCTCACAAAACAACTGTATCTGCCATGCGTGCCTCTCGCCTGGTGATCATCAGACCCAGGTTCTGAGAACTGTACAGACATAGATGGGTGCAGACAGCCTTGCCTTTGGCACCCCTTCAGTACTTTAAAATTTGAAACAGGAAGAAATTGGTGCAGGATGAGAGGCTATATTTCAACTGACTTCCAATTGCCACTCACTCCAAATTCCATCTCCATTCTAAATTCAAAAGATCAACCCATATTCATTCTCACTTTCCCTTTCCAGTTAGGCAACATTCCAATGAAAACTCAACTAAAAACTACAATTCTCATCATAAAATGAAGTACTTTGGCTCTTGGCTATGCACAGATATAGATTTAGAGCTCAGGCAGGGCTGGGCTGAAACATGTTTAAACCAGCTCCAAACTACAGGGGGTCACAACTGTAATTGGGATATGCGGCTATGTGCAGGTCATGGGAGCCCATCCTGCTTTGAAAGCAGCCATCTAGCCTGTTGTCTATTTGGAAAATGACAGAGTGGTTCTATGTTCACCTCAGCCTGGGCTCAGAATGTTACCCTACAGGCCGAGTGTACTTATGAGCACAGTCAGTTCCCTCTAATCTGAGGGTGTGAATGGTTGCCTATACTGTGCTTTTAATCCACGCAGTGAGCCTAGGGGGGTGCAAACCCCACGGGATGCTCTGACTGACAGCCATACATGACTTCATTAGTCCCTATGTAGTGCAGAGTGGTGATAAAAATTGGATAGTGTATTTTTTTCAGCTAAGTAGTGCAGAAGGCCTACATAATTGATTGGGGAAACAGAGAAGTGGTTGCTAGGGACCGTTTGTTTGTAGGGATGTGACCAGAGAGGGAAGCTACATATATGTATTGCCATGGCAGCTTTAGTTGGTGATTCTACATTTAGGCATGCAAATAGAGTGAATGTGAACACCTGGAGTGAAACACAGTTCTGACTCAGCAGAAAGCATCCCCAAATGACTTTAATGGAGTCCAAGCTAGTTGCCAGTTTTAAATTAGTAGTGAGTACTGTATGG
This sequence comes from Lissotriton vulgaris, assembly GCF_964263255.1. Classification (NCBI taxonomy): domain Eukaryota; kingdom Metazoa; phylum Chordata; class Amphibia; order Caudata; family Salamandridae; genus Lissotriton; species Lissotriton vulgaris. The sequence continues at coordinate 683,129,498 of NC_141689.1, forward strand.
CAACAATCCAAGCTCAAGCCTCATTAGAATGCGCAAATACGACGCTGTGTCCTACTCCAAGTCCGACCTCATACCCTAGAGCCAGGAGGCAAGGCCAGCCAGTGAAGCCACCACTTCCCCGAACAGTCGCAGGTAGCTTCCTATTGGCAGCCTCGAACTCACAGGGTAGCATACATCTGTGGATGTGTCTGGAGTCCACAAGAGATAAAAAGAGGCACTCTTTGGTGAAAAGGATGAGGATTTTGGAGTGAAATGCCTTACTAAAACTCCACAGTAAGGCTGTGTAAGGTGCAGGGTGCTCTGAAACATGTACAACACCTTTTACCATAGACTCCCAATGGGAGTTTAATTCAAAGGAAGCCATAATGTTGCTTATTTGGGAGCAGAAAATGCTAATTTGCTGTTGCTTGTGGTTCAATTCACAGAGTGCCTGTGTTTGTCCAGTGAGGGTGCTGGAGGGGGTTTAGGAGTCAAGTGGCCTGTTTAGTGCTGTCTTGAAGACACAGTCCGACACCCTACGGCCATCTTCACAACCCTGATATGCAGACAGTCCAATCTCAGCCCGTGGGTCCCACACCCTTCTGCTGTGAACTGCCATCATATTACAGACATAAACATGCTGTAAAATGCATCCCATCGTTTTACTAGTACAGTGAGATAGCTCAGTGTGTTGAGCATCTGCAGCAGGAATCTGTGCTTAACCTGCGGATTTCCAACGAGGCCGGCCTTCATTCAGCCAAAATGAGCCCCTGCACTGAATTGTCCAAGTTCACCCTGTTGCAAACCTTTATGAGAATTATGTCACTGGCCTCACAAGCAGGTTGTTTGAGCATGTGGGGACAGGTTCCCTCTGACTCCAGTTTCGATTACTTTAATTTAAGGTGTTTTAGTAGAGATTAATTTGACCAACTCTAAAGAGTTCAAATGGGCATGGCTTTGTTCAGAGAAAGGGTAATAGAAAGCAATGACTGCATGTGAAACAAGACGCTGACTGCATGAATCTTCAATTTTACCAGCAAAGAATAGTTTATATTCTCAAAGCTCTTTGGAGAGCATACCACTATATTCCAAGAGGACACTATGCTATCACCGAACTGTACATTGGTAATAACAAAACCTGAGGGTTTCTACCTAAGACGCTAAAGTCCCTGGAACTCGTTTTCATTGAGCACAAAGGGTGGAAAAACTGTGGCATAGAAACCAGACCAAAATAGACTCAGTGCCCTGATACTTATAAAATCTGTTTGCAAACTGGTCGGTAGCAATGCAAGACCTTGAATTAATCTGGATCACTGAGCCGTGGCAGCAGATTTTCCCAGCTCCTAGCAGAGCTCAGTTCCATTATCAGGAATTTATTACAAACATTTATACACCGGCAAGAGCTGAGCCATTTTTCAAGCTAATGTTTACCCCAACAAAAACGCAGAATAGAACACGTGGTTGGAAATCACACTTTTAAAGGGATACAATATCATATTAGAGGAGACAGTCCCCTCCAAGCAAACATGTCAAAACCAAAATGGCAAAAACAAGATAACTCTTCAGTATGATCTGGTGTGTGCGTATAAATGTTGGTATCTATTGTTATGTTCAATGTAATACGCACAAGAAAGAATAGAAATACAAGTATCGAACTGGCCTGCTATGTGAGCAAAGTCAAGAAATATACATAGGGGTAGTCAATCATAAAATAGCATCTCAACAGTACCGATAATGCTCACTGTGTTCCTAAGCACTGGAAAGTGCATGATGCATGATTTCTGTTTGACTTGACAGAGATTAGCTTGAGCTTGAACCAAAAGAATTTAAAATATTGTATGTCCGGTCATGGAGTCATCATCGAGCCTCTGCCGTCCACCGTCCGCCCTAAGCCTGGTTACCATAGCTGCCAAGATTTCCAGATTGCTATGTGTGACATTCTCATTATTTCAGTGTAGCTATGAGTGACATTTCACCGACTATGACTGACACTTTCTCGTAAGCTTAAGTCAATTGATAAAGATGATGGAAGCATATAAATATCAGAAATTACACCCATTTCACCAAAGAGATACTTTAAAAATATCTTAATAGTACTGCAAAGCGCCGGGTATGATAGGGCACTACCCTAGTCAGTGGTGGCTGTTGACATTTGAAAGTGGTGAGACAATTCAGCAGCAGCAGGACTCGGGGTCACCGCTAACTCATTGTCAGGAAATACACGATCGCCATAGTCATGAATCCGTACCGATGTTGTCCCTCAAAGAAAACCAGAGTCATTGTAAAACCTTGACTGGTTAATTTGTGGTATGACTTACAATATGCATGAGACGCTACAACATGGCCGCTGAATTAACCGCGGTTACTTCCTGGTTCAGAAACACCTGTCCAGTCTAGTGTTTGAGGGAATTGCGCGCGATTATAATTGCACACTTCAAAGGAAGTCCGTGAAGAATTCACACGTTTCTACTGTTTCTCCTTAGCGAGGAGAGAACGGATTTTTGAAGAGAAATTCAGAGTTAGGAATATTTATTATTCCTGTTCATAGTTCCTGATAGTAGTGACGGCGTATCAAGAGCGAGTCTTGCTTTCAGTCCCAGTGAGGCGAATCTTGTCTCAACCGTCAGTTTTGAAAGACTCTGAGTCTTTAGGTCAGACGGTGAAATTCCCGCTACTGTCTAGCCGCTGGTATCTCACGCTCGGCACCTCATTCTCTGAAGTCAAGCGGTGCCCGTGAGAAAGTGTTTGCTTTGAGCACCAAGACCCTTCATCCCAAGTGTCTGGACTCAAGTCAACAAATTCTCAGCCAAGTAAGACTCTTCCATTTCTGCAGCGCTTGTTTAAGAAACTCCACAAGCCTGTTAGCGGAGAATTAACAACCTGTCAATAGGGTAGACCTGCTGTACCATTGCGCTTGACCTTTTCTTACCTTCCACTTTACCGTCTCTAGTACCTTTTTGCGCGTACCTTCACAGCGGATAGCCAAGCACTGGCAAGGACTAAGACTTCCATTAAGACATTACAATATTATTTGGATAAATAGAATCAAAAGGAAATATACACTGCAATATAGTTGTGATAGAAGGTATATTAGAATTAGTCAGTATTTCTAGTGAACGCAAATATTTAATTGAATAACACTTATTTTATTTTCTCTTAAGTTGCAGGAATTCACGTTTAACGCAGATAGTGTACCCTTCATATCAACAACACTGTCAATATTAGAAGAGAGGCTTATACCCCTGCTACAGCTGGTAGGGTGCAGATTTACTTAAGAATTGATAGAGTAAACATAACTAGACAATTGGACGTTGTGTTTATGTTTATTTCCTATCTGTGTATTAGGCACCCACTCCGCAGTCAGGAACACCAATGCAGAAGATTCTAAGAACAGCACGAGGGTGTAGCCGAAGAAGGAGTGTCTCTTCTCTTTTCTCGACTTACCTTTTCCCCCCCTGCTGGTGACGTTGCTCTGTGATTAGCACGGCGGCACCAGTGGGCGGGCATTGGGATCAGCTTCAGTTCTGCTTCTGTGAAGTTTCTGGGTCTTGAAACTCGTACATGCAAATAAACCTGATTCGGGATGGGCACAACTATTTTAGGAACAGAGACAATATCAGCTGCTGAGTTTACAGTAGGCTGGCCAATTGTCTTTTGATGGGCCCAGGTAGTTACACCTACAAGCATATATGCATTCTCTGATTTTTGTCAGTATTATGAAGTGTCAGGTTGTTCCTAAAAGTATCAAAAGTGGCCCAAATGGTGGTGCATGTGAGACACCACTTTGCATCAGCTGGCAAAAATCATTCCACAATTGCGCCCTCCAACACCATCAAGGAGCAAAATAGTTCTGCAAATAGATATACACTGGATATATTTCATTCAAAAGGAAACAATTAGCACCGGTATAATATACAGCAGTAAGAAAGAGGTTGAAATAAATAAAGATGTTGGAATGCGCTGTACATATCTTAGACAGGAGATGATTTCAAAATTTGCTAACATTCGTGACAAGAATTTTCAATTCTATTAAGGACAAGGAGGCGAGGATTATGCTTATACTCATTTCTTTACTGACAAGTAGCAGCCAATCACAGAACAGTAAAGAAAAAACAAAAACTACGTTACCCATAAACCCAGGGTAACCATAGAGTACACCAATAGTATATAAACTGTCTCAGAGGTAACCACTTCCTCTTTCTTTGTCCAAAATCCATCAGGCAGAACAAGTTAAACATTAGAAATCCAAGAAGAACATCATCCGAAAGGACCAAAATCCGAACGAGGAGGCGGAGGAACTTCCAGAAGCCACAGGAACAGAAGCAGGCCAACGAGGAGAAGAAATTCGCAGCATGTCTTCCACAAGGGCGAAGCCAGAGGAACCTCACTTGGGATCAGAGCCTGAAAAGAGACACAAAGCCGTAATACACATTCCGTGTAATCATGAGCAAATAAAGGGTGGGTAGAGAAAACAAGGTAATCATCATATTACATTAGGAAAAGATCCATGAATCATTGCATAGTAAAATACAAAAAGATACATGCATTTACAATGGGTGGGATAATCCTCGCCTCCTTGTCCTTAATAGAATTGAAAATTCTTGTCACGAATGTTAGCAAATTTTGAATTCTATTTCAGGACAGGAGGCTCCGATTATGCTTGTTCAAAGCTCCTCCACCACAACAGAAGCCACAGTAGGAACAGGCTTGAAGTAAAATGTCTTAAACACAGAATCTGAGGACCAGTCAGCAGCTTTCATAATGTCACATAAAGAGACACCCAATGAAAAAGCCTTAGAGGCCATGGCTCCTCGAGCCGAGTGAGCACCAAACACAGAAACATCAATGCCCGCTTCACCCATGAGCCATCGTACCCAACGAGCTAAAGTGGCTGGAGCAACGGGGCGAAAGGGTTTTTGCAAGGCAATCAATAATTGGCCCTGCATGTCAGACCGATGAAGGGAAGTACTCACCTCATAATCTTTAAGACACTGAACCACACACAGGTTAGGTCGAGCCGGAAAAGAAGGATAAGAGATGACCTCCGTGTTAGTTTTAGTGCGCCGAGAAAGGCGAAAGGAAACACCCTCAGGCGTGAAGCTACGCCCCGGGAGATCTAAAGCGCGAACGTCTGAGATTCGCTTGCAAGAAAGCAAGCACAATAACATAGTAAGCTTGGCTGAAAGTTGTTTACGAGTCAATAAGGAATTAACCGGCCAAGCTTCCAGAAAACGTAATACCACTGAAACGTCCCACAAGGAAACATATTTAGACCGTGGTGGAGTAGCCATACGAATACCCTTCAGAATCTTGGCCACGAGAGGATGTTCACCAACAGGTTTCCCATCTACAGGAAGATGACCCGCCGAAATGGCGTAACGGAAATTGTTGATTGTGCAGTAAGCCAAACCCGAAGAAGATGACAGAGAAGACAAAAAATTGCATATCAAAGAGATATCAGCCAATGTGGGATCAACTTGCCGTTGAATACACCAATCACTCCAACGTTTCCAGGAGCTTCGGTAACGCTTGTGAGTGTTAGGGGCCCAGGCGTTGCTGAGGAATCTGGTAGCGTCCACAGAAAGGCCTGGCACCGACCAACGTTCCCCGAAATTCGCCACGCCAGGAGAAGGAGGGATCCGGACTGAACCAGGGGATGCGGATTCTGCAGTGGATCGAGAAGAAGATTCGCCTTCTGAGGAAGAAGAAAGGGCAGGTCGCATGCCATCTCCAGAAGAACAGGGAACCACGGCTGAGCCCTCCAGAGAGGAGCAATCAGAATCAATTCCGCCTGAAAGCGCGTCACATAGGCCAGAACTCTCGGGAGCATCATGAAAGGAGGAAACGCATAACAGAGGGTCGACGGCCACGTCTGGAGGAAAGCATCGGTGGCCAGAGCCTCCGGATCCGGTCTCCAACTGAAAAACTGGGGAAGTTGGGTATTGAGACGGGACGCAAAAAGGTCGATCTGACACGGACCCCAACTGCGAAGCAGTTGTCGAAACACCCGAGGATGGAGTCTCCAGTCGCTGAAGTCCTTCAGATATCTGGAGTTCCAGTCCGCCACAAGATTGCGAGACCCAGGGAGGTACTCTGCAATAACTGTGATCTTGTGCTGAAGGCAATAATGCCAGAATTCCTTGGCAATCTCCGCCAACAACCTCGATCGAGTCCCCCCCAGTTTGTTGATGTAACGCACCGCGGAGACATTGTCCATCCTGAGAAGGATGCAGCAATGGGACTGAAGAGGCGACAGGCATTTGATCGCAAACGACCCCGCCAGCAACTCCAAACAGTTGATGTGGAGAGAAAGTTCCTGTGGAGACCACCGTCCCCCCGTCGCGATTGGACCGCAACGAGCTCCCCAGCCCCAACGACTGGCATCCGATTCGATCACAATCTCCGGAGAGGAGCCGAAAAGAGCCTTGCCGTTCCAGGCCTCCATGTGATCTAACCACCATTGCATCTCCACTCTGGCCTCCTCCGAGAGAGGAATCAAATCGGAGTACCGAATGCCCCGCTGAAGATGTTGAATTTTCAGACGTTGAAGGGCCCGATAATGTAGCGGGGCTGGAAATATCGCCTGTAGGGAAGACGCCAAAAGACCGACTACTCGTGCTAACAACCTCAAAGACACAGTCGGACTCGAGATAATGGAATTCAATTCCCTCTTGATATATCGAATCTTCTGTTGGGGAAGTAGAAGCTGACAAGTGATGGAGTTGACTCTGAACCCCAAGAAATCGATCACCTGAGAAGGAAGAAGAACAGATTTGGGAACATTCACCAGAAACCCGAGTGACTGAAGAAGGTCTATGGTCCAGTCTAGATGAGTCATTAGTTTGACCGGACAATCCGCCAGAAGGAGGATGTCGTCCAAATAAATGATCAAACGAACCCCGCAACTGCGGAGAGATTCCACTACAGGACGTAACAGTTTCGTGAAGCACCACGGTGCTGACGAAAGGCCGAAGGGAAGGACCTGATACTGATACCAAGTCCCCAGCCATTGAAATTGCAGAAAACGGCGATGGGGACAAAAGACCGGGACCGAAAGATAAGCATCTTTGAGGTCCAGACGAACCATCCAATCCCGCTCCCTCAAGAGGTCTCGCAACAGATGGATGCCCTCCATCTTGAAGTGTCTGTACACTACCCCCGCATTGAAATCCTTCAGATTGAGGACCAACCGTGATCCCCCTCCCTTCTTCTCCACCAGAAAAATCGAACTGGCAAATCCCTGAGGATGGCGCACTGTCGGCACAATGGCCCCCTTCAATACCAGAGACTTGAGTTCCTCTGTGATGAACTCCTGACTTTGCCTCGAAAAGTGAAGAGGGAAGGGAGGACGAGACTGGTGGATGGGATGATAGAATTCGATTTTAAATCCCTGAACTGTGTCCAGCACCCAAGCATCGCCTGAGATTGCGCGCCAATTGGCTAGAAAATGGCGGATCCTGCCCCCCAGAACAACATTGCATGCAGGAATTAGCCTCACCTGAAGTGGCGGAATCCTGATATCCGCCGGAGTTGCCGCCTGGACCTCCTTTCCTGTACTGCCCACGTCCTTTCTTGGAAGGGTAGAAGTTAAACCGCTGGGCATAACCGGAATCGTGCTGGCCTCCCTTCTGGGACTGGTACCCACGTTGATTGGGTTGGTATGGACCACGGCCGGACGAGCGTCCCCTGTTTCGTCCGGCCTTGCTGAAAACCGGACGCATGGCCCGCTTCAAGGTGGCCTGCGCCTTGTCAATACTACTAAAAGTGTTGACAAAATGGGTGAGCTCCTTTAAGAAGGGCTGGCCAAAAAGAAGACCCTGAGCAGCAGCCCCTGCCTCAGAAGAAGAAAGGTCGGACAATTTAGGGTCCAGTTTCAGCAGGATTGAACGCCGACGTTCACTTGAGAGGGCACAGTTGGCGTTCCCTAAAAAGCAGACGGCCCGCTGTGCCCACTGAATGAGTTCGTCAGGATCAACAGTGGAAGATGCTTCCTTGGCACGGAAGCCCAGATCCAACATTTTAGTGATAGGACCAAGGAGGTCCAAGACCTTATCCTGGCAAGCCCGCCAGGAACGGTCCAGACCCTTCTTGGGGTCCTTGGAAAATTTCTTCATGTATGTCAGCATTGTAGGGTCAACCTCAGGCGTGTCCTCCAGGCCATCCGCTAAATCAGGCCGTGGACACTCCGAGCGAAGGCGTGCGCGCACTTCCTTATCAAAAGGGTGTCGGATATACTGCTGAATATACTCCGCCACAGCCGGGGAGGGAAGCCAGGCAGAAGAATTAGGGTGCACAATATCCTCAGGCTCAAAAGTCAAGACAGGGGGCTGAGAACAGGCGTCAACAAAATGTTCCTTACATTTACGTTTCTTGGGGGGAGGAGGCAAAATCTCAGAGGAAGAGGAGGAAGCATCATGGTCGTCGCTCTCAACAATTACAGGGACAGCCTTAGACTTGGAGGACAATGACCGAGCTAGTCTCCTAAAATCAGATGAATGGGGATTACCAGGAGAGGACTTCTTGGAGGGAAGCCAACCTTGCTGTTGCGCATATTGCGTCAAATGGCGCTTCAGGGGTGTAATGGCGCGGGCCATCGCCTTGTTCATAGAGTGCTGAACCCCTTTATCCAGTGCCTCAACGAGGTCCTGTTCAAAAAATTCGGACCCTTCCTCCTCACAGTCACCTTCCTCCTCATAATAATAGGAGCCACTCATGGTACACAGGAAGCGTGTGAATATAGCCCACCAGGTGACAAGGAATTAGGTATGTCAGTGACACAGTCGGAGGGAGTGAAAAACCCTCACAGTCAGCAAGTTTGAGCAGAAAACTGCTTAATAAATAATAGTTAGAACGTGGAGGGAGGCTTGCCGACCAAAAACACAACCACTCTAGGCAAAGCCTATGTTAATTATCAACCGGGACCGTGTGGACAAGCTCCTGTGTCAAAACGGGACCAGCTGACAGGCAGTGGGCGATGTCGTCTTCAGACGCGGTCAGGAGCCGGCGCTGCGACGTAAATAAACGCAGCTGCGCGAGGAAAGCCCTGCGTGACAAAGGTCGCGCATGCGCATACACTCGGCTTGCCCGACAGCCAAGGAAACTGCTCGCGCTAAACGCGCGCGAGGCAGAACCGTCCCAAACTCCCTCCACCAGAAACGGGACAAACGGCAGCAAGTGACCAACCCCGGGAGGTGACACACGCTCCCACCGCGCGCGCCGGACGAGATATGAACAAATGACCCAACGGCAGTAAGAGCGCGAGATAAGCGCTGAAGCAAACAGCACACAGCGCATACAAAGCGGTATGAAATACAAGCCAAAATACAATTCAAAGAACCAAGTAATAACAAATATGCACTTAACTGGCTGCGGAGCAGCAAAGAAAGAGGAAGTGGTTACCTCTGAGACAGTTTATATACTATTGGTGTACTCTATGGTTACCCTGGGTTTATGGGTAACGTAGTTTTTGTTTTTTCTTTACTGTTCTGTGATTGGCTGCTACTTGTCAGTAAAGAAATGAGTATAAGCATAATCGGAGCCTCCTGTCCTGAAATAGAATTATGTTTGTCCTGTCACACGAAGTAAGAAACCTAATTTTCTCTGTTTGTCTGCTGGTAAATATATTTGTGAATCAGTTAAAAACAGGAATGCGTGTACTGGGAGGTTTAGTTGTTGTAGAAACAGAAATGTTACTCGCAGTGTTATCCGGGCTCCCAATCTTTCATTTGAGCAGCGCAACAATCATTTTAAATAAATGCTCAGCACATTGGCCCAGCAGCAAATGACAGGCCACATGTAAGAGCCCAGGGCCTACAAAGAATTTATTTTGCACAAGGAGACTGGGGCTGCATTTAAGCTCTTCTCTTCGCAATGGTTGTCACAAATGCGTACCGAAACACGCTTAACTCTAATTTCAATGTACCCTCCCCTCCTACATGCAGTCTACCTCAAGTTTTTTCCCTGTAGCATTCTGCATACACAAGCACTCAATAGTAGCGAGCGCCAAAGATAGCCACCTTCCACGCAGAAATCCTGTAATGTTTTACATCTTCAGTCGTTTCCATCACCTAGCCAATTGTTCTGTTAAAGAAGTAACAGAAACAAAGAAATGTTTTTGAATATGATAGATAACCTGGCTCTGTGGGTTACATGTTCGCTTCTGTCATCAATGTTAAACTTATAGATCGGATGTTTGAGTACTGACGCAAGGTCAACACATCCAATGCCATTGTGGTAGATAAAGGTGGTACACAGACAAAATATCGAGTTTTAAATTTCGATATACAATTATATCGAAGTTTAAATATCGATGGGACAAAATATCGAAGGTAAGTAATATCGACAGTCTTAATATCGATATTAGTATGATATCAGTAATATCGAAGTTTTAAATATCGATGTCAATAATATCGAAATAAATAACTTCGATGTTACTAATATCAATTTTTCAATAAATTTAGTGTATATTATATTGTATTTATTATGTTTTATTATTTATTTTTAATGTAATTTAATTAAATATTGTCTTTTATTACTGTAGCGGGTTGTGGGTTCATAGGGGAATAGGGTAGGAAGTAATTTAATTATGTTAAATTAATTATTAATTAGTAGGAATTATTAATTAATTAGTTGAGAATTAATTTTTAATTAATTTTAATTAATTGATTATTTGATAAATATGTTCTGTAGCGGGTTATGGGTTTATAGGGGAATAGGGTGGGAAGTAATTTAATAATAATTAATTAATTAATATATGTTTGTACATATTTTAATTAATAATTAATTGGTAATAATTTATATTAATTAGTTAATTAATTAATATAATTTTGTACATATTTTTAATTATTAATTAGTTGGTAATTAATTAATATTAATTAGTTAATTACATTAATTAGGGTAATTTTTTATATATAATTTTTTGTTATTCTTAATTAATTAATTGGGAAAAATATTATTAATTATTAAATTAATTACAGCTAATGTGCTAATATATTTACTTTATTGTTATTGTTAATTAATAATTAATTGGTAATTAAATAATATTAATTGATTTTGGGTAAAGGAGTATTTTTAGGGTTCAGGGTCAGTTTTCAGTTCTTGGGTAAAGGGGTATTTTTAGGGTTCAGGGTCAGTTTTCAGTTTTTTGGTAAAGGGGTATTTTTAGGGTTCAGGGTCAGTTTTCAGTTTTTGGGTAAAGGGGTATTTTTAGGGTTCAGGGTCAGTTTTCAGTTCTTGGGTAAAGGGGTATTTTTAGGGTTCAGGGTCAGTTTTCAGTTTTTGGGTAAAGGGGTATTTTTAGGGTTCAGGGTCAGTTTTCAGTTTTTGGGTAAAGGGGTATTTTTAGGGTTCAGGGTCAGTTTTCAGTTCTTGGGTAAATGGGTATTTTTAGGGTTCAGGGTCAGTTTTCAGTTTTTGGGTAAAGGGGTATTTTTAGGGTTCAGGGTCAGTTTTCAGTTTTTGGGTAAAGGGGTATTTTTAGGGTTCAGGGTCAGTTTTGGGTTTTTGGGGTACAGGGATATTTTTAGGGTTCAGGGTCAGTTTTGGGTTTTTGGGGTACAGGGATATTTTTAGGGTTCAGGGTCAGTTTTGGGTTTTTGGGGTACAGGTGTACAGGGTAAAAATTAAAACAATTTACATTAAATCAATTAAATGAAATTAAAAAAAAGAAAATTACATTAAATTATTAAGTGTTTTATTTATTTTAAATGTATATGTATTAGTTTTAATTTTGTTTTAATATTTGTATTTAATATTTGTAAAATTATATGTATTTTAAAATTATTTTTACATTATTATTAATACATTTAAAAAAACGATATTTTTAATTTTGATATTTTTGTACTACGATATTATTTTTTCGATATTTTTGTACTTACCTTTATGAAGATATGACTCCGATATTTTGGATGTCGATATTTTTGTGCCGATATTTTTGTATTTCGATATTCTGTCTGTCGATATTATGTCAGACATTCGATAAAGGTAGCTTCTTTTTTTGAGAGACACGAGATTGGTGCCGGGGTGCCGCTTGTAGCCGAACTGGTGCTGCTCCTGTGGATTCTGCCTACCGTGGACCCTGGAACTCTGTGCGAGGGCTGTGCTGGTGCGTTAGCCGTCTTGGGCTGGACAAAGGGAAACAAACAGACTTTGCTGCTACTCGGGCGGGACTGCGAGGACCAGCGGGCTTAGCGCTAATCACCCGCCGACGCTGGTTCCTCTTCCCATCCCCCATCTGCAGTATTTGAAGGCTCGCGGTCCCCCACTCCTCGGGTGCCGCTTATAGCCGAACTGGTGCTGCTCCCGTGGATTTTGCCTACCGTGGACCCTGGAACTCTGTCCGAGGGCAGTGCTGGTGAGTTAGCCGACTTGGGCTGGTCACAGGAAAACAAACGGACTTTGCTGCTACTCGGGCGGGACTGCGAGGACCAGCGGGCTTAGCGCTAATCACCCGCCGCAGCTGGTTACTCGTCCCGTCCCCCCTCTGCAGTATTTGAAGGCTCGCGGTCCCCCGCTCCTCGGGTGCCGCTTGTAGCCGAACTGGTGCTGCTCCCGTGGATTTTGCCTACCGCGGACCCTGGAACTCTGTGCAAGGGCTGTGCTGGTGCGTTAGCCGACTTGGGCTGGACACAGGGAAACAAACGGACTTTGCTGCTACTCGGGCGGGACTTTGAGGACCAGAGGGCTTAGCGCTAATCACCCGCCGCAGCTGGTTCCACTTCCTGCGCCCCCTCTGCAGTATTTGAAGGGCCGCGGTCCCCCGCTCCTCGGGTGCCGCTTGTAGCTAAACTGGTGCTGCTCCCGTGGATTTTGCCTACGGTGGACCCTGGAACGCTGTGCGAGGGCTGTGCAGGTGCGTTAGCCGACTTGGGCTGGACACAGGGAAACGAACGGACTTTGCTGCTACTCGGGTGGGACTACAAGGACCAGTGGGCTTAGCGCTAATCACCCGCCGCAGCTGGTTACTCTTCCCCCTCCCCCCCTCTGCAGTATTCGAAGGCTCGCGGTCCCCCGCTCCTTGGGTGCCGCTTGTAGCCGAACTGGTGCTGCTCCCATGGATTTTGCCTAACGTGGACACTGGAACTCTGTGCGAGGGCTGTTCTGTGCATTAGCCGACTTGGGCTGGACACAGGGAAATGAACGGACTTTGCTGGTACTCGGGGGGGACTGCGAGGACCAGCGGCTTAGCGCTTATCACCCGCCGCAGCTGGTTCCTCTTCCCGCCCACCCCTCTCCCTCCATATTAACCCACGTATTCATCCACGCGCTGCGGGACGCGCGCGGGACAAGCCCGGGCAAAGGGTTGGCCGTCTGTGGCCGTCCGGGGCTGGCCGAGGCTGGGCTGGGCCACCCCATTAACAACTCAAGCGTGACAATATAGTGAAGTAAGGACCATTATTTTGGGCATTACATGGCCTAGTCTGTATAGTCTGTTGTTTTTCCTTTCATATTTGGGGAAAAATACATTATGTTGGTCACAATGATTTTTTTTTGCACACGGAGACTGGGGCTGCATTTAAGCTCTTCTCTTCGCATTGGTTGTCACAAATGTGTACCGAAACACGCTTAACTCTAATTTCAATGTACCCTTTCCTCCTACATGCAGTCTACCTCAAGTTTTTTCCCTGTAGCATTCTGCATACACAAGCACTCAATAGTAGCGAACGCCGAAGATAGCCACCTTCCACGCAGTAATCCTGTAATGTTTTACACCTTCAGTCATTTCCATCCGCTAGCCAATTCTTATGTTAAAGTAGTAACAGAAACAAAGAAATGTTTTTGAATATGATAGATATCCTGGCTCTGTGGGTTACATCTTCGCTTCTGTCATCAATGTTAAACTTATAAATCGGATATTTGAGTACTGACGCAAGGTCAACACATCCAATGCCATTTTGGTAGATAAAGGTAGCTTCTTTTTTTTGAGAGATACGAGATTGGTGCCGGGGTGCCGCTTGTAGCCGAACTGGTGCTGTTCTCATGGATTCTGCCTATGGTGGACCCTGGAACTTGTTCGAGGGCTGTGCTGGTGCGTTAGCCGACTTGGGCTGGACACAGGGAAACGAACGGACTTTGCTGCTACTCGAGCAGGACTGCGGGGACCAGCGGGCTTAGCGCTAATCATCCACCAACGCTGATTTCTTTTCCCATCCCCCCTCTGCAGTATTTGAAGGCTCGCGGTCCCCCGCTCCTCGGGTGCCGCTTGTAGCCGAACTGGTGCTGCTCCCGTGGATTTTGCCTACCGTGGACCCTGGAACTCTGTGCGAGGGCAGTGCTGGTGAGTAAGCCGACTTGGGCTGGACACAGGGAAATGAACGGACTTTGCTGTTACTCGGGCGGGACTGTGAGAACCAGCGGGCTTAGCGCTAATCATCCGCTGCAGCTGGTTCCTCTTCCCGACCCCCCTCTGCAGTATTCGAAGGCTCACGGTCCCCCGCTCCTCGGGTGCCGCTTGTAGCCAAACTGGTGCTGCTCCCGTGGATTTTGCCTTCCGTGGACACTGGAACTCTGTGCGAGGGCTGTTCTGGTGCGTTAGTCGACTTGGGCTGGACACAGGGAAATTAACAGACTTTGCTGCTACTCGTGCGGGACTGCGAGGACCAGCGGGCTTAGTGCTAATCACCCGCCACAGCTAGTTCCTCTTCCCACCCACCCCTCTCCCTCCATATTAACCCACGTATTTATCCGCGCGCAGCGGGACGCGCGCGGTACAAGCCCGGGCAAAGAGTGGGCTGTCTGTGGCCGTCCGGGGCTGGCCGAGGCTGGGCTGGGCCACCCCATTAACAACTCAAGCGTGATATTGTAGTAAAGTAAGGACCATTATTTTGAGCATTACATTGGCCTAGTTTGTATAGTCTGTTGTTTTTCCTTTCATATTTGGGGGGAAAATACATTATGTTGGTCACAACGATTAACTTCCTAGTGTTTGCCTGCTGATACTCCTTCAGGAAACTATGAGTCGACGTAGTAGCCTAGGAAGGCCCTCCTTGGCGGGGGCTGTGTGAGAGGAACGTTAGATGCATTTATCACCAGGGCAGCTTCCGTATTGGAAAAAGAGATCGTATTAACGGAAAACTGATTGTCCCTGGAGCTTATGAACAAAAAATGTTCTTCCCTGGGGGCAATTAAATCAGTGGTTACTCCCCATAAACAGCAAATAGAAGACACCCCTCCCCACATTCATGATTTTTTAATCATGAACGATCTATCTCAGTCGCCGCTTTTGGAATTGCTAACGTATAATTCAAATGAAACTGTCTCTACACTGGACACTTCCTTAAATATGCCTTCTGATCCCGTAATTATATCATCCAATAGTGGACCCACTGTAAGTGAGGTACCGGTCACTGTAAGTGAGGTACCGGTCAAAGTAATTAGCATCACTGCAACACCGTCAAAAAAGAGGAAGCTTGTGAGAAATGACCAGGGTAATACGAACAAGAAACGGGGGATGGCAACCCGACCCCAACAGAGAAGTGCACAACCAAATAATACTTCCAAAAAAAGCCCAGTACAACAGCTCCCATCAATACTTATAAATGAGCTATTGCCTAGTATGGAAAAACTGGTCAAATCATTAATCCTTCCATTAATAGAAAGGGTTAGGAGAATAGGCGAACAGCTAGGCTCTATTGAAAAGGAGATGGTAAAGAATTTGCTGTTGCTAAGTAAAAAATGTTCTCTATGTTCTACGGTCCCCATAATAGATAAACATGCAGGTGATAGGCCACCACTCAAATCCTTCGCAAAGGCCCAAAAACCCTCTCCTTCACAGAAGACATTAGCCCCCAAAGTGGCATTAAAATCAAGTACGAGTAACCAAAAAAAGGGGGATAAAACGGAATCAGGAAATAAACCTGAACCTCCTCAAAAATCCACAAAACAAAAATAGACCAAGCCATAAAAGAATAGATCTACCACCAGAATTTGCTCCTTTTGTTGTAATCATGGCAGGAGTCCTGGTTCTGTCTGAGGGAGTAAAAGAGGATCACCGTGTCCTAAAAAATAAAATAATATTTTGGTTGTGTAATAATAGACCTTTGCTGGCACACATTAATGGAGAAATCCTAAATGTAAGGCGTGTGAATTGGGTTGGAAGCCGGCCCAAAGATAGAAAGGGGGATGTCATTATTATTAACTTTAAAGACCATAGAGCAGTGAGGCACATTGGAGACTGGTATGACGTGAGAGGTAACGAAGAAATCTCCACGCACTATCCAAGTCATTTCTATCCCTAGTCGTCGTTCTCAAACCCCCAAGGTTTTTCTTTGGGGAATCAGGCTCTAAATTGGCATACCATAGGATTCCACAGTTATAATGACTCAACCTTCAATCATCCTCACAAATCCTTTTTGGAATCCCACCCTCCTGCATAATACAGAACACTATGGTTTTAACATCCCAACTTTCAACCATTTTTCGATGTTGTACGGGTTAGAAGGTGTGGATTGACTCCAGCCTAAGGACATCGAGAAACTCTGTATTCCTCTCAAGCTTGTAATTTCTGAAATTTCAGCAATAGATAGTCTAGATATCCAGGAAGAGGTTACCAGGGTCAAATTTCGTTCAGGGCAATCTATACTGAAGGCAGACAATACTGTAAATCGAAATAAAGCTGAAAATCCCATGGGAGGGGTTGTCCGAAACATAGGCGGGACAAATGCAATGGACTCGTCCATAGCTGAGGTACAGGCGGGAGCTCAGATCACCCCCCCGGAGGCTACTATTCCATTGGATGACAAGCAATCACTTAAAGTCATCTTCTGGAATATTGCGGGCCTTCGATCAAAGGTTGAAGATGGAAGAGCTTTGCACTTCCTTCAAAATCATAGTGTAATTTGTCTTCAGGAGACATGGGCCATCACAGAATCACATCTGGTAGGATATAAAACTTATTTTACATCGGCATTACCAGTAGCCTCGGATCGGGCCAAGGGAGGATTGACTATCTCCATAGCTAATACAGTACGGTGATTAAAAACAACGGTAGTGCATCTGGATCCAAACTATCAGCTGCTTAGCCTGTCATTTAATAACAAAGAGATCATCCTTCTGCTTAATTTTTATAATAACCTGACGGAAGGACAGGTTTTGAAGGCCCTTGTTTCTTTGCGTGACAAACTCTCCCAGTTAATACAGGAGACAGGAGGGAGAGCTAGCCTAAACATCATATGGGGAGGTGATTTCAATCAGCATCCTTGCCCACGCAGCAACAGTAAGATTTGTGGATTGCTGGATGAATATGAAGACCCAGTTGGGCATTTTAATCACACTAGAACGGGGTCATGTTTAAATGAAATTCTGTCAGATCTGGGGCTCATGAAAGTTAATAAATTAAATGCGATCTCCCTTCGCTTAGATCCAACATTCTTGGGGAGGGGATATGAGACAACAATAGACTATATTTTAGTATCAAATGCTTTGGCTAATAGAGTCACAAGCTTTGATGTAGTGGTTAATACACTAAGTGATCACTGTGCTCTTAACTTAGAAATCTATTTAAAACATGCTCAGTCCTCATCACAGATCATAGGCAGTGCTTTAAGTCAGAAAACCCTGCACTTGGCCAAGATAAATGGTTACTCCCTAAGAAGAGAGAAGGTAGACCCCAGGAAAATAACCAAACAAGTGGTGAGTGCAGCCTATCCATCTATAGTCAAATGCTTAGACCTGGGAGTATCGGAGGAGGAAGTCATTTATAACTTTACGGTAATATTAGAAAAAATAAATGGATTACTAACAGTAAAGTCTCAAAGAGATTGTCCCAGGAAAGTGGGGTGGTTCAATCATAAATGTACGGCAGCACATAAAAAATTGAAGACAGCACTGAAAAAAAGAATAGAGACCCACAGGAAATAAGAACTTTATGAAAGGACTATAATAATACACGCAAGGAGAGGAAGGGCGAATTAAAACAAGCCCTATGGGAACAACTGCATAAAAGCTTCATAGATAAAAACAGCAAAGCATTCTGGAGAGTGGTAAAATCCCCCTTTTTAGCAGAATCCAAAAATCTCCCGGCCATAGAAGTAGCTATGGAGGAACCGGTGTGGGTGGAACATTTCTTGAAAATGTTCAAGAAAGGTTTGTTACCAGCAGGGACCAATGCAGCTCCTAGTGGTAGCTCCCCCACAGTGTCCTCTCCCATTCAGCTAGAACGTGCAATAAGCGAGGTACTCCAAGCGTTAAATGCTTGTAAAAATGGGAAAGCCCTGGGCCCAGATGGGGTCCCCGTAGATCTATTTAAGTATAACACGGACCTATGAGCCCCAATATTGACTAGGGTGTTTAGGGCAGTAATGGAGAAGGGTCTGCTGGTCTCCTGGACTAAATCCATCATGGTCCCCATTTTTAAAAAAGGAGACCGGCAAGAGGTATCCTGCTATCGCCCGATTTCACTGCTGGACTCGCTGGGCAAGGTGTTGGGGAGAGTAGTGCTTGAGCGTCTACAGCAGTGGGCTGACGATGGCGGGATCCTCTTGGACCTTCAATTCGGATTTCGGGAGGGTTTTGGACCACCGAGCAAGCACTAAACATCTCAATGTTGTTGAGTAAATACGTCAGTGCAAAACAGTCCAGGTTATATATGGTTTACTTCGACCAGTCTGCTTCGTTCAATTGCATCGCCCATGCAAAATTGTGGTCCGTCCTGTCATTAATGGGTGTTGATGTTCCCCTGATTGATTTCTTGAGGGAACTTTATGCGAATGCCTCGCGAGGGTACGTTTCGGTGTGAAAGGCGAGCTGTCCGCGTCGTTTAGAGTAGAGCGTGGAGTCCGGCAGGGTTGTGTCCTGGCCCCCTTTCTCTTCTCACTTTACACAAATTGCTTGGAGGTGGCAATGTTGAGGGGGGCCCAGGACCTACCGCAAGTAAAAAATCATCCGGTTCCTGCTTTGCTCTACTCAGACGACGCTGTGATACTGGCCTGTACCCCTCACGATTTACAGAAGGCCCTGGACAGGTACGCTGACTTCATGGGGAGCTTAGATCTACGCATAAATATAAAAAAGACTTATGTAATGGCAGCAGGCTCAGGGAAAAAGGGGGGTAAAGACATATTTCTCAGTAAAGAAAAACTTGAACTCACTTGTCAATACCCTTATTTAGGTATCATAATAGATGATAGAATGAATTGGAAACCTGCAATTGAGGCCAGGAAGCATCATCTAATGCGAGCAATCTCTGCACATATAAACTTTTCATAGAGGTTGGGGAAAAGATCACCCTTAGCACTACTACAAATTTATGAAGCTAAATGTCAGGCGATAGCGTTGTATGGGGCCAGAGTATGGGGACATGCTAACATCAGTCCCCTACAAGTGGCAGAGAACACTTTTTTAAGATTTTTGCTAGCAGCACCTAAATGCTTCTCTACGTTTGCTTGTCATACGGAATTGGGGATCCCGTATTTGGTGGATTTAGCAAAAATTCAACCACTTTTACTTTGGCGTCGTATCTGGACTTCGTAGAAAAATTCACTTACTAAGCAAATAGTCGCAGACTGTATGTCATTAGACCGCTCACGTAAAATCAATTTGCTTTTGTATGTGAAAAACTTTTTAACTGATTTGGGACTTGGGAATTATTACATCACCCCTGATACGATTTGTGAAATGTCTAGGAAGGAACTGAAAGTAAGGTCTCTGAGCCACCTACAAGAGCTGCGAATTGCCAAGGAAGCAATGAAACCTTTCGTCCAACACTCAATGGCGGTCCAGACTACCCTTTCTATTCAACCATATCTATCATTTGAACTGACGCAATTTGAGAGATTCCTCCTTATAAGATTTAGGCTAAACATCTTTCACCGACTGGTGGTTTTTCCGGACCAAAACAGTTGGGTTCACACCCTTATACCTTGTCCATGTGACGAAATCTCAGAGCAAACAACCATTCACACTGTTCTGTTTTATAAATGTTATGTTAGCCATCGTAAGCTTTGGTTGGTACCTTTTCTAAAATTAATGGGTCTTAGAAGATGTCGCCCAGCCATGCTGCGACTACAGTTTTTAGAGACTGAATGGACATGCAATTATATTGTCAAATTCCTGAAATGCATTTTTAAACATAGAACAAATCTTTGAAAATTCCTATTAACAAATGAATTTCAGAAACTAAGAAATTTGTTGTACTAGTTAGCATGGTCAGGGACCCCCAACGTTATTAATGGATAAGATGCTTAATTTATGTACTATGATGTTTTCTATCTGTGATATTGCTTTTATGTTTTTTTATACTTTTTAAACCGAATAAAGAAATTATTGAAATTGAAATTGACTGAACTACAGAAACAAGTAGTTCTTGAAACATTCACGCAAATAGAGGCGGAAAGAGTTATTGTTGGCCATCTTGTTGTACCAGACAGTCCAGTACTTTAACTCATGCAACAGTGCTTCGGATTAGCAATAATTCTGCAAATGTGTATACCAGCACTCACTCGTGGGTCTGAGACCTGGCCCAAACAGGGTGTGTGAGCCCCCAACACACTGGTGCCTAGTGGTGTCGCAGTCGGGCAGGCAGGCAAAAAACAGAGCGCTCAGATTGACAGCCAAATCAATCTGGAGAACACCATCTCAGGACTCTGGCCGCTCTTTGTGACATGACTGACGTCACCCGGTCCAACAGCAGGGATCAGCACAACAGTTACTCACGAACCCACCTGTATCTCGGTAATGGAGCACTAAGTGACACAGACAGCAAGTAGCTGCAGCAGCGCCCTGATGGCGTGCTCCTAGGCATTGGTAATTTAATTTGTGTTAACACTAACATACAGTCTGGGGTAGCAAATGGCTGGTAAACAACTGTCTATTGAATGATCTTTAAAGCCAGTGTGACTGGTGCGTCAGCAACTCATTCTGCAAAGCCGCAATCCACCTTAGACTTCGGTCCAGGTGCATACCAGACCCCACCCTAAGGGTGAATGTTTACAGCGGTGGCGAAAATACATGAATGCGCGCTGTGCATCAATCATGGTGCGTGCAGGCAGCTACTCAGCCAGTGGCAGTGCGTGCCAGTGGATTTTTGAAATAATAAATGTAGTCCTCCTCTTGGCAGTGGCTAGATATAAAATGTAGGTGACATAACATGCAGCATCACGGACACGGACGGCACCAGCAGATGCTGCATTTTATACAGATAAATGTGCTTGTTTGCATGTTGGTCACGCCCCCCTCAGGGTCCAAATTGGCCTCAGCCAAAAAACCGACACCCTGTCACAAAACCGGCCCCCACACCATCCAGCCTACCAGGGGGTTGCCCGGTGCTAGGCATTACCAGTCCGGCCCTGTCCTTTGGTGAAGTCCTGTTCTTCACGGGCGGTTTTACCGCACTGAAATGACTTGCAACTTGTAATGAGGATCTAAGAAGTAAGCACTTTGAGTTCAGCACAGAAGAAACATTTTCAAACAAGCATCAGTTTTATAACATTGTATTTCAGTACGTCACGTATTTGTGTTTCGTTTCCGGTGTCCAGGGATTTGTGCTGCAGAATGTATTTACCCCATGTTCCTAATCCAAACCATGGTGTGACATATTGATTAAATGGACTGTGTTTCTAGACAATTCTTTTGTATTATTTTCCCTTGAATAATACTTTGAGTCATTGAAGTCACCACAGATCACAAGCGTTCACAAGTTTTCATGGGCTGTCAGCAAAAAACGGCAAGGCTTCTGGGGCAGGCAGCACAGGACACACAGGTACCCAGAACATGCTTTGGGACTAGACTCTGTTTCACGCACGCCTTCAAACAATCTCACTAGGTGTCCAAATCACATATTTTGTATTCCCACATGTGCAAAGCTCACACAAGTCCTTTAAACTCAAACAAGTTATAACTAAAGAAAACTTTGAGCAGTGAGAAAGGAGACCACCAGAACCCCAGTAAATATATCCAAGTATTTTTTTCTGTTGCAGTTTTATAGAGCGCAAACTTGGGTCAAGGGCATTACAGCGCTTTACACGAGCACAAGAGATTACATTACACAAGGGCGGTTTCAATTTTCAAAGGTAGTGGAGAGCTCTGGCCATTAGGAGACATCCCAATACTGAGACAAATGGGGTTGAGGTCCTGTCGCCCAGCACTTCTGGCGTTACAGATGCTAGAAACCCAATATGTAGCCAAAAATGTTGCCTTGTTTTTAAAATCCTGCCTGTTGATTCGTAGCAAAATTAATTCTACCATTTAAACACTGTTGTCAATATGATCTACATTTTTATCCTTTTTATTCTTACTTGTATTTTATCATGTAATAATGTTTTTATATATTGTACTGTATGATGCACTTTTTATGATTATCACAAGTTAATCGAATAAAAGTATTTGAACTGAACTGAACATTAGGAGACATCTCCTCATGACTGTTCACATCACATGAAGGTGAGAGGGCGGCAGCTCCATCGGGGGCTGCTGAGATGTCCGCCCTAAGAGCGCTGTGGGCTGGGTTGGAGACAGGAGAGGCCTGTGGGCTACTTGGTGTTTGACAACAAGCACAATGCAATGTATTTATCAACGGATGGGATGGTACAGACAGTGTGCATCAAAGTAACAATGTGACCACAGTACCCTGCTGCAAAGGCCTGTTTCATCTGCTGTTGTCAACCCACTCTCTCCCCTTTGATGTAGGACATTGTTTGTCAGTCACAGATCATCAGCCAGGCCTTCAGGACAGGAAGCAGGCAACAGGGATCTGACAACATCACTGAACTTCATATTGTTTTCAGTTCTACCAAAGATGACCCCGGTACAACGGGTATGGACAGCTGCGTAAGATAGAGGAACTTAATTCCCTGGGAAGGTGTTTCATATATTGATCTCACGAGACTAATTTGGGAGCATTTCAGAATGCAGTATAGAAAAATGTCTTTGTAAAGTGAGGGAAGTTTTGTAAGGGTGGTGGTATGCAGAGCGTGGGCTTAGACTATCTTAGAAGTTAGCTGTATGACCAGCTGAGCGCTGGACCGTTTTCGAGCACGGCACGAAGTGAATCTGGAGAGGTGGGAGAATGAGTGAAAGGTGTAGTATGTGGGATGAAATCTTTAATACAGATTTAACAGTCCAGACTAGATAGAGAGGCACCAAAGCAGGCCTCTATTCCCCAACACCTGGATGACAGGGGGGGGGAGTGATGGTAGTATAAGGTAGGAGGCAGCATTTTTCAATTCTCCTAGGGCCGCAAAACACCTAGAAATGGCTCTGAGTCCTGGGCCCCCACCCACTGCCAGAAAAGCGTCCGGCACTGCGGGAAAAGTAGTAGCTTATCAACCTCCCACCTGAAGCGGGTTGTTTACTCCTCTCCAGCAGGGCTTCTGGGCCTTGTAGCCCTAGAGCCCCCCACATACCACTAGAAAGAATTTTCAACAGAGTCAAAGGAAAGGCACAGATATGTCGGATTGGAAAATGTGATAGCTGTTTTCTAAGAGCAAGAATGGACTGTTGCCCCATTGTGTTGTTTTGATTCTTAAAGAGATGTGCATTTCTCTTTCATAAATTGTAGCAGCGTTTGGCAATCCTGATTGACAGGGTAATATGTTCCAGATCCTGGGTGGATGTATGGATGTGAGAAACTGGGTTGTGAACCTTGGTTAAGTAACAGTCATAATCTCTTGCAGGGTGACCTATAAAAAGTCACTAAATTAACCTGGGCTTAACCCTTGCTAACTTGGCACTTAAAGCTGTCACGCTTAACTTAGAGATGAAATGTAAATTATTTATGCAGAACAAGAACACAAACAGTAATGAAGTGAAAAATAACACAAGAAAAATCCCACACAAATTTAGACAAATATGGTAAAGATTTATAGATTATCTGACAGCAAAACAATAAAAATCCAATCAGTAGAACCTGAGTAATGAATTTTAAAAGTTTTTAGTGAAAACTAGCACCTAAAAGATCAAAGCGCCAACAGCAAACATCTAATGAAGCAAGACCAGGTCAAAATCGACAGATATTTCCGACCGCAATGGAGTATGGCTTGGATACAAGAAGTGGATTGGGCCTGGCCACCTCTTACATTCAGACTTAGAAGACATTATGAGAATAATGTTCTGAGATGGTAATGTTCTGAGGAGCAATGCTGTATGCATGCTCCAAGAAGGGAGCATGGTCACCATGGAGACTTGGGTCGAAGCCACAGTGGAGAGTTCTATGTTTGGATTTAGTCTCTTTTTCGGAACTTTGAAATCTACAGTTGGACGAGGCAAAGAGCTTTAACCAAAAACAGTTCTACAAGACCAGATAACCTTTTTGCAAGGGGCACAGAACAGGATTTGCTGCTGTGAAGAACACCGCAGGAGAAGACGCAGGGTTGATCTTACAGGCAATGCATCTCAGGCGGATTGGCAAGCAGGTTGGGTTCAGTCTGCTCTTGATTCTCAGAGTAGTGTTTGTCCAAACATTTTCTAAGTCCTCAGTTTTTGGATTTGGCAATCTGTTTAACTTAAGTATCACTACCAATGGCCAAGGACTAGAAGAACACCACTTGGGGTTCAGCACTCACTCAGACTCCAGGTGCAGGTTCAAGGTGTGGAAAGTGAGCCCATATTACTATCGATGCCCGGGCTGCTGGCGGAAGTCGCCTCTTAGTTCCCATTCTGATTAGTTACCAAATAAAGAGACGGGCGCTGGGAGCTGGAATCACAAGAACAAAGTTTTATTTCTCATGAGGAGAGCCTGTCATTTCGGACACGAAACACAGTGTCTTTCGGGAGGTGCTCTAACAAGTTCTCTGAGACATCGCCTTTTATACCTTACAAAACATTCCTTATTACAATAACGACATTGTGAAACAAGGAAAAAGTCATCCCTGTAATCCTTGTGTCAATCCCGCCCCACATATGTCCACAATAGAGGCCCTTAACCTGCTGATAAGAGGAGGGGGCAATCACGCAGCTGAGGGTTCCGCCGATTCTTAGGATGTGTGCGCCTGATCGTGCCCCAGGGGGCGGGGAGGCCAGGATCAATAATGGGTCCTTTGAAGAGGAGTGACTCCATACAATAAGGGGCAGTAAACAGTATCTCCCGGCTTAGGTGATGGCCTCGGACCTGTGTAGACAGTCAATTGCGGAGGGAGGGTTTACCAACAGAGGGGTTATTCATGAAAGGAAAGGAGGTGTTGGTCAGGCGCGAGCGTGACTCCCAAGGACAGAGTCGCACAGAGTGAGATGTCTTATGACCCGTGCATGAGAGAGCGGGGGCAGTCAGGTACAGCTGGGGGGTTTGTCAGCTGAGGCGAAGGATGCTTCTTCAAGAGGAGATGGGGGGTGCGTGGGTCAAGCAGGAGGGTTACTTCTCAGAGCAAGGTCGCGCAGAGGGAGAGGGTCATTCGAGAGGGTGGGGGTGTTTAACTACATGTAGGAGGGAAGCTGGGGATTCCAAATGAGCGGGCAAAGAGGCCATGGTGCCTAAAAATGGTATACACCCGTTACAACGCAACTTTTACTCCGCACTACCATTACAACGCAGGCATTACAACGCATGACATTACAACGCATTGCGCTGGGGGGCGCTCTAGGATAAGAGGTAAGTTTAATTTACTATCCAACACCTTCCCTAGGGTCCACGGGGACTGGAGTTAGAATAGTAAATTATACTTACCACTATCCAGCACCTCAAAGCGCTATGCGTTGTAATGGTATGCGTTGTAAAAACCACGTTGTAATGGTATGCGGAGTAAAAGTATGCGTTGTAACGACATACATCCCTAAAAATGGCTGTCAGGTACATACGGGCATGGGCCTTTGCTGGCGGTGTAATGCGGTCAACGTCTCAAGACATTCATGGTGCGCACAGGGAGGGGAATGGTAAAGGACAAATGAACGCCGCTTATGTACATCAATTTCGTGAATTTCCACAGTCGCCGCTTTTTACATAACAAAGTTCATTTCCCAATTGATGGGTGTACATATAAACATGTGTGGTTGATGAAATAGTTTTTGTCAATACTAACATATTGCATATAATCATGAACAGTTGATGTGATTGGCAGAATGCAGCACATAGGAAATTGCATTTGCAAACGTACTACATAGCATAAATGCTTCTGACTTTCTCAAAAAAGGTGACCAATGAACATTTTGACCAAGTAGTTGAGGGAGGAATTCAGTCCAATAAGATCTCTTCGTCACAGTGTCTTTTTAGCAGTGAGCCATCACTGGTAGGCTCTAGTCCGTGTCCTTTCGTTGGCGCTGTTGAGCACCGGCGGTGGAGCTATAGGTCCAGCTCGGATCCATCCTTACGCGTTGCAGGGTGTGGTCAGTCCTCTGCTGTTAGACCACAGTCCTGTTCCCTAACCAATCCTTTTAGTGGCGCCTTATGCTCGGCACCTATATTTCCGTGGCATAACCCTATTTCCACCTAAATGCTGTTCTTTCTTCCGGCAAAAAGTCACGTGGAAAAGAGGGTGCGTTGTTCAATAGTCGATGGGAGTGAGGGCGGAGTGGGGTCAGATTTCCTGGGACACACCAAAGGGACCAAGGGAGCAAAGGATAACAAGCAAGCAGGCCCATCAATCGGGCTTGAAAAGGGGGAACGGAGGCTTCAGGCACACGTGGGTTAGTGGACAGAGAGCTTCAGGACAGCCCTTCATCCTTTCGTTTACTGCGTTTGAGAGTGCTGCCTCGTCCCGTATCTTGTTGCGCTGCGGCTCCACCTTTGGTCGAGGTCGCATGTGTCTCATGATCTGCAGCCAGGCTGTGCGCCACGTCCAACCCTTCTCCTCCGATGATCGTATATCTTTGTATGGGTAAAAACAAGTTTTAGAGAACTGGCAGGAGAAGAGACTTTTACATTTTAATTCCACTCGCAATCCTAGCACCTGGGGGTTATGCTCCTTGGTCATAGTCAGAAGTCTATTACCATGAAGTAAGTATATGGGTATTTCTACTGTGTTCGCACCAAGTCTAATCGGCGTTCATTCATGACACATATGGACAGAGGTCAGACTCCTATCACTTGCGTATTTCATCAAAAACTCAAAAATTGGCAACATTCAGGGGAGACTCGTCCTTCCAACCCGAGCCTTAACAGTCTTTCATTTCCCTTTTAGAGCTGGCTAACTCTTTCAAGCAGAGCGGGGGGGGGCAATCATCGAAAGACAGGGTTAAACAGGTTTTTCTCGAGGGGCAACAGTTGGTCATGGTCATTAGTTATACATCGGGAACAGCAGCTGGGGTCAATCAAGTGGGGCAGGGACGCTTCGGGCATTCGTGCTTGAGTGCAAAGGGGTGGGGCAATCTGGGCATTGGGGATCAATCTGGACATTGGCGCTTGTCTCTAACGAACTGAAAAATAGGTGCCATTGACATATAGTTCCCCTATAAAAGGCCAGATTAGGGGACCTTAGTCATCTTACCTGTCCTTTCTTTCTTAGCCAATTCGAGTTCATTCATTTTGCAGGAAGGAGAGGCAGCGATATGGCAGGTTACAATCGTTTTAGTTTCTGTCAATTTCGCTGAACACCTTCGTGTTCAATAAGTATCCAATCGGACTGGTGCCAGTGGGGCACAATTTTACCACAAAAAGGAAGATGAAACAGGGGGACTCTCATCGAGAGTGAGAGTCGTCCGCAACCTAAACGAGCCATTCGGTACACGTATGACATGTAGAGAGAGAGAGAGAGAGAGAGAGAGAGAGAGAGAGAGATAGAGAGGGAGAGAGAGAGAGAGAGAGAGACGTGTACGGTAATAGGTCATTTAGTGCGTTCACAACACAGAACGGTAGGGGTCAGGTAACACGGAAACACAAACAGAGGGAAGACATAAATCCCTACATTACACACACACAAACTCAAACAAGGGAAGACAGTACGTGTTTTACATAAAAAGAAAGATTCACGACAAAACATAGAACAGTTATTGGCCATAAAGATCTTTTTCTGCATGCTGCGCATCTTTTGTATCCTATTTATCTACGTGCTGAGTTCTTTTTACCTTGTTCCTCCCTTTCCTCTCGTTTGCTATCTTTGCGAACGTTCTCGATCGCTAATACTTACACCTCGGTCGGCCGGTCAGAAATTAACCTGGTCGGGCTATTGCCCACGGTTGGATCTTAAACCACTTTGAAGTTTCTCCTTTTGGTGAGAAGTTCTTCAGGCTGAGGCAACGGAGGGTATTGATTGGGAGAACAGTCGAACAGCTTGGCTATATCTATAAGAGAGCGAGAAGGAGGTGGTACATTTGGAACATCAACAACATTCCTACTTTCCCAGACGGGTGGTGCCTAGGTAACCCTTACCCCGGAACTTTTCCTTGTCCTTTCCCTATCTAGTAAAACGTCATAGTTGCACTATCTGGCGTGCTGGTTCGAGTCAAATTCTGTCATACAGTACTAACCCGTCAAGTTCCTATGTCAGTCCATCCTCCCAGTCGTTATATTCTAAGGAGGAACAGTCATATCTAAGTCTATGTCTTTCAAAACTCGTTAGCATAAGTACTATGCTCAGATCCCCTCCTTCCCCTTTCGTTGGTCGTTCGATCATCACTCCTCCATACCTCGACCGGTGTTTCGACGTGACCTGCAGAAAGGAGGAGAAGAAGGGGGTGGGGGCAGCATTCAAAACACATCAATGCGCATACATCCGAAAAAAATGTTTTTACCTACCTCATACTCGACCTATCTCCACGGGGTTCATTCTCTACCATCTCGGCGTTTAAGCCCAGAGGGACCAATAGTGCTACGATAATCATTGGTGTTCTGCGTATACGCACGGATCATTCGAGCGTGGTCTTTTAGATCATGCGCAAGGGTGGTAGCCAGGTGGCATTTCTTCAGAATTGTTTAAGGGCATCTAAAAACTTTTTCCTGCTGCCTGTGGCATACAATGCAACAGCCTAAGTATTGGGCTTCTTAACCTTCAACCTTCATAAAGCTGCTTACATTTCGCTTATATCGGAGACAGTAGCAACACATTTGAGCCTCATTAATGCAATCGCTACAGCTGTACTTGCTTTTTCAAAAACCTTTAATTTTATAATAAAGAGTGCGGCAAGTGCAATAAAATCGTATCGAAATTCATTGGGAGCAAGCATCATAAATGTCAAAAGGTCAAACTTTCAATGGCCATGGTGCGTTTGAAACTTAGCATCAATTCATCGTCCAAATGTTCAATCAGTACTCTATTTCATATAAATTCATTGCTTCCAACACATAATTAGTACCCACCCTATACCAGTTCATTGTCTCGACACATAATCAATATCCATCCTATATCACTTCGTTTTTCCTAACACATAATCGATATCCAACTTATATCACTTCACTGTTCAAACAACTACATACATATCTCAGAACATTAAGGCTTGAGCAATCAGGATACAACAAGGAGCTGAAAGTTTCATTTTGGATCGGTGCCATTTTGGGCGAGGTCCCAGTATAGTCAGATCGTCTCTACTGACTCGTAGTAGGACCAGGACCTTCCGTTGGTAGTTCAAAAAGTTTTTCATAATAGGGCAACAGACTGGCGATATGAGCCATCAGTCAAAAAGTGTGGAGGGAAGCAACGGTCTTTCCTACCGGGTCATACTGGCATCCCACCGGAACTGAACATGTCTGTATCTTTGCAGGATTTTAGTCATTTCAAAATGAGGTCGGCGACGGCAGGAGCGTGCCGACGTCTCGTGGCTCCATCGGAGGACGGGCGGGGGGCGCCTCATGGAGAGGTCGGCCCCCCCGGCTCTTCTAGAATCTTCAAGGTTGAGGAGCACAGGGCGTGAGCCCGTCCCGGGCAAGAAAACCCGCTTTGTGATATGGACCCTCTTCAAGCAGGAGCGTTGGGGTGTCGCCGGAAGCCTCCACCTGGAGGTAGGTGGGGGAGGCTCGTTCGCGCCGCCTCCCCCTTCCAGCGACCCCGCGCCGTTCTTCGGCTCCAGCTCTTTGGTGTCGCTGTGCCAGGCAATGAAGATGGGGGGGGGGTCGGAGGCAGCAAGACATCCCCCTCCCTTTTTTGTGGCGGGACTACCTGCAACTCTCAAGGGTTGCCCAAGACACAATTGAAAAGAAAGAGGTGTAGTTGCAGCCATTATAGCTGAAAGAAGCGCTGCCGTCCTTGCCTTGGCTTCGGTCTTCGATGAGGGCCGGATCAGGCAAGAGAGGGGGGGGGGGTCGGAGGCAGAGGCAAGACATCCCCCCCGTGGCCTGCAGGGCAGCAGAAGAGGGGAAAAAAGGAGACCATTACGATTTTTGGGCCGTCCGCCCCTCAGCCTCCCCTTCCGATGGCGGCCAGTCAGGCCCTGCTCTGCACGCGCTGAGGCCTCGCCTTCCGGATGGGCGTAACCGCAGGCCTGTTGCACTTCGGGAGCTTCCGGAATGGGGGTAGGTATTTATTGATTTGTATCTATTTCACGTTACCGTTATTTGGGCGTGGTGGGCAGTGAGGCAGACATGTTTGGAGCAGCAATAGGCAACGGAGCCTAGCTACCTCGTGGCTGTCTTGCCGTCAAGCTTTCGCCATTTTATATTTCTTATTACGAACTATTCCTAATATTTCTTATTTTTAGTGAAGTCGCAAGCTCATCAGGGGGTTACTGACTAAGCCCGATTTCTTTTATTTTTCCTTCCTTTCCTCAGCGTGTTTCAAGTTAAAAGTTTCTGTTAACAGGGTACGGTGATCACTTTATATTTTTATATGTCCTTTCATTAGGGGTACTCCTGGATGGACCAGATGAGTTACCTCCAATAAATGGTCCGGGTGGAACTAGATTTCAATTAATCAGTGGGGGGGCACATGTCCCTTCATTAGGGTATCATCCTGGACGGACCAAATGATGTACCTCCAATTACTAGGGTAGCCTCCTGGACGGACCAGATAGCCTACCTCCAATAAATGGTCAATGAGTGGGGAGCATATGTCCCTTCATTAGGGTAGCCTCCTGGGCAGACCAGGTGGGCTACCCCCAATAAATAGTCAATCAGTGGGGAGTGGGTAGGCCTGACGAATCATAAAGGGGCATAACCTACCCTTTACTACTTGCAAAGACTAGACAGAATATTTCTATTCCACGTTATTTGCAAACAGAAAATACCTCAAACAAACAATTCTTTGGACAACAATGTCCAGTCAATCAATCGATCAGTGGGGAGAAAAACAGGCATGACGGATTACAACGGGGACAAACGTCTGCATTACCTGCCCTTCGCTATCTGCAAAGGGAGACAGAATATTCCTATTCGTCTCTGTTTGTGGACAGGGAAGATCTCAAAGAGCAACAATCGATTATTAATCGATATCAAACAATCAGTGGGGAGAAAGATAGGCATGACGGATTACAACGGGGACAAAAGTCTGCATTACCTACCCTTCTCTATCTGCAAAGAGAGACGAACGTTCCGATTCGCCGCTGTTTGCAAACAGAGAATGTCTCGTTCTCAAGAAGAGAACCAATATTTCAAGTAGCAACCAAAGCTAAATGAACCAATAACCAAACAATATCAGTATTTAAATACCGATTCCAATACAATCAATAAAACAATCAGATGGATAAAACCATCCTACCAATCAGGCGTAAAACGCCCTACTTAATCTTACCCGGACCGGACCATGTGGACAGTTCTTTGTCTTCCTCCTCCAGCGCCCGATCGTTCTCTTACTCTATGCAGCATTCCTGTGGGATTCCAGTCAGGACAATAGGTCACTCGAGAGAGGTCCGTTCAGAATCGGTGAAGTTCATTCAATCGGCAGCCAGACGAGGGCCCTCTCAAGGCAGGTATACTCCAATCATTTAGATGTTCACCTCATCGTCTGGATCTCTCTTACTGGACCTTATATAACTGATGGACCCCGCTTTGGGACGCCAATTGTGGAAAGTGAGCCCATATTACTATCGATGCCCGGGCTGCTGGCGCAAGTCGCCTCTTAGTTCCCATTCTGATTAGTTACCAAATAAAGAGACGGGCGCTGGCAGCAGGAATCACAAGAACAAAGTTTTATTTCTCATGAGGAGAGCCTGTCATTTCGGACACGAAACACAGTGTCTTTCGGGAGGTGCTCTAACAAGTTCTCTGAGACATCGCCTTTTATACCTTACAAAACATTCCTTATTACAATAACGACATTGTGAAACAAGGAAAAAGTCATCCCCATAATCCTTGTGTCAATCCCGCCCCACATATGTCCACAATAGAGGCCCTTAACCTGCTGATAAGAGGAGGGGGCAATCACGCAGCTGAGGGTTCCGCCGATTCTTAGGATGTGTGCGCCTGATCGTGCCCCAGGGGGCGGGGAGGCCAGGATCAATAATGGGTCCTTTGAAGAGGAGTGACTCCATACAATAAGGGGCAGTAAACAGTATCTCCCGGCTTAGGTGATGGCCTCGGACCTGTGTAGACAGTCAATTGCGGAGGGAGGGTTTACCAACAGAGGGGTTATTCATGAAAGGAAAGGAGGTGTTGGTCAGGCGCGAGCGTGACTCCCAAGGACAGAGTCGCACAGAGTGAGATGTCTTATGACCCGTGCATGAGAGAGTGGGGGCAGTCAGGTACAGCTGGGGGGTTTGTCAGCTGAGGCGAAGGATGCTTCTTCAAGAGGAGAAGGGGGGTGCGTGGGTCAAGCAGGAGGGTTACTTCTCAGAGCAAGGTCGCGAAGAGGGAGAGGGTCATTCGAGACGGTGGGGGTGTTTAACTACGTGTAGGAGGGAAGCTGGGGATTCCAAATGAGCGGGCAAAGAGGCCATGGTGCCTAAAAATGGCTGTCAGGTACATACGGGCATGGACCTTTGCTGGCGGTGTGATGCGGTCAACGTCTCAAGACATTCATGGTGCGCACAGGGAGGGGAATGGGAAAGGACAAATGAACGCCGCTTATGTACATCAATTTCGTGAATTTCCACAAAGGTGGTGGCGCTCTCTTGCCTCCCTGGGGCTATGACCAGGAGGTCAGCAAACTAGCCCTTGGATTCACTCTGATGGTTCTGGGTTCAGGTGAAGATGGAAGCCTCAACAGCAGAGTTGACCTCTAAGGGTTCAAGGCAATATCCAGGCAGCAAAATAGTAATTCTAGGTACAGTCAAGCAGTATCACAGAATTCAACGCAGGTCACAGCAGCAAGCAGTCCTCTTATAGTCCTCCCACAGGTCCAAGAGTGAACTGAATTGTTGGTGTATAATGTCCTATTTTATATCCTGTGCCCTCCTTATGGAAGGTGGGAAAAGCTTGTTTGAAGTTCATGGAGTTTTCTGACTCCCTGACATGCCTTTAAGCTGGTTACAGTGAAAATGTGGAGGTGATAGAGCACTCCCTACACAGTTGCAAGTGAAGCTGTGCTCAGCCACCCCTCACCCTGCCAGTAAATGGTCCATTCAAGTACAACTAATCCCATTTGTCATGTGACTTTCTGGGAGGAATACACAAAGTCTGCCAGTTACACCCAGTCAATGTGACCCTAGACAAATTTCAGACATAAAAGGGCTAAGAGCAGACAAATGGTAACTTCCTAAAAGTCAAGCAATTGATGGACAGAATGGGGAATAAATCAAACTTTCAGCCCTGGTAAGAGATCTGGGTTAAATACATTGTTATTTTTCTCACCATGCCACCCCAGTTTATACCCAGCCTTATGCAAATCCCTCTTGTCCCTGCTCCTCATGGGTACAGTCCAGCCCAAACTGCCAAGCCAGGTCCTCCCTGGACCAGAAACAAGTATCCTGGGACCGGTTTCTGGCTATGAGCCGTCTTCAGCCAGGATCGGTACAAAAGGGGGTGGTGATGGACGGAGCATCTGAATCAATCAAACACTCACACCCAGTCAAAAGATCTGGGTTTAATCCATCACCGTTCTTTAGCCCACTCTGCCATCCCAGTTCAGACATGGATATATGCAAATCAGTCTGACCCTGTGCCTCATGGGGACAGTCCAGCCCCGACCTGCCAAGTCATGCCTTCCCTGGACCAGAAACAAGCTTCCGAGGACCGGTTTCTGGCATTCCAGCCGTCTTCAGACCGGCTTGCTTGAATCCAGTGGCAAAGTGAGCAAGGGACTCACGTCTGAGCATACCCTGCCAAAATTATTGCGGCCAAAAGTGGTACAAAAGGGGGTGGTAATGGACAGACTGATTTGCATATAGCCATGTCTGAACTGGGGTGGCAGAGTGGGCTAAAGAACGGTGATGGATTAAACCCAGATCTTTTGACTGGGTGTGAGTGTTTGATTGATTCAGATGCTCTGTCCATCACCACCCCCTTTTGAATCATTATTTGAGTACTTCCCCAGTTGAAACTAGCAAAGAAAGGCTTTAATTTTGCCTCCACCTGTTCAAGGAAAATCTATCTAAGCTTATACAATGATATAGCTTGTGACATTTATTTCAATGTGAGCGCACAATAACACCCATATGTAGTGTGCCCTATTCCTATAACAGAACCCTGCCTTTGCATGCTTAGAAATCACATTTTAGAAGTGACGTATAAATTAGGGGTGTGCAAATTTCTATGACTATGCTTCCTTGTAATTGCTTGAAATGTTGGAAAAATTACACAAATTTATGCATAATTATGCGAAATGCAAATCCATAATTCTGTGCTATATTTTAGCATGAAAGGCATGTCAGTTTTAGGTGTGAAGATGCATTTGAAAACAAAGCACCACAAAACAACAGCCTCGTGTGTTCTGTTGTGTTCCCACAAATGGTGCACTTTGCAGTAAAACTTTACAGTGAATGGCCCTTAATTATTCAAAGTGGCAGAGTGGTATCATTACATCTGTAATTTTAAGTGTTGTGAATTACGCTACCGTAATTGAAATTTCACCCAGGTCTGGTATGAACATATAACAATAGGTTTTTCTTAAATGGCAAAGTCATTGTTCTCTGCTAAGATTCACTGAATCACATTTAAACTGCAGTCCACACAAAACACAGTGGTGCTCCTAGCGGACATCTGTTTTTGTCCTATATGTGGGTGGTATTAAAACATACAGTAGCCTTCATATGATATTTAACTTCCAGGGGCCTCATTTATGAGGCCTTGCGTCAGTTTTGCGCTGCGGATGCGTCACTTTTTGTGACGCATCTGGGGCGTAAAACATGCGCCTTGTTGCGCCATATTTAAAAAGTGACGCATCTAGGTAGATGCGTCACTTTTTAAACCCCTGCGCCACATTATACCTGCGTCAGGTATAATGTATGCAGAGGGGGCGTTCCCCTGCAAAAAGCCTCGTAATAGTGACGCAGTGAAATCTATGAGATTTCACTGCGTCACTTTTAGGATGCTGTTGCGTCAAAATCTTGCGCCTGCCTCACAGCAGGCGTAAGACTGACGCAAGCCCTTTCACATGGGGCTTTCCCCATGTGAAAGGACGCATTGCTGGAGATGCGTCACTTTTGTGACACACTCCAGCAATGCGTCACTTTTGCGCTTACAGATGCGTGAGAAATACTGACGTATCTGTAAGTCCTTGCGACATGATGCGTCATACATTAAATATGACGCATCATTGGTGTCGCAAGGAGTGCGCAGTAAAAAGTGACGCATCGCTGTTTTCACGCAGCGATGCGTCACTTTTCATAAATGAGGGCCCATGTATTTTCTGTGCCATTAAGGGCTTACAGGACAGTTAAATCACACAAAAAGTGAAACCAATGTTATCAATTCCATTTTAACACCAGAGCACACACAGTATACCACTTAGTGGCAGTCACAGGGCAGAGCTCAAATACTGATGCATGATTCTCTCATGTTGCATGGACTTTTTCAAAGAATATATTAATTAGCAGTTTTTTCCACTTTTACCTAAATGATCTACCAGGGTATGTAAGGTACAGTTCCAGATATCAATGGTGTGCTAGAGACTTCATGTTTTATAACAGGGACTACTTGTCTACACCAACTACCTTTTCAGATGCATCTGTTGGTATTTATGTGTGCCACCAAACACAGAAAATTATTTAATAGGTGAAATTTATTTAAAACAGCCCGAAGCAACACTGTTTCATGCTCAGTGTTGTAACC
This sequence comes from Lissotriton vulgaris, assembly GCF_964263255.1. Taxonomy (NCBI): domain Eukaryota; kingdom Metazoa; phylum Chordata; class Amphibia; order Caudata; family Salamandridae; genus Lissotriton; species Lissotriton vulgaris. The sequence goes on from NC_141689.1 coordinate 683,165,409, forward strand.
CCACAGATGTGTATACTTTGTGAATATATATATGCTATGTATCTAAAAGTGACGGTGAATATTCCATGTATTAAGTGTGTCGATCTTGCATTCAATTTACCAGGTGTTTGTGTAATGTGGTATGTTTTCTGATGATATTCCCCACAAAAGCAGAATGAACCACACTAGCCGTACCTCTTTCATGTTGTAATACAGTGCTCACATAGTACATAGATATAATGTGCACAGGCTACACTATGGAGCAGATTTAATGTTATTTCATGCAACGCAAGACAACAAGGAATTTGCTACACTGAATTGCATGAAAGGTAGAGAGCAGAAATGTGCCATTTCTACTAGGATATGACTCTCTTCTGCTCCATCCCAACGATGATGCACCTCAGGTAGTCTTGCACCCACAAAAGCACCCTTGCGCTATCATAGCAACAGGGTATCAGTATTACAGGAAGGATTGCTTTTGTGCTGGGAGGAACTAATTCCTGCACAAAAACATTCCTTAAACCATATTCCTCTTTCTATGGGTGCTGCAGAATATGGAAAGAGAAACTAACACGGAGAAACAAAGAAGAAGCAGGAAAAGCCCTCGCTACATGTTACTTTTTTTTAACTAAAAAATAACTATCTCTCTTTGGACGCACAGTTCTACCTGTTTGCATATTACCTAAAGTAGGTTTATATGGTATCTGTTTGGTGCCCTGCTGACACAGGACAGTTTAAATCCCTGGCCCAGAACATCAGACTATTGCATGCAGAGGCCAAGGAAACATTAATAGACAAAACATATATTCATCTGAAACTACTGGCTGAAACAAAGGCTGGGGCTTCTCTGCAGACATGCAGTCATCAAGTGCATGAAACCAACCAACATTGTATACAACACATCTTTTGTCAAAATCCTGATGTTTGCTAAATAGACTGAGGCGCTATCTTCCAGCTAAAACCTGACACACCACTTCATGAACGTACTGGGGGGTGGGGCTATTTATGGGGAAGCCACATGCACATTGCAAGTTCTTGTAAATCTGGTTATTCATGAAAAACCATCGGAGGTGAATGGGAACACCCACACAACACCCATGGAATGCCTTCCCAATGCAGAGTACAGCAAAACGGCAACTTGCGCTCTGGTGAGCTTGTAGCATGCAAAGTGGCAATGCGTGGATTTAAAATGTGTCTTAAGGTTTGCATTGCTCTTGAGCCACGTTAAGTGGTGCAAGAGTGAAGCAAACTGCCTCATAAACAGACACCTCAGTTCAAGAAATGGCTGTAACTTTACTGATGGATAGGCAGGAACGAGAACTCGTCACCTTACAGTTCGATTCATGTTTTCCGTTATCTGCAACTAGATCTGACAAACTTGCTGACAAGGCTGATTACTGGGCCCATTCGCTTGTGTAAGAAATTTTAACAAAGCACACCTTGTTTGCACTTTATTAGTTACACAATTGCACAGCACGACATGCACTTCAACTGATTTATGACTGCATGCATGTCAAAGTGGGGACTTTAGATTTGATTCCATTCTCGGTGGGAGTGACATCAGTCATATTCCACTTTCATTGACCCCTGCACCCAAAGCGTCAGCAAAGACCCACCGGATGCTCAAAGCCGGCTTTTATAGTTTGTAATTTGTTGACAGTTTGCATAACACAACACACACTTTTTAGCCTGACGTAGGTATATGACTCATTGATATTTAGAGGCGTCCATTCATTGATGTCAGGCCGAATTTACACAGATGTGCGTTAACATAGTTCTTTCAACTTTAGCTCTGAAAGATCTATTTCATGTGGTTAGTGTATGTATGAGGTATTTTATAGGTAACAGGATTCTTGTATTGCGTGTTTTTGTCAAGTAATGATTTTAATTGCTTTTGCATGGTAATTAAATACATTTGAATTACTAAGCAATAGCAAGCCATGGAAATTGAGCTTCTTAGTAAATAAAGGCATACCTTTCACATTGGGGCGGCGTCTAAAAAGTGACTCAACTCGAATGCAGAATGTTAATAAATCTTGGTTCATGTGTGCTCCAAAATAAATGTGTATGTCACAAGTCTACAATTATTTAAGTAAACTTAACCTGCGGTTAACTGAATAGCTAATGTGGATGGTATATAAAATACGCACTGCACTGCTAACCACACTTCCACAGAATGATCCAGCATTGATGAGAAAAAGAAACACATCCTTTTAAACAACACAGGAAATACGTGGAGCAGAGACAGGGGGTACTGGGCAGGAACATAATGCTAGAAGTACAGGGGCAAGAGTGCAGGGGATACTTTAGAGGTGGTGTCGTTAAGCTTTTTCACTCTAAGCCCTCCTACCCAAATTATTTGAAGTCGGCCCCCCCTCCAAAATGTTCTGGAAAGTCTTAGGGGTAGGGGTGGAAGGGAGGGGCAGAGTGCAGGGCGTGCGTATGGGCTCATTTCATGGGTACTTTTTCAGTATCTCATAAAGCCACACTGAATGTAAGATATATAAATGAGAAAAAACATAAAAAATACTGAAATAGCCAAGAAAATCCTACTCCCATTATTTGGGGTCTTATGAACCCCTCACACTTCGGGGCCCCAATGCAACTGAACCTTGTGCACTAATGATAGCTGCAGCCCTGAGTAACAAGCTATCTTCTCTAACTCTGTCATCCCCTTCCCCACCAAGTCTGGCCCTCACTATGATCGTGAAACCGCCTCTATCATTTTCAGAAAAAATGAGGTCTCAGGTATTACCCAGCTCTTAGCTGCAAGGGTGCTCACAGCCCTAAAACAATTCACCATGCCCAGATAGTAAACTAAGACAGTCATAATTGGACGCTTCACAATCCAGGACCAGAGTGCCACTACACCTGCCTCACAAATGTGAGCTAATGCCCTGTGAAGCAGGCAGAGTCCTCTGTCCCTTGATAAGCTGCCACATTTTGTTTTCTGTCATGTCTTTGAGGCTCAAGCTAAGATGGCTCCTCTGCTTCAATGTTCTCCTGTATAGGGCCATTGGGTCAATGTCCAAAGTATCCCTGATACAGCAAAAGAGCTCTGAACCCTAATAGAGGCCGTGAATAATAGTAAAGCAGTCATAATTGTGTTTTAGTTGGACCCTCATGCCTCTGGGCCTGGTGCCACTTCAACAGCAGCAAAATGATTCCAAGTCCTCTACCCACACTACAGGGCCCTCATTCCTAGGCCTGAGGCCCAAAGCACACAGTCTGCCACTTTGTGTAAAAAAAAACAGGAAAAAGCCCCACATCTCATCCCTTGTTGCTTGTGACCTGTTCCCTGTACAGCAAGGAAGACTTGAGCTGCAATGTTAACAAGGAAAATTGCTCCCCACCCTAATTGTTGTTAGTAGCATTTCCTGAATTGGATTGCAGTGGTCCTTGATACCATTGCCCCAGTGCAAAATGCACCTGCTGCACTAATGGAAGTGAAGGCACTTAAGAAACAATGATCCTGCACTTCTCAAGACCTTCAGGGCAACTCTTTGAGGAAATAGGGAAGCTGTCTCTGTACATTTGTAAATGAAAACATTAGACCCCCACATCATGCCCCACTCATCTCTTTGATGCTATCTATGTACTTTGCTTCATTCCACTCTTTCCTGGGCCACAAATCTGAGGCCCCAGGGGATGAGGAGGATCAGGGCTCTCAATATGGCCCTTTTGGCCTCCCCCCTGCCTCCCACTCAAACTCATCAGAGAGCACAACTCCATGAAACAGTCAGAGTTGACCAGATGTATGGGACTAAGAAGTTTATAATTTTCCAAAACAGTTCTCATATATTTTGGTAAAAACAACCATTCCTGAACTTTTGATGGAGACCTGGAGTACTTGGAGAGTGGTGAACCAGGCGGTCTAACAAGTGCTTTAACTTAAGGAATCACTTACAGTATCATGATGACACACATTTATTATTTTTGAGTGATAATGTAAGTGACCTTTTCAGGTACTTAAAAAAATATCTGCACTGGGTACAGTCTAGTTAGATATTACCAATATGTGTTCTTGGAAATTACTTATTTTATCGTATACACTGTCCTATATAGTGCATAAAGCAATTTTAAGTTAATGACTTAGATATTCACAATGTTTTCTGTTACTAGCTGCTCTGCAGCAAGCAGGATTAAATTCTGCAATTGCCTGGTCCAGGGCTGTCTTTAGCGCTGGTGGGTCCAGTTTGACCATCTTTGTTATTGATTCCCACAAAAACCTCAGTCTTCACAAAAATCCCTCACCACCATACTCCACCAGTGCCACTCATCTCTCTATAACCCCTCTCTCATATGCATTTCATTTGTTTATAGCAGTACTCATATCAGTGTTGGGTATCACAGCACTGTATATCGCACACACTTTATACAGAGCCAATGATTCATTCCTGTGTAAATTAGTCTACAAGAAATGTTACTGAAGAAAATGAGCATTTCAAGGTGTAGAGCCACGTATCACTGATACTAGTAGGCAGAATATTTTTGGAGTGTTTGGTCCATACAAACACAAAGTCATGATTTAAAACTTACCACAATGGTTGACTTTACCAATAAAAATGTATTTATACCCAAATAAATACTTGTTAGTAGTATTAGGCTAATGAAAGACTCAGACGTGGCCCATGAGGGTAAGAGTGGTCGGATGTTTGTGCCGGGTCAGGGGAGATTCAACAGACGACCATGAGGGAAAATGATATAAATAATTTGTTTTCCCTCGTCGTCGTCTGTTGAAATCCGTTCCCCTGCCACACCCGGGCCCACCGCTCTTACCTGCACGGGTCACGGCTGGAAAGACTGGGGAAAATATTAAGTTTGAAGAAAAATATTAGGTACTAACCTACACTGTTGTGTCGTGAGATGGGGACAGGACTGCCCTAGGGAGATCACTCTGGGACCTACACTCAGGGGCATCTAATCCTAGCTAGGCCTAACACGTGGCCCTATAATAAACTCAGACGGACACTGGGAATAAGTTTGCTTGCTCGGTCTGTGCGTCTCTCTCTCTGAACACCCGCGCACGTGCTAGACCTCTTTTTATTATAGGGAGTCACATGACCAACGCGTCCAGTCCTCGGGGCGCCGGGGGCGGACCTCCAGGAACATAACATTCCTCCTAAAATAAGGAAAAACCAACAACGCAAACAATGAACACAATAAACGTAACTTTTTCTTGTTCATGAAACATTGGGACCGATACCTTCAACGTCCTTTAAATGTCAGACCACTCAGTTCAAACTGCACATGCACATATGTAAATGGGAACAGTCTTACGTAAAGTAATCTCTCAGCCAGCCGGAGGGGGTAGGATTGTCACGTAGCTGACGTTGGGACCCCCGGTGAGTCATCAGTTCCGCTCCAACCTCCAACTCGTGACTTGGCGCCTCTCTGTCTGCCCCCTCCGGATCTGGGGCCTCATCCAGGGCCTCCGCGTCACCTCCCACTTCTTCGCTGGAAACCTGATGCTCGCTGCTTTGCCTGACCTCGTGACGAGTTGTTGACTCAACGGCCGGCACATTGGTTGCAGTTTCGGTTTGTTCACCGCCTTGCTGGCACACTGGCTCGAGGCTTGAAGGATGATACAGCTTGAAATGCGACACATTGCGAGTCACCCTGTCTCGTCCTCGACTGACCGTGAGGCGGGTGCCCTTCACTCCGATGACTCGCCATGGTCGTTTCTCGTAGTTAAGTTTAAACTTGCCCCCAGTTGCACGATTTCTGATGAGCACCACATCACCTCTTTTGAAGTGCGGGGCCACCGCCCGGCGTCTCTGACTGATCTTTTCACATGCAGAATTTCTTTTCTTTTCCACTGCGTGTTCATTTATCATTGCAGGTGCCCACAGGGGGTGATGGGGGATGGAGTCAGTTATCACCCTTCCGAGAAGGAGGTGTGCGGGGGCCACCCCAGTTGTGGAGTGCGGGGTCTGGCGGTAACTTCGGAGAAATGTGAAAATGGCCATTTCCACTGAATGCCCTTTGTCGTGGGCAATACGGATGACCTTGTTCAAAGTCCTCATGAACCTCTCGGCCTCCCCATTGGCTTGAGGCCACCGAGGTGTTATGCGCCGGTGACGTGTTCCCAGAGACGATAGATATTCGGCAAAGTCTTGACCCTGGAATGGCGGTCCATTGTCTGTTCTGAGTTCTCTCATGGCTCCATGAGTAGCAATGATTTTTTCCACTTTGGGGATGACACAGTCTGCACTGGTGCTTGTGACAATTTCGACTTCAGGGTACTTTGAGTGGTCGTCTATCATTACCAACGTGTGTCTTCCATCCGGGAGACTGCCAAAGTCCATACTGACTCTCTCCCAGGGTCTTTGTGGCCGGGGTTCCACAATGATGGGGGCCTCACGGGGGTTGTCGCCCGTGACTTGACAGGCCGCGCACGATCGCACCACGCTCTCCACCATGTCATCCATGAGCGGGAACCATACCTTCGTCCGCAGACGGGCCTTCGGCTTGACCATCCCTTGGTGTCCTATGTGGGCCAGTTGGATCACCCGTCCTGTCAGAGCCGTTGGGATTACTAGGCGATGCTCCGCAGGAGGCACCCCGCCGCGTCTTCATTTAGTTCAGCCCTCACGTGGTACAAGCTGTCCATGATCTTCTGTGCCTCAGGGGTGAGTACTTTCCAGCCCTCCTTGGCCTTCTGCCAGTTGGCAGTTCGGAGAAGGTCCTTGGCCCGCTGTATGCAAGCATCCTGAGCCGTGGCGCTCACAACCTCTTCCAATGATATGGGGCGCGGGCATGATCTGGCCACGACCCACTGTACATAGGCTTCCGTCTCTTCTGCCTCATCCATCTCTTCAGGGGTTGCGGGCCTAGGGTGTCGTGATAGGTAATCCGCCGGATTCTTCGCCCCTGGCTGGTATTCAACAGTGCAATTACATTCTTGCAGTTGTAGGATCCATTTTTCTATTCTTGGGGGTGGCTTGGATGAGGTGCCTGAAAACAGAGCCAGCAGTGGCTTGTGGTCTGTCACCACCGTGAAAGGCTTGCCGTAGACGTACAAATGGAAGTGACGACATCCCCAATGTATTGCGATGGCCTCTTTCTCAATTTGGGAATATCTTTGCTCTGTGTCCGTGAGGGACCGGCTAGCGAAGGCAACAGGGGACCAGTCTATCTTGTCTCGGGCTCTCTGTATCAGAACTGCCCCCAGTCCCGCCGGTCCGGCATCTACTGCAATGAGAGTGGAGCGTCGGGGGTCAAAGAACGCCAACGTGGTGCTGCTGGAGAGTGCACTCTTAATGTCTTGAAATGCCCTTTCCTGTTCGGGTCCCCAGCTCCATGGGGTGGAGTCTTTGGTTAGTTCACGCAGGGGGAGAGTCAGGTTAGCTAGGTCCCTTATGAAACGGCCACAGTAATTCACCATCCCGAGAAAACTTCGGACCTCCGTGACCGTTGTGGGCGGTGGTGCATCCTTGATGTCTTTAACCTTGTCAGGATCAGGGTTGACGCCTTCGGCTGAGAACACATATCCGAAGAATCCCAGTTTGGTCTGTAGGAATTCGCACTTGTCTCGGTGCAGTGTGAGCCCCGCGCTTCGGAGCCTGCGGAAAACCTGCGCCAAGCGTTGGTTGTGTTCTGGGATTGTTCTTGCGTGCACCATGATGTCATCACTGACATTGATTACCCCCGGTATACCAGCAATCAGTTCCTGGATGACATTTTGGAAAACTTCGGCAGCACTGGAGATTCCAAAACTCAACCTGGTGTACCTGCGCAGTCCAATGTGGGTGGAAAACGTTGTGATGTTCCGGGACTCCTTGTCCAGTACGAGTTGATGGTACCCCGCCCGGAGGTCCAATTTGGAGAACCACCGGGCTCCAGCCATCTCCCCAATCAGGTCATCTATCGTGGGGGTGATATGGCGCTCCCTCTTGATGGCAGCATTGGGTAGGCGCATGTCTACGCAAATCCGGACCGCTCCAGGCTGTTTTGGCTTCCTCGTGACCACGATGGGCGAAACCCAGGGGGTGGGACCGGACACTTTCTCTATTATCCCCGCTGCTTCCAGCTTCTGCAGCTCTTCCTCAACCAGCGGTCTCAAGTGGAACGCAACGCAACGGTGTCGCAGGGCCACCGGTTGAACAGTGGGGTCCACGTGCAGATGTATCTCCCGGCCCTTGAAACGTCCAATGCCTTCGAACAGGTCAGAAAAGTCTGCAATGAGTTGCTGTACCGATTCCTCATGCACACCAAATGCAAATGTGACCACCCCCAGGTCCTCTGCCGTCCGGCAACTCAGGAGCATACCTTGACCCTCTTTCGACACAAAGATATTAGCTCGCGTGATTTTGTCCCCGTGTCGGACCGCTGCTTTAAATTTTCCACGGATGCGGAGTGGAACGTCCTGACCGTAGGCAAAGACGGTGATCGGAGTAGAGCGGAGGCTGGGAGGGGTAGCCATGTCTCTGTAGAGGGATGCACTCATGAGATTTATCGAGGCACCCATGTCGACTGTCGCCATGATGTCCTGATCGGCCACCTGTATGGAGCATTGTGGTAGCGTCCTGGTGCGTCTAGTGGCGGTGCCGATCATGTGCACCTTGTGTACGGATCGCTCCTCCTCGTCATCGTCCATATCACTGTTGCTGGGTTCTCCTTCAGCACCCTCTTGCTCAGCAACCGTGTGTATTGTCTGGCGAGGCTTGTTGAACTTCTTGGACCGGCACACTTTTTCAAAGTGATTCATTTTTCCGCAGCCTGAGCATCTCTTGCCCCGTGCTGGACATTCTGGCGCCGGATGTCTTGGGCCACCACAGTAACCACATGACTGCGCTGAAGCTCCGCCCTGAGGGGTTGTTGTTCGTTTGGCCCATTTGGGCTGTGGGCGGACCTGTATTTTGTTAACCGGTTCCATTTTCATGTTGGCTTGTAGTGCTGCTTCCATGTGGGCTGCCCTGGCCTTGGACAGCTCCTTTGTGCGACCCAGCGTGAGGATATCTGGTAGAGGCTTCCCCGACTCCTCCAGTATTCTCTCGCGCAGCTTAGCAGAGGCGCATCCTTGGATGATCTGGCCTCTGATCTCTTCCGTGACGTCCTGGAATCCGCATGTTAGAGCTAGTTTCTTTAGCCTGGAGTGATATGCGTCCAGTGACTCGTCCGGCAGTTGCCGTGCTTGCCGAAAGATGAATCGTTCATAATCCTGGTTGGCCATTGGTTCAAAATGCGCGTTGAGTGCATTGATTAGGGTGTGATGGGTCTTGGGAGTCGCCTCCGTAAGGGTCCGGGCGATAGAGTGGATGTCCTTGCCACCAAGATGGAGGATCATGGCGCGCTTCTGTTCCTTGTGGACCTTGGTGGCCTCGAAGAATATCAGGAGCCTGTCCAGCCACTCCTTCCACTTCGGTGCGAGAGTGGAGGGCGCACCCTCCACCACAAACGGTTCAATGGGCGGAATGGTAGCCATCGCCCTGGGCGCTCTGGGGCAGGTCCGTGGGCAGCCGAGGGATGAACCGAAGGGGCACTCCGATTATTGCAGAGAGAGCGGCGGACGCGCTCAGGCGAGGTGAGTTCCACGGGCCGTGCAAATTATGGCCCTTGCGCTCCAGAGTCGGGTGGCAGGGCGAAGGCCAGGGATGAGTCGGCACTCCGTCCCCTCGAGCAGCTGGGCAGGACCGGGCGCCGACCGTAGCGCCTCGCCAGGCGTGCCGAGGTGCGATTCACGCACGTGCAGCCAGGCACGGTGCGGCATCGGGCGTGGAGGATCCACGGAGGGAGGCCCTCGCGCGACCAATCGAGCTCCTGTACGCAGCAGGAAGGTGCAAGCCAGCGCCGCTCACCTGTCGAGAGCCAGGGATAGTAGTCGTTCCTCCAGGCGATCAGTGCGGGGGTGTGCGTGGCAGCAAGGCACAAGCACCGCGGGCAGTTGGGAGCACCCGCAGCCGCCTCACCCCAGGAGGGGCACACACACACCCTGAGCGAGGGATCGACAACCACCCTCGTCGCCAATTGTTGTGTCGTGAGATGGGGACAGGACTGCCCTAGGGAGATCACTCTGGGACCTACACTCAGGGGCATCTAATCCTAGCTAGGCCTAACACGTGGCCCTATAATAAACTCAGACGGACACTGGGAATATGTTTGCCTGCTCGGTCTGTGCGTCTCTCTCTCTGAACACCCGCGCACGTGCTAGACCTCTTTTTATTATAGGGAGTCACATGACCAACGCGTCCAGCCCTCGGGGCGCCGGGGGCGGACCTCCAGGAACATAACACTACACCATGGAGCGCTTTGATGACACGTCATAGGTCGCTGTGCTACTTTAGGGTTGTAATATATGAACTGTAACTAACAAAAGGATCTCTGAGGCAAAGCAGTAACCTAATGAGTGAGCCACATAAGGTAACATTTGTGAGTTGAATTATACCCTTTTTTTGCAGCAGTCATAGTAAACCCTATGCGCTATTTTATGATGTATCAAAACTGCAATGAACTAAAACTCAATCTTTCTTCAGCAGTAACTTTAAACACCAGAGTTATCTTGAAATGTTTATTGTTACCTGGAAACTGCTGGAAATGCAAGGAACTCTGCAGCAGGTGCATTTCTAAACATGGCATCACCCCGAGGTCAGCACCCCCGAGGTCAGCACCCCCGAGGTCAGCACCCCCGAGGTCAGAACCAGCTGCGGCTCCACCAGTCGCACCGCCCTAGAACTGGTCCTGCTCTGCTATCACAAAAAGACATCTGCTGTGATTGCAATAACTAAGTGATGTTTCCTAATGTAAAAGAGTGCATTTCTCACCAGTTTAACTCGGTTTTTTTTCTTTTAAGGTGTGAACATTATTTTATATGCAGTTGCTGGGAAGGAAAAAAAAAAAAATACTTATAGAATATTTTGTTGTTTATATCTATGTATTTAATCCTGCCACCATAGGGCTCAAAATCATGCTTGTCGGTCTTTTAATGTCGAGCATAAAAATGAAATCACCTGAGCTGGTTTTTTTCCGCCGGGGGGGGGGGGCTGGCTGCTTGGGCAGTGAGATAATAGTGGAAGTGCAGGGACAAGAGAGCACTGTGGGTGGTTGGCTGCATGTGGGGGGTCTGATGCAAGGCAGGCTAGGCCAACCCCACGCAGCACATGGCAATTGGCCATGCGTAGAGTGGAGTTAATTTACTGCAATGGGTTGGGCCCAGGGTTTGACAACAGGTCAGTACATGCAGTGCAACCATCCCCTTGCCATGTATGAGGCATGGCTTTGCATTGCAGGTGTTGGCTTCAGGTATAGCGCTAAAATAATACTTAAAAAATACCCTAGAAATTCACTGAACAAACCAAATATTAAAGTGACATTATCATTAGGTGAGATAAAATAATCTGATTTGTCATAGCTGCAAGGTCTGTCAGATTGCAAAACCAACAACAAAAATCAAATTAGCCAACAACAAGACATGGAAAATCAGAGAACTAATAACATGCAAGCTCAAATTCACAATATATGTGATTGAATGTCTGTGCCTTCTTAAATATGTAGGCAGCATGATCTGCGAGCTAAAAAAGAGAATTTTGGAACACGCCCGAGCCACCATAAACAAAGACAAAATGAATGCAGTGGCAAACACATAGACGAATATCATAAAAGTGACTTGAAATTGCTTACGTTCTACAGGATTGAAACAGTGCCTCAAAATGATCGTGGCGGAAACAGAGAAAGAACATTATGCCACAAAAGAAACATGCCATATTTTAAATGTAAGAACATTGGCACCTCATGGGCTCATTCAGAGTGAGAAATTGTATATCCATTTATAAACAAGAGAGACTTCCCTTATTTTCATTGTAAATGTTACCATTATCTGTGCAGAGAAAAATGGAAATCACACTATCACAGAGCACTTCTACACTAATAATGATGGATCAAAATGGTCTAATGGGCCCCAACGAGTCATAATGACGAAGAACATACAATTTGGGTGTGGTCAACCCATCGGAGGGATTGATAAAATGAGAAAAACAGAATAACCAAAATCGCCCACTAGAGGGATTTGGAAAACATGAACTGAACATAACTTGTCTAAAAATGAAGAATGCCATTAATACAATGGGGTAACCCAAAAAGGTCATGGACCTGGGTATTTAAACAATATTAAAAGACAATGGTCCATAGACTATTACTTCTCAATACCACAACTGGTCAATGCTTAGCAGTTAGATAAACATTCAAGAGTATGAAAAATCTTACTCTAAATCATTAAATGCATCAATATAGCAAACTATTCAAAAGTGAAATGCTGCATCCTCCAACATGTCAGCAGAATACGCTGTAAAACACCAGGGGCCCCCTTAGTGGATCACTTTACCATATTTGAACATGATCCGAATAGTCTAAGATGGTGCGTCATTGAAAAAGTGAGAGCTAACCCTAGAGGAGGAGACCCGAGCAGCATTTTGGATAAAAGAGAGTGTAGGTGGATACATTCTTTGGATACTGAACAGAAAGGATTGAATGAAATGGAGGAGATTAATAGAATGGTGTCTCTCCTTATGGTATAGAGACCAATTGATTCACTGATGCACATTACCGCTATACATGCATTCCATTGTACATAGATATAATATTGAATTTTGTTTTTCTTTTTGTCCCAATACAATGTATATTATAATTGAGGTATGCACTTATATGTTTGTTGTTATGCTTTGTATTTAATGTAAATTATATTTCTCCTTTTATGGGAGTATCGCATGTTACAATATCAATACTTTCACTTGGTTGCTATAATATCAGACCCATATTGCATGTTAAGGTTGGGCCCTCCTAATAGTCACGAATTGTGCAGAGCTATTACAGTTGTAACCAAATGAGAACATCATGGTTTGATACATATTTTTTCCGACACAAGATTGTAAAGGATTACTCCTTGCTGATCTTCGGGAATATTTCCAATCCTTTTTTATTGATATTGGATAATTGCGAGTCTTAGCTTCCATCTAATAGGAATGCTCATCCTCATTTCCATTTCCCAACAGCTAAGGTCAGTCTCACGGTATCTTTCCCGATCCAAGATAGCGACTGTTGCAAGAATCCCTCATGTTGTAATAGAACGGAATTTATTACAAATAAACAACTGAACACCTTTCAGTTGACAGTTACAGTATATTTATGACCCAGGGGCTAATTTTCATATATTAGTTAATTGCGAAATTCCCAAACATCAATAGGTGGACACTACACTTCAGTCCCCTTTTTATGTCAGTTTACAAGATCAGCTCTTCCGCATTTCCGGCTGTCGCGGACTGACAATGAAAGTAAAGAACCCATCGGACTGACTTTCAGTTGCTCTAGCTAGGTAAGTTTCTCTGCCTACGAAACAGGGCTTAGGGTTAATATTGATCTTGTGAGGTTTTTTGGGGTCATAAATTTTTTTTAACCATTGATCCCGTTTCCTTATAGTGGTCCAACTTTGAGGGGACTTCAGAGACACGGCGTCTTAAAGTAATTTGCTCGCCGTCAACGACAAAAGCGAGAAGCCCACTTACAATCCTTTGCTACCAACTGAACAGGTAATATTATTACCATAATCCGGATTGAATCTCTCTGTTGAGTGCTAATTGCATCACTACACATAAGGTCTTTATCGATTATTTTTAGGGACCTTACCGTCATGTAGAGAATATATCCAAATTGATCCTCCCTTGTGGGCGATACCACCTTGTAGGAGATAAGGTAATTTTTAATTACATTTTTTATCAATTCTCAGGTTACGTGGATTGTTGTAGTAGCCTTAGGTCTTCAATAAAACTTTATTGTTTTTTAGGAGGACATTCCATTAATTGTAAAAGAAAAGACATACACTAGAACTACCTCCGCCGTGAGGGTAAGCAACCAGCTCCTGGCTTTTTATTAAGCTCACACTTGGCTCTTATATATGCAACAGCTTATACAGACATATTTTCTTGTCTTATGTGGTCATACATAAACTTAAGGTTGCCCGTTGTTTGACAGTCCTGATGAAGACTCGCATGGCCCAGGTTTAACTCACCGTCAGGCCCTAAGTCGAGTCGAAACGTCGACGCCTTTCTGATACTTGACCTGGACCCACATATATTTCAATTTTTTGCATTATAATTTACCAAACAAAAGGGTTTTTTAAATGTATTAACACCATGGATTCATTGATTTATGGCCAGGTCTTACAACATGGATGATTGTAGATCCGTCTTGTAAAGAAAAAAAGTTTCTTCTGTATTTTTATGTCACCAATTTCTTTAATTCTTTTCTTTCCCTCATCACTCAACACTATTTAATTCACATCTTTCTATTTTGGGGCAACCTGTATGACTCTGATGTATTGTCAGTCATGTACATTCATAAATAGTGGCGATAATTTAATAAATTGCCTTTCACTATATGTTTTGCTGTGGCGTTTCGCTATATTGATGCATTTATTGATTTAGAGTAAGATTTTTCATACTCTTGAATGTTTATCTAACTGCTAAGTATTGACCAGTTGTAGTATTGAGAAGTAATAGTCTATGGACCATTGTCTTTTAATACTGTAAAAATGAAGAATAACATACCCATTAACATGAATACGAAATTATTTTATTTCACGGTTTTATTTAACCATCATTTTTGTTGTTTACGTACACAGATTGAGCACATTATTTGCAAAAAAAGAAATGTACTCTTAGCACACCACATCTCCCACAATACTTAGGGGCGCTTGTCATGACAGGAAAAGATGTAATGAATTTGAAAAGTACTTTACTGGCTTTCTTTTCAAGCGCAAACCAAGATCGAGATCAAGGTCTTATGAAACGCGTTGGTCAGTAGCCTTTACCTTGACAATGAGTTTTTGAAAAATTACAAAAAAAACTACGGCAGTGTGACCCTTAGTCTCTCCCTGTGAGGATGGATTGGTGTATATATATATATATATATATTACCTACTGGCGGTCGCCAGTAGGTATATATAGTTAGGATTTTTTCTCTATGGGACTTTTGAAAATTCTATGTCTAATAACTTTGGCGTTTGTGGACGGAATCGGCTGAAATTTTCAGGAAAATGCCACATTTTGTTTCTGAGCAGCCCCTTAAAATTTGGGGGGGTTTCGTAATGGGGGGGGGCTGAGAAAAAAGGGGGGTCCCAAAACGCGTTTTTCCCATTCATTTTTCCATAGGGCGTTTGGCCTCACTTTTAGCTCGAACGGCTGAATGGATTTGCACGAAACTTGGCAAAATTGTAGGGACTGTTAGCCCGATGTGCCTTTGCTGGGTCTCAATATATGTGCTCCAGTGGATTTTGAGAAATAACGTTTTAAAAAACAGATATATCTGTGACAGCGTCCCTGGGTAGCGATCCGGTTTGCGTACTTTTCGCGTTACGGAACTTTCTGAAGCGAAGCTGATTGGCTCTCCGGTGTCTGTCAACATTCTAAACAGTCCCGAACGGCCGCCATCTTGTCTCTCGGTAGGATCGAGAGACAAGAGGAGGAGAAAAACGAATGGGGAATTTAATGAAAGGGGGCAAGGTAGACCCCTCTTGACCCCCTAGGAATGATGTTGGAGTTATTAAAGGGTCCCGTGGGGCAAATAAAAAAAATTTGATTTTTTGCGGTAGAAGCGCTTTCCGGTTCGCGAACCGGTAGCGAAACGGGAATTCGCCATTTTGTGTTTCGTTTTAATTAAATTACAAGATGGAGGAAAAACAATGTGAGAAATGGGTATAAGGGGGTACAGGAGACGTATCCTGACCCCCTATGTTTTCTGAGGGTGGCTGAGGATGCTCATATATGTTGATACATGTCTTCCAGCGGCTGCGCGTGAGCGGATTTTTATTTTTTTGCTGCGTGACGTCTGTTAACGTTCGATTCGAAGGAAATCAGGAAGTGTTGACCGCCATTTTGTCACTGTGAGTAAATATATTGTTAAAAATAATTGTTATAAATTAATCCGTATTGATAAACATTGTCTGCGCCATCTTGCCTTTTTTCCAATGCCACACTTTTGTCGTGCACGGCAGCCATTTTAGATGCCTTGACCAGACCCACTCTCTGCACGCCGCCGATCCTCAGCATGGCTCCCCACCCTCGCAAGCATCTCCCCCACGCACTGGTCACCCCCGCTCTCTCTCTCATGCATGGGCCATAAACCTCCCCCCATCTGCACAGCTCTTCCCTGAGAATCACACCCTGTGCCCGCCCGACACCTCCCTTTCACCCTATTCACTACCGCACCCTCTGGGGACACGGGAGACGTATCCTGACCCCCTATGTTTTCTGAGGGTGGCTGAGGATGCTCATATATGTTGATACATGTCTTCCAGCAGCTGCGCGTGAGCGGATTTTTAATTTTTTGCTGCGTGACTTCTGTTAACGTTCGATTTGAAGGAAATCAGGAAGTGTTGACCGCCATTTTGTCACTGCGAGTAAATATATTGTTAAAAATAATTGTTATGAATTAATCCGTATTGATAAACATTGTCTGCGCCATCTTGCCTTTTTTCCAATGCCACACTTTTGTCGTGCACGGCAGCCATTTTAGATGCCTTGACCAGACCCACTCTCTGCACGCCGCCGATCCTCAGCATGGCTACCCACCCTCGCAAGCATCTCCCCCACGCACTGGTCACCCCCGCTCTCTCTCTCATGCATGGGCCATAAACCTCCCCCCATCTGCGCTGCTATTTCCAGAGAATCACACCCTGTGCCCGCCCGACACCTCCCTTTCACCCTATTCACTACCGTACCCTCTGACACTCCTCTTCCTCTGTGTCTGATTGTCCAGGCCGGTCCCAGGCTATCACTTAGCCCTGCGGATGTAGTTTATGGCCCCAACTGTAAAGAATCACCCCTCTTCAAAGGAGTTACAGTAGATCAAGGCCCCCACCCCATGAGATCCGTCACACCACACGCGTTCCTACTATCTGATAACGATCCTGTATTGTGATTGGAGAGGGGATTCTCACTGTGAGGGTGTGTGGGATCGAGCCTGAAGCGGAAGATTCCAGGGATGTCTTTTTGTACATTTGAGGAACTAGAAATTTTATGTGGCCAATGTGTCCCCTACATGCACCCTATATATGTCACCATGCATTTCCCCTTTCATGCCTGTAATAATAATGCCTCTGCATTTCCGTTCAATGTTAGCATGTCAGTAACAAAGCCCTCCATGAAAGAAACGTTAATTCTGCACTGAGGCCTATGTTGCCAATGTATTTGCATGGTGCACGTTTAAAAGACGAGATGAACCCGTCTTTGTGGCTCAGCCGAGCCAGGACCCGAATTCAGGCTCCATGCCTCCTGACACTCTGAAAGCTGCAGTTTAGTTATGTATCCCTGACCTCTCGCATACTTCCTGCTCAGCCGAGAGGTGCCCAGCCTGGCCTGCCAAGACAGTATTTTGCTTACAGTTATCTGCTCTGCTCCACGGAAACACATTCCTACTTAATGAAGAACATAACCCGTCTGCAGATGATAGGGCCTAGCCTTTCTGTCTCTATTCAAGTGATTTACAGAACTCGCATCGATAGAAGGCCCATGGCCCCACGCAATGCACGACGAAATATATGCACACACTGGCTCTTAGCGATGAGCAACCTTTGCTCGAGCGACCTTTAATTCAGATAATACATCCTCCAAACTCAAGATTTCGGATAATACCAGAAGTACAGGTCGTCCTGACATTCAAGGTTTCCCTACTAGCATGAAAGTCAGCTCCCCCCAGCTTACCCCAGTTACACGTCAATTCCACGTCATGACCAAATAGCGCACACAAGTAGGGTAAAGGTTCCTGCTGACCATGCAGACCCCCTCCATGTATCCACCCACATATGACACACCTATGACACCTCAAGGGAACACCCACGTGTACGCCTTCTTACACGCCCTTTTTACGCCCATGTGCTCTTATCTCTCTTTTTCGCCTGCTCCGCCTGGAGCGCCCCGCCTTCTCTATGCAATGTAATGTACGTTTAAAGTATAAATAATGTACTCTGTGAATAAAGTTCAGATGACGATCCTTCCTGATCCTTAGTGGAGATGGAACCCGATTCTCCCTTAACTCGAGTTACTGAATTAAAGCCCTAATGAATCGGACACCACAGACTCTGCCTCTCATTTTATGCATGATCCTTGTTAATGTATAGAAATTCCGACAGGGTAATATTTTATTTACCACACATTAAAGTCTTCACAATTATGTGTCACATTAAAAATATATAGCACTCCAACAAAGTAGTATGATTATAACACTTTAATAACTTATAAATATATACAACGCTCCAACAAAGTAAACACGTTAAAAAAAACATTTTAAACAAAGCAACAATGGGCTGCTGTGAGTTGGCGTCAGTAGCGGTCCTTTGTGCGAATAGGCCGAAGGCAGCACAAAGCCCTGAGATTCGGACGGCACCCAGGTGATGTCCAGTAAGTTGTCGCACTGGTCGTGGCATCCTACAATGCTGCGCCGAAAAACGGCGTGGGGCGCCCCGGGGGGGGGAGGCGGAACGAACGGGCCTCCCCTGCCTCCCCAGCTGGAGGCTCCTCTGCTGCAGTGGGGCACCCCTTTACCGTTTCAGTCGCCATTCTGCTGTTTACCGCCCGCTTTTGCTGCACTGTGCCGCATCCGCCATTCAGCTGAGTTGCGCCCGCTCTTGCGGCTACAGCGTCGCGCCCACCATCCAGCTGAGTTGTGCCCGCTCTTGCGGCTACAGCGTCTCGCCCACCATTCAGTTGAGTTGCGCCCACTCTTGCGGCTACAGCGTCTCGCCCACCATCCAGCTGAATTGCGCCCACTCTTGCGGTGCAGCGATAGGCGGCTGCCACAGGACTCTTAAAATGGCGGCCGGCTCTTCAGATTTGGGCCTGGTCCACTAAAATGGCCCTGGGACACATTTGAGCTCGGACATTTGCCTGCTAGGGCTTGGGCCCCATTCTCGAAAGCGTCCCATCAGCCTTGAAGATTCTACAAAAGTCATCGGGCCCCCGACTCCCGCAGGCTTCCGGTGGGGAGCGGCTGCCATGATTGCTCGCGGAATGGCCACGACGGAGCCACGAGATGGTGATGCTCTCATGCTGACGCCAGCTTCAGACTGAAACATCCAGAAACACTGTAGACTACCAATTCGATCAGTTCCGGTGGAGCCCCAACGTGACCCGGTAGAGAAGAACTTGCCCTCCCGTCTTTGACTGATGGTTCTTATAGCCTGTCCCTTCTGTTGTCATTTAACAGAACTTTTTGGACTGCTGAAAGGGGTTGTGTTCCGACCGCTGGTTGGTGGAGACATTTTGACTATATTCTGGACCTGCGTTGTCGCGTAATGCGTCATATGACGCGCCGCGTTAGCGCACCCGGAAGTGCTCCGGTGCGCGAGGCGCAGCTTCCCGGAAACGATCCAGAGCGCGGCGCGCAGCGCGTAACGTAAGCATAACAGGTCATGTGACTTGTTAATAAAACTTTTCATTGGTTCATTTTACTTTTGTTATTCTAATGATGAAAGGCTTGGTCATATGACCTAAAAATAACACTTTTCATTGCTTTCGAACATTTTTTTATCCCAAATGATCAAAGCCCCACCTTTTTTTTTCTCACTCTGACTTGTAAAGCAAAGGACCCAGATGCATTTACAGTTTATCACTAACAATGTTCCAGGCTAATGTATTTTCCCGGGAAATTTACAACTGTCCTGCAAGTAAAATATTCCTATTTCGAGAAAAAGGGCGTTTCTTCGTCCCATGAGGGAGCCGTTGAACAAAAAAGGCTCCGCCTGCTGTCTTAGTCGCTGATAGGCATGAATATCGGATTTTTATCGATCACTTTATGTTGCAGGAGAGGAAAACACAACAGTCAATCAATCAATCAATCAATGACATTTATAGAGCGCGCTACATACCCGTAGGGTCTCAAGGAGCTGAGGGTGGAGGGGGTGCCGCTACTGCTCGAACAGCCAGGTCTTCAGCTTCTTCCTGAAGGAGAGGTGGTCTTGGGTCAGGCGCAGGTCGGTCGGGAGGGAGTTCCAGGTCTTGGCGGCCAGGTAGGAGACGGACCTTCCTCCTGTAGTCGCTCTTCGGATGCAGGGGACGGCGGCGAGGGCGTGGTTGGCTGATCGGAGGTGGCGTTTGGGAGCGTAGAAGTTGATTCGGCTGTTGAGGTAGCTCGGGCCTTGGTCTTGTAGGGCTTTGTGTGCGTGGGTGAGGAGGCGGAAGGTGATTCTTTTGTTGACAGGGAGCCAGTGAAGGTCTCTCAGATGTCCGGAGATGTGGCTGGTTTGTGGGATGTCGAGGATGAGTCTGGCTGAGGCGTTCTGGATCCGCTGGAGTCTCTTCTGGAGCTTGGCGGTGGTACCGGCGTAGAGGGCATTGCCGTAGTCCAGTCGGCTAGTGACGAGGGCCTGGGTGACGGTCTTCCTGGTCTCGGTGGGGATCCACCAGAAGATCTTCCGTAGCATGCGTAGGATGTTGAAGCATGCCGAGGAGACGTTGTTGACTTGCCTGGTCATGGAGAGGGAGGAGTCCAGGATGAAGCCCAGGTTGCGTGCATGGTCTGTCGGTTTGGGTGCGGTGCCCAGGGCGGGAGGCCACCAGGAGTCGTCCCAGGCGGAGGGTGAGGAGCCCAGGATGAGGACCTCCATCTTGTCCGAGTTCAGTTTCAGGCGGCTGGTCGTCATCCACTCGGCTACCTCTTTCATCCCTTCGTGCAGGTTGGCTCTGGCGGCGGCGGGGTCGTTGGTCAGGGAGAGGATCAGCTGGGTGTCGTCGGCGTAGGAGATTATGTTGAGGTTGTGTTGGCGTGCGATGGCCGCGAGGGGGCTCATGTAGATGTTGAAGAGGGTGGGGCTCAGAGAGGATCCTTGAGGGACGCCGCAGATGACTTCGGTGGCCTCTGACTTGTACGGTGGTAGGCGGACTCCCTGTGTTCTTCCGTCGAGGAAGGAGATGATCCATTCCAGCGCCTTGTCCTGGATTCCGACGTTGCTGAGGCGCTGTACTAGGGTGCGGTGGCAGACAGTGTCGAATGCCACGGAGAGGTCTAGGAGGATGAGGGCCGCTGTTTCTCCGTTGTCCATCAGGGCTCGGATGTCATCGGTGGCGGCGATGAGGGTGGTCTCGGTGCTGTGATTGGCTCGGAAGCCGGACTGTGAGGGGTCGAGGGATCCATTCGTCTCGAGGAAGGCGGCCATCTGCTTGTTGATGGTCTTCTCGATGACTTTGTCTGGAAACGGGAGGAGCGAGATGGGGCGGTAATTCTTGAGTTCGGTGGGGTCCGCTGTGGGTTTCTTGAGTAGAGCGCTGAGTTTGTCGTGCTTCCAGCTCTCAGGGAAGGTGGCGGTGTTGAAGGATGTGTTGATGATGTCTCGCAGGTGGGGTGCTATGACAGCGTCAGCCTTGTTAAAGACGTGGTGAGGGCAGGGGTCGGTCGGTGATCCGGAGTGGATGGAGTTCATCGTGCGGATGGTGTCTTCGGTGCTGATCGGGGTCCAGGCGTGGAGGGTGATGGTGGGGGGTGGTTGTTCGGTCTTGGTGTGCGTTGGTTGGTTGTTGAAGCTGTTGTGTATGTCCGCGATCTTGTTATGGAAGTATGAAGCGAGGGAGTTGCAGAGGTCTTGCGATGGGGTGATGTCGTTGTTTCCTGCGCTGGGGTTGGATAGCTCTTTCACGATGTTGAAGAGTTCCTTGCAGTTGTGTGCGTTGTTGTCCAGCCGGTCCTTGAAAGCAGTTTTCTTGGCGGCGCGGATCAGCTGGTGGTGCTTCCGGGTGGCCAGCTTGAAGGTGGTCCTGTTGTCGGGTATAGGTTCCCTTCTCCAGACTTTCTCGAGGGCTCGGCAGTTCTTCTTGGAGCTCTTGAGTTCGTCGGTGAACCACGGGGCTTTCTTGCTGCCGGATCTGCTGGGCGGGGTCCTCAGCGGGGCGAGTTCGTCCGCGCAGTTGCTGATCCACTTCGTGAGGTTGTCGGCGGCCTGGCTGGGGTTCGCTGAGCTGGCAGGAGGGTGCTGGCTCAGGGAGGTGGCGAGCTGGTCTGCTGTGATCTTGTTCCAGCTTCTGCGGGCGGCCTGTTGCTGGTGGTGGTGGATCGTCGTTCTCTTGAAGGTGAAGTGGACGCAGCTGTGGTCCGTCCATTGAAGCTCTCTGGCGTGGCTGAAGTCGATGTCTGTGCTGGAAGAGAAGACTGCGTCGAGTGTGTGTCCGGCGAGGTGGGTGGGGGTGGACACCAGCTGCTTGAGTCCAAGATTGGCGAGGTTGTCGAGCAGGGTGCTGGTGTTGCGGTCGTTGTTGTTCTCCAGGTGGAAGTTGAGGTCCCCCAGGAGGATGTAGTCGGCGGAGGGGAGGGCATGCGGGCTGACGAAGTCGGCGATGTCCTCGCTGAATTGGGTGCGTGGTCCCGGAGGTCGGTAGATCAGGGTGCCTCTGAGGGTGGTGTTCGGGTCGGTGTGGATCTGGAAATGCAGGTGTTCGGCGGTGGTCAGGGTGTTGTCGGTGCTGGTCGTGAGACGGATGGTGTTCCTGTGGATGATGGCGATGCCTCCTCCCATCTGGTTGGCGTTGCGGTCCCTCCGGACGATCTTGTAGCCCTCTGGGATAGCGATGGCGATGTCGGGAGCTGAAGAGGCGTTCATCCAGGTCTCTGTGAGGAAGGCAACGTCAGGGGCTGTGGTGTCTAGGAGGTTCCAGAGTTCGGTGGCGTGTCTGTGGACGGAGCGGGTGTTGAGCAGGATGCACATGAGGTGGGTGCTGCTGGTGTTCGACTTGGCGGGTGTTGGTGCGAGGCAGGTCCGGATGCAGGTGAATTTGCAGGCGTGGCAGCTGAAGGGTCCGTGGGTGCGTCGTGGTGTGGCTTGGTGGCACTCTGGGCATCGGCCGGTGTTGAGTGCGCTGAGGGTGGCGGCTGAGTACGTCCGGCGGGTCGGTCGGGGTCTTCGAGGTCCAGGGGTCCTGGCACTGGGCGCGGTCCAGGCGCGGACGGGCGTAGACGGGCTTACCTTTGGCGCGCCTTCGGCGCACAATCGGCGCGCCCGCTGCACGTTCGCACGGTCGCCATATAAGGCGAAGTGCGCGGGTGGGCGGAGCAGCTGGGAGGCGGGAGCGGGGAGGGAACAGAAGGAAAAAAGGGGCGGGCTCAGCGGTGGTGGCGGGAAGCGGGGAGCAGGAGAGGGAAGGCGGAGGGCGGCGAGGTAGGCAGGCAGACAGGAAGGAGAACGCTAATACGGGCAGAAACTGACAAAAAATAACAGGCACAAATGGATAACAAAAACGCTAACACGGGCAAATATACTGGTTAAACAAGCACAAATGATGAACAAAACAAAACAAAAACAAAACAAACGACAGCGGCGTCAGCCGGCAGCGAGGCAGGCAGCGAGGCAGAGGGCAAGGCAATGGGGCACACGCAGCAGCTGGTGGCCGTGCGGCGCGCGGGTGTCCCACAAGTGGGTCACACTCACCTGCGTCGCACGGTCGCCATATAAGGCCAAGTGCGCGGGTGGGCGGAGCAGCTGGGAGGCGGGAGCGGGGAGGGAACAGAAGGAAAAAAGGGGCGGGGTCAGCGGTGGTGGCGGGAAGCGGGGAGCGGGGAGGGAAGGCGGAGGGCGGCGAGGTAGGCGGGCAGACAGGAAGGAGAACGCTAATACGGGCAGAAACTGACAAAAAATAACAGGCACAAATGGATAACAAAAACGCTAACACGGGCAAAAATACTGGTTAAACAAGCACAAATGATGGACAAAACAAAACAAAAACAAAACAAACGACAGCGGCGTCAGCCGGCAGCGAGGCAGGCAGCGAGGCAGAGGGCAAGGCAATGGGGCACACGCAGCAGCTGGTGGCCGTGCGGCGCGGGGGTGTCCCACAAGTGGGTCACACTCACCTGCGTCGCACGGTCGCCATATAAGGCCAAGTGCGCGGGTGGGCGGAGCAGCTGGGAGGCGGGAGCGGGGAGGGAACAGAAGGAAAAAAGGGGCGGGGTCAGCGGTGGTGGCGGGAAGTGGGGACAGCCCTTGACCATTTATGTTTACTGCGTTCCTGCGTATTATACCTTTTAACCTTCATGTAATCGGGCTGCTTTATTTTACTTGCCTTTTACTGATTCGAAAACAGTGGCTAGTATTCAAAACTTTAACAATCTAGGTACTACTACCATGTTTTGTTTTCAAAACCTTTATTGTGAAAATGTCAGTATACAAATATGGGCCTATAACCACGTGGGCCGGCCACGGAGCAAACTGGAATCGTATATGATGAGGGGACATTTACACTGTAGAAGAACGTAACGGGTGACCCATTAGGTTGCAAGAACTAAGGTGTCTAACAGTTGCGGAATCGGTGGACGTACATTTTATAATTAAAGTACGACAGGGCCAGTTACAATAAAATTATCTAGATATACATTTGCGGGTAAGTATCATGGGTGACGTTAATTCAAACTTTCAATAGTACAGTAATCAATAACACATCAGAACTTAATATCAATAGGGATGTCCAAATGTTCAATCAGTACTCGTCCCCGCCCGCCATGTGCTTCAAAACTGCATACGTATCTCGTGATATCAAGGTTGGGCAACCAGTACACAACAAGGAGTTTCGAGTCCCATTTATACCGGCGCCATTTTGGGCAAGGCCGGGCAGGTCCAGGATATAGCCAAAATGTCTCCACGAACCAGCGGTCGGACCAGAACCCCTTTCGGCAGTCCAAAAAGGTTCCGTTAAATGACAACTCAAGAGATAGGCAACAAGAACAATCAGTAAAAAGAGGGGACGCTTTCGTGAATGGGGCCCATGCCCTAGCAGGCAAGCGTCCGAGTTCCAAGGTGTCCCAGGGCCATTTTAGTGGACCAGGCCCAAATCCAAAGAGCCGGCCGCCATTTTGAGAGTATTGTTGCAGCCGCCTTTCACTGCACCGCAAGAGTAAGCGCAATTCAGCTGGATGGTGGGCGAGACGCTGTAACCGCAAGAGCGGGCGCAACTGAGCTGAATGGCGGATGAGGCACAGTGCCACAAGAGCGGGCGCAATTCAGCTGAATGGCGACTAAAACGCTAAGGGGCGCCCCACTGCAGCAGAGGAGCCTCCACCTGGGGAGGAGGGAGAGGCCCTTTTGTGCCGCCTCCCCCCCCCGGGCACCCCACGCCGTCTTTCGGCGCAGCATTGTAGGATGGCCACACCAGTGAAACTTGCTGGACACCACCTCGGTGCCATCCGGATCTCGGCGCGTTGTGCTGCCTTCGGCGTACTGTAGCAGCAAGAGTGACCGCAACTCAGCTGGACACGCCGTCTTTCGTCGCAGCATTGTAGGATGGCCACACCAGTGAAACTTGCTGGACACCACCTCGGTGCCATCCGGATCTCGGCGCGTTGTGCTGCCTTTGGCGTACTGTAGCAGCAAGAGTGACCGCAACTCAGCTGGACACGCCGTCTTTCGGCGCAGCATTGTAGGATGGCCACACCAGTGAAACTTGCTGGACACCACCTCGGTGCCATCCGGATCTCGGCGCGTTGTGCTGCCTTCGGCGTACTGTAGCAGCAAGAGTGACCGCAACTCAGCTGGACGGCGAGTGAAACGCTAAGAGGCGCCCCACTGCAGATGAGGTGCCTCCACCTGGGGAGGTGGGAGAGGCCGGTTTGCGCCGCCTCCCCCCCCCCGGGCACCCCACGCCGTCTTTCAGCGCAGCATTGTAGGATGGCCACACCAGTGAAACTTGCTGGACACCACCTCGGTGCCATCCGGATCTCGGCGCGTTGTGCTGCCTTCGGCCTACTGTAGCAGCAAGTGCGGGCGCAACTCAAGTGGAAGGCGAGTGAAAAGGTAAGAGGCGCCGCACTGCAGATGAGGTGCCTCCACCTGGGGAGGCGGGAGAGGCCAGTTCGCACCGCCTCCCCCCCCCCCCCCCCGGGCACCCCACGCCGACTTTTGGCGCAGCAATGTAGGATGGCCACACCAGTGCAACTTGCTGGACACCACCTCGGTGCCATCCGGATCTCGGCGCGTTGTGCTGCCTTCGGCCATCGGTCCGCTACTGACGCCGCCTCACAGGCCATCGGATTTTGTAGGCTTTTTATAGCCCAAAGCCGCATAACAGGTCATGTGACTTGTTTATAAAACTTTTCATTGGTTCATTTTACTTTTGGTTTCCTAATGATGGAAGGCTTGATCATATGACCTAAAAATAACACTTTTCATTGGATTGAAACATTTTTTTTTCCCAAATGATGAAAGCCCCACCTTTTTTTTTCTCACTCGGCAATCCGAAAAGGTTCCGTTAGATAACAACAGAGGGGACAGGTAACAAGAACCATCAGTCAAAAGAGGGGAGGGCAAGTTTTTCCCTACCGGGTCATGTTGGGGCTTCACCGGAAGTCATCGAATTGGTAGTCTACAGTGTTTCTGGATGTTTCAGACTGAAGCTGGAGTCAGCATGAGAGCATCACCATCACATCCAGGACTTATGCCATTTGTGCAAGGCAGTGACATAGAAGCATCTCAGGGACCAAGTAACATACCATATCCAGAGTCCTTCCCACAACCTCTGCCTTCCTTCTTACCTAGTTATTGTTCTTTCACTCCCACTCCAGGCTTTTAGTCTGTGGATGGAAAACTATGAACCTACACTCACCTATGAAAATCTTACTATTGATGGTTTATTTTGAGCCCAAAATACAAAGGCTTGTTTGGATCAATGTTGCAGCAGGCTGCCATGTAAATAGTTATTTAATAAAACGTTTTACCCTGTTACTTTGCTGGTGTGTTGTATATATTTATAATATTTGCATAGTGTTTGTCGTTATTTTGGGTGGGGTGGGCGGAGGAGCCGAGCTGTCTTGCAGCTATCATGGTGTCGAGCTCAGTTCCTCTCACTAGTTTCGTATTTGTCATGAGGGGTTGTTCATAATGTTTCTATTTTAGCGAGGTCAAAAAGAGATCCCATTAGTGGCCTTCTGATTTTGCTTGATTCCTTTTGTTTTTTTAACGATTTTTCACTATCTGCAAAGACTAAACAGAGTATTGCGACTCTGTGCTTGTTTGTAAATAGAGAATGAACCAAAGAGAACCAATTCCAAAACAATAAATGCTAGGATAACAATCAATCAAATGGAGAGGGAAGCAGGCACGACGGATTACAACGGGGGCAAAGGCCTGTGTTACCTACCCTACGCTATCTGCAAAGAGAGAATACTCCTAAAAGAAAAGAGGAGGGGGGGGGCAGCGTTCAAAGCACAACAGCGTGCATAAATACGAAAATGTTTTTACCTACCAAGTACTTGACATTTTACAGCTTTTGATATTTGCTATTAAAAAACCATTGAAATTCACTGAAAAAACCATAGGTTATAGACCATATATAGTTAGGAATTAGCATTTACAAAACCTTGAAAATTCACTGAAAAAACCATAGGTTTTAGACCATATATAGTTAGGGATTAGCATTTACAAAACCTTAATTTACTCGCACAAAACCATTGAAATTCGCATATATAGTTAGTTGCACTAACTATATATCGCGCACCCGCAATCCACTGCTGATGATGTCACATATTACATCATTCATGACATGGTCAGTGACATCACTGATGACATCACTGATGACATCTCAAATGACATCGATGACATCACTGATGACAACACCCAGTGACTGTATGTTTCTGTAAAGTAAAAATGTGTCTTACATATTGAAGAATGAGTGGATGTATAAGTGTCTGGATGAAGGATTTAGTAGGTGCATGACTGACTGTATGAGTGAGTGATTTAATGTGTCTCACTGAGTGCATGGGTTAGTGACTAAACTGTCTTAATTTGTGCATCATTATGTCTGTTGTTCTGTAAACTGCTGCATGTGTTGATAAGTAGCTATATGAGTAACTATATGGGTTATTGATTGGTTGCCCAAGTATTTGTATGGGAGACTGAGTGTGTGTGTGGGTGGCTGGGAGGTGTGTGACTCTGTGCATAGATGTGTGAGTAGTTAATTCACTATATGTATGGGTTCAAAAGTGCATGTGGAAACAGCTGTATGGGCGGTTGACTGTCTGCATGAGTGTATTGGTGATTGAATGGATTTCTCAGTGCTACATGTCAAAGTAAGTACATATGTAAAACACAGTACATGTGAGAGTTGACATATATAAATAACTGTGCATAAGAGTCAGTGAATGTGTGAGTGGCTGTATGGATCATTGCGAACTTGTATCAGGGATTGTATAAGAGAGTAAATATGTGTTAGTATATGTTTGAATAAGTAAGGTGTGTATAACTGTATAGTTGTGGAAATGGAGGTGTGATTGATTCTTTGCATGACTGACTAGGTGTGTGAGTAACTCCATGGATGAGTCACAGTCTGTGAGTGTCTGTTTACACTGATTGTATCTAACGTTATATTAGAGTCTGAAGAGGTTCATCGTATTATCACATGAATGATGTCATCAGTGATGTGATAAGTAATGTCAAATAAGATGTCATCAGTGATGTCATTTGAGATGTCATCAGTGATGTCATCAGTGATGTCACTGACCATGTCATAAATGATGTAATATGTGACATCATCAGCAGTGGATTGCGGGTGCGCGATATATAGTTAGTGCAACTAACTATATATGCGAATTTCAATGGTTTTGTGTGAGTAAATTAAGGTTTTGTAAATGCTAATCCCTAACTATATATGGTCTAAAACCTATGGTTTTTTCAGTGAATTTTCAAGGTTTTGTAAATGCTAATTCCTAACTTTATATGGTCTATAACCTATGGTTTTTTCAGTGAATATATATATATATATATATATATATATATATATATATATATATATACTTTTTTTTCATCAAACATCTCAAGGAGGGAATGGGAGGCGATCAAGTCTCTAAAAAATGATAAAACAATTGAAATAAAACCCTCTGATAAGGGTGGAAATATTGTGATTTTCAGTAAAGAAAATTATGAACAAGAAGCACTAAACCAACTAAGAGACACTGAGTGCTACATAACTATAAAAAGAGCGAAGTATGTCAAAAGTATAACTGAATACCATTCAATGTTAGATAAATGGAAAAATTAAGGCATGCTCAACATGGAAGAATTCTTGTTTTTGAAATGTGATGCACCTGTACTACCCACCTTTTATCATCTCCCCAAAATCCACAAAAACGCGTAAAGACCACCAGGGCGACCGATCATATCTTCGATTGGAAGCCTTTTGGAGAATACGTTCCGTTTCATTGACTATTTCCTTGCACCTATAGTTAAAGATTTACCCTCATATGTGAGAGACACACAAGATTTTCTCCGTATGATGAATAATATATCATGGGAATCAGACATGCTTTTAATCACGCTGGACGTAGTAAATTTATACACATATATAGAACACGAATATGGTCTAGCTGCTACTAAATGGTTCATGGATAGGAAGCCAGAAAAATACCGTACACACAGTAGCATGATTCTCAGCATGATGCGCTTTTGTTTGTTTAATAACATGTTTCTTTTTGCAGTTCAAATGTACAAACAAATTAGGGGTACTTCCATGGGCTCGTGCTTCTCCCCCAGCTACGCGAACTTGTTCCTGGGCTGGTGGGAGAGGCACGAGGCATGGGGGGAAACCAATGAGGCTTGGAGTGGTAATTTGTTATTATGGACTAGGTATATAGACGACCTTTTTATAGTGTGGCGAGGCGATCAAACCTCGGCGGAGGCATACATCGCGGCTCTAAATAGCAACCAATGGAACTTAAGATTTACCAGCACAATAAGTAGGACGAGTGTTTGCTATTTAGACTTGGAGGTTTTTGTAGAAAATGGGACCCTCCAAACACGCCTCTCTAGAAAGCCTACAGCGGGCAATGCCGTGCTGCACGCGGCTAGTTACCATCCTAAGAGCCTTATAAAAAATGTTCCATATGGATAACTTTTAAGATTAAAGAGGAACCGCTCTGTAAATAAAGATTTTGTAAGAGCAAAAACAGAAGCAGGTGAAAGGTTCAGGAACAGGGGATATTCGACCAACCTGTTTAATCAAGCTGCAAAAAAGGTGTCTACTATCAATAGGAGGGATCTCCTGGTAGTTAAAGATAAACCTAAAGAAGATGACCAAGTCAGAATGATTACAACTTTTAATATTAAATCGGGTGATCTGGTCCATAGCTTCCAGAAAAACTGGCACATCTTAACTACTGATGGTGTCTTAAGAAAGCATCTGACAGATAGGCCTTTAATAACTTATCGCCGCTGTCGATCGCTATCAAATCACCTGGTCCGTAGCCACTTTTCATCCAAGCCCCAACCTACATCTTTAACCAATACAAAAGGGTTTTTTCCTTGTTTAAGATGCAAGGCCTGCAAAAACAGCAAAAAAGTTTAAGAGTCCCCAGGTAGATCAGGGGAAGACAGACCGAATAGAAAAATAAAACATCTCCTCAACTGTAACTCCGACTATACTATTTATTGTTTAGAGTGCCCATGCAAGAAAAGATACATTGGCAGCACCGTCAATGCCACAAAGCTGAGGATCCTTGAACATATGAGAGCGATCGTAAATAAGGATAAAAATTATCCGGTCGCTCGCCGTTTTGCTGAATACCACCAAAGTAATAGAGATCTCCTCAGCTTCTATTGCATGGACCAAGTAACTAGAACAGAACGAAGATAAGATAGAGAGAAATCACTCCATATTTTAGAGTCAAAATACATCATTGACCTTAAGACAATGACCCCTTGGGGTTTGAATAACGATGAGTAGATGTGGGTGCATCTATAAAGAAACACAAGGGATCATGTGAACCTTAGGTCTGTCCTTGTTGTAGATATGTTAAACATCTTTAAGAAACCTAGACAAACAATGAGAGTCCCTTAATCCTTAAGTCCGGAGTTATGCAGCAGTTTTTTAGCATTTCTAGTAAAAAGTAACCTTTGCCCATACAGGGCTACACAACACAAAAAAACGAATTAAATCAGTCAGTAAGAGAACAGTTGATGTTACTCAAATAAAAGACTATACTCGGGGATTCACCCCTGATTGTAACACAATAATAACAAACAGATCAGAATATATGATCAATTAGTCACTGTTAAAATCAACAACTGACTTTTATAAAAATGTTAGTATGTACACAAATGATAAATGTTTGTTGTTCTCAATGAGTTTTAATTCATGCACTTTAAGCACTTTATTTAAAATGGCCATTACAAGTATTGTAAATGAATGTGTAAATGTACACTCTAAGATGGCCACCGCCTTTTTTTTGGAAGACCTTTATTGATAGAAAAAGGCAAATACAATTCTGCAAAGAGCCCGAGGGCTCACACATACGGTACATTGCAACATACTGGGAGCACAAGTGATACGTTACAGAATGACTGAGGTCTATTTTAAGAGTTTTTCCTGTAGGATAGACATAAGCAGGATATCATGGCATAACAAGTCAATGCTGGTGTCAAACAATCAGGATAGACAGCTATATAGCGGATGAAAGCACCAGAGACGCTGCGCTGCACCTAATGGGAAACGTCTAAACCCCAAGGAAGGAAAAAGGAAAAAGAATAGAGGCCCATAGAACAAAAAAGAAAAACAAAAAAAAAAAAAAAAGGAAGAGAAAGCAACCCCCCCCCCCATGTACCCCCCACCCTGCACCCCTGCAGCTGGCTACGGCCTGTCCCCCCCTAGCAGTGTGCCTGTCGCCCAATAAAAGGAGTCCCGAAATATAGAGAGTAAGAAAGGATACAATCCTAAAGCTCTCAGAAATAAAGAAAGGTGGGGAGGAGCCCACTATCCGCCCCCCGGCTCCGCTATCGCGCACAAATAGCAGCAACACAATGCTCGACACCCAATATGAAGAACATGCCTGATACGCAGAGGAAACTTGAAACACAGCGACAGCGCACAGTGTAAGCAAGGCAGCAAAACCCAACCAAGACACCCAGGACAGCAACAAGGAAGTCCCCAAGTCGTGAATAACAGCGCAGGCCCACGTTACAGTCATCTAGCACCATCAATGCATTCCCGGGTCACACAAAGAAACTACTCCCCCCTCCCGGCTTCCCATCCGCAGGAGCGGTGCAAAAACAGGAGCCAGCTGTCCGATGGCAAATAAGAGTTCCAGAGCGCAGAATGGAGCACAGTGACGATACCAGCGATATAGATTAGCAACAGTATGTCCCCCATTCGCCACAATCAGCAACAAAGTTTCCGCCAGTTGGTTAGAAGAAGTGGCTATCCTTGTCCCGTTTTCTCCTTACCACCGCAGACCAGAGTAGCCGATGCAGGTGCAGATGGCAGTCCAGGTAAATATCCACAGTGCGAGGAACTCGACGTGTCCAGAGCAGCCAGACCTCCGAGTCCCAAATAAGAAGCAGAGTACGCCATCTTTAACTCGCAGGTTACAGCTAGGACAGGGAGGGAGACCCCCGCGCCCATAACCTCTCGGGGCGAGTCTCGAAGATGCGCAAGCCTGGCGAGGAGGGATGGCACACGCCGTAGCGAAGGCTCCGGCGGGGCATATGAATTCGGGCGTCGACCTTCCGCAGCTGATAGTAGTGGCAAGCTTGGGGTCACGAACGAGCCATTGTCACCAGTGGTCGCCATCTTAGCACAGGCGAGGGTGGAACAAAGAGCGGTGTCGGGACCCTGCGAGTCGGCCATCTGGAGACGGGCCGATGCACTGATCACGCCCTCCATTTTGTCCAGCAGGGCGCAGCCAAGACGTAGAGCATCAGAGTGAAGGGAAAGTATCGCTTCCAATACATCACCATAGCTATGAGTGGCAGCATGCATGATGTCAGACATGTCTTCCCTCGCAGTGCGCACAGAGACACTGGTCACAGCCAGGTTGTAGGATACTTCACAGTGCGTCCACCTTAGCGTCAGGCAAGGAATCCCCGATTCAGAGCAGGCTGCGCCCCATAAAAGAACAACTTGTCGTGCTGCGAGGGGCAGATGACTGAGCCTGGGTGCAAACAAGAGCACAGTCCGTACAATATGTTGTCCCGCTGAGTTCCGAACACACGGTCAGGCCGGAAGCCGTCGCCAGGTGCAGGCAAAAGTTACACAAAGAACAGGACGGCTGCCCGTAACTTCCCAGTTGTAGCAGGTTCGCATGTCACAGCACCAGCAATGCAGCGGGACGTGGGGAATGGTCCGCTGCCCTTCAGTAGCTACCGACCGGGACCTCGCATTCACCAAGCACAGATACGCGAGCTGGACGGCCGGCCGCCGCAGCCACTCGAGGTCCCGGACTGAACGCCAATGCGGCCGCCAACTGTGTCCGAGCGTTTCCTCCACTCGCCAAAGAGCAAACGCTCCAGGATTTCGTGGCGGGTCACCGGAGCGCGTGTGCTATCAAAATCAGCCTCTTCAATTCAGGATATCTGGCAGGAGAGGCTCGAAGGCGGAGATGGTCCCCGGAGCCGAGGAGCTACGCGTCCGATCCGAGCGCCATCTTGGCTCCTCCCCCCCGCCACCGCCTTTTTAATGTATGAACCTTCTTTTATGTCGATGAATTAATACAGGCCAGGTGGGCTTTAAATGGCAACTATTCACAAACACGAATTGACACTGACGAAGCTTCTATAGCGAAACGCGTCTGTCTGGGGTGAGGGGGGTTGCAAATAAAACATTCTAAACATCGGATTACCTGCGTGTTGGCCGTTTATCCTGACAACACAAAGTTGGACTGTGTAACAATATATATATATATATATATATATATATATATATATATATATATATGTATATATATATATATATCCAATACCAAATGCCCTAAGCATTGAGAAGGCACACGTCACCTCCCTCCTTCCAGGCTAGATGTGCTCCTTCGCATCCATCTTCCCCGGCCATAACATCTTTCGCCGACGCGTTTCGGGGCTTGCTGCCCCTTCATCTTGGGCGTGAACAAAACGAACTCCAAGCCTGCATGTAGTTATTGCTTGTTTTTATTTCACCTCAACCCCGCCTACATTGTCATGTGGTTGTTAAAAATCGCGGGGTGTTGTCGGGCATGTAGTCTGCCATGCAGTAAGGAGTTCGAGTCTTTTGGTTCAATTAAAAGTCCATTTGAAAACTCTGAGTGAGTTCCAGGAAAGATGGGTGCAAACTCATTATGCACTTGGGGACGTGACGCTGTTTGTAGTTCGGACCAGTTCCAAGCTCAGCTCCTTGCAACAGATGGAGGGCGTTTTCCTCTGCTGCCGGTGGTGCTCTTCTCCACGGCCGGGCCGCCGTGCGTTAAATCCAATACCAAATGCCCTAAGCATTGAGAAGGCACACGTCACCTCCCTCCTTCCAGGCTAGATGTGCTCCTTCGCATCCATCTTCCCCGGCCATAACATCTTTCGCCGACGCGTTTCGGGGCTTGCTGCCCCTTCATCTTGGGCGTGAACAAAACGAACTCCAAGCCTGCATGTAGTTATTGCTTGTTTTTATTTCACCTCAACCCCGCCTACATTGTCATGTGGTTGTTAAAAATCGCAGGGTGTTGTGGGGCATGTAGTCTGCCATGCAGTAAGGAGTTCGAGTCTTTTGGTTCAATTAAAAGTCCATTTGAAAACTCTGAGTGAGTTCCAGGAAAGATGGGTGCAAACTCATTATGCACTTGGGGACGTGACGCTGTTTGTAGTTCGGACCAGTTCCAAGCTCAGCTCCTTGCAACAGATGGAGGGCGTTTTCCTCTGCTGCCGGTGGTGCTCTTCTCCACGGCCGGGCCGCCGTGCGTTAAATCCAATACCAAATGCCCTAAGCATTGAGAAGGCACACGTCACCTCCCTCCTTCCAGGCTAGATGTGCTCCTTCGCATCCATCTTCCCCGGCCATAACATCTTTCGCCGACGCGTTTCGGGGCTTGCTGCCCCTTCATCTTGGGCGTGAACAAAACGAACTCCAAGCCTGCATGTAGTTATTGCTTGTTTTTATTTCACCTCAACCCCGCCTACATTGTCATGTGGTTGTTAAAAATCGCGGGGTGTTGTGGGGCATGTAGTCTGCCATGCAGTAAGGAGTTCGAGTCTTTTGGTTCAATTAAAAGTCCATTTGAAAACTCTGAGTGAGTTCCAGGAAAGATGGGTGCAAACTCATTATGCACTTGGGGACGTGACGCTGTTTGTAGTTCGGACCAGTTCCAAGCTCAGCTCCTTGCAACAGATGGAGGGCGTTTTCCTCTGCTGCCGGTGGTGCTCTTCTCCACGGCCGGGCCGCCGTGCGTTAAATCCAATACCAAATGCCCTAAGCATTGAGAAGGCACACGTCACCTCCCTCCTTCCAGGCTAGATGTGCTCCTTCGCATCCATCTTCCCCGGACATAACATCTTTCGCCGACGCGTTTCGGGGCTTGCTGCCCCTTCATCTTGGGCGTGAACAAAACGAACTCCAAGCCTGCATGTAGTTATTGCTTGTTTTTATTTCACCTCAACCCCGCCTACATTATCATGTGGTTGTTAAAAATCGCGGGGTGTTGTGGGGCATGTAGTCTGCCATGCAGTAAGGAGTTCGAGTCTTTTGGTTCAATTAAAAGTCCATTTGAAAACTCTGAGTGAGTTCCAGGAAAGATGGGTGCAAACTCATTATGCACTTGGGGACGTGACGCTGTTTGTAGTTCGGACCAGTTCCAAGCTCAGCTCCTTGCAACAGATGGAGGGCGTTTTCCTCTGCTGCCGGTGGTGCTCTTCTCCACGGCCGGGCCGCCGTGCGTTAAATCCAATACCAAATGCCCTAAGCATTGAGAAGGCACACGTCACCTCCCTCCTTCCAGGCTAGATGTGCTCCTTCGCATCCATCTTCCCCGGCCATAACATCTTTCGCCGACGCGTTTCGGGGCTTGCTGCCCCTTCATCTTGGGCGTGAACAAAACGAACTCCAAGCCTGCATGTAGTTATTGCTTGTTTTTATTTCACCTCAACCCCGCCTACATTGTCATGTGGTTGTTAAAAATCGCGGGGTGTTGTGGGGCATGTAGTCTGCCATGCAGTAAGGAGTTCGAGTCTTTTGGTTCAATTAAAAGTCCATTTGAAAACTCTGAGTGAGTTCCAGGAAAGATGGGTGCAAACTCATTATGCACTTGGGGACGTGACGCTGTTTGTAGTTCGGACCAGTTCCAAGCTCAGCTCCTTGCAACAGATGGAGGGCGTTTTCCTCTGCTGCCGGTGGTGCTCTTCTCCACGGCCGGGCCGCCGTGCGTTAAATCCAATACCAAATGCCCTAAGCATTGAGAAGGCACACGTCACCTCCCTCCTTCCAGGCTGGGACGACAACGTACTGAATATATATATATATATATATATATATATATATATATATATATATATATATATATATATATATATATATATATATATATTCAGTACGTTGTCGTCCCAGCATCCAGTAATTCGGAAAAGACGAGGCAAACCCAAGTAGATGTGCGTGAAGATTTATTTACAACCCTTCACCATTCTGCCATGACGCGTTTCGGCCTGGCGAGGCCTTGATCACATGACAGTGTCAAAGAGGCGGAACAGCAAATTTAAAGTGCACTGTGCCATTGAAATCCATAGACATAAAGGAAATACTTTGTGACTGAGTGTCTTGTCACGAACTAAAGTGCATAACAATCGTTGATATCACAATTGAGAACTTAATGCACATACTTGGTACACTGTAAAATACAGTTGATATAGTGGCATTGGCAATTAAGAATAATGATAAAACATGATAAATATTATTATAAAATGTTTTAAAAGAATAAATATTCACTATCATTGCAAATGCCACACCACTAGCTCCCCTTCGTTCATCAAATAAAACAGTTGCGTCTTAAAAGAACGGTTGGCGCTTGCATAATATCAAAGTATCCAACACTTTAAAACACATGTTTACAGGGAGGCTAAAACTAGTTCCGTCACAACTAAAATGTGACCGGAAGGACAAATTAAGCCCAAGTGGGCGAACTCAATGTTATGTGCAAGATTACGCAGAGAATATTAAATACATAAATATGTCTATACAATGGCATATAATTAAATAAATAACGATGTGTTAAATACATTGTTATAAGTGTAAAGGAGTGCTACCAGTGAATTAAATGGAATAAATAGGTGTGTTAAAATCTAATATGGACGGCATCATTTCATAATCTATAGGCAGTGATAAATAGTTAGTTGAAAATTTACACTATTTCACACAAAATCAATCATGTTCAATTACCAGAGTCTAATCACAGATGGGTATAGCAATCCTCACTAGCATTAAGGCCATTCGGTATTTTCGTATCTAGCTGAATGATATATCTTGTCTCTAGCTTACGCAGTTGGGCTTCTCGGTCTCCACCCCTTCTCTGGGGTGGCACTGTGTCTATTACATAGTACTTAAGCCCACTGGTATTCCTGCCATGACATTCATCGAAGTGCCGTGCAACGGGATACGCTGCATCAGCATTTGCGATGGCTCTGAGATGTTGCAGAATGCGCTTGTACACCTGTGGCCTGGTACTTCCCACGTACCTGAGGCCACAGGGACATTCTAGTATGTATACAGCGTATTCTGTTCTGCAATTGAGCTTGTGTCTAATCTGAATGGGGTCAGGGCTAAATGGGGTGGTAAATTCTTTCTTACTTGTGCCATTCTTGCAGGCTTTGCAAGTAAAGCATTTCAAAAAACCCCTGCTGTTATCAAGCCATGATGTATTTGCTCTGATTTCGGGACTGCTAGAGACAAGACTGTCGCTCATAGATCTGGCCTTCCTATATGTAATACTAGGGGTACTCTTCATAAGATGGCCAACAACCGGATCACAAGTAACGAGTGACCAGTTGTTTTTTACAATCCTGTGAATGGCCTTATGTTGGGTACTGAAGCCAAAGATGATGCGTGTCTCATTGTCTGTGGCTTGGATTGGTATACTGTCCATGGTGGGAAACAGTAACTGCTGCCTATCTTTAGAATTGGCTCTGTTAATAGCTTTGGCCAGAATTTCATTATTGTACCCTCGACCGAGGAACCTAATCTTGCATTCTTCCTGGGCCTTATGACAATCCTCGTCATTGCTGCAGATTCTCCTAATACGGAGCATCTCGTCATAAGGTATGCTCCGTATTAGGTGGGCTGGATGCTGACTGGCAGCATGTAGAACGGAATTTCCTGCCGTCGGTTTCCGAAAAAGTCTGGTTTCCAAGCTGCCATTGACTACCACTATCTCAACATCCAAGAAACTGACTGCCACTGAACTGATACTACTAGTGAACTGTAGGTTTAAGTTGTTCACATTCAGTTGCTGTATAAATTCTGCTGCCTCACTCGCTGACCCATCCCAAATAAAGAGGAGGTTGTCAATATATCTTAACCACCTCTTTATTTTGGTGTTGAGAATGTCACTGTAGTCTATGGCCAAAACCCGCTCCTCCCAATATCCCATGTGTAGGCAGGCGTAGCTAGGGGAGAAACACGCCCCCATAGCTACGCCCCTGATTTGCTGGAAAAGCTGGTTGGAAAATAGAAACACATTATTGTTAAGACATAAATTAATCATATCAATGATCATTTTAGAATGTTCTTTCTGAATGGTAGGTCTTGTATTCAAATAGTATTGGATGGCTCTAATGCCGTCTCTATGTACAATACTCATATACAAGGATGTTACATCCATAGAGACTAGTAGATAGCCTGGTTCCCATTTAAACGTTGACAATTTCCTCAACAAGTCTCCAGTATCTAGGATGTAGGAGGATAAGTTCTTCACATGTTCTTGTAAATAATAGTCAACGTATTTACTCACATTCTCAAGCAACAACAATGTTGATATTCGTTTTATTTTTTTGATTAATTTATGGTATTCCATGTCCTTATAGTTTCTCTGTTTTGCAGCATTTGACACTTTTGTGTGCAATAATTTCAATTCTGATACCACTTTAACGTGAAAAGCGTCTAGGTTGTCCTTGATCATAAGGGGACAAAATTTGGATTTAGGCTTGAAATTACTTGGGGTCAGTGCTGATGACACCTGTGGGTTCAAGGCAGGTGTGGCTGACATTTCTTCCTGTTGAAGGTCAAGTAATTCTTGAGTGAGTGCCGTTCCCGTCACAAAGTCAGAGATGTTATTGGCATCGGGTTCAGGTTCAATAGAAGCAGTGTTTTTGTGCAAGCAGTGATACTTCTTTAATTTAATCTTCCGGACATATTTAAAGAGGTCTATTTTAGTACTGGCATAGTCAAAATTGCCACGTGCACAAAAGGACAAACCCAAGGAAAGAGTTGCTGTTTCACTAGGGGTCAACATTATGTCCGTGAGATTAATCACTGTGTTGTTGTTATTCATTGAGCGGCCGGGTTCTGTTGCCACCCGCCGCGTTTCTTCTTTTGTTTCCTTCCGCCGTTTTGCTTTGCGGGCTTTTCTCCTTTCTGCGCGTTTGGTGTTACTGTTTTGTTTGCGCCGGCATTTACACCCCTGGCACTGGAGCGAAGTGTTTGTTTCCTGTCCTGCTGTACAAACTCTAGCTCCTGTGCGGGAGTCAGCCTTTGAAACCCCAACCTTTGTCCTCTGATTAGCTCACTGTCAGGTTCGCTATCAATTGTAGAGCTTTCACCTGAGATTGACGAAGCATCAGTTTGGGCTTCGCCTGCTGGTTTTGTTTTCGCATTGCCACTCGCTGCAGGTCTTTGATTCTTTTTGAGGCTGTCATATTTTTTGGCGAATGTAAAGATTTGGCCGTGTTCATAGTCCAGCCTGTCCCTTTGGAATTTGTAAGCTTTCCGTTTCTTAATAACATCCTCCTCTCGCCTTAATCTCGCAGTCATATCCTCACGGTGCTTGTCGATTAATGGGGAACTAGGCAATTTATCAATTTCTGCATTCAACCTATCAATTTCAGTGAGCAGTTTCAGTCTGTCGCTTTCAGCATATTGAATTAAAATTTCAATTAGGCGACGCGACGAGTCCAGGTTGCACTGAGCCCAATCCTTCAACATATTGGGATCTGGGTTTTCATATGAGGGAGTGAGCATAATACGTAAGCCCCTAGGCACTCTTCCCACTTCAAAATATCCAGTGAGGGATGTATGCTCCCACCACTTAGCCTGTTCGCTTTTCATACACTTTTCCAAAGCTCTGAATAGGTCTTTTAAATTGTTGCTCTCTTGTTGCTGCGGACTTGGTGTAACTGTCAACGCAGATTCCCCAGCCGGAGAATCAGAGAACATGCCTTTCGATGCCTCCATTCGCCCCCTTAACGTGTCAGCAGACATGACGAACTTGGGTACAATTAAATGCAGCCCGTAACCGCGGTCCAAATTGAATCAAGGACGCTGCGGTTACAGGCACACCCCACACGGGACTTACTTCGGTGCTCCCTGCCGCGTCTCAGGTACTGCCGGTGCCGTTCCTGTTCTCGACCAGGTCACCGCCGAC
Source organism: Lissotriton vulgaris (assembly GCF_964263255.1). Classification (NCBI taxonomy): domain Eukaryota; kingdom Metazoa; phylum Chordata; class Amphibia; order Caudata; family Salamandridae; genus Lissotriton; species Lissotriton vulgaris. The sequence continues at coordinate 683,205,687 of NC_141689.1, forward strand.
CGTCAAACCGGAACTACTCCAAACCTTCCCTGTGTTCGCGTTTAGGAGATACCGCTTCTCCCGGGGCGCTGACGGCTACTCCTCCTCGGAGCTGTGAGAAAATCCCGGAACCGGAATTGCAGCTTCAAGCCGTGCCTGCCCAGAGTGTGGAGAGGTTAAGCCAAATCCGAGGAAGCACTCTCGGAGATATGTTCAGTACGTTGTCGTCCCAGCATCCAGTAATTCGGAAAAGACGAGGCAAACCCAAGTAGTTGTGCGTGAAGATTTATTTACAACCCTTCACCATTCTGCCATGACGCGTTTCGGCCTGGCGAGGCCTTGATCACATGACAGTGTCAAAGAGGCGGAACAGCAAATTTAAAGTGCACCTGTTCAACTTCATTGTCAACAGGTGAGTTCAAGGTGAAATACCATGCATTGTGGGATATAGAGTCTTGTTTCTGATAAAACTTCCCAAGTGCCGCTATATACTTGATATTATAATAATAAACCATGATAAGTTCGGAAAACACACGGTGCTGCGATGTGCTAAATAACGCAATCCAGTGCTCTGCCAGGCTCCACAGTCATGATGCCTCAGAACCGCTTTCCTAGTATCAGCGGTTCTGAGGCATCATGACTGTGGAGCCTGGCAGAGCACTGGCTCTATATTATTATAATATTAAGTATATAGCGGCACTTGGGAAGTTTTATCAGAAACAAGACTATATATCCCACAATGCATGGTATTTCACCTTGGACTCACCTGTTGACAATGAAGTTGAATTTTGGGTATTTATTGAGAGTCCCTTAAAGAACATTGTGGATGCAAATGCTGCTGCCCGTGAACAAGGATGGGAGAAATCTGAAACGCGTTGGGCAATGGAAACAATAAAGGAATCTACACGCTGTTTGGTGGTGTGCTGCAAAAGTTATTTTATCCTGGTGCGAGTGCGCTTCGTCCTTTGGGCAACTTGTGGAACTTGTATATGCACGGCAGCCCTGCCGTGGAAACGCACCAACGCTGATACTAGGTAAGCGGTTCTGAGGCATCATGACTGTGGAGCCTGGCAGAGCACTGGATTGCGTTATGTAGCACATCGCAGCACCGCGTGTTTTCCGAACTTATCATGGTTTATTATTATAATATTAAGTATATAGCGGCACTTGGGAAGTTTTATCAGAAACAAGACTATATATCCCACAATGCATGGTATTTCACCTTGGACTCACCTGTTGACAATGAAGTTGAATTTTGGGTATTTATTGAGAGTCCCTTAAAGAACATTGTGGATGCAAATGCTGCTGCCCGTGAACAAGGATGGGAGAAATCTGAAACGCGTTGGGCAATGGAAACAATAAAGGAATCTACACGCTGTTTGGTGGTGTGCTGCAAAAGTTATTTTATCCTGGTGCGAGTGCGCTTCGTCCTTTGGGCAACTTGTGGAACTTGAATATGCACGGCAGCCCTGCTGTGGAAACGCACCACCGTTGATACTAGGTAAGCGGTTCTGAGGCATCATGACTGTGGAGCCTGGCAGAGCACTGGATTGCGTTATTTAGCACATCGCAGCACCGTGTGTTTTCCGAACTTATCATGGTTTATTATTATAATATTAAGTATATAGCGGCACTTGGGAAGTTTTATCAGAAACAAGACTATATATCCCACAATGCATGGTATTTCACCTTGGACTCACCTGTTGACAATGAAGTTGAATTTTGGGTATTTATTGAGAGTCCCTTAAAGAACATTGTGGATGCAAATGCTGCTGCCCGTGAACAAGGATGGGAGAAATCTGAAACGCGTTGGGCAATGGAAACAATAAAGGAATCTACACGCTGTTTGGTGGTGTGCTGCAAAAGTTATTTTATCCTGGTGAGAGTGCGCTTCGTCCTTTGGGCAACTTGTGGAACTTGTATATGCACGGCAGCCCTGCCGTGGAAACGCACCACCGCTGATACTAGGTAAGCGGTTCTGAGGCATCATGACTGTGGAGCCTGGCAGAGCACTGGATTGCGTTATTTAGCACATCGCAGCACCGTGTGTTTTCCGAACTTATCATGGTTTATTATTATAATATTAAGTATATAGCGGCAGTTGGGAAGTTTTATCAGAAACAGGACTATATATCCCACAATGCATGGTATTTCACCTTGGACTCACCTGTTGACAATGAAGTTGAATTTTGGGTATTTATTGAGAGTCCCTTAAAGAACATTGTGGATGCAAATGCTGCTGCCCGTGAACAAGGATGGGAGAAATCTGAAACGCGTTGGGCAATGGAAACAATAAAGGAATCTACACGCTGTTTGGTGGTGTGCTGCAAAAGTTATTTTATCCTGGTGCGAGTGCGCTTCGTCCTTTGGGCAACTTGTGGAACTTGTATATGCACGGCAGCCCTGCCGTGGAAACGCACCACCGCTGATACTAGGTAAGCGGTTCTGAGGCATCATGACTGTGGAGCCTGGCAGAGCACTGGATTGCGTTATTTAGCACATCGCAGCACCGTGTGTTTTCCGAACTTATCATGGTTTATTATTATAATATTAAGTATATAGCGGCAGTTGGGAAGTTTTATCAGAAACAAGACTATATATCCCACAATGCATGGTATTTCACCTTGGACTCACCTGTTGACAATGAAGTTGAATTTTGGGTATTTATTGAGAGTCCCTTAAAGAACATTGTGGATGCAAATGCTGCTGCCCGTGAACAAGGATGGGAGAAATCTGAAACGCGTTGGGCAATGGAAACAATAAAGGAATCTACACGCTGTTTGGTGGTGTGCTGCAAAAGTTATTTTATCCTGGTGCGAGTGCGCTTCGTCCTTTGGGCAACTTGTGAAACTTGTATATGCACGGCAGCCTTGCCGTGGAAACGCACCACCGCTGATACTAGGAAAGCGGTTCTGAGGCATCATGACTGTGGAGCCTGGCAGAGCACTGGATTGCGTTATTTAGCACATCGCAGCACCGTGTGTTTTCCGAACTTATCATGGTTTATTATTATAATATTAAGTATATAGCGGCACTTGGGAAGTTTTATCAGAAACAAGACTATATATCCCACAATGCATGGTATTTCACCTTGGACTCACCTGTTGACAATGAAGTTGAATTTTGGGTATTTATTGAGAGTCCCTTAAAGAACATTGTGGATGCAAATGCTGCTGCCCGTGAACAAGGATGGGAGAAATCTGAAACGCGTTGGGCAATGGAAACAATAAAGGAATCTACACGCTGTTTGGTGGTGTGCTGCAAAAGTTATTTTATCCTGGTGCGAGTGCGCTTCGTCCTTTGGGCAACTTGTGGAACTTATATATATATATATATATATATATATATATATATATATATATATATATATATATATATATATATATATATATATATATATATATATATATATATATATATATATATATATATATATATATATATATATATATATATATATATATATATATATATATATATATATCAAGAACTTCCTCCCCGTCAGTAGGAAATGCCAGACACTCCGATATGCTGCAAATTACAAATACATTTTAATTTTTGTAATGGCAAAACAATGCGTTGCGGCCATCTTCACGGTCTACAAAACTAAATTTTCACAATTCCTTATTTTAAATACATTCATTAAGATAGAAAGTAGAAAGCGGACTACATCACCATGACGGGAATTGAATATTGAGTTAAACCATGGCGGCCATGTTGTAACATCGAGAAAATGGTCAGAAATGCAATTAATTTCCAAATGCTGCTAATTATAAACATATTAAAATAATTATGTGCAAATAATTCTGTAAATACAAATGATTGAAAATATATTAATCAAATACACAAATAATCAAATTTGATTTTTGTCTGATATCAGTAATATTTTGTTAGTTCTAATCACAGAAATGTGTATGAAATACAGATGGATGATTGTTTGCAAGTATTATGGCACAATTCCATTTATCATTCTCGTCTAATATAAAATGATTACTGCCTAGCTACACCCAAGTGGGCTTGTACACACCCAGTTTCAGAGTCCTGCCTTAGTGGGCCATGATGTGCAGAATTTCATCAAGATAAACAGTACACCGATGGATTCATATTACTCACTACCTACAAGAAAGAAGCTGATAGCCCCTGCACCTGTGTGAATAAAAAAAATCTACAAATTGTGAAAAGCTTTATAAGAAGCCCATCGTACAGATCCTGCTAATATAATTAACATTATTTATGTATGCAGATAAATTGCTAGCTCTTCACTAGAAATCAATCCCTGTGGCACAAGTGTTTCAAAATCAATGATATATTTTGATGCTAGTTTGTGCAGCATTAGTTCCCGATTTCCACCCCCGGCATTATTGTTCACTGAATCAATAACCATCATTTGTAATAATTTCTCGTTTTTGAAAATAACAATCAAAGAAATGGTGCTATGTACATTTTGTTACGAGGGCAAATGAGAGCATAAACGCAATAGGCGGTATTGTAGGTAAGATGTTTTTTGATCTCAACTATTCTCCTTGAGTTTGGTATTTTGAAATTAGCATAATCAGTACTATTGCTGCAAGATCTACCTTTTTTGAAGGAAATTCTAGGATTACTATTGAAGTATTTTAGTCAAACTTTCATCAATTCTAAGAACATGCCAATTTTCGCAAATCATGTGCTTGTGATTAAAATGTTGTTATGAACCTGATATTCCCAGAGTCTTCCTTCTGTTTTATTTGGTGCAACAGTTCAACTCTTGTCACCAACTCCACCCGCTCACTGGCCTGCTCAATAATCTTGTTACTGTATCCCCATTCTGCAAAACGTTTACACATTATTTCCTTTTTACAAGCAAATGCTGTTTCTGTACTGCAATTGCGTTTAGCCCACAATAGTTCTCCCAATGGGATATTGTAAATCAGGCTAGATGGATGTGCACTCTTAGCATTCAATAGACTGTTAACTGCTTTTAACTTCCTGAAAATATTAGTTTGGTGCTTCCCTTCCTCAGCAGTTAACAGCACATCTAAGAAGTCAATGCTTGTTTTGCTAATGTGCTTGGAGAAGAGTAAGTTACAGGAATTAGTGTTACGCTTTTGCACAAAAGCCTACACTGATACTTCATCCCCTCTCCAAATACAGAATATATCATTGATAAACGCAGCCACAGGACCACATGATTTTCAAAATTTCCCAATTGGGCGGCCACCTGCTCCTCCCACCAGCCCATGAATACATTTGCATAGCTGGGGGTGAAGAAGGTGCCCATCGCAGTGCCCTGTGACTACTTTTAGATGGAATTATTAAAAATGGTAAAAAATATTTGTTAAGCAGAAATAAATCATATCCATTATCACTTCTGAGTGGAAAAATAGGGATATTGAGCGGGTCTTTAAAAAGTGTCTCATAGCTCGCAAACCATGATCATGCTGGATGCATGCATATATATTTTTTGGGGGCTATTTATAGAGCGCATATATCATCACAAAGGTCTCATAGCGCTTGCTAGTATTCAAGACAGACAGGAAAGCGCGGCAACCAGATGGAGAGACTGGGCTAAAATAGCCAGCTTTTTGAGGAGTCTACGGAACTTCTTGTGATCTGTTTTCAGGCGGAGCGATAAAGGCAGTGTATTCCAAGTTTCGGGTGCTACCCGGGAGAAAGATCTACCACCATTTCTGACAGTACAGACATTCGGCGCTGTCAGAAATGTGTGCTGCACAAGGCAGCACACATGGAAAAAGCAAAAACAAGAAGAAATAAAGAATTTCTTCCCGTTTCTGCAAGTTAAGACCAGGTATTCTCTGGTTTTAATTTTGGCGCTGCCTTCTACTTACGCTGCCCTTTTAAATAGGGGGCAGCATCAAAATCAATGGCTGTTGCAGCGGAATGCCCACAGGAACAACCACCGCTCACCACTTTCCCTCTAAGAATATTGTGAAAGGGGGCCGTATTTACAAAGCAGCGTTAACCACATTAAGTGGATTACGGCTGCCTTGCAAATAAGGCAAAGCCCTTATCACCACGGAAATATCACAAAAAGTGATGTTCCCGTGGCAATGGGGCATGTATATGTGCCCCAAAGTTTTCATAGTTTTACATTATAAATGATTCTCAAAAATATTTGTGGGGTTATTGTTTTCCTTCACACTTCTGCCTTTACCATAGCCAGTTTTTAAAATAAGCTCATAGTATAAACAACAAAATAGTTATGCTGTATCCTCCCTTGTCCTACTACTCTCTCCTCATAGTCTCTGCAGTCTACTCTGCTACTATATATTATTAAACCCTAAGGTGGTGAACTTCTGTTGTATAGAATAAATGCCGTTCAACAATGAATCAATCAACAACAGTTCACTTTCATTACTTGATTTGATGAAGCGGGAGTGCCATGCTGGTCATAGAAGTAGCAGCATGTATTGCTAGCATTTTAACATTGAAGGCAAAGTCATCAGAACTGAAGCGAAGTCCCACTCCCTCCAAGTCCTAGGCAAAATCGAACTGTGGGATAAGGAATAGGAAGGGAAGTTAACACATTGAAATAAAAACTAGGTAATTCCATTATTATATGCAGGCTTCAATAAAAAAATGACAGTCACCAGAGATTAGACTACTAGAACAGACTCAGACACAAGAGGAGAGTCAGTAGAAATATAATAAGCAATGAATAATTGAATTATTCAGAGCTAGTAAAAGTTACAAAATTAAGTTGACTCTAGATACCATGAAGTGAGCAAGCTTAACCTTAGACTCAAATTAATACAGTGCCTGAATGATGATGCTGGCAATGAGCTGTTCCTCTGGGAAAAAATGGCATATACTGTGTGGGGGTGTCTAATATAATATATTGCCAGTATGGGCTATATGAGCTGAAGAATAAGATCTTCCTGACCCTGCACTGAGTTGGTGTTGCTTTCACCACATCCGCCCAACCAAGTGTGTGATTAGCCAAAATGTACATCTTCTTTTGGTGCAGGTTCCCAAAGTAGTCACGTGCTTCCTCACTCCGTGAGTCATTCCTTCATTTCTGATCCTCCTGAGTCTGACTCCGAGTTTGGTGTCCAACTCTTTACTGCCAGTGTTCTGAGTTCCAACCTCAAAAATGCAATAGATCGGCCTTCAGCAGTACAATATTGTTATTGAACAACAAGAAGGAATAGATAGAGGCACTTTTGTGTGGACTAGATTTGTGTTTGTAAAGATTGCATTATCTAAGGAACTGGTTGGATACAAAGGGAATTAAGAAAAATAACATTAAGGGGCAACTTATTGATCAGCGGTCGGTTCTTGGGCCATCAACATTGTGAATCTCAATCATCACTAACACATTAAGTGTAACAAACAAACACCCATTCCCATACTGCCTGCCACTACATGAATCATATCTTCTCCATCTCAACACACATGATGATGACATATCATCACAACATGTTCACATCACAACAAACAACAATCATTTAACATTTACCCATTCTTCCGATGATCGATTGGTGGTACGTTGCAGAATGCAGATCCTCAATTTGTTGATGAAGCAGAGAATTGCTAGTATAAATCAAATTATAATAATCTCATTTGTGGGGTAGTCCATCTAGGGTAGGAAAGGATAGATAGTTATGGCCCAGGGTTGGGGGCGACCACACATTTGTTTGTATTCTCCTCTGCCCAATTTCTTGCTTGAGGGAAATAGCTTTCTAAGATGATTCTAGACTTCTTCACTAAGACAGTTGTGAGTCCGACTCCAATGTAGCAATAAAATGTGACTAAGAGTAAGACGGTGGGGATGAGTTGGTCAACCAGACAAACAAACAAAGGAAATAATGTTCACTGGCTATATATATGTTTTTTGGGGCATCAAATAAAAAATGCCTAGTATTCAGGGAAGTAGAGCTCATCCTCAAACTTTGGTGGTTTGCCCATGTAACACACTACTTCCATGACCTGAGTCTCCGTCATCCTCCTCCTGTGGTTATTCAGGTATGCTGTAATCCGATCATATAAAGTGCTGATTTATTTTGATCATGGATAATCTCTACACATTTCAGGCGCAAGATTGGTCCTTCTCCATGTGATAATGGCACCTGCAGCACTGCACACATGCTCAGTGGAGACACTGGCTACAGTGCAAGCCAGATAGTTTATTGCCAGACTGCTGAGCACTGGCCATTGGCAATTCTTCCCATACCAATACACCAATCAGTTTTGAACAAGGTAGATCTCTGTGCATCATCCAGCTAGGCCTGGACCATTCGCTCAATGTTCATTGTTGGTGCTCCACTTTGCTTGACCTCTTTTGCCTTCACCTCTGCATTGGACTTAATCCCTGCCAGTAAAAACCACAAAATTGCAGACTTGGAGGCTGATGCTCCTTTTCTTGGTGTTGCTGATGGTGTTCTTGTTGTTGATTTTGGCTGCTGTGAGCCAACAGCACTGCTCTCAGGCTCTGAACTCGAAGGCTGCCCCACACGACTTGAGTCCTGGACAAGTGGGCTTCTAATTCCCTGTCATTCTTTTTGTTGCTCACTGCCTTGCTCAGCTATACATGTTTTGTATTTTCTAGCATCCCTGTCTGAAAGAGGAATGAAAGTGGACAGTAATGGTATGTACCATGGATCAAGAAATGTGGCACAGATGTAATGTTTGGAGGACACAATGCCTCTTTGCACCCAAAGGAGCCAGCATCTCTTTGAATTTCACTAGGCCGCAATTGTCCCTCTCAATGTACATACCTTTTGCAGTTGCATCTCCTCTTTCCATGACATATTCATTGCTGGGTCTGTACAGCTCAAACAGGCTTTCAAGCATGCAATAAGTGGTGTTCCAGCATGTTGGCACCTTCTGTATGAGTACTTTAACAGGCATTCTATTATCATTTTGAATGACCCTCAACTGTTTCTGGGCTTTACATGAATGGCTAAAATGAGTAGAGATTCTTCTGCAGATGGACAGTAAGTTGCTTACTTGGTCTTCTATTTTGAGAAAGTCCTATACAATGATGTTGATGCAGTGCGGACACACATGGCCCATAAATAACCA